>NC_140933.1:56119267-57319267 GCF_014529385.1 Adiantum capillus-veneris | reverse complement strand
AAGTGAGACAGTACTTTTTGAAGTTCAAGGATTGAGGAACCCACGAAACAGTGTGGGTGGATGAAAAGTTTTTCAAAGATTACCATGACATGTTGGCAGCCTACAAGGAAGCCATGCAGATCGGTACCAGTACCTCACTTTAAAAAGGAGGGGATGTCATGTGCACATCTAACCCTATGTGCATGTGGACAAGCTACTTCATGACAAGGGTTCAGTCAGCCTAGCTTAGGAAGTGTTATGGTACTTTTATGAGTCTGTTCGCAGATCGTGCATGCCCAGGCACTTAGAGTAGATGTATATCCTCTGGTTGCACACCGCATGATCATCAACATTACCATCAAAATCCATCAGGAGCATTTTACAGTGCAAAAAACCTATTTTTCCTATTTTAGCCATTTCTCACTTGATATTTTTAAGTGACTTTTGTTGGGAAGCTGGGTAGGGCAATTTGGCCAAGTGACTATATAAGAAACCTAGCGCTAGCACTTTCTGGCAGAAGAGGCAGAAGTCCACAACAGAAGTGCACCTTCTCAGCAAGATCGGCAAGAAGACTCGGCGTTTTCAGCCATCCAAGACCAGCCAGTGTTTTTCGTCTACCGCAGAAGGAGCTAGAGTTTTTCAGCAGTAGCAGCCAACCTGGACAAGAGTTCCAGTAGCGTTTTTGCAAGAAGATACAATTTCAGCCATAGCGTTTTTGGACCAGATTTTCAGCCTAGCGTTTCCATGAAGATGAAAGAGCAGATTGAAGATGCAGTGGAGATAGCACTTGATGCTGTTCGGGAGCAGTATTATATTTTTCAGGGATATGATCCAGAAGGTTTTATTGCATGTTATGAAGCTGAGATGAAGAGCCGAAATGTTCCAGAAGATCGGATGATTACAGCTTTTGAAGAGGCTGTAAACTTGGATTTTAAACAGCAGGTTCAAGAACTGGCAGAAGAATATCCGACACGGTGGGAGTATTTTGCAGAGGAATTTATTTACGAAAGCTCAAGGATTCTAGATCAGGAAATAAAGGAGATTACTGAACGAAGTAAGGTTGTCTTCAGTAAAGGTGAAGGAGATCAGATGCAGATCCTCAACTATGATGGATTCTGGGAGCATATTTCTGCAAAAAGTAAAGCCAAAGAAAATGCTAAGCTGGAAGTAGCGGATTCAGTTTCAGAGGAACTTAATTTGAGCAACGAAGAAAAGGTAAACAAGTGGTTCGCAAGCTGTTGATCTTGACATGGGTTATTCTCAAGGAGTTCATCAAGTAGATGAGCCTCTACATGATATTTTTAAAACTATCAGCACTATAGACGAGTAGGACAATATGTTTGCTGCAGATGATTGCATAAACAAAGCTATTATATACACAGTAGTAGCTGATAAAGTGACCAAGATTGTGGATCCAGCACAGGATGAGCCTAAGGATGTCAATGAACCTATGATTGCTACTACAATATGCTTGCAGATGTTGCTATCACATAAGAGGATGCTATAATCGGTGAATTTTTGTCTAGATCTGAAGGAGATGGTTATGACAGTATAGAAGAGCTTTCTGATGTGTGTACCTCTTCAGAGGGGGTGCCAGATGAGCCTTTGCAGTGCTATGATGTATTGCTAAGTAACATGGATGCAAATGAGAAAGCAGAGAATTATATGGATGAGTATGAAGATTGCTTAGATTATGATGATTATGAACAGGATATTGACATGGATTTTACATCTATGCTTATATATGGGTTGCAAGAGGATCCAACTCCTAAAGCTTTGTTGAACGTTGAGACTTCCAAGGGTGATTTTTCCAAGGATGTTATGGATGAAGATCTTCAGGATAAAGCTATTATTCATTATCAACCTCAAAAACTAGGTAAAAATCTCTCTGATGATACAAGTCCAAGAAGTCCTAAGGTTTTTTGTGATGGCTATGAAGCTAGAGGGGGTGACGCTGCTAAATCATCCCTGATACAGCATAAAGTGCACAAGATTTTTCATTTTCTTGGGCAATGTGCCAAATGTGGCTGGATTTGGATATTATTCCTATTAATTCTTATGTCAATGATGTCCTGGCTACCAGTAAAAGGGAGTGAGAATTCTTTAATTCTTGCTGGTAACGACCTTAAGTTACCAAAAGTTTATGAGATGTGGCTGTTGCACTATGCTTCAGGTGAAGCTCTAGTATATTGCGGAGGCCATCAATACTATGTGATCTTAATGGTATTTGATCCAAGTGATTCGAAAGATCTTCAAAGGCAGGTTCATTATGGATGGGTATTTTTGAGTATATATTGTGGTTTCTTTTTGCTAGATCCTGGAATAACATATTTGGAGCAAAAATTCTTGAAGTTGATTGATACAGGATGTGTGTGCTTATGTGGAGATTATGCTGCTCCACTATTGGGGCAATTTCTTATTATCCCATTTGATCCTAGGAGCTATTGAAGAGCAACTTGCAGATTCAGAGATATCATTTATTTTCCTGTAGGCAGGTTACAATGCACTAGGTTTTGTTTTTGGATTTATGCTATCAAGAAAAGAGTATTGGATTTTGTGGTCAGTAATCTTATATGGCTAGCTTCTAGTTGACATCTTTGGACAATTGATAAAGTATCTTCACATCTTTTGAGTTGGTTTTGCTACCAGAACTTGAAGTAATGGACTTGACGGCTATTCCGTGTGCAGACAGAGTAAGGTATACTTGAGCTTGACAGGGTTCCCTAAAGCGAGCTTGATGGTCAAGTCGTATGCATCATTAACTGGAGCACTTGAGTCTGGCGGGGTTCACTAAACAAGTTTTTCATAATTAAATGCTTTGGAGACACGACATACATGGTTCAAAGATTTGCGATGGACAGCTACGAAATAATTGAGCTAGACCATTGATGATATGGTTTAAGCCTTATTTTGTTTTACATATACTTACCAGTTATGTGATATTGATGGCAAGTCGCTTAAGGTGATTATAACAGATATAGATTGAAGATCGGTTGGCACAGACCGGAGGCTGTGCAGGTTCAGAGGGGGTGGATGTTGTGCTGCTCCGCTTCCACGATGGAAAAAAGAGTAAAGAGAAGCAGAAAAAGTCTATTTGAAGCTCACATATTTATTGAGCAATGACCAGGGCTCGAAAACAAGCAAGGAGATCCAGAAAGTGTATGCTTTATGTGGTTATGAAAGCCTAAACGTAGAGATTTTATGCTTGAAGAAAAGGTTTTACATGTGAAAGAGCTCTTAGGACATATAAGGCAACTTGGGTAGAGGAAGACAAGTGGTCAGTGGTAAAAAAGAAAGTGTGTGGGAGACTTCCCATCTCTGCATGAGGGAGGCCGAAAAAGTCCTATTCTGGAAATTTATTATAAAACAGGTTTCTGGAGAAAACGGCCCGCGATGGCAGAAGGAAAAGGGCGTTTTGAGCATTTTTGCCTCTCACGCACAGAGGCTAATTCTGCACCGATTAGGAGATATTCAAGTTTCCGTGCTCTGTTGTATTGGCGGGGAGGAAGCCATAAGCTTTGAGCACTCTAATCCTTAAGCCAAGCTTCCATAGCCCACTCTCATCCAATCTTCCATAGCCAATCTAATCAAAGACACCATAAGCCACTCTAATCCAAGCTTCCAAGCCACTCTAATCATGGAAGGAGTTTAAATAATGTAAGCAGTGGTACTGTTAATGATAATCAAGACTCTCCCTTCCGTAAGTAAAAGGAACCCTTGAGCACAGTTCAAAGCACTAATCTTGAGCAAAGTTCATCATTCACATCCGCTGCACCTTACACTTGAACTCCTTGTTCTTCTTATTCTTTTTCTCACTGTCTGAACTATCAGAAGAGGGCAAGCTCTCCTCCTCTGAACTGCTAGATGGCTTTTTGTGTTTTTTAAGAATCTTCTTTTCTTACTTTTCTGGTTTTTTTCTCCACTTCTTCCAATTTTTCTCATCCTCTCTAGAACTAGAGGAAGACAAACTAGCAAAACTCTCTAAAGACGAAGAAAAATCAAGGTCATCCTTGAAACGAACACACTTCTTGGATTTGCTTACCACCTCGAAAGTCAACTTCCGACCCAAATAACAGGGAAAATCCACTGATTTCCTCTTCTTTTAAGAGTGATTTAAGCTTTTCATCAACCAGTTTGTCTTCTTTTCAAGCGCTTTATCAAACTCTATCTACGAGTACAATTTCTGTTTTTCTGCACTCGGCTTTGCTTGCTACTTCATTGAGAGGAGAATCAACGGCCTCTCGCCATCTAGAGTGAATCTCGTCTTGCACAAGACAAATTGTATTGTGTTAAGTGAATGCAAGAGAAGGCACTCCTCGCTGCTGCTCTTGCGCACTCCCCCTCGCCTACACTTGCCTCCCCTCCCCTCGCCATCGTCGTCCTCCCCCCCACTCCGCCCTCGCACTGCGCACTGCCCTAATGCGTACTGCTCTACCTGCTCGTTGTCCAGCCTGCTCCCCCCCCCCCCGCCCCTGTTCGCTGCCCGCTGCCCCCCACACACATTGCCTCCCCTCCTCGTTGCCCGCCTTACTGCCAGCCGTTGAGAACCCCTCCCCCCCCCCCCCCCTCCCGGGTTTTGCTTGACTGATTGACCCACCTGCACATTCGTTGTTGGTGCGCTCTCTCTAGCGGGACTTGGTATCGCCTCCTTCATATCTTCCACATTCCTGTTAGCAGCAGACATAGATGGAGGATTCTGCCCCGCCACAAAGGGACTCAACGGAAGCCCCCTCGCCCGACCCCGCGGAACCCACCATCCGACTTGCTCTTTCGCGGACAGAGCAAGCGAGCTGAGAGGCAAAGGTGGCACGCCTTCAAGGCACCTCTATTATCTGCAAGATTCTCGGCACCAGACCCAGCAGAGGCGAGGTGCGTGATCTCCTCAAAGCCCACCTTCTAGCAGAGATGGACAAGATCCTCGACGTTCAGCTGCTCGAGCATGGCTACTACCAGATAGAGTTTGAGACCCCGAGATGGCGTCCAAGGTCATTGCGATGAGCACCATGGCTATCCGAGCAGTTCGAGCTCATTTTCGACAGTGGCGCCATGGTTTCTACCCAGCTATTGGCGTTCTTGTCAAGGAGGCAGACCTTCCCATCTCAGTCTGCTTCCCCGGCCTGAGTAGGAAGTACCTTCCGCTCCTTTCCAAGAAAGGCTCAGAGATTGGGACCTTTCTGGAGACACCTCGCACGGTAGCCTCTATAGCTGCCTTGGCAGCTGGCATTGCTTCATTACGTTGTCAGCGGGATGAAAACACACACAGCGCCTCTATAACGACCCAACACACACTCTTGGAATGATACACACACACACTATGCGGCACCACTCGGCTTACACAACACACCTGGCCGAAACAAGGAACACACCTCTGGAGTGAGAGGAGAGAGACTATCCACTTGCCCACTCCACACACACACACACACACACACACACACCCAAAAAACTCAACTCAAAAGAGGAGAATTTCTGATTTTTAGATACAATTGAGCTTGGGCCAACACCAATGGGGCAAATAGCTCACACAATATGGGTAAAAGATACCAGATACAATCACAAATTGGAGCAGAAGCTTCGCTCCATAGAAGAAACTTACACAACCAAAACAACAAAAAAAGAGTGAGGAATTTGGCAAAATGGACAGCGCCATCGCGTCCGTAACGGTCCAAAAACCCCAGTCTACAATGTCAAAATGCTCAAATCCGACATCGGATGAGTAGTTTACGACCAAAACAGGCTCCAAAAACCCAAAAACACACCTGCGGCTGTTCCTCCTCTCTTCTCCTCGTTTTTTCTGGTCTTCTCTGTTTTTTCAGTTCCCACACTTAGCTTTATTAGTTGGGCACCCTTGGCCTTTTAGATGACCTCAAACAGACCCCGAACAGGCCAAAAACTGACCTCGCAGTGCATAGTTGTCACCTTTTTGCATCATCCGCACACCTAGCACTCAGCTTTTTTCCAATAATGCATCCCGCCACCACGTGAAGTGGCCCCAAAAGTGGTCCTCATGATGATCTTTCTGCATAAGTATCACAAGAAAACACCCACGTCGTGTCCGTACTTCTCCGCGTGCAAGTATTGACCCCATTCGCCCTCCTGACGCCACTAGATGTCATCTGACGCACCTGCTTATCTCATGTCGTCGACCCGCGGATAGCGTCCTCGAGAAGTTTTACGCGCTACCAACTCCTCTTTATTATAGAAAAAACACAGTGGTACTGGTAATGGTGAAAATCGATGCACTATGTACACCCTGTCCTACCTGTACACATGTGGGCCCCACGTAACCACCTGGCTCTGGAAAATGGGCAATCCTTTATTCGATGCACCATGCATGGATATGTACATATGCGCAATTCCTTGCTCCAAAAAACTCCTGACATAATTTGCCCACCCCCTAGCCTGCTAGAGCATTCATGCTCAGCAGCAGCACTAGTAGATGCTCATTCCACCTGGATCAAAAGGCCAAAGGCATATCGCCTGATTCACAAGAAGCATCATAACACCACACCTACATTTGTCAACAATCAACCAAAATGCACCATAGGCATATCCAACTAACACATCTGCCCTGTCTGGAGTTCCAAAAGCATAAATATTGCATGCCACATTCAACCCAACCGATAGAGACAACTCAAGTGACTCATCACCTGGCATCTTGGCTTCACCAGCCATAGCAACAACCTGCAAATCATGCATCCAAGTAGCTAAAAGCATTGTGTGAAGGTAAAGTTGTTGATATCCAAAGCACAAAAGTATCCCCGCAGCACACATATCCCTAGCATAGGCATCCACATAGCTGAGATTGGACTCATATATGCCAAACCCCTTCTCATCATCATAAGCATACTCATCATCACACATAACTTCATCCACATCATAATCATGGCTATCACCACTATCCATAGCTTCTAGCATGGGTTCATCAGTCTCCAAGAATACAGATCCCTGCTCTAAACCACAATCATGCTCACAAATCGATTCAATCACTGCACATACATCAAAATATGGCTTCAAAACAGGCTCCACATCCAACAAATCCACAAAATGGCTCTCAACCTTGTCCTCTTCCCTAATTTCCAAGGAACTAGTATCCAAAGATACGTGCTCATCATCAATAACCTCAACCCATAGTTACCAAGAACGGGAAACCGGAACGGGAACGCGGAACGGGAACATGGAACAAAATGCCATTCCCTATTACGGGTACTCACGTTTGAAACACGGAACGGGGATTCGGAACAGGAACTTGGAATGGGAACGAGGAACGGAGACCTGAAAACGGCCATTCCCTGTTACTATGCCTCAACCTCACACTCACACCCAGAATCACAAGGTACACAAGTAGCCAATGCATCCTCTTCAAGACTTTTCAATCCTGTATCCAAAGCATTACTCACCCTTTTAGGCTCTTCCATAAACCTGTCAACCTACAAGACCTCTTTACGCTTCACAATAGACCTTGGGAAGAAACGAGAAACATCATAGGATAGGCTACTTTTCACCTGCTTAGGCTTAACTTCATCTTCCATGCCAAATCCATCTTGCACATGCATACCTGTACTGATACCATGTTCCTCAAGACGCTTAAACTTCCATTCCTTGTGCTTTGCAATGCATACCGCATCTTCAAAAGACTCGGCCGTCTTCAACTCAACCTCGAACCGCAACCAAGGTAACAAACCATCAACAAAAGAACTTTTCTTCAATGAACAAGGGGGGGTCTCATCCTTAAGAGCAACACACCAACGAGTCCATAAATCTGTAAAACCGTGTACATAGGCATCAACACCTTGACAAGAACCTTGCTTAAGAGCATTGACAGAGTTTGGCAGGAACCCAAAATATAGACTGTATATGTATGCATAAACTCTCAACAATAGAACCTGAGCATCAAATAGGAACCACTAATACATAGCCTATGGCGAGGTCACGAAAAGGGTGCTCCAACTACCTGTATCACCGAAAGGATCTCCATATTTGAGAATCCCCCAACTCAATGAAACCTCACGCTATCGACCCTCACACGAAGGCTAATGCAAATCACGTATAGTCAAGTCTCAGAAATGACTATCTTCCAGACCAAGTCTCAGAAATGGCTGCGACTGCCAAATAAAACCAAATATGGCTCCACAAATGCGTACAATGGCAGTTTCCACGTACAATCCAGCAGACAATGCGCTCAAAAAGACACCAAATGATGCATACCCACAACAATTGCAAGTGACATCACTGCTAGTATATCACTGTACTCCAGCTACCTGTACCTATGTGAATCACATGTACCTGTACCTGTCCCTATAACCTGTAACCTGTAGTCTGTAACCTGCAACCTGTAATCCCGAATCTCGAAGCTTGAAGCTCGAAGCAGAAGGTACTCGAAGAAGATCCTCCATGGGGACGCCAAAAGAATGTGAACGGGATGAAAACACACACAACGCCTCTATAACGACCCGACACACACTCTTGGAATGATACACACACACACACTATGCGGCACCACTCGGCTTACACAACACACCTGGCTGAAACAGGGAACACACCTCTGGAGTGAGAGGAGAGAGACTATCCACTTGCCCACTCCACACACACACACCCAAAAAACTCAGCTCAAAAGAGGAGAATTTCTGATGTTTAGATACAATTGAGCTTGGGCCAACACCAATGGGGCAAATAGCTCACACAATATGGGTAAAAGATACCAGATACAATCACAAATTGGAGCAGAAGCTTCGCTCTATAGAAGAAACTTACACAGCCAAAACAACAAAAAAAGAGTGAGGAATTTGGCAAAATGGACAGCGCCATCGCGTCCGGAATGGCCCAAAACCCCAGTCTACAATGTCAAAATGCTCAAATCCGACATCGGATGAGCAGTTTACGACCAAAACAGGCTCCAAAAACCCAAAAACACACCTGCGGTTGTTCCTCCTCTCTTCTCCACGTTTTTTCCTGGTCTTCTCTCTGTTTTTTCAGTTCCCACACTTAGCTTTATTAGTTGGGCACCCTTGGCCTTTTAGATGACCTCAAACGGACCCCGAATAGGCCAAAAACTGACCTCGCAGTGCATAGTTGTCACCTTTTTGCATCATCCGCACACCTGGCACTCAGCTTTTTTCCAATAATGCATCCCGCCACCACGTGAAGTGGCCCCAAAAAGTGGTCCTCATGATAATCTTTCTGCATAAGTATCACAAGAAAACACCCACGTCGTGTCCACACTTCTCCGCGTGCAAGTATTGACCCCATTCGCCCTCCTGACGCCACTAGATGCCATCTGACGCACCTGCTTATCTCATGTCGTTGACCCGCGGATAGCTTCCTCGAGAAGTTTTACGCGCTACCAACTCCTCTTTATTATAGAAAAAACACAGTGGTACTGGTAATAGTGAAAATCGATGCACTATGTACACCCTGTCCTACCTGTACACATGTGGGCCCCACGTAACCACCTGGCTCTGGAAAATGGGCAATCCTTTATTCGATGCACCATGCATGAATATGTACATATGCGCAATTCCTTGCTCCAAAAAACTCCTGACAACGTGTTCTGATTCGGGACACCTACTCTCTCCCGAAGGTCATTCTACTACCTCGAGTGAGTGGTGGTTGATTCCGCCAAAGCGTAGAGTATTCGGGCCTCCCAAATCAATGTTTCATTTGTCGTCAGATGGGCCATCTTGCGAAGGCCTGTCCACGGAGGAGACCCCGACCTTCACATCAGGCTCAGCCCCAGCCTCCAAGGGCTGGCCAGCAGCACCAGGCAGAGTCACTGGGTACGCAGGCAGAGCCCCCCTCCGAGTCTGGGGCTCAGGCGGAGGAGGGCTGGCAACAGGTTCGTTGTCGACGTCAACAAGGGCCACCACGTCGTCCTGGCACTCAGAGATGGCCCCCAGGCTTCAGGCCAGAAGCAGTGGGTTTCCGCAAGGAACCGTTTTTCGACCCTCTTCAGTAGGAAGAGGTGTCAGCTCCACCCTCCACCTGTTAGGTGCAGTGGAATGAATGTTTGCGCTTTGCTCAAGGTGAGTGCTCCGAACTATGCTCAAGGTTCCTTTTGTTCTTATAAAGGGAGAGCCTTCCGTTCTTAATGAGAGAATGCTATGATCACAAACAAAGTGAATGGACACTGTGCGTGCAAGTGTATGAGACTGAGAGATAGAGAGAGAAGAGAGATACGACACCAAAGACGTAAAACCCTCCTCCGACGGCCCCACTCTCGTCGACGAGAGTGGTCTACTTATGATTGCACAACTTGGTACAATGGGGATGCATGTGACTAATGCAAGTCTAAGCTATGTCGACGATGACGACGGTGATGGCGAAGTCGACATAAGGGATGAAATCTGCAACCTTTTATCTGCTGTCCAAAAACGCTATGGGCTGAAATCTGAGATAGTCCAAAAACGCTGATTTTGGGGGCTGATTTTGTGGGTCTTTGTCGCTGAAAATCTGCAGGTTTAGGGCTGAAAACTGAGGTTTCTTAAGGCTGAAAACTGACGGTCTATCCGGGCTGAATCTACTACTCTTCTAGTGCTAAATTTGCAGGTTCTTCAATGCTGAAAATGCCCTGCTGAAAAGTGCCAAAAACGCTAGGCCAGAACTGATGTCAAAAACGCTAGGTTGCTGAGCTTTGCAAAAACGCTAGCTGATGGGGATCTGTGGCGATGATGCTGATGCAAAACGCTAGGTCTGAGCTTGCTTCTGGCGATGATCTGCTGATGAGAAAACGCCAATGGGGGGAGGTCCTTCTTGCTTGGAGGGGGAAGCCGCCAAGGTGTCTTGTTGAGAAGTTGCTTGCTGAGCTTGGCTCCTGTTGCCTCTTCTGCCAATTAGTGCTAGTCTAGGTTTGCTTATATACAAACTTACTCAATTTGCCCTACCTACTTTCCAGCGAACGTCACTTAAAAATAATAAGTGAAAAATGTCAAAAATAGGTAAAATAGGCTAAATGCACTGGAAAATTCCCCTGAAGGATTCTGATGGGAATGCTTATGATCATGTTGTGTGCAACCAGAGGATATGCATCTACACTAAGTGACTGGGCATGCACGGTCTGCGAACAGACTCACAAAAGTGTCATAACACTTCTAATCTAGACTGACTGGACTGACTGAACCCTTGTCGTGCTGTAGCTTGTCCACGGACACGTAGGGTTGGATGTGTCACGTGACATCTCTCCTTTTCAAAGTGAGGTACTGGTACCGAACTGTATGGCGTCGAAGGAGATCGCCAATAGCATCCGGAATCCTCCTGGAAGGGACTCTTCGCCAGCCCACTCTGATGTGTGGGTCGTGCGGTACTTGAACTTCATAAAGGTTTGCAACGCTTGCTTCTTTGGGCCGCGCCAAAAGCGACACAAAGTCTTCTGTGGCTCCTTCAATGCTTCAACTTCGTCAAGAGTCATGCTTCTTTCTTCTTTAAGAATCTCCATGGCTGAAAATTCCTGAAACCATTTCCAACACAAAACCATAAACATACCTATTCCATGTAAAGTGACTGGAAAAAATCTTGTCTTCCTCAAAGACTGTGCATGCAATGTAGATGAACAAAGAGACGGAGTGCTAACCCTTTTACCACACACACGCAAACAATGAGATCGAATCTTTCTCTTTGGATCTAAAGCAATCAACTGTGGCAATTCACAACATAAATGCCCATGCTTGGTGCTCAATTTTTCATGTGCTCTTTCTACAGACTACAACTATGTTGTGCCACGGAAGAGACATGGAATGTGACTTCCTTGAATGCATACTTTTCAGCTTTTCATGAACAATTCGCATACATCCGTGCTCATTCATGAATGAAACCTGCTCAACGTACAATATGTCATGCCTAGGAAAAGGGATTACATAACGACGTTGATTAAAATACAGGAAACGATCACGAATGAAACACTCGTACAATGCGTGCGTACTAATCATGCGAACACATAATACTTCCTGTGAGGGTTCTTTGGACCTAGGCTCGAGAGCCAAGATCGATCCTTCGTGATTGATCGAGTCTGCAACGAGGTTAGCTTCGCTAGAAAAAGTATCCACTAATACATCATCCTTGTGAACAATCACATTATCTTCATGCAACTCATCATGCTTGTGAGAAATCACATCTTGATCATGCAAATCATCATGCTTGTCATTGTCATTCAAATCATCATGCAAATCATTGGCATTAAAATCATCATGCTCATCATTATCATTCAATTCATCATGCTTCTCATAATCATGCAAATCCTGTGTGTCTTACTTTGGAGAAGAAGAGACTGAGAGAGTCTCCTTTTCCCGAATCTCTTGCATCTATGCCTGAACTTGAGAAAAGAGTTGCAACATCTCTTGCATTTTTGCTTTGGTCTCGCGATCAAATCTTTCTTGACTTTCTTTTTCTTCCAAGTCGTACTGACGCTCTATGGCTGCCACTTCTTCTTCGTAGTCACGATCTATGGTTGCCATTTCTTCTTTGTAGGCCTTTCTTTCTGCTTCTCTTTCTTGGTCCAACTCCTCCATAGGAGTTAGCGCAATCCTTGACGTAGATGGGGAAGGGGGAGGGTTACTGTGGTCTACTTATGATTGCACAACTTGGTACAATGGGGATGCATGTGACTGATGCAAGTCTAGGCTATGTCGACGATGACGACGGTGATGGCGAAGTCGACATAAGGGCTGAAATCTGCAATCTGGGTACTGATGCTACCAATGCTGGGTACTGAAGGTACTGATGCTATTGATGTTGGTTCCAGGTCGATGACGAGGTATCATGCGGACTATGTCGACGACGATGAGGTACTGATGGGGACTATGTCAACGACGACGGGGTACTGAGATTCTATGTGGAGGACGATGATGTCGACAACAAGGTACTATGTCAATCAAATCTGACCGATCTCTAACGGACGTCTTGATGCATTAAAACCACATAGTCAGTATATTTCATCCAAATTGGAAATTTTGATACACTAGATTTATCCATACTAATCATCACATCCAGTTATAACTCGAACTCCACAGATGTCTCATGAATTAGTACACCATCAAGGTAGAATACTGCAACCATTCCATCCAATCATACTCAATCAAATAGTAAGACATCGGTCAAAATGAGAAAGTAAATCATTCTTGTTGCAACTTTCATCAAAATACATAGTGATGGTAGAGTGCCATCAGCTTGGCACCCCTAAAAGCCAAAAATAAAACCAATCAATAAAAACCATTATCAACTATTTGTGTTAATCTGTGACAAGAAAGTGGAATGGCTCTCCTCTTTGCAACAGATCCTATGGCAAATTTCCCTACAGGCAAACTCCAAGCAATTTTAACCCACGTAAACAAAGCTCAAATAATCCCCTCAAGGAATCAATCGGGGATAATCACTCCACATCACCCCTGCAAGGGATCTAGTGGCCAATACACCACCTTGACATCCCGACTTATCCCATCTTGGTTGGCACCCGGTAAAACGCAAGTTAAGCCCTCATTTGCCCACGATCCAAATGGTCAATCACGATGAAAATTATATAGGCATGTGTGCTATCTCCTGCATTATCATCCTAGAGAATATTGGTGAGGCAAAATTTGAGAAAAACGCAAAACCAGTATTTCAGCCCTATACGTTGGTGAATTTCATAGTAATTCAAGTGCATCTGTGTTATCCACATCATTGATATTGTTCTCCTTTTCATCTTTGCATGAGTTTTACTTTGAAGCCATTGCGCTCTGCTACTATAGCAAGGATCGAATTGTTCGTAGAAGAACAATTCACTGAGCTTTGATACCATTGAAACCTTTTTGTACATTAAAACAGATAGTGAAACACAATAGCACACACTTCAAATTGAAAAGAGAGAGAAAATGAAATGAAATTAAATGATATATTAACGTCTACAAAAGGCCAAAATAACCTATGAGACCAAGAAGTTACAAACTAGTGAATGTAATATAAAGTCTGTGTGCTCAAAATCCTTAACAAAATGTTAGTGAAAGTGAAAGAGGGGAAAGACTAGAGACTCTCTAGTCAATACAAAGGTACAAAATAATAAGGGGTGCAAGAAACTTAAGCTACTAAGAAAGGGATAATCCTCCATCTCAGAGTAAGTCCAACATCGGTCGGTGTTGGATCTCCTCAATGTTCTCCATGGTCAAAAACCTGACTAGGCATCGTGCGTGGTGCGCCAAAATAATCCGAATCCTCCTCTGTAATCTTCATCTATGCTGGGATGCCTCTTCTACAATCGTGGACACTTGGATCTCCCTAGGTCCATCGCACGGTCAATCAGTGTGCCTCTAGTGGAGGTTGGATCCGAACTCTGCTGCAAAACCTGTCTATCTAGATGTTTAGTGGTAATGGCCGGCTTGAAATAGTTTGTAACCTGTCGTTGAGTCTTTCTCTCTGGTTGCCTCAACAAGCATTCTCTATGTCTCCTCAACTCAAGCAAGAACAGACCCAAGCATCTCTGATCCTCATCTTCACAAATGCTCAAAGAGAGAGATCGCCCAAAAACTGATGATGGTTACAAATGCCCCCAAGAGGTCTTTATATAGGTACTAGCCTATCCTTTTGGGTGCCCCTAACCTTTGACTTTTCAATTGTCCGACCTTTGGCTTTCAATTATCCAATCCCTTGGCTTGTAAAAAGCACTTTTAGGGCTGATTTGTGTTATACGCCTCACTTTTAGGGCTAATTTGTAACAATATCAACAGTCATAGGGCTACCTAAGCTCCCTCAACCTCCATACGTGTTGAGGAATTTTTCTCTGGCATTTTTCCCAACCCTTAGCCATGGCACTTTCCGCCCATCGCCATCCGCTTGCAGCCCCATACCCTGGCGGTTTGGACAGCCATTGCCCTCTCTCTTCGGCTCCCTCTCAGCCCTAGGAGACACAATCTTCTGCCCAACATCTCGATTCTCAGCCATAATCTTCTCCATGACCTTCCAAGTTCCTCATCATTAGCTACTATTGCCCCCAATTTTCAGCAATCACCATAGCTGACAACATTCAACCATAGATCCTGCTCACATAGGGTGGGAAAATTAGTCTGAGACCTTCCCTTGGATAGCCATCAGCAGCCCACGTCAAGCTGGATTGAAACCCTTCATCAAATCACCCTGAAGGTGCTTCATTCAAAGAGTTTCCACATCGATAGTCTCCCCATTAAGTCAAGCCGACTTGTGCACTGAGGTACTTTCATCAATTGTAAATTCATCTAATGCATTAGAAAACCGTTCCGGAAACAAGATGGGGAGCCCTTAAGAGGGTTGGTTGGGAGTCAATCTGGGTATAATCTCCTCCTCCTCATCTCTCTTTCTTTCCTTCCTCTCATTCCAAATATCTCTACAATATCTATTATCTACATACTCAGATCTATCATTCTCTATAGCAGATCTTTCCATCTATGAAGATTTGCTTATCTCCATTGAGAGACCTGTCTCTCTATTCACATCTCTCACGCTATTCCCTTGTCACTACAAAGCGTTTCACCCTCGAAACATGTTGTATCGCTATGAAACATTTCAATCAAATGTTAGAGCACAATGAAACGTGGGACCAGAACGTTCATAGATGGATTTTGGAAAGCCTTCAAACCTAGAACTATGGTAGCTTGCTGTTAGTGAAACGGCATACGTTTTACTTGACAAGAGAAGCGTCTCACCTATCTAGGCCCGCCAAAACTCATTTCATGGTGACCATGCCAGTCTATTTCATAAGGGAAAGAATTCACAATTAATAGCATACTCACCACCCAAAACAAAAACGACAGAAACAAGAACGGAAAAACTGGACTTTCAACCAGTCAAAAGATGGTGTCTTTTTAAATAAAAATAGCACAATGTATACGGCCGATCGCTCTTATGCCTGTCATTTACAATGTTTTGACTAAAATATAGCTTAATTGTATCAAAGGAGTTTTATATTATGGTTTGTCCCTTTCAGTATGGCTTTATGCTCCATCGATATATCACAGATAATATTGCTTGCAAAAATAACTAATCAAGATGTTCTTGTATACAAGTTAACATTGCAAAAAGCTTTTGATTGTATTCACTGGGATTTTATCATGAAAACGCTG
This sequence comes from Adiantum capillus-veneris, assembly GCF_014529385.1. NCBI lineage: Eukaryota > Viridiplantae > Streptophyta > Polypodiopsida > Polypodiales > Pteridaceae > Adiantum > Adiantum capillus-veneris. The sequence goes on along the minus strand of NC_140933.1, from coordinate 57,303,233 downwards.
TTTAAGTTGGGTTTTGGTCCTCATACGCGAAATATGCGTTATGTTTGTAATATGGATAATCATAGTGTCATTAGAGGTATTATTGATGGTGATCTTGGCCTCTTGAACCTTCGGTTCGTCAAGGGTGTCCTCTGAGTACACTATTCTATGTAATTGCCTCCCAACTGTTATTACTTTACATTGGTTATACGACCACTATGAATCAACTGCATGGGTTGGTTTTACCTTGTAGCATTCATTTTGCCAGACAAAGCCTATGTTGATGACTATATGTTTATACCTTGAAATGATCCCTCTCATGTATGCAGGACTAATAACTGTGAATGCTTTGGATTTGTATGCTCTTACGGACGACATGCATGTCAAACTTCATAATTCAAAGCTGCATATCTTGAATGTTAAAAATTGATCTGCGTCTATGTGGACCGGTCAGACAACCTACTGACATTGTGTATCTACTTTGGCACGGTGTATTACTTCTTCTCGATAATAAGTGGAGTGGGTTCTTCATAACGTATGTCACAAACAGCATTATTGGAAACTTTCAACTTGGCCACTTCATGTCGGTCTGTGGATTGTACGATCTGCTTAATTGCCTTCATTCAGTTCTTTTTGCCACTAGTGCATTGGCCAGCTAGTTCTATTGATTATTTCTTGCTAGAAATCTTGAAAATTTTTGGCAGCTAAGCATCATAAGAAAGTCTTGCGCTTGCTCTCCATGAAACACGGCATTCTGGAGGGTTGAACAATTGAGTTTACATATTCATGTGTTGCTCTGCAAGGCTATGTTCTTGATAGACAGTACTCAAAAATAACCTTGGACTCAAATGTTTGCATTTGCGTTCCTCTACATTTAGACATTGGCATACCTCGTTCTGGAATGTGATTTTCAGTCAATTTTCTAGCTCAATACCTCATCCATATGCCATTCAACTTGTTGCTAATTGGAAAAAAGTCACTTTCCACTTATCTTGGCATCCCGAACTATTTTGGCTAGTAGTTCTTTTCATTAGGGAAGTTTACATTGGAGCATGGATTTTCCAGCTATATTTATTGATCTTCTTCGTGGGTTTTCCCTCATCTTGAGGTTTCCCACAGTAATATGAGTGTTACCCTTTATAAAGTGTGTGTGTGTGTGTGCGCGCGTGAGAGAAACAATGTGTGTGCGCGTGAGAGAAACAAAAAGCCATTTACCTTGATCTCATCCCTAAACCTGCACGAGGAGTCGAGGACTCTGCTTTGGGAGACTTTGAAGACTGCATCATTTACTCTGTATAATGTACAATTTGCCCTGCAGTAGGAGAAAAAAAGTTCTGACTTCACAATTGTAAACATGTTGTTTGGCTTATTCAAAAGTAGTCAACAAATGAAATTACAAATAAAAACTATGCATATTGATCCTTTTGGCCACTACCTTAACTTTTTTAACGTTTACATAAGACTTAAATATCCATGGAATGCCCATATCTACAAAAACCCAAGTCAAAGAAGCTAAAACAAAGGTGAATCTAGGATAAGCTACACTAGCTTCACAATCAACCATAGAACCAAGCCAATCCGTTTTAAGATTGAACTGAAGCAGCACAATGATCAAACTTGAGCAGCACAATATGCAGGCTTTTTAAAACCTAACCTACAAGCCTTAGCCCATCAACCCAAACTATTGTAAACTATACAAACCTTTCTTTTTTCAGCATTTTCATATGTCACTTTTCTTTTTCTTTAAACTAAACGTCTTGGCTAATTTCAAGTAGAAAGTTTCAACTTGAGCAAAGTCCTGAAAATGGGAATTTTGCCATATACATCAAGTGCAGGCTGGATCACATCAAAATGGTTTCAACATAAAGTTAATACAATCACAATCCATGGCAAATAATTGTCATTGGTGGTTATGTGTGTTATTCTTCCAGTAAAAGACCCTTCAATTTCCTCTTTCCCTGTTTTCGTGCATCCACTTCAGTCTAAGTTTCATTCGTGGATGAGAGAGAAAATTAAATGAACCTGGTTGAGAGTCTCCACACGCTTCCTAACTTCCTTATTTGTGTTTCCCTCCTGTACACATCATTTGCAAAGACCTTCACCTCTGCACTATTAGTCAGTGTCATGCTTAGTATGTTAATGTCATTAAGCAACTGCTCCAATTGCAAGTACAAGGTATCCCTTGTGCTTCAAAGTCCACCCATCCCGCATTTACAGGTCCTTTGAGATTGGTCACAGTTGTAACTTGTTATACAGAAACTGCTGGTAAAATAGCAGCTCTCGTTAAGACCAGCTATTGCCTGCTGTGACAGGTTTAGGGGTTAAGATTTCTGTGACTAGGTCGCAGACTCAGCTCATCACTGCTTCCGCCTGTCATTCACAATAATTCTCACTTCCAGAAAGGTGGTCCTAGACTAACTTTGAATCAGACAATCTCCCGGTCACTGGTTTAGTTTCCTTTCTCCTGCTTTCTCTCCCTTGCTTTCTCTCCCACAAACCCCTTGGCCCAGTGTGCTTTGCGTTCATGCTTTAACTCTCATTCTCTCTCTTGATTTTAGAATCCTTGAGTGTTTTTATGATGGTTGATTTTATGTGCCAGACTTGTGTAGTATGTTTTTGTCATTGCGTGCGTGTGGGCTGTTTTGAGCTCGTACTCAGAGTAGAGGTGTGAGAGATACACCCCAAAAGCACTCAGCTTTGGCCACCCTGTTTTTGGGCCTTCTAAAGAACTCCAAGGCCCAGACTTGAGAGAATTAGGGGTGGTATTGGAGAGCACCTACCTAAGACCCTCTTTGCTGAAGGAATAGCCTTGTAAAAGACTCCAAGGCCCCCCGATTTGTAGACTCAGAGAACTAGGGGTGGTATTGGAGAGAACCTACCTAAGACCCTCTTTGCTGAAGGAACAACCTTGTAAAAGACGCCAAGGCCCCACGATTTGGAGACTCGGAGACCTCGTGGTGGTATTCGAGAGCACCTACCTACAACCCTCTTTGCTGAAGGCATAGCCACTCCAAGAGTTGCAACCACACACTCGGTTAATTAAGAAGCACCCAAGCGATGCTGCTGACAGCAGCAGTTCAGGGCCATTAATTATCTGTTGTGTAGGAGCATCCTGCTCCCCCATCTTCTCTCTCTACTCCACTCTTTAAGTACAGTACAGCATTTGCAGCTCATCGAGATGATAATTAAAGTACTGTTCATCCTGCGATCTACAGATAGAAGATTCAAGTGATTCTAGACTTTAGTTACATCGATTCATAGTGCACTACTAATAGCCCTTCTGTCGAGGCAGAAGCCCATATCAACTTTCAAACTAATCCTATGAGAGGCTCCAAATAACAATTAAGAAGAAAATCAATGACAAAAGCTGCAGAAATGACAGATAATAAGCAGAAATAACAAGTGACTTATCCTACAAAAGGCTTCAAATAAGAATTAAGAAGAGAATCAAAGAAAAAAGCTGCAAAAAGGACAGATTAGCAGCAGAAATAGCAAGTGGCGAATAAGCAAACAGTATAAACAGTCAGTAGCTTTGCCTGTGTAATATCCACCAGAATTTGCCCTTGTGGTGGTAAAGAGAGCTACTAATGTAGCTTCAGTGTTCACACAAGCTAGACAGATCGCATACGTAGATCTAATTAAACTAGACATCCTGATTGTGAAAATTAATCAGTTCACAAAAACTTGCATTAGAACAGCTAACTTGCCTGTTTTGACCCCTTGCATGCCCATGTACATGCTTAGATAAGGATCGCAGGTATGTGATATTTATGTGAAAAGGAAAAAAATAACGAAGTGCCTATTAACTGCATTCATTTTTTACTCCTCCAGCAAGTGGTCACAGATTTGTAGATAAAAATCCCATTATGGATCATTTTGTTCAGTTAATGAGCCGATGAGAAACCTAGGTAGGTAAGAAACCACGGAAATGAAAATTGGGCACAGGTATACCAAGTCAGTCAAGTCTGGAAAGAGCTCAAATTGAGAATGTAAACAATCAAAGTAGTCTGACCACGCATGAATCCATGGATCTAACAAAACTATGTGAGCACAGAGCTCGGTTGGCATGTCTCCCAGGAACCATGCACCAAAAATAATGAAGCTCACTAAGTGCATTGACAGATCAGTGAGGCTTGAACGTGCAATCTACTTCTAGTGAGCAAAACCAAATCAAATTGCAAATTCTATGCTGCTCCAACAGCCAGATTATTGTTCGCATTTGCAAGAAAACCTGTAAAAAAGCTTTCTGCGATGCATGTTATCATGGAGGTAACTACCTCTTGAACTTTTTCCGCATGGAGTGAACAACATAGGGAAAAAAAAAAAGCATAAGCATTGCAGAATGTATCACTACAGAACCCCAAAAGAATGTGAAGCTCAAAAATACCTGAGATGTCATAACAAGGTTACCATCGCCACCCAAAATGTATAAGGAAGTATGCTAATCGTCTCCATGGATCGATCAACTATGCAAGACAGGGAACTCGATCTTGGCCAAAAGCAACTGGAGTACGTAGGAACATGAGCAAGATTTTACGAGGATTATATTTGAAGGCAAAGAAATCTTAAAGCAAAGTGAAGACTGCGTCTTCTTGTGCGCATAGAGGCGATGGCAGTCGCATGCTTTTCGTAACGAAGGAAAGCGAAAGCTGCAGGAGCTATGGGGGAATGGAGCGCGATAACTGTGCTATGCATCGGGCAATGAGGACGGGACTGCTCATTTGAACTTGCAATGAGCTAGACTTTCCAATGTCAACTAATCTAATCAACCCCCCCCTTTGCTAGTATGTTAGGTGAATTGGTAATGTCACTTGGACTGGTTTTGACATTTAACAACGATGTCTCTTTGTCTTGGTCGTAACAGCATCAAAAGAGTCCATGTCTTCACAATGTCGTCCAAATAACATTGCGCCCAAACAAGCTCCACTTCAAAAACCAGCCAAGATAGTGGTGACGTGATGCATAGTTATCAATTACTTTTTGAAATAGATGCACCTCATGCATGGTCACACATGCACCTATGCAAGGCTTTTTGTAACTAGGTCGATTTTGGCATAGTTGCATCAATAACTCATGGCCACATTCTATTTAAACTCTAAACCAACTAATGGATTCGATGAACTTGAATTGAGAGGGGTAGCAACATCGTCGGATATTGATCGCAATTGCACTTGTTGAACATGCAATAATCTAAGTGATAATTATCCTCCTCTCATGTTGTGAATGTGTCCCTTTGACGTCTCCATAGGCAATGGCTATGCCATAGTTAAGAAAAGGAAAATATAGGGAGCTAACAGCCACCTCCCGATCGTACAAGGCTACATACTATTACTAGCATGACTACAATAACATTGAAAGAGATGAGAGTGGAGCACATAGTTATGGCCAGATCTCTCTCTATCTCTCTCTCTCTCTCTCTCTCACACACACACACACACACACAAAAGAAGAGAGCAATAATTCGAGAGAGACAAAATAAGATGAGCGTCACTTTCATATGATGTTGGGACAAAATCTTGAAAAATAGGGTGCGCTAGGGCCAAAATAGGGCATGCCTGCTCATGAGGTGCTTATTTGAACAAAATCAAGCTAGTAAACTAATAAATGGGTTAACATACCATAAAAACTAGCAATGTGAATGAAGTATGGTTGCAAACATATCTAACAAACAAAAATAGACTAAAGTAGATATTCAAGGCAAATGTGGGTGTACAATCATGAAATTGAGCCTAATGCTACCATGTAAAAGTTGATATAATCTCCAACACTAGATGATGGGTGGTTCAACTACCTCATACTGACAAGGTCATCCAAAGAAAGTTGCATATTAACAAGATGGGATACCAAGATGATATGTCTTCTTGGTGTTGTTTGCTTGGCCATTAGGTGCATAGTAGACGGTATAGATTATTTATTGCATAATCATGTGTATTGTAGTTAGTTCTCTGTATCACCTTGTTAGAGAAAAACCGATGTGGAAGCTTTGTTGTCCCAAGAGCTAGAACATTTACGCATTCGAAGTCATAGTTTGCGGTGAACTATGATCAATATGTATTTATTTTCTATTTGTTAACTACTCGTTTTATTGGGTCCGCAAGTCCACTACCCAATTGGGGAGGGTCTCTAATAGTAGCATTGGTTTATGGCTCATTCTATCTAAGAACATTAGTGGGTGTAGGGAGGGTCTCTAATGGCAACACTAGTTTATGGCTCATTCTATCTAAGAACATTAGTGGGTGTCCCTCCCTCCCTGACATTGTAAGGGATTGTTAGCACAGACTTGTGTATTATTTAATGTAAAAGACCACCATAATCACACTTAGAGGAATTTTTGCTCTTTGATTTCTCCAAAAAAGGAGGCCCTTTTTCGCAACATTCTTTATTCAAACTACACATCTTCTTCTCACCGATCAAATCTCATTTTGTAGAGAACTCTAGCAATTTCTAAGAAAGATTTTATCTTTCCATCTAGCTTCTTCCTAGAATCTTAAATCATACTTGCAAGGAACGACTAAAATTCATCATACCAACTATAGATGGTGGCAGTTTGGATCCAAAATAGATGCATGTAGGATCTAAAGTCTATATAGGTGACTCTCAATTATATATATTTCATCTCGAGTAACATGCTATCAAACTAGTTTTTTCAAGTTTATGGATTATAGAGTAAACAAAGTCCCATAAGAGCAATATCCATCCACCAATCTACGTAACACTTCAAGTTTTTTGAGCATATAAAACAAATCTTGGCCTCCAAAAACTATGTCAAGAAGTATGCACTGCGGCTAGGAAAGGGCCAGGCCTCTGACTATGAGGGTACGGAGCAAAATCCAATAAATCAAGCAAAAGACACGCTTGACTCCATCCATGAAAGCCTCGCTCTAAAATACAACCAAGATCAACTCAAAACTCTTGTGTGTGTGATGATTTGGTGTAGCCTCGCTCCCAATTACACAGATACAGTGCTCTTTTGTCCTATTGAAAACCCTAAATCTACACTTCAATTCTTGGTCGTCACCATTTCATGGAATCTTCAAAACTCCATTAGACAAGCCCAAATTCTTATTTAAAGAGAAAAAACCCTAATTAGTGGCCGCATAGCCTCAAACATGAGGTGAAAATAGCACAAGATTGCACTAGCACCACTAATTAGAACTGACGTATCTCCTTCATTAGATGGCCAAATGACTTCATTTTTGGCTCTATTATCTCCCTCCCCCTAGCTTGAGAAACAATGACACCATTGTCGATGTGGCACTTTGAGCTATTTTGTGCTAATTTGGGGTATTTTTAACCATGTTTTGGCCATTTTTAGCCTAAAAATGTCCTTTTTTGTCCGTAAAAAGCCCAACGAGCTGAGAAAAAACCTTAATGTGTGGAAAAGTTCCCTTTTGCTCAAATTACATGTTAAAATTTATTTTCCCACTTGGCAAGAACTTTAAATACATCATTTACTGCTACGCATGACACCTACTATTTTTGGTCGAGATCACCAGACACACCGCCACTTGCTTTAGCCAAAGAGAGGCTTGTAAGCGACAAAGAGGATCAAAAGGATCTCCCTACAAATGATTTGGACCCATGATTTGGAGTTTAAGTTATTGGTGTTTGAAGTCGCGGTTCGGAGTTCAAGGCACATGCATCTGGCATGGAGCCAACGCGGTGTATACAAAACACTATGGATGTGTACATTCATTGTTTTTGGTCGGATTATGGACAATATATGTTTCAAAGTTCATTGTCAAGTTTGGACGTGGTGTGCTCACAATCCACAAATAGGGATTCTTGGACGTATTGTGGTCTACAATTCATTTTTTTGTGAGGCAATCAGTGCTCAAGATGGCATTCTTCTAAAGCAAAAGTTGGTAGTACCATAACCGAGGTGTATTTAGTATCCCACTGGGTGTTTGAGTGTCCATGTTAGCTTTTTCATAGACTTGTTATTCCTACATGTGTCCACTATGAGCTGTAGAGAGGGTATTAAAGTAAAGACATCTCAAGTGAATGGCCAAACACGATAATTATTTTATCTTTAGGTATTTATTTAACTTATTTGTCAAATTCTTGGGTATGGAAATTTGTTGAGGGGAGTATATAAGCACACCCCTAGTTCCCATTGTATAATTTTCATTGCCTAGTTGGTTGGTTCAACTCTCTCTCTCTCTCTCTCTCTCTCTCTCTCTCTCTCTCTCTCTCTCTCTCTCTCTCTCTCTCTCTCTCTCTCTCTTTTGTGTGTGTTCTCTCGAGCGCTCTACGCTTCTCAATCATTGACTTTCATAGGGGGGCTTCCAAGCATCTTGCACCATTAGCAAAGTCAACAGACCAAGATGCACTAGAGCCCAGTTTTTCCAAATGCTATTAACACATCCTTCACCCTAGAAAAGTAAAATTTTTTAACTAACATACCATGCCCTCTTTGCGTCACTGAAAGACACGATCCACTCTACCTAGAAAAAATTGTTTTCAATTTTCAAAGACCGTGAGAATTCTAGCTACATGAGGAAGTAGTGCATGCTCGATTCTTCTACCCAATAAATGAAAGCTTCAAAAGTGAATGGTTGGAGGCCTACACCAAACAATTTTCAAAGAGCAAGTGATCAATTTTCATTCAAGCTGCACTTGTTTATTTAAAAGGGTTTCCACAATTTGCTCTCATCTTCTTGCAAATACAACAAGAACCTCACATTAATGCCAATACAAGGGACGTAGTAGACCTGACTAGTGTTGGGGTTCAGGCCAACTAGCTGCCGGACACCCCATCTCACTGAACATACTACTAACCTTATCTCTACTCATTGGTAATATATATAAATAAGGACTAGTGAGGCATCCAATCTAATCCTCACTAAGACCTCTATCCAAATGCATCTGTGTTCTCCTGCAAAGCGGATTTGAGGTTTAGAGCTTTTGCAAGGCGCTGTGATTCACTAAGTACTGTAGCTTCGAACAACATGTTAAAGAAAGCAATAGTAGAGCTGAAAAAGAAGGTCTGAAAGGCTTACAGTAGTGTTGGAGCTTTATGTGAGTAGGAGCATTCTCAGATTGCAACACGTAGCGTTAAAGCAAGGCAACGCCGGACATTGAGATCAATTACAGGTAGGGTTGGTTTTCTAAAGGCTTGGTAGCACTGGAAATTGTTGAGGGGATAAAAAAGCAACACCATGGTAAGAGAGAGAAAAATGTAATGCTAAAAATCTAGGGAGCTTACATTAGCTCTAAAGCGGCAAATCAACAATGCTTGTGTTTTTCCTTTTTGAAGGCAATGCTAAGAAATCTATAGTATTACATCACAAAGAGCAAGGAGAAGAGCAAGTGACATTGTGTGTTCGTGCATACATATACACATACCCGGTTTTGGTAGAGAGTCAGCGTATTTTCCTTCTTTGGCATCAGAAAAAGCAATTGACTCGACAAGAGTGTGTGTTTGTGCATGAATACACACACACACAATTCTTGAGAGAGAGAGAGAGAGAGAGAGAGAGAGAGAGAGAGAGAGAGAGAGAGAGAGAGAGAGATCTTCCTTGCCTCTCTCTCATGGCACACACACTTTGAGATCTCACTCGTCATTGGTGAGCTACTACTCTTGACATTGGATACACACAATCTGTTTTCAGTATCAGCTCTCACAATGATGGCATCATCTTTTCAGATTGCGGCATCGGTGAGGAATCTTCATGGCTTTTGCGGTGTTGGCATAGCGAGTGATAGAGAGCACATTGGCTTTCTCGACACTCAGTATTGGTGATGCGTATTTTGTCTGGCGATGGAAATTGGCATTGACATCCAACGGTTTTTTCTCGGCACCAAATTCGGCATCGACATTGGCACCAGATTCTACATCGATACAACGGTTCTTAACTGCATCATTAGAGAGAAATTTTGAGTTATTGCTTGGCTTTTTACTGCTATGTTTTGCACATTTTTTTTTTATATAAGTCTTCATAGCTACAAGTTTTACAAGTTTTCTTGGTAGGCTTCCCACTATGAGTTTGTTGTCCTTACACTTGACATGTGCCAACTACCATATGCATGGCATCTGTGGTTTGATTTTTCCTAGCCTAGTTGGCTATAGTTGATAGGTTTTGTCAGTGATAGATTCCAAGTTCACTAGGAGATTTTTGACTAGTGATTGCTTCTTTTTGGGAGCTTTATGCATATGGATATGCATGATTAGAACCTTGTGTGTGCTTGAGATCTATTGAGAGGAGTTTTTACTCCTTGTAAGGAGCTCACTTTTGTCCAGATTTTGCTTGCATCTCATTGGCACCTGTTTGAGCACATGTCTTGTGGTCTATAGTGATAGCCTTACCTTTTTTGGATGTATGTTGTGTTGCAGATATTTCCATTGTATCTAGTTGTGGAGCCAATTTGGCTTGTTTTGGCACTCCGACCATTTTTGAAACTCGATCCAGAAGAGGCCTTTCTAAGACTGTCGCTAGTCGTGTCTGCATAACCTTTTGTGAGGGGTGGTGCAAGAGATTTTTTGAAGCCGAGCTCTGGGGGCCAGGTTACCCAGTGTGAGGTGGATTAGGTTGTTGGAGATTCTCATTTTTGGCCTTGCCATAGGACATGTATAGATGGGTATAGGTGCTTTGATGCCAAGTTGCCAGTCATTTGATGGTTTCTTTGAGTAGTATATGCCAATTTATGCCTTGTCAATACTGCTTGTTGGCTTTTATATTGTTTGTACTCAATTTTTCTTGCGATATTAATCTCTATAGAGGAGATTCTATCAGATTTTTCGCACAAGTCCTCTAGTTTGCTTACAACACTCTTTTGCAATGACATTGCAAGGGTTTTTTGTTGGGTTTCTAGTTGAGATTTTCATCTCTGGATAGAGGAGACTTCAATGAAATTTTTTGCAAAAAAATTGCAGCATGGGATGGTAAGAGTGCATCGAACAAAGTGTTCTTCATGAAGAAGATTATGCATCTTAACATGAAAGAAGGTACCAATGTCGGTTCACATTGAATGAGTTTGATAGTTTGCTTACTCAAAAGATATCAATGGGGCTTAATTTTGATGATGAAATGAAAGACATTTTCTTACTATGTTCTTTGTCTGCATCATGGGATACATTTAGCATTGCCATTAGTAACTCCATCCCTAAGGGTAAGCTTTCTTTCGGTGATGTCACTAGTGCTTTTTTCATGGAAGAGATTTGATGTCAGCCTCTTGACACTAGTGGGCATGATGATTCGTATATGGTAAGTAGAAGTAACCAAAGGAACAATCAAAGGAGAGAGGTCATTCTCTAGCAAGAGCCATCAACGTGACACTAGAAACATTGAATGTTACCATTGTCACAAACTCAGAAGAAAGGACACATGAAAGAAGATTCTCATTTGTTGCAAAGAGAGAAGGCTAAAACCATTCTCGTAAGTTCTACACCTCCTAAGACCAGTGTGAAGATAGAGGAGCTCATCATCATTGAGTCTCCACATGTTGATGTTGTTCTTGATGTGTTGTAATCATTAGATATACTAGTCTTCACTTCTTATTTGAGTCCAAAGATGTTGTTAGCTCTTGAGAAATGCTATGCGTAGAATTGGATTATTGACCTAGGTGCCGATTTTCGTGTTACTCCTCACAAGGAGTGGTTCTCGAGTTATGCTTCTACAAATGTTTTAGTTAAGCTAGGTGATTCTCATTAGCTTGAAATATATGGCATTGAATATGTGAAGTTGTGTATACACAACAATATTGAGTTCATGTTGCAAGCTGTTAGTGTTGGGTTTTCAAGCCCATGTCGGTGTTGTCTAGTCTATGTGGGAACAAGCCCTTTTGGTTAGCTGAGGAACCTTAGTCTTGAGTTTGCATGAAAAATTTAACTCTATATATGTAGTAGATATTACAAAAGCGTTATATTTCTTGTGCTGTCTCGACTCTCGTTGCTCTCTCTCTCTCTCTCTCTCTCTCTCTCTCTCTCTCTCTCTCTCTCTCTCTCTCTCTCTCTCTCTCTCTTGTTCTTCTGCCTTCTCTCTTGCCATGGCCTCCAGCCGCCTCCATCCTCCCTAGCATGAGCCTAACACTGGTATCAGAGCGTGAAGATCTTGGAAGCAGAAGCCTTGACTCAAAACACTGCGAAAATCATCACTTGCAGAGGGGAAAGCTCGTGGGATGACCTGCATCAAACGGCTCATACCCGGCATCAAACAGACTGCTCTGGCAAGCTAGTGAGTTTTCAACGCTACATCGTCTCCTAATTTCACCTCTACTGGACGCCCTGAAGCAAAACGACATCAGCGTTGTTCGTTCTTCTCTATTGGGATTAAAGCCCAAGTGGACTCTTATATGGATATGGCCGCCCGCCCGCCTAACTCGCTTATCACTAACTCTTTGTATATACTCACTTATACTTGTGTGAATTATAAGATTTGGGAGATAACCCTTCAACGAATTCTCTACGTACTGTGTAAGCTCTCTGTCTATGTATCTGTGTGTGTGTGTGTGTGTGTGTGTGTGTGAGAGAGAGAGAGAGAGAGAGAGAGAGTCGATCTAAGCTCCGCTCCGTGACTTCAATTGGGATCAGAGCAAGGTTCAGTGCGTTTTTGCGTAATCGCGCGCGCGCACACTTTTCAGGCAGATTCTGGATCCGGAGCTTGGGAATTCACACTCGACGTACCGGGAGAATTACCCACAGGTGAACTGTGGTTTTACCCCCCTTTTGAATCTGTTTATGCCTCTGAGCACTACATCAAAAGATAGGTTTCAGCCGCAAAGAAACCCGTCTTGTGTAGATTGGCAAGCAGAAGGTGGTCGGCATCAATATCGGCATCGACATACATCACTCATTAGTCTTCAAAGCATCATCTATAGACCAGGTACACATATATATCATTAGATATATATATTGCAGTCTGCATTGCTACTTCTTGTGCTTGTCAAGTTCCAGGGGAGGTGTGGCCATACGATGGCTTGACACCACTGGCATGTATTGCAGATTGATGTATTGTGATTGTGGGTCTACTAGTTATGAGTCATGCTAGCAGATAGACCGCTGCAGTGGTCATAGGACAGTGATTGGTCTATTGTAGGATGTATGGTAGTTCTAGGAAGTTTGCTGAGCCATCTGAGAGGGTCGTGTGTGAGGTTTCTTGAAGCCAAGCACTGGGGGCTGGGTTACCCAGTGTGAGGTGGATTAGGTTGCTGGAGTTCCCCTCTACACGCATCCTCTTCAGCGACTTTTATCCCATAGGATGTATGACTTTGTGTAGACATTGGATTGCATCTTATGCGTCAGGCCCTTGAGGCATTGTTCAGGGTTCAGTCTTGAGACAGATACAGGTTCTGTGATCGCCCAGACAGGGGACAATGTATGCTTACAAGATAGCATATTACAGAGATTTTTAGATTTGTCACTGGTCAGCTATTTATGGTTGTTTTTAAGCTATATTTTGGTTTTCAGAGCTCAGTTTACAGGGGAGACTCTGCCAAAAATTTTCAAAATACTGAACAGTTCTTGAGGAGAGGTGTTCAGCTTGTTGTTTACAGCTTGTTTACTGTGTACAAAGGCTAGTTTACAGGGGAAACTCTGCCGGATTTTTCCTAGGAGTAAACAGTTTGGCAGACATGGCATCTTCTCAAAGTGAGACTCTTTACAACATAAAGAAGCTGGATGACACAAAGTTTCCATTCTGGAAGAAGCAGATTTGGCAGTTTTTGGTGCAGAAAAAACAAGTGAAGCCACTGAAGCTCAAAGGGGAGAGACCATAAGGTATGGCTGAAGATGAGTGGGAAGAGCTTGACGAGTTAGCTTGTTCCACAATCATGTTGACACTGGCAGAAAATGTTTACTTCAACGTAGCAGAAGAGACTACAACGTATGGCATATGGCAAAAGCTATGTGGTATGTACGAGAAACAAAGTGCTACTTCTCAGATTTACTGGCTCAAGAAATTGGTGGATTTGAAGATGAAGGAAGGGACAGCCATGTCAAATCATCTCAATAAATTTCACACAATTTTTAGCCAGTTAACAGCGCAGGAGATAGTCTTTCCAGATTCAGTGAAGGCTATGTTTCTCTTAATCACTTTGCCAGATAGTTGGGATACTTTTTGCACGGCATTAAGTAATTCTGTCGCGCCAGAGGGTCTTACAAGTGCCAATGTAGAAGGCAGCTTGCTTACAGAGGAAGTGAACAGGAAGAACATTGATAAAGGCAAAGGCAATAGTGCTTTGGTCATTCGAGGGAGACAACAGTTTAAAGAGAAGAAGGGTAAGAAGGCACAAAACCAAAGTAAGTCTCGTAACTCAAAGTCAAAGGATGACATAGAATGCTACCATTGTGGCAAGAAGGGTCACATGAAGAGGGACTGTACAAAATGGAAACAAGAAAAAGGCAAAACAAAGAGTTCTGAGCAAGATGAAAAGAAGATTTCGGTGAAGATTGAAGAGGTGAATGTCACAGGATCTGGTTTAGATAGTGATTCTGGTATAGCAGCTGGTGACATCTTCCTCACAAGCAATTTTGATTCTGTTTTCTTGACTGCAGAGGATGGACATGCTATGAGTGATTGGATTATCAACTCAGGGGCATCTTTACATGTTTCTCCACACAAAGAGTGGTTTACATCATATGTGGCTACTAAAGATTATGTCAGACTTGGCAATGGGCAGGTTTGTGACATACTTGAAGTGGGATATGTGCACTTGAAGTTTCAAAATGGCTCTTCTTTATGGCTCAAGAATGTCAGACATGTTCCAGCAATCCGAAAGAGCTTGATCAGTATAGGGAAGTTGGATGATGAGGGTTATGTGACAATTTTTGGAAACAGTGCTTGGAAGATCTCCAAAGGTTTGATGACCGTAGCACATGGCAGCAAGTCAGGAACTTTGAACACTTTACATGTTTCAAAGGTTAAAAATGATATAATTAATGTGATTGAGCAGCCAAGTGTATCATTGTGGCATCGTAGTCTAGGACATATGTCAAAAAGAGGAATGGAAATACTTTCTCGTTATGGTTATTTGCCTGGCTTTTCATTTCAAGATTTCGAGTTTTGTGAGCACTGTGTTTATGGTAAGCAAACACAGGAACCGCACAGATCAAAGAGGAATCGTAGGGACGAATGGTTAGCTCTTGTGCACAATGATCTACGACGACCAATGCCTAGTTTGTCACTAGGGGGAGCAGCGTACTTTTGTACATTCATAGATGACTATTCTCGCAAAGTATGGGTTTATTTTGTGAAGCACAAGGATGAGATGCTCAAGGTCTTTAAGACATTCTTGCAGCTTGTGGAGAATCAGACTGGTCAGAAGCTGAAGTGCTTGAGAACTGACAATGGTGGAGAGTACGTTTCCAAGGCTTTCCAAGACTTTTGTGAAGCAAAAGGGATAAAGCGGGAACTTACTGCACCATACAATCCTTCACAAAATGGAGTTGCAGAATGTATGAATAGGACCATACAAGAGAAGGTCAGAAGCATGTTGTCAAATGCTTAGTTGCCTGATGGATTTTGGGCGGAAGCAGTGGCTACAGCAATCCATTTGATCAACAGGTCTCCTAGTAGGGTTCTGGATAAGAGTAAAGTGGTCGAGATGCTATGGATAGGCGGTACCTTCGTATAAGCATCTCAGAGTCTTTGGTTGTGAAGCTTATAGCCATATTTCTAAGGATTTGAGGAATAAGTTAGAACCAAAGATCAGGAAGTGTATATTTCTTGGCTATGGAGAATCGGGCAAGATGGGTTACCGCCTTTGGGATCCTGAGTCCAGAAAAGTTATTCGTAGCAATGATGTGCATTTCAATGAAGCCAAGTTTCACACTAAGCCAGAGAAGACAGAGGAGATCAGAAGAGTTGTCTTCAGGGAAGATGGACCTAGTGCTAGCACATCAAGACAACATGGTCAGGCTCAGGAACAGCCTATAGTGGCTAGAGAGGCATAATCAGTTGTGGTGAGACGTTCTGAGCGTGTCTCCAAACCACCTGATCGTTATGTGCCACCTCTAAATTATGTCATACTCATGGATTGCGGAGAACCATCTTGTTACAAGGAGGCATTACAAGTGGTTGACTCGAAAAAATGGCAGTTGGCCATGTAATCAGAGATGACGGCTTTGCATAAGAATTAAACGTGGGATTTGGTTCAATTGCCAGAAGGCAAGAAAGCTCTACCTTGTAGATGGGTTTACAGGTATAAGCTTACTCCTCATGATGGACATCCAAAATACAAAGCACGGTTGGTTGCTAAGGGTTTTAAGCAAGAACACGGAATAGATTTTGATGAAGTCTTTTCACCAGTTGTTGTCAAGATGACAACATTGAGAAGTGTACTTGCTTTGGTTGCCAAACATGATCTGCATTTACATTAGATGGATGTGAAAACGGCATTTCTTCATGGAGATTTGCATAAGGAGGTTTATATGCAGCAGCCAGAAGGGTATGTTGAGAAAGCCAAAGAGAAATTGGTACGTCGTTTGAGAAAGAGTCTCTATGGCTTGAAACAGGCACCAAGAGAATGGTACAAGAAGTTTCGCCAATTTATGCTTTCTCAAGGATACAAGAGAAGTGAGACAATCATTGCCTGTATACTCGACAAGCTAAGGATGGTAGCTTGATAATCCTCATCTTGTATGTGGATGACATGTTACTTGCTGATAGAAAAATGGCAGAAATTTCAGCTCTTAAGTCAAAAATGGCAAAGGTTTTTTACATGAAAGACATGGGTGAGGCAAGTCATATACTGGGTATGCGTATCCAGTGAGATAGGTCAAAGAAAATGCTTTACTTATCTCAGGAAGAGTATATTGACAAGGTGTTGCAATGTTTCCATATGGACAGGGGAAAGGCATTGATGACACCATTGCCGTCATATGTGAAACTAAGCAACCAAGATTGCCCACATTCTGAGGTGGAAAAGGTTGAAATGGATACGGTGTCGTATGCGTCTGCATGTGGGAGTTTGATGTATGCAATGATTGCTACACGTCCGGATATTGCATTTGCAGTGGGAGTGGTTAGCAGATATATGTCAAATCCCGGCAAGAAACATTGGGAGGCAGTGAAAAGTATCATGAGATACTTAAAACATACAAAGAGTATGCGCATATGCTATGGTAGTTAGGATTTGAGTGTCAGAGGATACACTGACTCAGATTATGCAAGAGACTTGGATAAGAGGAGATCTACATCAGGCTATGTCTTTACATTGGCTGGAGGTGCCATATCATGGCGATCTCAATTACAAGATTGTATTACGCAGTCTACTACAGAAGCTGAGTATGTTGCAGCAAATGAGGCATGCAAAGAAGTTATTTGGCTTGGTAGATTGGTAGTAGACTTGGGAATCAAAGTAGATATGCCAGAGTTATATTGTGATAGTCAAAGTGCTATACAATTGGCAAAGAATACAGTGTTCCATTCGAAGAGTAATCATATTGATGTGAAATATCACTTCATTAGGGAAGTACTTGAAGACAAGCAGATACAACTGATGAAGATCCACACCAAGGACAATCTTGCTTATCTACTCACAAAGGGACTTCTAGGAGAGGGCTTTGTCCATTGTCGTGAGTTATTGGGCATTAGATAGATGGCAGTCATGTAAATCTTTTTACATTTAAGTTCATAAATTTACAGTTACTTAAAGTGCCACATTGGACTTTAAGTGGGAGGTTGTTGGGATTAAAGCCCAAGTGGCCTCTTATACGGATACGGCCGCCCGCTCGCCTAACTCGCTTATCACTAACTCTTTGTATATACTCACTTATACTTGTGTGAATAATAAGATTTGGGAATAACCCTTCAATGAATTCTTTGCGTACTCTGTAAGCTCTCTGTCTGTGTATCTGTGTGTGTGTGTGTGTGTGTGTGTGTGTGTGTGTGTGTGTGTGTGTGTGTGTGTGTGTGTGTGTGTGTGTGTGTGTGTGTGTGTGTGAGTCGATCTAAGCTCTGCTCCGTGACTTCATTATCTGCTCGACTCAGCTACATAGGTGTTATTTTATTTTCACATTGGTTTTACCAAAGACACCTTATTTGGCCTTGCTCAAGAGGCTATTCACACGAATGACACCTTTTGTTGGCGCGTCAAACTACTAGAAGATTTTCCTCGCACCCAAATACGGGATACTTATGAACTTGAGATTTTATTATGAGCAATTTGAAGTAAATTTGTTGAATTGTGGCAAAATAAAGAAAATTTAAAAAAATCAAACTATTAGCAACGGCACCAACTTTCAAAATTGCCATCAATATTTACCAACTCTTCGAAGAAAGACAAATCAAGTTTGAAGCTTGTCAGTGACAGTACTCATATCAGAAATTATATCAAGCATGGCATCGAAAGTGGACAAGTTTAATGGTTCTGGTTTTCACACCTGGCAAATCAAAGTGAAGGGATATCTGATGCGAAAGAACCTTTGGAGCGTCGTTAAGCCTCTATCAACAGACGGATCACAGTTACAAGAGCACTATCTGCCGAGAAACAATGCAAGGATGAGCAAGCATTAGGTATTATTCTGACATCTCTTGAAGATGATTTTATTCATTATTTGGATGACATTCAATCTGCCAACGTTGCTTGGATGGAACTAGAGAAAGTGTTTGGTCCTAAAGCCAAATACTCCAAAATGAGCCTTAAAATGGAGTTGTATTCTCTTTCTATGCGTGACGATGAGACTATTGCAGCTTTAGCTAACAGACTAAAAAGCATCCGCACTCAGCTAATTTGTGTTGAAGCTCCTTTCATAGATGAAGATCTTATAGCCGTTTTTCTTAATAGCCTACCTGCAAATTTTTTGTCAACTTGTAACTATTTTAAAGGAGAAGGATCCGCTGCCTTCTTTGCATGGTATTGTTAATTCATTGTAGGAAGAAGAGAAATGAATACCACGTATTAGTTCTTTCGTACCGACTACATATGTAGCTTGTGGTTGCACTTCGACTGCAAATCCAATCAGGACTGCAACTTCAACCAGGCCTACTACCAGCATTAGACCTTGTGCGATATGTGGTCGTAGCAATCATCAAACCAAGGATTGTTTCAACAAAAATCCTTGCATCCACTGTGGAAAGACCAACCGTCCTTTGAATAAATGTTTTAAGAAGAATAAGTGACAAATCAACATGGTTGAAAGTGATGAAGATGGTGAAGCACCAACGCTTTTTGTAGATAGTGATGTTCTATAGTTTTCATTTTGTTTTATGTTTCCTTTTATGTCAGTCATTTGTCAGTAAAATATACGAGTTATAGACACTGCCACACATCAGTGGGGTAAGACCGGCCTTTTATGTTTGGTTATGAGTACTGGTTTGTCTCACACTGATAATTGTTTGAGGGAAGTGCACACACACACACACACACACACACACACACACCCACACCCCTATGTTATTGTCAAGGGGGGAACTTCTACTCATAATTTTAGGTGATTGAACTCTGTCATGGTCTATCTCGAGTCCATTGTTAGTGGTTTGGGCTGGGGGGGGAGGGGGGGGGGGGGCGTTGTTGGGTTTTCAAGCCCAGGTTGGTGTTGTTTAGTCTATGTGGGAACAAGCCCTTTTGATTAGGTGAGGAGAACTACTCCTTAGTCTTGAGTTTTCATGAAAAATTTAACTCTATATATGTAGTAAATATTAATCAAATACAAAAGCATTATATTTTCTTGTGTCGGGTTGACTCTCGCTGCTCTCTCTCTCTCTCTCATTCTTCTGCCTTCTCTCTCGCCATGGCTTCCGGCCGCCTCCATCCTCCCTAACACAAGCCTAACAGTTAGACATGTGCCAAAGCTAACTAAGAGCTTGGTTTCAGTAGGACAGCTTGATGATCTTAGATACACTACAATTTTTGGCAATGGTTCTTGGATTATCAAGAAAGGTAACTTGGTCATGCTCAAAGGTCATTATATTCCTTATATGTCTCTTGTGCAAAAGAGAACTTTATTTATGTAACCAAGCTGATTTCTACTAAGTTGTGACTCAAAAGGAAATGAAGCAATTACAATGTTTTTGGCTATATACTTGTGTTAAACTATTGTAATTTTAGTTTGTGTGATCATTGCATATATGAGAAACAAACTAGGCTTACCTCATTGCCATTGGATAGGAAGTTGGGACATCCTCTTGATTTCATTCATAGTGACCTATGTGGGCCTATGCCACATAAGTCTCTAGGGGGGGCATTATATTTCCTAACTTTTATAGACGACTCTACTCAAAAGGTGTGGGTCTACCTCTTGAAGAGGAAAGACAAAGTCTTTAATGCCTTTTAGAAGTTCTTAGGTATGATTGAGAATCAGTCAGGCAAGAAGTTGAAGGCTCTGCATACTAACAACAGGGGAGAGTACATCTCCACCATAGAGTTTGAGGACTTCTGTAGCAAATGAGGCATTAGGAGGCAATTTGCTAAGCCATACACACCTTCTCATATTGGAGTTACTAAGCGCATGAATAGGACTATTTAGGAGAGAGTCACATGCTATCTATGGAAAATTTACCTCAAGATTTTTGGGGAGAGGATGTTATGATAACAATGCATATAATCAATAGGTTGCCTAGTACACCGTTGAACCACAAAATTCCATAGGAGATGTGGGTAGGCTGTTGGGATTATGGCCTTTGGCCTAGACCTCTCAACTTGTGTGAGCATGACCTCTTGTACAATCAACAGTCTAGTCACTCTGTGAGCATGTGGGGGCACATGACTTAGCTTAAATGGTAGGTGAGAGAGTCCAAATGACCATCGTATGGATTTTTCCACTTTCTATGGAGCCACTCTTCACCTTCAGAAAGTTTCCCCTTGACCCATGGGAAAGGTTCATTGTGACCCTTGAGAGGTGCACCTAGCCATGCTCTACTACTACTTAAGTAGCTCATTTGTACACACCAATAAGTTAGTTCATTTTCTAAAGTTGTCATTTTAAGTCTACTCTCTCTCTCTCTCTCTCTCTAATCATTAGTGTAATTATCTATTGTGTCATTATGAATGCTAGTCTTGTTGATCCACCCAAATCTAACAAGTGGTATTAGAGCTTGGGTGAGACTAGCATTCTTTAATTAATCTCCCTTAATTGCATATCTCACTAATGGAGTCTAACCTTTCTATGTGTGGGCACATCCTTGGTAGACCCAAGAGGCCACTACCCTCCATGGATTAGGCAAGCTTGTTTAGGGAGCATTAGTTGTTTTATTAACTAACAATTTAGCCATGCATTAGAGCATCATCTCCATCCTAGACTAATTGGAAACAATTCCTGACCTTGATTCCAATAAAATTGATCTAATCAAGTTTTGCATTTGTGTATTTGCATTGATTTTGCTTTTGGTTATGCTTGGATGTTCATATTTTGCATCAGTTTGATCCGATTTTGAGGCTCAAAAGCACCTCATTTGATCCTCAACAATTTGATTTATGCTCATATAATTTGATAAGCTCAATTGCATGCACGTGTAGCAATCTTTGAGCTCTCTCCGACAAGACTTCAAACACCCCAATCCTATTCCGATAGCCCGTTCATCTAGTTTGCTATATTTGGGTGTGTATTGGCATTCTTGTGTGTGTGTATCCCTACCAAGACAAAAATAGATATCTTAATTTTGGGTTTCTATTCAAGCAAGCCACGAGATCTCCTTGGCTTAGGACATTGACTCTATATTTAGGGTGCTTTGTGGGTATGAGCTCAACCCTAGCATCGCAAATTGGGTGAGCCAAGCGGACTTGAAGCCTGCGGTGAACATCACCTTTTGGGGTGCATCGGGTCTGCAGATAGACGTTCACACGCTCCGCACGTGCGCGCTTCCTATCTACTGCAAGCAAAGAACCATCTAAGTTCCTCTATTCCCCTATTGGGTCCGTAAGGGAGCTGCTCCACGCTGCACTCCAACACTTGGTGCCCTGCTTATCGAAGCCACTGTCTCACGCCCTCACTCCTTCAAAACCTACACACCCACAAAGGGGGGCATTCCTGCGTGATTGGAGCTTAAAAACCACTATACAAGGGGGGCATTCCCATCAAAAGCCAATTGAAACAAAAACAACAAAGACTTCTTCTGAACATTCAAAGCCTACATCAAAGCTATCAAGAACTTCAAGGAGAGGTTAAAAAGAAAAGAAGGGTGAACTTCAAACATTTTGCCTCAAGCTTCAAGTTTCCCTCGAGCATTTTTCTCATTCTCCCCATTTTTTTGTACTTCAAAGTCTAATATTGCATCCATGGCACAATTTTTTTTGAAATATATGCATTCATCCATCACCTAAAAGGATAGTTTACTCAAGTGCACTTTGTAAAGAGGACATACACTGGCATTAGCTCACATTAATTGCTAAGACCCTCTCACGGCACTATGGGAGAAAAAGGGATTGAAAAATTCAATGGGGAAGGTTTCCATAGTGGCAGACAAAGATGAGAGGGTATCTCATGAAAGCAACCCGAGTCTGTTGCTAAACTACACACGGCTTACCCATCCACAACCGACATCACACTCACCAGAGCACAACTTGCACAAATTCAAGAAAAAGATGAACAAGCTCTAGGATTAATTATCACTTTATTACATGATAATTATATGCACTTCACTGATGATTGCACCACAATAATTCAAGCATGGACAATCCTAGAAGAAAACTTTGGTGCAAAACAAAAAATGAGCAAGATTAGCCTCAAAAGGAACCTTTACAAATTGACAATGAATCAAGGGGACATTTTAAGCCTCTTCAATAGGTTAATGAGCATCATCACTCAGTTAACTTATATTGAGAGTCAGATCCCATAAGAAGATAAGGTTGTTGTGCTCCTAAGCGTTGTCCCTAAAAAATTGACAACATAGTCATAGTGCTAGAACAAAAGGAACCAACATCGACTTTGCAACACATTGTCATGCAATTTTTAGATGAGTACAAAGCCAATAGATCATGCTAAAAATCTTACTAACTAGCCTCATGTATATATGTGTACATAGTGCTTCAATTCTTGAGAGTGACCATGTAAAAATTCATGTACAAAGGTTTAATTTTGCTAGGATTGTTTACTGGATATTTGGGTTTGTTAAGCCCCCCAAAGATGGCTTTCAATAAGTATTTTTAGTTGTGCTTTATAGCTTGTGAATTGGACTTGTACATCATGAGATATGTGCGTCCAAAGTGGGCGGTCGACTTCGAAAGTGGTTGCAAATGCATGCGACAAGGGCTGCTGGGCCAACTTGATGATTTAAGTTAGAAATTCTAATATTTCAAATTTTTGGAAGTAGCCGAAGTAATGGGCTCCGAGCTGTGCTTTACGGTGTTGCATTCGGTGGCCGAAGCAGTGCACTATGCTTCTCCCAGAAAGAAGGGTTAGCTGAGAATTTTTGGTGGGGAAAGGAGTAAATTGGGGAGGCTGTGGGGAAGATGCCATGTGGAAATGGAATAATCCCACATAGGGGAGAGTGGGATCAAAGCAAAGGGTATATAGGGCAAGTTGGGAGCCCATTTGGGGTATATCACTTGAGAGGAGCTTGGCTATGGGGACTCGTGGACATTTGGGGGAGAAGGGGGCACCATTTTGAGTTCCCACTTACTACCTAGGCGCTTGGCCTTCCTTTTGGTCCCCTGGACACTAGCCCCACCCCTTTCCTTGGCCCAAAAGTTACCGGCTGCCCCATTTCCTACCCAAATGAGGCAAAAAAATGGACCAATTAAATGGAGCCTTTCAAGAGAGCCTTATCGGCTAAGGAGAGAGAAGAAATCTCTTGGAATAAAAGATCAAAAGAGGCCCCATTTTATAGTTGCAATTCTCTGCAACACCTGCAAACTTTCTAGAGAGCTCATTTTTGAGCAAGAGAGAGTACACCCCCAACTTTGAATGGCCATACCTCTCTCATCTTTTATCTCTTTTTAGCCTATGGATAGTCTACGAACATCTACGCAAGATGAGCTACTTCAATATGTCCTTGGTTTTTCCTAATTACAAGTGTGCTTTATGCTAGAAAGGTTCTTCATAAATCTTTAGAGGTGCTTGCAATAGTTCTTTCTTCTAGCGGTGTGACTCGTGCAAGGCTATAGAGGCACTCGTTTTCCTTGTTGTTTGTGTGCTAACATTTTTTTGGTGCCCCACTGAGGAGCAAGTGCTCATTTGCTCCAATTCTTATGAAATATGTCTATTCTGCAGGTAGAGAATGTAAAGGGGATATGGGTCCTTATGGGCAACCGCCTATGTATGTGAAAATTGTGGATAACACTTGAGGTGGTCGTGTAATTGGATTGTAGCCTTTGGAGGGTTGTGAGGTTTTGTGAAGCCAAGCATAGGGGGTCGGGTTACCCAGTGTGAGGTGGATTAGGCACTTGAGTGATCCATCAACATCCCTTGAACTTACGATGTCACATGTAAGTGTTTTTGTGGCAATCGAACATGGAGGACAAGTTTCCACAGTTTCATGGATTGTCTAATGAGAATGCACAGACTTTTATTGAAAAATTCAAAGTTAATTGCTTAATGCAAACTATACTAGATCAAGCTATATGATTGCGGTTGCTGCAATACAGTTTACAGAGGATGAGGCAAAAGTTTGGTTACAAAATTATGAAGTGGTACATGCACAAACTCCAGTGGTGGTTTTGGACTACAATCGTGTGAAGCAAGCTTTTTTGGCACAATACAGATTCATTGAAGTACCGGATGAAGTTTGGCATGAAATTTTGGGGGTACACTCAGAAGGCTAATCAAAGTGTTGATGATTTTGTCATGCAATTTACCCGTTTATGGGATAAATGGTCCCGAGCTTTAGGAAATGAAATCCCTCCAGCCATGTTAAAGAAGGACCGTTTCATGGCAAACTTAAAGGAAAGTCTGAAGTTCAAAGTTGAGTTGAAAAGGCCCGCTACTTTTGAGGAAGCAGTCATCATCGCTAGGGAGAAAGAATGGAAAGCTCAAAGACTCAATGAGTATGGAAAAGCGGTCCATGTGCAAGATAATGGTAGCCAAAATGAGGGAAATCAGGGAGAGACTAAAGCCCAACTTGCTCAAAGGGTTGCAAACACTGAACAATTACAACAAAATATGCAAGACATGATGACCATGAAGTAGGGATTGCGGCTCAGTGTTGTTGGAGGTGGTCGTGGTCGTGGTCCTGGTTGTGGTCGTGGTAGAGGAATGGCCTAGCCATATGAAGCTCAACCTAATGATAATGTGGATCGTGGACAAGGTATCTTTGAGCCACAAAAGAGGTTCATCCCTACCTGTTATAATTATGGTGAACTTGGTCATTCAGAACTCATTGTCTAAGGCCAACAAGGATGGGAGGTGATATGTTTCCACTTCCTCAGTAGATTCCTAATAGGTCTAATGATTATGCATTGGATATACGGGGAGATCAAGCTATTGAATAGGAAAATCAGGCCTCAACCTCTGGTGGTCATGTGGGTATTGTGCGGGTTGAAAAGAAAGAAGCAGATACGATGCCCGTAGGCAAAAGAGAGAGGGAAGTCTATGCTGCTCCACGTCCTAGTAAGAAGAAAGAGAAAGAGAAAGAGGGTAAAGATGCAAAAGTTAAGATGAAGTGAAGACCTTGTAGACGATTTGAAGTAGCAGATTTACCTTTGGGAGAAGGCCAAACAGTTACAGTTTAAAGGAAGACATGATTGGGAGGAAAGTAGATTGTACTTTTGGACATTTGATGAATATGGTGCCCAAACTTAAGAGGTAGTGAAAGTCATTAGTGAATCTAGAGAAAGAGCCAAAGCATGGACAAGTCAGAGTGTTGATTGTGGGAGAGTTACCTGACATTTGTCATGTGGTGAACGCTTGGCACAAAGGTGTGGGCATGGGAGAGGCCTATATTGATAGAGGAGCTCAAGTTTGTGTGATCACACAATTTAACTTTATTATCGAAAAAAGTCCCCAAAGAGTTGGTCCAACAGTAAGTCTTTGGCTTCTCAACCTATGAATTATGGGTTCAAATATCTCGTTGGTCACAGTCTACAGGGACAACTTGTGCTCACCTAGTGTTCACGTTGCTAGAGCTCTTGCCCTTGGACACTCAAGTGCATCCTCTTGGGTGGGTCACCCAAGGAGGAGGTTCCTATCTAGTTGCTACGAGTTCTCTCCGTCATTCCTAGCATGTGGTGCATCAATTGTGTGGCCAATCACATAAATGATTGTGATAAATTTTTGTCTAGGCTGGAAGAAGTGAATCTTACATTGTCAGGAAAAAAGTCTATGTTTGGTGTCAATGAAGTGCTCATTGTGGGGCACATGTGCGGACCATATGGAAGGAAACCTTGTCCAACAAAGGTAGACGCCATCCAAAGAATGAAAGAAACATGCACTAGCATCACTGAGGTTAGAAGGTTTCTAGGAGCATGTGTCTTTTATGTTATTTGGATTCCACATTATGCACATGTAGCTGATCCTCTTTATCAATTGCTTAGAAAGAATCAAAATTTTAAATGGACAGAAGCACATGTAAAAGCCATGAGAAAGCTAAAGGAGTTGCTCCAGTCAGCACTAACTTTGAGAAAGGTAGACTATGAGTGTCAAAGGCCAGTAATTGTGACAGTAGACACCAGTCCTACAGGTATGGGATGGGCAATAGGGTAAGATGACGAAGAAGGACACAGGTATGTCGAGAGATTGGGTCTCATTACATGCGAAAGCTCTGGGTTCATGATTCGACTAGCAAACCATGCAAAAGTGAAGTGTTTGAGGCTGATTAAGAATTTGGAAGTTGAAGTCTTTAACGTGACGGTTATAGTGAACTTTCATGTTATGTCAGATGTCCTGGGAGCTTTTCCTCTCATTTTGGGATGACCTTGGTTGAGAGCTATTGGTGATGTGCAGGATTGGGGCAAGGGCACAATTTGTGTGTGTGGCAAGAAGGGTGAAAAGAGGGTTTTTGATATGACTACCAAGCAACCTTTGGCATTTAGAAGATGTGAGTGAAAATGATGAATTCAAACTTACCAGTGAAGACAATACTGAAGATTCACAAAGTAGCACTACTTCTAGTTCCAATAATGAGGGTGAAGTGTCATTCTTACTGTTGGATGAGGAGGAGAGAGGACTTGGTGAAGTATTGCAAGTGTCAGGGGATATAAATGCTTCAAGCCATTTAGAAAAACTTGAGGAGTTGATGCAGCTCAAACAAGAATTGCCAGTGAAGAAGGGGCTGATTCAAAATATGATGAGTATTGATTTGACACGAGGAGAAAGAAGGGGCAAAACCAATAAGACAGAAGTTAAGAAGGATGGGTAAGGAGCAAATGAATGCTTTAAAGAAAGAAGTGGATAAACTTTTGGATGCAGGGTTCATTGTGTCAGTTGGTATTGCTGAATGAGTGAGCCCTGCATGGTCACTCCAAAGAAAGATGGGTGTTGGAGAGTTTGTGAAAGAAGTGGATAAACTTTTGGATGCAGGGTTCATTGTGTCAGTTGGTATTGCTGAATGAGTGAGCCCTGCAGTGGTCACTCCAAAGAGAGATGGGTGTTGGAGAGTTTGTGTTGATTATAAGCCATTAAATGCAATGACCAAGAAAGATCCTTATCCCTTACCTTTTATTGATCAACTTTTGGATGCACTGGCTGGCTTTGAAAGATACACTGTCTATGATGGTTATTCACGGTATTTCAACTTATCCTTGCTTTTGAAGACCGTAAAAAGACTACTTTTATCACTCCATGGGGTTGTTTATGCTTTTGTTGCCTACCTTTTGGGTTGACAAATAGACTTGGAGCTTTTGAAAGAAAAGTGGATTGGGTCCTTACCCCGTTCCTTGG
This sequence comes from Adiantum capillus-veneris, assembly GCF_014529385.1. Classification (NCBI taxonomy): domain Eukaryota; kingdom Viridiplantae; phylum Streptophyta; class Polypodiopsida; order Polypodiales; family Pteridaceae; genus Adiantum; species Adiantum capillus-veneris. The sequence goes on along the minus strand of NC_140933.1, from coordinate 57,275,563 downwards.
GAAGTTTATCAAAGAGTTCATAGCTGATTTCTATGTATACAATTCAAGGAAAGAGCATGTTCAGAAGCTTGAAATGACTTTTTCAAGGTATGAGAATGAATGTGAATATGTTTTTGACGGAGTCAAAGAAGTTTTGAGTAGACTACCTATTATGCAAGCTCCTGATTGGGAAAAGGAGTTTTATGTTAACCCATTAATGGGAGATGATGCCATTGGGGCAATGTTGTTGCAAAGAGGGAAGGAATCTCATTATATGAAACTTGTTCATTATGCTAACAGAGTGAAGACTCCTCATGAAAGAGATTACTTTATAAATTGAATTGGTGATTACCAATATGGTTTATGCTTGCAGACGATTTAGACATTACCTGTTGCAAAAGTCGTTCACTTTTCTCACCAGTTATTCATTGCTTCCATAGCTGTTTAATAACTCAAATATATCAAAGACAATGATGAAATGGATTATTGAACTGCAGGAGTTTTAGTTCACCTTTTTAGTGGAAGAGAGTATTCAGGCTACCTTGGTAGATTTACTCACTTATAAAGAGACTTTTGTTCTGGTTAAGGAAGAGGTGGTGCAAAGGAAGAAGCTCAAACCTCTTGCCATATCCAATGCTTCATTGTTATGTTTTGATGGCTCTTATTGAAGAAGTCATGATGATGCTTTTGGAGGAATTGTCATCTATGATGCACAAGGAAAACTTGTAAGGAAACAAGGACTGAAACTTGATGCAAAAAGTAACAATGAAGTAGAGTATATGGCTCTTGAAGGTGGCTTGCACATCTGTTTACAGTTGGGAACTAGGCACCTACAAATCAAAGGAGATGCCTTGTTGGTTGTGAAGAAAATATTGGGAGTATGGAAGAATAAGAATCCTAAGCTGAAAAATTTATGCTTCAAGGTCAAATTGTTACTCAAAAAGTTTGAATCATGGAGTTTGTAGCATATTGAAAGGTCTCAAAATGAAGAAGCTCATGATTGTGCCCAAGAAATGATCGCTTGTGTGTTTGTGCTAAAGGCTAATGCCCCTTTATATCATGGAAGGGAAGTCTTATCAAAGGAGGTAGATTTTCTGTTGACAGGTGTTTTACCTTAGGGTCTACCATCATCCAAAAAGTATGCTTTTATAAGAAAAGCTAGAAAGTACAAAATGCTTCATGACGTGCTTTACATGAAAGGAAGTGATTTAGTATTGCGTCGTGTGCTATGGAAAGAAGAAATCTACAAGATTTTGGAAGAAAATCATGAGGGATCTTGTGGAGGCCATTTTTCCATGAAGATGATGTTGCAAAAGATTTTGCAAGAAGGCTATGTGTGGCCAAGTATTCAGCGGGATGTTAACCATTGGTGCAAATCTTGTTTACCTTGTTAAAAAATGGGGAAGAGAATTTTGAAGCCTGAATTATGAAAGAAAATTCTAGCTTTTGATGTGTTTGAAAAATGGAGTCTTGATGCTATTGGACCCTTACCCATGACTAGTAAAAGGAATGCTTACATTTTGATAGCAGTGGATTATTTGTCACATTGGGCAGAAGCCAAAGATGTCAAGCAGATTACCAGTAATAAAGGAAATGGGAGAATTTGTATATAAACACATATGCTGCAAATTTGGTGTGCCAATGGAACTACTTTTTGATAGAGGACGAGGATTTAGAGGAGAGCTGTTTGATTTCCTGTGCAAAAAACTCAATATATAGCACCTTATTATCCACAATACAATGGTCTCAATGAAAGATTTAATGGAGAGTTTGTGAGAATCTTGACCAAGATGATCGAGACACATGGGAAAACTTGGTATACAGAGTTGCCTTGTGCATTATGGGCCTATAGAACTGCTATCAAAATTCTCCTTACCACTTGGTTTATGGCAAGGAAGCTTTATTGCCAATTGAAGTTGCCATGTGGCAATGGAATAATCCCACATAGGGGAGAGTGGGCTCAAAGAAAGGTGCCAGGTGGCAATGGAATAATCCCATATAGGGGGGAAAGTGGGCTCAAAGAAAAGGGTATATAGGGCAAGTTGGGGTATATCAGTTGAGAGAGGAGCTTGGCTATGGGGGCTTGTGGACATTTGGCGGAGAAGAGGGCACCATTTTGAGTTCCCACCTGCTACCCAGGCACCTGGCCTTCCTTTTGGTCCCCTGGACACTAGCCCCACCCCTTTCCTTGACCCAAAAGTCACGGATGCCCCATTTCCTACCCAAATGAGACAAAAAATGGACCCATTAAATAAGGCCTTGCAAGAGAGAGCCTTGTTGGTTGAGGAGAGAGAAGAAATATCTTGGAATAAAAGATCAAAAGAGGACCCATTTTATAGCTACAATTCTCTGGAACATCTACAAACTTTCCAGAGAGCTCAGTTTTGAGCAAGAGAGAGTACACCCCCAACTTCGAATGACTACATCTTTCTCATCTTTTATGTGTTTTTAGCCTATGGATACTCTACAAACATCTACTCAAGACAAGATACATCATTATGTCCTTGGTTGGTCCTAATTCCAAGTGTGCTTCATGTTAGAAGGATTCTTCATAAATCTTTATAGGTGCTTCACAGGCGGTTTCGGCGGTGCAATAGTTCTTCCTTCCGATGGTGTGACTCGTGCAAGGCTATAGAGGCACTTGTTTTCCTTTTTGTTTGCACTCTAACAATTTCATCAATGCTTTGAGTGAAGAAGAAAAGAAGCAAACAAAGAAGGCGTCAATGAATGGATGAGCTTACTTTGCATTATCATCCAGGACTGCATCTTCATCAAATAGAACCAAAAATAAAAAGTGTTACAAATGCGGCAAATCAAGACATTTATCCAAGGATTTCTACAAGAACAAGTTCTCTAGCAACTGTGGCATCAAAGGCCATCCACCATCAAAATGTCGAGGTAGTAGCAACAATAGCAGCGGAGGAAAAGGAAAGATCAATCTTGCAGAGGACGAAGATGAAGATTTCTCTGCCGCCCCCAATCACTTTAGTGAATATACTAATGTACTGTAGATATGAGTTGTCTTCCACATTATTTATTTGAGGGGAGGATTTTAGTATGTGTGACATCATATCAGTCAAGACCATCCTAGTCTCCGGATGTCATCCACGTGTGAAAGAGGCCATATTTTATCCAAAATGAACTTGCATGTAGCCATCTGCATCGACGCGGATGGCTACAGATAGGTTGGCACTCCATCGACTCATGCAACATGGCTTCAAGTTGTCAACTGCCTGTAGATGGCTAAAGCTAGACTTCTCGGTACCTCTCTCCAATGATCTGCTAGCAAGCACACACGTCGCATGCAAGACAAAAGGGAAGTCGAGTGTAAGCTACAATTTGTAGCCTAGCAGAGCGACTAGCTAGTGGATATTGCATTCCAATTTAACTTTCATGGTAGCGTGATCCAGGTTAATTACTTCGACGACGCGGCGCAGAGGTAGGAGCTGCAGTAGCTGGCGGTGCAGGAGGGGCCGGGGGAGGGGGAGGGTGGTTGCGTACACAGAGGTCTTGGCACTTGCACATATCCCTCTTCAGCATGTTGTAGACATGCGGGGCACCACGTTGTTGGTGACTCTACATTTGTTCTCACCGGGGGTTACCTCTATCCACGTGAAGCCGCCCTCCTCCACTTTGTCCACAAAGTCCCATGCCTTCTTCTGCTGTGTAATCCTATCATACCTTTCAACGGCATCCTGTCACTCTCCACCAATTTTCCTTCCCGATTCCACCGCTTCTACGTAGTGTCGAGGCCTTACTGGTGTGGCAAACTACCGCTCGAGCAGTGACCACTTGTTCCTAGAAAATCTTTAATGGCAGTTGGAAGCGACCCTGTATGCGGCCATGTGAGCAACTATCTTGAAAGAGAGCAAAAGCGTAGAGACAATTTGGGAGCTGGGGAGAAGAATGCAATGGGGAAACACCTTGTGTGTGTGTGTGTGTGTGTGTGTGTGTGTGTGAGAGAGAGAGAGAGAGAGAGAGAGAGAGAGAGAGAGAGAGAGAGAGAGAGAGGAGAAGAGAGTGTCCGAGTTCCATCCCTTGAGAAACATGTATAGTGAGAAATTGTGATTGTAGAGAGAGAAGGGAAGATCGAGAAGCACTGTTGTTCATTCTAGTGGAATGGCCACCACCATTTGTGATCATCAGAGCAGACTGACAAACTTTTTGATTGGAGTGGTGAGAAGTGGTGCTTATGGACGTGGGCAATTGATGGACGTTGCACTTTTCCATTGATACAATGTTGTTCTTTAAAGAGAGAGAGAGAGAGAGAGAGAGATAGATAGTTCTATTATCATCCTCGAAGGTCAAATATGACCTATGGGACCAAATGTACATGTCATGTGGTGTGCATGGAGGTCATAAGTGACCGTCGATGCTCAAAAATGGCTGAAATGAGCGTCGCAATAGAGAGTCCACATCATGGTTGGGAGAGAAAGGTATGTAGGAGAGCTCATGGCTGAATATATGGGGAAAAGAGGACCTAATGTGGTCAAAAGCTCAGTACTCAAGTAGTGTGTGGTACTCACTCTCTCGCACTTGACGAGGGCATAAGGTGCAAAGTCGATGAGACTCCTCACTAGTGCCCCAACGTCGTGTCTCACAGCGTAGAGAATGGGAGCTAAGACGAATGGAGGCAATAGTGCAGATCGCACTCAACGGGAAGGGCTCAAGGATGTAGGGATGGGTTCTGTTACCTCGTTTGAAGAAGAAGAGAGATTTGTAGTTTGGGGCAACGTGTGTGGTGTAATGGCTGAAGCGAGAACCTCCGGATTTCTCCCAAGCCGTGATACATTAACGTTGTAAAAGGTCTCATTAACTTGGGAGTCAATCGATGCATCCTTGACCAAGTGACATGCATCCCATCTTCCAAACCATTTCTTGATGTCAAGCATCCACCCCGAACTTAGTATTTTGCTCTTGCATGTCTTTTGGACCTTTTGACTTGCTTCATATGCAATTCTAGGAAGTCTATGCAAAGGGCTATGTTGTGTCTTACGCATGTACTCCACAACCGTTTTCATGCCCAAGACCTCAATGGGAAGCGATCTGGACTCCATAAGTAAGAGCATGTAAGGTGTTTGTGTCTTGACCCGGAGAAAGTTGGTGAGAAAACGATTTATGATCACATTCTCAAACTCTTTCCAAGTAGACTTCCCAATGCTTCCACCCCACACCTCCGCTCCATAAAGAAGCACCGGTGTCACCAATGTGTCAAAGAGTTACTTTTTGAGAGCCCAACACTTGATCTCTCCAGCATTGCACATGTTCTCAAATGCATAATAAGCCCCCTTTCCAGCTTCCAAGCGACGCATTGCGCAATCCTTCCATCTATGATTGGATGGAACCTCAAGGCCAAGGTACTTGAAGCTATCCACCACTTCAAGTTGCTCATTGTTGTATACAATGCATGGAATTTCATCATTGAGGGTCTTTACAAGCATAACCTTGGTTTTGGATCCATTCACGATTAGCCCGCTATGTAGGCAAAAGCGTTCCAAGACACTCATAAGATTTTGTGCATCTTCTAAGGTATGTGCCAAGAGCACTACATCATCGGCATAAAGCAAAAGCATGATCACCACATTTTCGCTCTTAACCTCTTCTATGCCTTCTTGTAGCATAAAATCAAGAACCATGCATTCCAATTCATCAATGCTTCTTCTTAAGATCTTTAGGCACATGTGAGAATTCCTCACACCCAAACACATGTAATCGGTCATAATTATTCTCCTTGCTTATGTTAGATTAGGGTGAATCAACAAGACTAGCATTCATAATGACACAATAGATAATTACACTAATGATTAGAGAGAGAGAGAGAGAGAGAGAGAGAGAGTAGACTCAAAATGACAACTTGATTAGAAAATGAACTAACTTATTGGTGTGTGCAAATGAGGAATTCCATACTCCGAGCGATCATATACGAGCAAACTCAAAACCGAGCAAATTTAAAGCTAATATTCTGGGGAAATATCACCCACTTTACTATGAGTGCATCAATACATATACCTCTACCACCAATAAATTTGAAGAATTTTTGAAATTTTGTTTGTTTTTTTGAATGATACTCTCTCTCTCTCTCTCTCTCTCTCTCTCTCTCGTGGACGAGTTGATAATTTACACTATTGTAAAAAAGAACACACAAAGAGAGTGACATGGCAAAGGAAAAAATGAGGCCTATTGTTTCAAAGCACAAATCAAAGATAAAAGGTCTAGCATGCATTAAAAAAAACAATAATCATTCCAACCATAGTCTCTAGATTTGAACAAATTCTAGGTCCCCTTCTATGATCAAGGCATTTGGAGTTAGAATCATGTGTTTTTGGGTTTTTAGAATGCTCCATGTGCCATGTGGCTACCATCAATCCGTGCAGGTACACATGCTTATAGGACACAATCTGGTTCAAGCACAAATTCTCACTGCATTGTGCCTTATTGCATTGCAACTCACAAACGTGTGAAGAATTGATATATGCAGAAGCCAAGCTCAAAGGTAGACTAAGAAATGAAGGCAAGGGAGTTACAGAGCTCTAGACCCAATGCTAGAAGCAGAGTACCACAACAAGAAAAAATTCTCTCTCTCTCTCTCTCTCTCTCTCTCTCTCTCTCTCTCTCTCTCTCTCTCTCAAGTCTTGTGCCTTGGTGATAGGATTTTGATGGAATTCACTCTTAAACTATTGAGGACAGGTAATATAAAAGTTTGAGGCCAAGTCCAACAATAATTCTAAGATTGTAACTTTCCACCACATGATGAGCTTTCATACAAAAGGCACAACATACCTAGCTAAGTGTAGTTGTGACAAGGGCTTGTCGAGAGGTCAAAGGGGCTTGCAATCCCCTGTATGAGAGGCATGGGCATCCCCCACCCCTAGCTGCTCTAGCTAACTAGTACTTTGGTGCCTCTCAACGAAAACTTGTTTGGAAGAAAAAAGGCATACTAAAATGTCTCAAAGTTCTTATGACTCTCTCTCTCTCTCTCTCTCTCTCTCTCTCTCTCTCTCCATCTCTTCATATATGACTTCTTGAGTCAGAATCTCTTCTAATTGAGGTTATGTGCATGGAAAGAGTTTTTGAGTACATGCTAAAGATTCTTCAAAATGCTTCAGTATCGACTTTCTACAATTGCATGGAAAGCAAGAAAAAAAGTTCAAAAGACACATAAAAGCAAGATCTTGAGCGTGGGATGGATACTCTCAATTGTGAATCTCATCACCACAATGCTAGAGCATCGAGATTCACTTATCGGCTCCATACATAGTATATCACATATATCTTTGGTCCCATATGTCATATTTGACCTCTAAGGATGATAATAAAATTCTATCTATGTATTTATCTATCTCTTGCTTATTTGGCCTATGGTGGCGATGGGCCATTCAAGGTACAAAGCGCCTCTCTCTCTCTCTCTCTCTCTCTCTCTCTCTCTCTCTCTCTCTCTCTCTCTCTCTCTCAATTGGCGTGCTATGGTGATGGCATGTCAAAATAACAATATGTATATCTTGATTCTGTCTCTCTCTCTCTCTCTCTAATCATTAATGTAATTATCTATTGTGTCATTATGAATGCTAGTCTTGTTGATCCACCCTAATCTAACATAGGCAAGGAGAATAATTATGACCGATTACATGTGTTTGGGTGTGAGGAATTCTCACATGTGCCTAAAGATCTTAAGAAGGAGCTAGATCCCAAGTCACACAAATGCATCTTCATTTATAATGGTGCAGATGGAGAGATAGGTTATTGTCTCTGGCACTAAAAGTCTTGGATTCTTCTTGATATGCATACCAAAAAGGTGACTTGCGTCGCCCAAATCCTTCTAGAAAATTGCATACTAAGTGACTTCTTCAAGATGGAAATCTTGTCTTTGGACTTCCTAGCAATGAGCATATCATGGACATAAAGTATCAAGATGACAAGTGAACCATCATTCAACTTCCGAGTATATAAGCAGTGATCTTCTTGGCTCCCTTGATACCCTTGGGATTGCATGTACTTGTCTAGCTTCATGTACCACTTCCTTGAGCCTTGTTTTAGGCCATACAATGCCTTACACAATTTGTATACCACTTCTACGTACCCTCATAGGCTTCTCAAATTTGAATTCAAAAACATGTGGTTGTTTCATGTAGACATTCTCCTCAAGATCCATGTGAAGAAATGTTGTCTTCACATCCAATTGGACAAGTTCCATGTCCTCAGTGGCTACTAATCTAAGCACAAGATACAACATAGTCATCTTGACCACTGAGAAAAATCTCATTGAAATCCGGGCTTTTCTATTGCTTGAAACCCTTAGCAACCAATCTATCTTGAAACCCTTAAAAACCGATCTATCTTGAGATCCTTAGCAACCAATCTAGGCTTGTACTTAGGCTTAGGATCCTTTGTCATGAACTTCTTGTACACCCATTTGCAAGGCAAGGCTTGCTTGGCCTTTGGAAACTCTATAAGTTCCCAAGTCTCATTTGCCATAATCGAGTTATACTTAGATTGCATTTCCTGTTCCCACTTCATGCTATCTTCCATCTCAATAGCCTCTTGGTTAGCAGGTAGGCTCTCCACAGTCAATGAACAATATATAGTCTAATCTTGGCTGAAACAACTCAGGAGCATGAGATACACCTATAGTCCTCCTCACTGCCTTACTGCTGGACTCCGCTATCTAAGGAGCATCACTAGCTCTTTCTGGAGCACTACTAGCAGTATGTATATCGCTAGTAGACTGAGTTATTTATGTAACTGGACTTGAGACTACATACTCAAATCTCACTTTGTGATACTGGAGTTGCTTCAGGAAACATATATCCACAAGGTCTTGCAACATTTTAGTATGCAAGGAGGGATGCTACATTGAGTACCCCAATGCAGGCATATGCAAAACTTAACAAGAATGATGCTCCAAAATATGATGCTGAAAAAGAAAATATGGCCAAGATGCCATATTTCTTCAACAATGGACAGTCTTATGTACACCATGCTAGCCCCGAGACTGGACATTGCTTTTGAGGTGGGAAAGGTTAGCAGATTTATGGAAAATCCTAGCAAAAAGCACTAGGAAGCAATGGGAATAGTGATGCACCCATTGTGGGTTACATGGATGCAAATTATTTGAATTATTGTGTGGATAGTGGAAGATCCACATGTAGCTATGCTTTTCTATTTATTGGAGCAGCCGTGTCATGGAGATCATATCTCCAAAATTGTACGTCATCTTCCATTGTAGAGACAGAGTATGTGACAATTTTTTATGCGAGCAAGGAAGTTGTATGGTTAGCTCACATATAGTGGGATCTATTGGCATCAATCAGACCCCAGTATTTCATTATTATAGTCAAATTGTGATTGCATTAGAAAATAACCCCGTGTTTCACTACAAGTCAAAACGCATAGAGGTCCGTTATCATGTGATATGTGATATAATAGCTAGCAAATGCATTGAGTTAGCCAAGGTTCAAGGTTCATACGAATGAAAACCTTGCAGATGCTCTCACAAAGAGCCTACTCTTTGAGCGGTTTGCACATTGCATGGAGATGATGGGTGTAGGGTGAAGCCACAAGATTGCTTCACGGTTGTACAAATGTACATATATAGAATTGGCCATCAGACAACCATCTCATTGACCGTATTACTAACCTTATCTCTATTCATTGGTAATACAGATCACTAAGGAGTAGTGAGCTATCAAATCTAATCCTCATTTAGAGCTCCATCCAAACACTCTGCATTCTCCTTTCTAGCACAACAAGCCAAGCACACACGCATCCGCGTACACACTCTTCACAACTAGGGCATGGAGGCAACAAGAGCTTCCTAGGTCCTTGGAGAACATTATCAATGCAAGCTACAATCAGTCTCAAACAATACCAAAATGCTATACTTTTAACGTGATTCAATCTCCACATTTCATTGAACAAATGATACCCAAATGTAACCAAACTTATGGGAAGGATAACCAAGACTAGGAAGACTTGACCCTATGGTCTCAAAATCACCAAATAACAATCAGTTAAAAAAATGATAGTCAAATTCACAGCTAAATGAAGCAAGTCAAAAATTGGCATTTAATGTATCCTACATCTTAGAAATGTTGAGCTCTACCTAATGCAATTGACGGTTCGTCAATCGAATGTCTAAATTACAAGATAAAACACCAAAAATCTTGTAGGGAGTCATAAACCAATTTGAGAAATAGCACTAGAGAGATACATCAATGTGACCTTAAACACATAGCAATGCCCATAATCAAAATCCAATGTTGTATGAGGGTGAAATGACCATATAAAAACCAGAAAACACACAACTCATAGTCATACACTCACATGTAGGAAAAAATTATCTCATTAATAGCTCAAAAACTTAGGTTGTGACAAAAATGAACTTTATAATTGGCCCAAGTCTTCCCTTCGCCCAAAAAGGCTTGGCAATAAAAAATGTCAGCAAATGTGACTATTACAAAATGGAATCTTGTGAACCCTACTCAATGACAATGGCTCATGTACACATACATAATAATAAAAAATAACAAGTCGCAATGACAGACTTAGGTGCCTGACATAATATAAAAATGGGAAAATTTAGGAGGTAATGCCACATGACCGTTAGTTGATAGCATTTGTTAGCTTATGGGCTAACATTCTCCCCTCCTAGATTGTGTTGTCCAACAATAGTCAAGGGTGCTAGGTAGTGTGTTGGACCTCTAGCCTTTGTCCAATTTGTAAACTCTCTAATCCTTGTTAGCATTTCATCTGCAACTCTTTGTTTTTCTTCAACATGAACTCCATGGATATGCTGTTTTGGAGCTCTATAATGGAATAACCTACAATTTTGGCTCTATGGTTTTTGAGCACATTCCCAAAGACTCATTTCCTCCATGTAAAGAATCATGTATAGAAAGCCTTCTCAAATGTTTGTAGGTAGTTCGCATGTAGTAAGAGGGCAAGAACATTAGTCGGGCATAAAATCCATAGAGGATCTCAGTTTTAGGTTGGCATGATAGCTCATAAGATAAGCCCTTGTTGTAGACATCCATGTGGAATCTACCTACTTAGCACTATGGAATGTTTCCAAACATGTTAGCATCATCCTTGCTATTGTTTATTAACATTATAAAAGAAGTATTTTATGGTGGTGTTAGGGGTTTCACTACATAGTTTTTAGTGGTAACCCCATCTTTTGGATTTAGCATTCTAGGGTAGTTCAACCATATTGGCTGCTTTGCTTTGAGTTTCTTATGTGATGACCAACTTCTAAATTTGGGCACGGCAATAGAGTGGATCTTCTTCGATCTCATGTGGTGCATTAATAAGTAAACTATAGAATCTTGGGTGCTTTTTCACCTAGGTAATCCTCCATGTTGGCTCTAAGTCCTTCGTTAGGTCTTCAACAATTGCTCTTTCCTCTAGGATCTCTTTAATCATATTCTTGGTGATCATCAAAAGCTCAAACTTCATCAATGGATATGGAAGTGATTGTTGGTGCTAGTCATTATTGATCTACTTGGGTGTAAGGTGGCCAACATTCAAGAATGGAAGATTCTTTGTTCTCACTCCTTGTCTTCTTTCCACATTTACATCTTTTGAAATAGCTTCAGAGATCCTTTTTTGCTTCAACACTAAGGGTTATGATAGCCTCTAATGTGCTAGCCTCTGCTTGTATCAAGGGGACTTCTAGGTCCTCTTAACCATCATCTACCCCTAGAGTATCAAATTCTAGTAAATGTAGTGCTTATCTGTCTTTCACAGCCTCTTTAGTCACATATTCTTGCACTGCATGACTCTTTGCCTTTGAATCTCCTTTCATATTCTAGATCTACGCCTCCAAGTCACCTATTTCTTCTTGCATAGCTTTGTCTTTGAGCACGTGCTAGAGTGCTATATCTCACCTCTGTCCTTGTTCTAGCTTTAGGTTTATCTCTAGCTCTTTATTTCCTTGTTCCATGGCTGCATAAGCTTTGTCTCTACTAAAGAGATCCATCAATGATGGGTTCTCTCTCAATTGTCCCAACAGTTGGTCTTGGACCTGCATCTCTCTTTTGCATTCTTCAATTGAGTGTTGGAGACATACTTGTAGCCTTGCTCGATGACTCTTTATAGATCTTCATCTTATTATTACATATGTCTGCCATGGCTTCTAACCTCCGACGAGCTACTGCATTGGTTTTATTTTCTCATTCATCCAGTGAAGGCTTTGTAGACCATTAATTCTTTTTATAGCTTGTGAATCTTGGCCATTTTGTGTCTAGATTCTTGCTGTGAATTTCTTGATAATCATCAAAGTTCTTTAGGTCTCTATCAAAGTCCCGCCTTTGAGGGCCCAATTGCTTTATTGTCTCTTTCTGGGCCATAGACAACTCCTTTGAGCTTTTCCACCATGAGGAGCATTTGTTGTGAATACTCTTCTACACCCTAATGAGCTCTTTTCCCATCTCTCTTACTTCACTTGTTGCAGCTCCTTTAGATTTGGTAGTTTCCAAATTTCATAATGGACTTTCCATGGTGTCACGTAGATGATTTTCTTAAGCACTTTGATGTGTGTGTGGAACTTCAACTTGTTCTATGGGAGAATTAGGTTGTGCTTGAGGATTTATCGCCTCCTTAGGTGCCAATTCTACAGCTTTATTTGCATGATCTTTGTCACTTTATGGATCTTCTCTTGGTATATTTTCTCTACCTCCCCTTACATGTCCATAGGTTTTATTTATGGGCTTCCATTGCTCATCCAAGTTTTCTTGGAGAGTCCTTTCCATATCAAATTCTAGCCTTTTCCTATGTAGGCGTGCAAGCCTCTATTTTGATCTTCATATGGAGCATCAATCTTGGAGGAGAATGTTGTTGAGATAGTGTGTGCACTTGACGACATTGCTTGTCCTCTTCTTTTATGCTCCTCCTCTCTTCTTTTCTTCTTCTTCCTTTTCGTCTTGTACTCTTGTCAACTCTTTTACCTCCACTTTGCAGCTTTGTCTCTTCTTTGCTTGATAATATTCTTTAAAATCTCTTCCTAATCTTTGTCGATTTGATCCGTTATTCTTCCTTTGGCTTTAGTCCTTACTTGATTTCTAATCTTAGTGGTTGTTTATTGTAGCATCTGATTATTCTTGATTCAACGTAGCCTTCCTTTGTGCTGTTGTCTTGGATGCTTCTACCTTTCTCTAGCTAGATGTAGTAGCAGCACTCGTTGGTGGCCATCTTGGATGTGAGGGAAGTCCATTCTTTTTCATCTTCACTCAAGCATTTTGGCTTCCTATGCTCAAAAGTTTCTGCTTCAAAAAATGTTTCAATAGTCTATAAATGTTTGCCCAATCTAGTGCTTGGTTTAGGGGCCCTCCTTTGCATTTCTTAATGAGGCTTGAGTGGTTTTGTTCTAGTGTTGGTGAAAGATTATTGGCCATTCCCAATGTAGCCTGGTGAGTGCTTCTATTATGTCAATGTAGTTTAGTTTGTCTATTTTCTTTGCAGGAAACTTCACTAGACTTTCATGCACATACTTTGCTAGGTTTACCTACCTCTTGCTCTCTATCTTCATTTGGTCGATGGCATGGTCGAGGTTATTGTACCTTATTGGTCACTTCTAGGATCAATTCAAGTGTTGCTGATAAGTTCTGCATGGTATCTCTAACTTAGGCCTTACGAGTCCTAAAAATATGGTAGATTGCCCTACCTTTGTGAAAGTTTTAGTGGTAGTCCTCTTGTTTGCCTTTGTAGACTCTCTAGTTCTAGGAAACATCAATGATTCCACCATCTCTTCAATGATGCTAGACTCAATGGGCTCAAAGTTTAAGTCTATCCATGTGGGGGTGCCATGTTCTTTAATGGTAGTCACTAACTCATATGCTCCCTTCAAATCCACTCCACATGGCGGTGGCTTGAAGTATCCTTGCAATCCCACTTTTTTGAACATCTTTTGGACCTCCTTTTGCTTGGGTAAAGCTTCCATCTCCTTGGTGCATGATTGATAATTCCACCAATGTTTGTTGGGAATCTTTAAACTTCCCTTGGAAAACTCTTGTTGCTCCCAAAGATAGTTAGTATCTATCCAACACATGTTGCCTGCTTGATTGTATCTTCATCCAATTGGAAGGGTGTTAGATTTTCCAACCTTTTGCCTTTCTTGATCTTGGGTGTTGTCTCTCAACTCCACATAGATCTTGAAATTCACCAAGTGTGTTGTTCAAAATCCAAAGACTTTTTTGTAGTAGACAAGCATTGGCACATTAGAGCAAAAATTTCAACTTGAAAATTCTACTTAGTGATGCAGTACATGTCTATATGCATAGCACATGAGTTGTGAAAAACTTAATTGACACAATAGACAAGTAACAAAAACTTGCCATTTACTTTTTGATTTGTAAGTTGGGCGTCGACATGCCCCTAATGATGTACTTGAAGTATTTGGAGATTTGAATCATTAAAAGTTGGTGTAAGAATATGAAACTGTAAATTTTTTTCTTCTTGTGTCCAATAACAATTGTGAGCCCAAATGAAATGAGATTTGGTGTGGGGCTAAGCATTCATATGCCAAGACATAGGTGCTAAAAAGATCCACCAAATTGTGAGCCATACTTGATTGTTGTTCATAATATGGCATTTCAACATTAGAAGTTGGTTATCCATGCTATGACAAGGCTTCTTGGCCAATCATGATGACTTTGAATCTCTCATTACAAAGGTTGGCCAAAATTTGGCTTTGAAGCCTTGAATATGGCCTTTTCTTGGGTTTTAATGTGATTTTGTGAGTCAAACCTCGTGAAAATGGTTAAACATGATGAGAAGATTCTCTGTGACCCATTAGTGATGATTTTCCTCCAAATCTGAGGAAGACTCCAATAATATAAATCTAGTCTAACTCACAAAATTGACCAATGCTTGTACCACACACCCCCATATTGTCTATAGAGCATATACATGCACAAACAAGAAAGTTTGGAAGCAACTAGTCTAACTCACAAAAATCAACCAATGCTTGTACCACACACCCAATTGTCTATAGAGCATACACAATAAGATTTGGAAGTAAAACATTGCCCCTTGGTAGAATATTTGGTATCTAGTCTCTGAAATGTCGATAATTGGCCCTACATGATGATCTCATGCCATTTTGAGTGCAAATGACATCAATGATCTTACCCCAACTGTTAAAACTCTCTAGTGATGAAAAAGCCTCATCTTGACACTTTTGATTAGCCTCATGATATTGGTCTACTCGGTCACAATTTATATTTTTTGGCTTGAACCAATTCTTTGTAGCATTTGGTGCTCGTTTGTACCCCGTCTGAGGAATTTGGACTTGTAGAGCTCTTGTAGGGAGTCCCCTACAATCATTTTTCTATTGAGAATTTCTTGTTTTCTACGTGCTGTGTTCTTTACCCATCCCACAATACCAAAGCATGAATATAAATATTTTTTTATTGTACTAGGAGCTTATCCCTCATGTCTGTCTAGAGTAAGAGGATGCATCTATGGCATGCTAGCTTGAAAAGAGCGATTGCAAAGTAGCTCTCACTTGTGTGTGTGTGTGTGTGTGTGTGAAGGCAGTGCCAAGCACGAAGGCAAATGCTTGTACCATAGCCGAATTTTTATACCAAAACATATTTGTGCACTTTTTCCTACCTATAGTGATTTTTTGTGATGAGGGATCACACTTAATGAAGTTGTCAAGGCTCTACTAAAGGTTTGCCCATCTACTCACAACCAGTTCATGCCTTGTCATCCACAATGTAATGGGAAGGTAGAGAGTACAAATGGGGTCCATGTGCATCACTCAAAAGATTATAGATGGTGATAGGAACACATGGGTCACCAATTCTAGGATTCTATGGGCCTATGGAACCGCCTACAAAACTTCAATAGAAAGCACAATTTTTGAGCTAGTCTACATGCTTAATGCTATTCTTTCAATAGAAGTTCTTTCTTAAAGTTGAGAGCAAGAGTCCTCTTGAAATGGACCACCCATGCTTTCTCTTAGAGGCTATCATAGCTTGAGAAATTGGATGAAACTTGTCTCAAGGATGTCCATGATCTATATCTAGAAAAATGCACACAAAAGACTTGGTTTGATAGTTGCTTCCAAACATAGAGTTAAATGTACATGGGTACTATGAAGGAGTTGCAGTCACAAACTCACAAGTGCTACTCATCCTTGAGATCTAGACACTATGGAGAAAGAGATGGTTCAACAAGCAGCCTCAGGATGAAACCATCTATAGAAATTCACAATAGCATTTGAGGATCAACCCAACTTATTGTCCTACTCTTAGACCGCAATTTTGGGATACCTATGCTGTGTGGAAGAGCAAGAGAAAGATGGTACTAAACTATCATGTCCTCGTCAATCTGAAATAGAACACCAAACCCACCAAAGCATATATGCTATATATACACTCTTAGGGCTACAATAACAATGCTTTGGGAAGTATTGGATCTGACATGCTAGATGATATGAAAAATAGCGAACATGATCATCACTTGCGTAGAAGCTTTTGATGACATGGACAAAGAAAAGCATCCATGGGAAGTCTTGCTTGAAGGCACCAATGGTATATGCTGGGACTTGCAAGAAGCACCTTCCAAGAATGTCATCATGGGAATGTATGCAGGCATAATGTTCTTGCCTTCACACTACATGCAAACATTTCAATAGGCATTCATGATAGGATTTTTCAAAATGGGTTTGAACATTTTCAATCCATTAACAAAGGAGCACGACATGTGGCATACCAAAGCATGTTGCTAAACAACCCTTTTAGAGATCTATCTATCAAGGTGGAAATCATGGCAAGACTAGGATTTTTCAAAATGGATTTGAACATTTTCAATCCATTAAAAAAGGAGATTCAAGCGCCACATGTGGCATACCAAAGCATGCTGCTAAACAACCCTCTCAGAGACCTCTCTATCAAGGTGGACATAATGGCAAGACTAGCCAAATATAACAAAGTACTCAAGTTTTTGGAGAAACGACACTTCAAAAATTACCAATGATCTTTTGCAATGTGCACAAGGATGTGCATCGGCTAGGAAGGGGAGTGTTAGGCAAGTAAAACTTACAAGCACCCTCCAAGTTGACACATTGTAGAGGCAAAATTCTAACAAATTGTACCTTATTTTTTTGGGAACCATGTATACAATGTCAAAGAGTTGGGAGCGAGGTTGCTATTGCCCTCCCTCTTTCCTTCAAAATTTTGGGGCCCCAAACGAGCCACGGGACTCGCCTCTAGTTGAGGGACTGCCACGTCATCAACTAGCCAATTCCCTCTCACACACGGGCGCACGCCACCCCGTCTTGCAAAAACCGCCGCGGGCGTGCCCATTGGCCGCCTCGCGCCGCACGCAGAGCCGCCGACCCTCCGCCATAGCCAACAGCTCACGAAGCTCCAAGCTCTCCATGCCCTCTTGTGTACTAATGGGGGCTCAGGGCCTAGCCATATAGAGCATCACCTTTGCTTCCGATATTGCATGTGGGACGGTTCTGCCTGCGTAGTAGTTCATGGCTTGAACCTCCTCTAAGGCTTAAAAAACCCATCCTTTAAACTTCTTTAAAAAACTCTATTTTTTGCTTGTATTGGGTACTGCTATGTCCTACCCAGTTGGCCTATGCACCGGCCTTGGAGCCCAACCACAAACCCACCGTGTCCACCTTCAAATCATCTGCCTCCTACCCCATTTTGGGATCTTCAATGCCGTCATCCGAGGCCGCAGAAAAAGCCAAAAAGCATCTGCCACTCTCCTCTTCGCATTACCTCTCGACTTCGTCTTGCCGCATCTAGCTGACCGAGTGTCCGTTTGACGAACCGTCGATTCGTGCTAGCTCTACATGATGCACCCTATTACCAAGAACTTTGGCGAGGCCATAAAACTGCCAGATGGCGCATCCTCCACTGCGGCCAAGTGGGCTCAGACCCGGCCCCTGGAAAAGTTTCCACTGACCATAACTTGCTATCTAGAGCTCCGATTCACAATCCGAGAAGACAGGCATGCTCCACAAATAGAGCTCTACATAGTATGCACTGACACCAGCCCGGGCCATCTGTCCCCAGCTACCTTGTCCGTCGAGAATCTGCTACACACTCTTCCTTTAAAATGCAATATCTTGAGCACCGGGGCTCCCCTTGACTAGCCGTCTAGACCGGCTTCTAGAGCACACTGAATGCTACATTGTAGGACACTGACTTGGCACTTCGAACACCTTGACCTTCCATCCCATCTGGACCATCCCGCAGCACTTTTGTCCTAAAAATCCGTTTTAAGCATGCATTCCCGCTACCCTTTGGCTGCCTAGGGCCTTGGCACCTACCCTAGCCTTCTGCACTGCACTCGACTGCTGCCTCTGCCTGGCATAGACCATCTCCTAGCTTCGACCAATGTTGGTTGCACCATCATTGCCCAGCTCCCTCGTTGAACATTTATGTTCGACCAAAAGCATATATATGTACACAACTTTAAAACTTGCACACCAAACTGATGGTTAAAAGAACTCGCAAAACCACAATTGTATGTACAAACTATGTACAAAGCTTTATCTCCTTTCTCTTGCACACTGCATGCTCTAGGTGGGTTGCCCACCCCCCTTGACTATAATTTGTTGCACTTCAGGCACTAGATCCCTCTCAAAATACAATTTGCGTCATACACCATTTACCCTGTTTCTAAGAAGCTTTCCATTTTCTCTTACCAGTTGATAGGTCCCATTCGGAAAGGCCTTCTTCAATTTATATGGACCCGTCCACTTCTTCTTGAACTTCTTCTGGAATGTGAAATCAAGGTAGCTTTTGTACTTCATGACCAGGTCTCCTTCCTCGATCTTCTTGTCTGGCAGGTTTTGATTGAACTTGGCAACCCGCTTCTCCCTCTGCTTCACATAGTAGTCTGCTGCTGCCTCTCTGTCCATCTACAACGCCTCCAAAATGGCTATTTGATCCTGTAGAACCCCTTGCTGGGTGGCACTAACACGCCACATACCCTTTAAAGCACCTAGATGTGCATGTACTGGCAACACAGCCTCCTTACCATAGACTAGTTCAAATGGAGTGAAGTTTGTAGCCACTTTATAGGACGTTCTATACGCCCACAGACACTTCTCTAGATTTTATTCCCAGTCAGCTTCCTGCTTATACACGTACTTTGTTAACATCTTAACGATTTGACCATTAGCACTCTCGACTAGACCATTGCATTGGGGGTGATAGGGCTAGGAAAACAGATGTTGAATCTTTAACTTTTCCACTAATGCGCTCATGATCTTGCTTCTAAACCCCTGACCCCTATCAGAAACTAACACCCATGGAACGCCAAAGGGCAACAAATGTTATCAAACACAAACTGAGCCACCACATTGGCGTTTACTTCCTTCACTGCTTTGGCCTCAACCCACCTTGTAAGGTAGTCAACGGCTACCACCACGTACTTCTTACCACTTGTAGACTTTGGGAGAGGGCCTATAGCATCTAGACCCCACTTCTCGAAAGCACTTTGTGCAATGATGGCGCCCTGTGACTCCGCTACCAGTCGTCTTTCACCTATAGTTTGACACTCGTGGCACGTTTTGCACCATTAATGCACGTCCTTCACAATTGAAGGCCACCAAAAGCCTACTCTAAGCACTCAAAACAAAACCTGGTCTTTGCCCTGGTGTCCACTTTCTTCGTGGCATTCCTCCAGCACCATTCTTATCTCTTCTTTGTACAACACCCTTCTAAGCACTCCATCACGCCCATAGTTCATGAGATCTTCACCTACTAGTGTGAATTTGTGGGCCTTTTGCACCACTCTTCTCTTTTGCAGCTTGGACAAACCTTCTGAACATTGCCCTGTACTCAAAAAACCTTCAATCTCCTTAAGAGTCTCCCTACCTGCATAAGTGGCTGGGGCCACATATAGACCTGCAACATGCACCTGCACTTTGCTACTAGCTAACTGATCTGCCTCTTGGTTCTGCTCTCTTCTCACATGCTTGAATTGAACTTCTTCAAAAGACTTCAACATCTTCTTGATGGAAAAAAACCAATGCTTCAAAGAATCGCGCTTTACCTGCCATTGGCCTAATAGCTACTCGATGGCTAGCAGTGCATCTCCCTTCACCACCAACCTTGAAATGCCGAACTCTATGCACTGTTTAAGACCCAAATGCAAATTGATATACTCCACCTCATTGTTGGTGTGGACATTTTCTAGATCATAAGCCTTCAAGAATATAGCTTTGCCGTGTGGGTCGTGTATCACCACACCTCCTCCTGCCTTCTGCACTACCCTTCGATATGCTCCGTCGAACCACATAGTAAAAGCATCCTCCAAGTTGGGTTCCTCCTTAGCTTCATCTCGCACCACTCTTGGATAGGCCAGTAAATCGATGGCCTTGCTAACAAGAATGTCTGCCAGGTGGGACCGACTCGTGTGATCTACCTTAAACTCGAACTTGAACTCTTGTAGCTCCAACACCCACTTCATAATCCTCCTTCCTGGCTTCAAATGTAGCACTACCTCTGGCAATAGATTATTAGTCGTCAACGCAAAAAATTGACGAACAATCAAATGGACTTTGAACTTCCTACAAGCGAAGACCAAGCCATCACCCATTGCTCTGCTTCGGTGTAGGTAGCCTCTCCTGGGCTAATCACCCTGCTCTCGAAGTATATCGGCTTGTAGCTTCTCCCTACCTCTTGCAATAGAACCACTCCAATAGCAACTGTGCCCACTGCCATAGACACATAGAAGTCGTCCTCTCGATTGGGAGGACATACTGCTGGCAATTGACATAAAATCTCTTTGACTCTATTGAAATCCTCCTGAGCTTCCCCATCCCACTCATAACCATGCACTTGCTGAGCCCTCTTTTGAAGAGGATGCACATATTGCGACAGCATCCAAAAGAAACGTGATAGATACTTTAACTTATAAACAAATGAAGCCAAACCTTGAGCATCTGATGGCGGCTCCATCAATACCAACGCCTTCACTTCTCCGAATCAGTCTCTATACGGTTTTGCGACACCACATGACCTAACAACTGCACTCGAGGCTATGCTAGCTTGCACTTCTTGGGATTCAGCTGACCTCCTTCTTCATCAAGCCTTTGAAAGCATAACTGGAGCTTCGATAGGTGCTCCAATCTTGAACTGTAGCAGCCAATATCATCCATGAAGACCCTAATAAAGCGGCCCAAGTATGGACCAAATACCCTGTTCATCCAACCTTGGAAGGTGGCATATGCATTTAATAAGCCGAATGGCATCCTGCAGTAAGCGAAGCAACCCCATGGAGATATGAATGTGGTCTTCAATTGGTCTTCGAGTGCAATCCCTATCTGAAAGTACCCTGAAAAGCCATCCATAATCGAGTATCTTTCATGTCCAGCCACCTAGTTTAGGATTTCGTCCTGAAATGGCAAGGGATAGTGATTCCTCTTGGTCGCGGCATTCAGTGGCTTGTAGTTGATACACACTCTCCATTTCCATTTTTTCTTAGGGGTTATGACCACTGGCGAGACCCACTCTGACTCTTTCACAGGATATATGATGCCCGCCTCCAACAACTTATTGATCTCCTACCAAAGGGCTTCCTTTTGGATTTCCCCTAGTCTTCTCACCTTCTGTGCTTTAGGCTTATGTCCCTCCTTAAGAACAATCTTGTGTACCCCTTTTGCACCCCGCAAATGCTTGCACTCCATCGCAAATAAATTTGCATAGGACTCACATAGTTGAACATAGCCCTCCTTTTTACCCTTGGTTAAGTCTTCACTTAACATGCTTGAAACCTCCTCTATGCTTAAACCATGAGCTTGAGGCTTCATACCTTCTTCTTTAGGGGGAGATTCGTCTATGGTGACCCCGAATAAGTCTGCATCTATCTTCAGCATGTTGTCCTCGCTCTTCTCTTCCTCTGTGCTAGTATAGCCTTCATCATAGCCCGTCTCTATTTCGTACTCATAGCTCATCGTATCACCCTCATCTTTAACGGCCATAGGACAAGAGCTGCTCTCCTTGGTCTTCAAATCAAACACAATTTGTCTGCCTTTCTCTTTGTCAGACAAAGTGAATACTTTGCTCTCCCAATCCTGCTTTGCTCCTATCGCCAAAAGCCATGGCCTACCCAAAATGATTGGATAAGCATTATCCCCTGCTTTCATCACAAAGAAGTCTATCGGGCATTCTATGCCCATCACCTTGACCTTAACATCCTGCGCCACACCCAGACACCTGGCTTTGATATGACCTTCACATCCTGCGCCACACCCAGACACCTGGCTTTGATATGGTTAGCCATCCTCATGTGCACATTTGTCTTGACTATTGCCTTGACTCTCGTCTCTTTCATGGCTGCTTCCGTCATGACACAAACCTGTGCTCCACCGTCTATGTAGGCTTGTACCTGCATCCTCTTCTCTATAATCACATCCACAAGCGGAAGGACATCAGCAGGGCTACCTACCCTCAAAGACAAGTTTTGCACTGCTTGCACATTTCCCTTAGCTCTTGGCAGCTTTGTGTGCTAACACTTATGGACCACTGCCTTCTTAACTTTGGATTTAAGGCTAACAGCTGACCAAAAGTAATATTTGCCTTTTGATTTTGAACATCACTCACCAGATTGTACTCGGGATAGCCACGCCCTAGCTAGAAATCCGCCTGCTTGATCTTGCGATGCCTCCTTCTTTTGCTAGGCTCGGACTGCTCTCTACCTTCGTACACCTTCTCTTTTCCTTTGCGAGATCTAGTTTCCCGCTCTGTGTTCGTCTCTCTCTCATCTCTTGCCCTCTTATTAGCCAAAACTTCAACATCCTACTTATCCACCCCTATGATGTTTACTCTTGGGACCTCATCTCCGTTTTGCGGAGCCAGGTACAGAGGATTCTCCACTGCTTGCTCTCTTGGACCATTGTATTGTCCTTGCCCTCGACCTCTACCAAACACCGGGTAAATGCCTCCTCCCTCTCTCAGCGGCGGTTGAGGACAATCGGGTGCATAGTGCCCTTCTTCTCCACAATTGTAACACCTACCTGGCAGTGGCCTTGCCCTGCCCCTTCCTCCTCTTGGTTGTCCTCTATCCATGATAGTGAGCTGCAACCCCTACATTTTCTTGGACAAATCTTGCACTGTGCGCACCCAATTTTGCGGCACAGCAACTACACCTCGATTTCCATGAATTTCTTCGTGTGCAGCCTCTCTCGGACTCTACGGTTGAACATGGGCCATCGTTTCATAGCCTGACACACCTTGCTCTATCTACTACTTTATATTTCTTCTCTTGGACCGTGCAATGGCTACTGCACCATTGTAATTTTGTGGGCTCTCTAAATTGACTTTTTCTCTCACTTTGGGGTGCAGACACGCCATGAACTTATCCAGCTTAAAGTAGTCTCCATTAGCCAATTGCATGGATGCCGCTAATTCTGCCCAACACTCTTCAAAATGACCCAAAAATAGATTGAATTCTTCACTTACATCTTGCTTAAGCGCCTTCCGCTTTGCATCCACCTCGACAGGGGAAGTCTCCTTGCAAAAGTCGTGAAGAAACCTCGCTTGTAGAGCCGGCCATGCTTGCTTCGGCTCACCTTCCAATGCGTTGTACCATTCTTTAGCTCTACCATCCATCAACAAAGGAAAATTCTGCATTTTTCTATCCTCATTCGGCATATGTAACAATAGCATATACAGCTCGAAGTCCGACATCCACTCATCAGGGCTCTCTTCTCTTGTAAAAATCGGTCCATAGCTTCTAGCTGCCATGACTTCCAACGCGAAAAATTGCTTCTTTTTTATTAACTGAGAGAAATCAGTGTGCTCCTCCGTGGGGGCACTAGAAGATGGAGGGTGGGAATGGGGGAACACGCCTGGCACAAACACAAGGGCCTCTCTATAGCTCAGGGTATCCACAACACCCCTATCCTCTCAGAAAACACCTTCACATAAATACTTTACACTAGCAGATCACTACCTGCTCAATTTCCACTGCTCACACACTCCACAAACTACCACACAAGGTACACCTGCTACCACTGCCTGTCTCCACCCTTACACACACACAGCCACTCAATCTCACTCCCTCACACAAAACACTGTCGATCCGGGGGGAACACACTTCCATACAGCCGGCACCGAGGAGAAACATGAAAGCAGAAGAAAGAGAAGGGGGGAAGAGGAAACAACAGCACGGGAGGCAATTGTAGCTTGATTGCACTTCAAAAAACATATACACGGGCTTGCACTGCCATCACCATGGCCATTTTTAATCAAAGTTACAAAGGGGCTAGCTTGCTAGAGAACTCCACTTTGCAGGCTTCAAATGGCACCCAAAAGAATAGGAAAAAAGCCCTTAATTTGATCCAATTTTGACTTTTATAGGGGGGGGCTTTAATTCGGAAATTTACATTTTAATTGGTCCACCTGGCACCTTGAATTGGCATTTTTGGGAAAGGGGCACCGCCTTGCTCTTTGATTTCTTCTTATCTCTTTTGCACTTGGGGGGGGGGGCATTAGCGATGTCGCTATTGCCCCTTGGCTTTTTATTTTTTATTTTTATCTTTCATTTTTTACCCCTTTGTGGGCTTAGCCTTGCAGTGCTCTACATGGCTTGACTTTGACTCTCTCTCTCTCTCTCTCTCTCTCTCTCTCTCTCTCTCTCTCTCTCTCTCTCTCTCTCTCTCTCTCTCTCTCTCTCTCTCTCTCTCTCTCTCTCTCTCTCTCTCTCTCTCTCTCTCTCTCTCTCTCTCTCTCTCTCTCTCTATCTATCTGACGCAGAGCCGCCGAACCTCTGCCATAGCCAACAGCTCACGGAGCTCCAAGCCTCCACACCCTCTTGTGTACTAATGGGGGCTCACGGCCCAGCCCATATAGGGCATCAACTTTGCTTCCGATATCGCATGTGGGACGGTTCCGCCTGCGTGGTAGTTCATGGCTTGAACCTCCTATAAGGCTTAAAAAACCCATCCTTTAAACTTCTTTAAAAAACCCTATTTTTTGCTTGTATTGGGTACTGCTATGTCCTACCCAGTTGGCCTATGCACCGGCCTTGGAGCCCGACCACAAACCCACCATGTCCACTTTCAAATCATCTGCCTCCCGCCCCATTTTGGGGTCTTCAATGCCGTCATCCGAGGCCGCAAAAAAAGCCAAAAAGCATATGCCACTCTCCTCTTGGCATTACCTCCCGACTTCGTCCTGCCGCATCTAGCTGATCGAGTGTCCGAGGTTGACGAACTGTCGATTCGTGATAGCTCCACATAATGCACCCTATTATCGAGAACTTTGGCGAGGCCATAAAACTGCCAGATGGTGCATCCTCCACTGCGGCCAAGTGGGCTCAGACTCTGCCCCTGGAAAAATTTCCACTAACCATAACTTGCTATCCAGAGCTCCGATTCACAATCCGAGAAGACCCGCATGCTCCGCAAATCGAGCTCTACACATGTATGCACTGACACCGGCCCGGGCCATCTGTCTCCACCTGCCTTGTCTGTCGGGAATCTGCTACACACTCTTCCTTTAAAATGCAATATCTTGAGCACTGGGGCTCCGTTTGATGAGCCGTCTGGACCGGCTTCTAGAGCACACTGAATGCTACACTCTTGTCACTTTGGACACCTTGACTTGCCATCACATCTGGAACATCCCGCAGCACTTTTGGCCTAAAAAGTTGCTTTAAGCATGCATTCCCACTACCCTTTGGCTGCCTAGGGCCTTGGCACCTGCCCTAGCCTTCTGCATTGCACTCAACTGCTGCCTCTGCCTCGCATAGACCATCTCCTAGGTTCGACAAACTTTGGTTGCACCAATGGTAAACTTAAGGCATCACCCCTTGGGGTCTTCTTTGATTGTTGTCTTGATTTCTCCCAGGTGCTCTCTGATTTTCTGAACAGGTGGTCTGCCTCTGAATGGAGCCACTTCATTAGCCTCAGCTGAAGCAATACCTCTCCCAGTATTAGAAGGTGGTTTATTCCTCTGCTTTGGATTATACCAGCACTGAGCAGTTTTATGACCATCCTTCTCAAAAATTTCATAGTACCTTTTCTCTTTAAGAGCAATTATTGAATATCCGATACTCTTTAACTGTTGAATCAAATCAACATCAGCACCTGTCTTATCTTTCTTTTTATTATAAGGAGTCTTTTTCTTCTTCTTTTGATCCTCCTCATCAAATGAATTCTTTGAATCAAATTCAGAAGAAGAAGTTTTGTACCTGAACCAGAACCAAATTCAGAATCCTTGCTTCCTCTTTTGCTAGACTGAGTCATGCCAAGACTTTTCTCAACTCTGGATGTAGCCTGTACCAAGTTATTAAAACCACCTGCAATATCAATATTGGCCAGAGCATTCTTAAGACCACTCCGTAAACCTTTCAAAAAATATACAGCTAACATCTCATCAATGGGCCTTTCATTACCCTGTAATCCGTCAACAAGAATCTTGGATTTTTGAGCAAAATCCTCCACAAGCATGGTACCTTGTTTGATACGACGTAGTTTTCTCAAAATGTCTGTAGGAGTTTTCTCCTTCCTGAACCTTTGTAAAAAGGATTCATTAAGTGCATTGTAAGTAGCAAAGTGAGCCGTACCATATTGTTTAAACCAACTGATGGCCTTACCTTCCAATGTATCTACAAATTGATGTAATTTGATAGTATCCATGTACATCACCTGATATCCACTAGCTTGCCATCTTGTTTTAAATTGTTCCAGGTGACAATTTGCATCTTCATTAGACTTTCCTCTAAACTTTTTTGCTTTAATCTATAGATTAGGAGGTGGTTGGGCCATGGGGATAGGATTTGGGATTCTTGTAGGTCTTTGCCCGTTAGAAACCCTCAATGGGTCAAAGTGGAGTCGTCCTGTCAAGAGTAATGCCCCAACAAATTGCCTCACTGTCCTTCCCTCTACTGCACTAGAACTCTCCTCACTAGAATTCAACAGCAGTTCTTCAGGTGGTGGATCAATGCCATCATCATCAGGAACAGCATCATAATGACATGGATCTATGTTGCCTACTCTGGCTTGAGCCCTCGTGTAATATATGCGAGAGAATGTCCTACCCTTCTCGCGGACATGCATCATCCCAAAAAACATCCATAAGTGCAATACCAAACAACTGCTTACGACCTCAAAAAACAGGACATAACTCACAGGATCGCCAAATGTGTTGTGGTTCATCACCACATAGAAAACTCAATTGGAATACTAGTCTTGACTTCACATAACTCAAAACTATATTCAGATACAGCAAGTGATACATAGAAGAAACATAATAGAGCAAGAACATAACTCAAAACAGAATTCAGATCCACTATATTCATCAAGAAAGAACTACAACTTTAACCCATTTCCTGTCGGATCCATTACATGCATAGAGTGACCTTATATGCTTGCTTCACTTGAATACGGTTATAACAACCTCAATCTTGGAATACAACTATCTGTTAAATATCCGATTTACTGCAATCCGACTAACCATAATCTGACCTACTACAATCCGACAAAGCATATCCGACTGACTATCAGACTACATTCAATTGATCAAAAAATTGACATACTAGTGTGCTTGTCAACAACCCATCCACAAAGATTTGTAGCCATGGAATCCATGTCTACTCCTTCAATCACACTCTACTATAGATTTCCAATCCACTATCACCCAACATCCACGAATGCTTTCATAATTGAGGAAATCCATATGCTGAGCAAAAATAACCAACTATGATATGTTTTTGAGTGAAAGTTTTAAGAATTGTAACACAAAGTGCTTACTTGATTAAGTTAGGTAAGCTAACAAAAATGAAGCAAGGTGCCTCTATATCCTAGGGCATTCACAACACCCCTATCCCCCTAATCAACACACAGACACACACAGAATTGGGAAGTAACTACTGCACATCCTCATACTCAAACACCCTAGACTGCACATATCCATCCACAAATCTTGTCACCATGGCATCCATCTCTATTCCTTCAGTCACACTCTACCATATATTTGCAATCCAATATCACCTGACATCCACGAATGCTTTCACAATCGAGGAAACTCATATGCTGAGCAAAAATAACCAACCGTGACATTTTTTTGAACGAAAGTTGTAAGAATTGTAACACAAAGTGCTTACTTAATTAAGTTAGTTAAGAAAACAAAATGAAGCAAGGTGCCTTTCTATAGCCTAGAGCATTCACAACACCCCTATCCCCTAGTCAACATACACACATACACAGAATCAAGAAACCTCTACTGCACATGCTCATACCTGAACACCCTAGACTGCACATACCCATCCACAAATCTTGTAACCATGGCATGCATGTCTACTCATTCAGTCACACTCTACCATAGATTTGCAATCCAATATTACCCAACATCCACAAATGCTTTCACAATCAAGAAAATCCATCTGTTGAGCAAAAACAACCAACCGTGATATTTTTTTGAGCAAAACCTGTAAGAACTGTAAACACAAAGTGCTTACTTGATTAAGTTAGGTAAGCTAACAAAATGAAGCAAGTATAAAAGGAAGCCCTATTGTAATGGAAATTGTAAGAAATACAACAAAATGGTCAATGCCTAGAGGACCACAAATTTCATCTCATTAAGATAATGATGCGTTGAAGCTCAAGCTCTTGAAACAACTCTAATTTTGTTAGTGCAACCTGATGCACAAACTCATGACCTATAGAGTGGATACGAAAGTAGACATAGTACACGTGTTTGCATGGCATGTACATGAGGCATTGGATAACTGTTTTTTGGAACTCCTCACGAGTACATTGAGGAAAGTCCCTAATGGTCATGAAATAAGTCATCCCCTTTTTGAACCTGACCAAGAGTGCTAACATGGAAAATGTGCAACATATTTTGCACCAATATAACTTCTCTTAGTATATCTTTTACATGATTTTTCCCAGTTCTACCCTCTCCTTAAAGTCCTTGGTGATTTTTGACCTCTAACTACATGCTTTCCATCTCTGAATTTTGCAAGAAAAGAACTAGGCTATGTTCCACATTGCCCACTAGGGCCGATATACCCACATGTGCTACCTGATTGTTTCCTTGTAGCACAAATCCATTTTTTTGGAGTATCTCAATCTCCCATGGTAGCAAACAAGTTCCCTCTTCCACAACCCACACCCTCGGTGGTGCAGTCCTATAATAATCTCATCAATATTCCAAGCATCAGTGTTGCTATTGTTGCATTACCATACAAGTCACATGGAGCACACCAAAACATTTCACACACTCAGTCGAAACATGTCCTTAAAATATCTGCTCCTTATAGATTTGTTTGCAAAGGAAGAGAATGCATGAATTTGAATATACTTTTGATGGCTATGGGGATGTATGTTTGCACACATCTTCAATAACAATCAAAGATCTTTTTGTGCCAACAAATGTTGTTGATTGATTGTTCTATGGATTAGTTTTCTTTTAAAATTTCTTTACAAAATAATTTTCTATGAACTTTATGAAAAGTTTTTCTTCAGAATAAATGTTAGGAGAATGGGACTCCAAATTTATAGACCTATGAATATTCATGATCTAATAGATAACACAACTCATATGCTTCATCGCAAGCACGCTCAAGTCTCACATATTCACTAAGCAATTAAGTGGTTGCAATGAGATGTTTACATTCTCTAATTAAAAATGGACTTATAGTGCTTCCCCTACCTCTCACACATGCCTATTTCAACCTTATCAACATGCATGTGATCACATTCCTCTTACCTTGAGTTGGAAGAATCCGTCTCCCAAGTTGTGTCCATATCCGCAAAGTTGTTATAGCTAGTCTCGTATTCTTCTTTTGTTTTGAGATTTGAAATTTCATCCATCCCTATTGCTTTAACCTTTTCTAAAAATCTTACTTTTTTATCATGAGCACAAACAAAAGGAACTTGACTAACCATATTTATGCTCGACACACATCCTCCATCTTGTTTGGAGTCACTTGCACCTCTCCAACAACTAAAATCTCTCTATCCAACATTCAAGGCATGTGTATAACTCCATCTCTTTGGAAACAAATAATTCTTGGATCCCCTCTCACAAGTAGTCTCTCTTTTATTGGCTTTGTCTTTCCCTTCGAGATTTATTACAATGTGCACCAACTTTGAGAGGGATGGATTATGTAACATCCTATTCAATTGAGTGTAGCAGAAAATAGCATAGACATAGTGAGAATTTCATTAGAATAGATTCCTAATGAGTGAGAATTTCATTAGAATAGATTCCTAATGAGCATAGCAAGAGTGCTTGGATGGAGAGAGCAACAAAAAAGCATAACACCTAGTTAGATAGGCATGAACAATACTTCAAAAGAGAGAGAAATTAAGCTATTGACAACAATTGAGGACCTGATTTATATGGAGCCTGTGCCCCCTCCAAAAGGCTTTGTATTATAGGTTTCCCCCATCAAGGGAGACATTTTACAATACAATACTTTGTGTTCCTTCAATATCTAGCTAGTGCAATGAAGATGGAAACTTCAAGCACTAAGCAAACACTTTAAAACACAACATCAATTCCCTCACGGTCTCAGACCCAAGACCTCACATACCTTCGAAGATGGTAAGAGCTAGTGGGGTATGAGAGAGTATATTGAGAGGAAGAAGGAGTAGTCTTACGAGAAATAATTATATGTCCTCACATAATCACTCATAATAGCTTAGCATAGCTTAGTAATTAGCATGGGAGAGGAGATGAGCATGAATTGAAGCTTGTCTCTTGGTTGGATTTGCATCACAAAGCCAAAAGTTGTTGGTGTAGGCCTCCCTTATCACAAGCTTGGAGTAGGTGATGAGCTTTCCATTAAAGCTTGAGAGAGAGAGAGAGAGAGAGAGAGAGAGAGAGAGAGAGAGAGAGAGAGAGAGAGAGAGAGAGAGAGAGAGAGAGTCTTCTTGCTTCACACATGAGATTGTGTGAAAGTATGTGTGATAATGCCTTGTCAAATTCAGCCCCCTCTTTCTCTTGGTCGACCCCTCTTGGAATTTACTCATGCTGGCACCCCATTGGACACTCCAAAGCTTAGCCAATGAAAACTGAGAAGCATAAGTGATAGCCTTGTGACAAGTGTCCCCCTTTCTCCTTTTGTGAGAGCTTTAGTTAACTAATTAATGCAATTAAACTCTCATTGGACCCTTTTCTTCTGGCCAATATGAATCAGGCAAGCCATTGGCCTGTTGAATGCTCATTGGACCCCTTGGGAGATTGTCCAATAGTCTTCTAGAGAGCCGAATCCTCCTTGGTTCTTTTATTAAGTGTTTTCAAATGAATACTCTATGCTAATTCTCATTGGTCCACCTCTATGGCCATCCAATAGGATTTGAGTGCACCTTGTGGGCAATTGGGCTAGGGAGTTGACATGTGTCCATTATGCCCTTTGTGTAAAGAAAAGCCTTTGAGTGTGTGTGTGTTATCTCACAAGGTTCTCTCTCTTCCCCTACCTTTAGGGCTCGCCTCCTCCTCTTTAGGAGTCATGGAAGACTTTTATGTCATCACTAAACCATCCAATTCCACTAAGCTTGACCATTTGAACTTACCTTTGACTTTTGGAACCTTAGCATTTTGGAAGTCTTAATGGGTTGTACCCTAAGGTCTTTGGAGCCCATTGTTGCACATTGCTCTTCAATAGATATCCCCCCCTTTCGATCCCTATTTTTCTTCCTTTGGATCCCTATTGTGGCCGGTCTGTCAGCTTAACCAATATTCTAGCTTTTTCTCCCCTAGTACTTCGCCTTATTAAATGATCAGTTTAACATGAGAAAATCATTTGGGACAATTAGATATTAGTTATTATGACATTACCTCTCTCTTGAAATCATAATTGTCCTCGACTATGGGGTAGAGAAGATAAAGCCTATTCATTAGTCCTTTTTCTAGGCGGGTAGAGGATCCCTATCTTACCCTACGACATCGTTCCAGAATGGATGACTAATCCATTTGGTGCTTGAGAGCCTAAGGCTGCCGCAAGCATGTCTGCGCATTAGTCCCATCAATCTTCCATAGTAGAGTGGCAAGCTCTACTTGGTGCTTGGAAGAGGTCGTCTCCACAAACTTGATTCTAAGCATGCATACTACTTAACATTTGTGCACAAATAACAAAAAGAGAGTCTTATAAGACAAAAGAACTTTGTTCATGTTAAATATTTGCACATTTGCTTACTTTAGGGAAGCGTTGTAAGCATTGACAAGGTTTAGGTTATCCTTTAATTGTATGCCTTGCATCCATCTAGCATCTTCAAAAGGATAATTCTTAAACTTAATAAGATACCGTCGGATAGTCTTACCACCTCTTAATACCTTGTCTTCATGTCGGAGAATGGACTCGGGCTGCAGCACCTCTTGTTGGTCCTGGATCTCCGATGGGTCTACAATAGTTGGTTCTTGAGGTGGCTCTCCTTTGTAAGGCTTTAGTAGGCTCACATGGAAAGCATTTTGTATGAGCCAATGACTGAGCAACTTGAGTTGATAGGCCATCTCATTGATTGATCTAAGAATCTGGAAGGGACCATAGTATCTTTTTGCTAACTTAGCATAGTACTTTTGGTGTCCTGTAAGATTCTTGTCCATGGTGTGCCTTAATCAAGCCTTGGGAAATTTAAGCAAGACCCAATCATTTTCTTTAAAGTCTTAGGCTCTTCTATGCTTATCAGCAGTAGCCTTTTTCCTTTGCTGTGAGATAGAGATAGCATCCTTGATCTTTTGGAAAGATTGTTGTAGGTCTTGGCTATACTCATCTGCAGAGCGAAGATCTTCCCGTGTACTTTAAGTAGCAGGGGACTTTTGGATCTTCCCTTAATTACCTCAAAGGGTGATTTTTCCATGGAACTATGTACAATGTTATTGTAGGCATACTCCACTAACGGTAAGTACTTCTCCCATTTGGACCTTTGATCTACTTCCATTACATAGGCTTTTAGTAGATCAAGAATTGTTAGGTTAGCTATTTCACTTTGGCCATCCGTTTGGGGGTGATAGGCCAAAGAGAAGTTTATCCTTGTCCCTAAATTCTCAAAGAGACCCTTTCAAAAATTACTGGTCATTCTAGGATCTGTATCCGTCACTATGGACATCGACAAGCCATGATACATGAAGATTTGGGATATGAAGAGTGTTGCCATTTGATGGTCTTTGATAGTCTTTTTGACATGTATAAAATGAGCTTTTTTACTGAACCTATCTACTATCGTCCATATTCTCGTATTCCCATGGATAGACTTAGGCAATCCAAAGATAAAATCCATGGATATGCTCTCCCATGGTGATTTAGAAATTGGCAAAGGTTGAAGCAATGCAAGTTTCTTCCCTCTGTCAAGCTTTGTCTTTTGGCATACCACACATTAAAAAACATACTCTTGTATGTTTGCTTTCATGGCAAGCCAATAGAAATATGTTTCAATCCCTTTTAGGGTAGACTAAATCCCTCTATGCCCCGCATAAGGAGGAGCATGAGATTCATCCATTACTTTCTCACCACGTAGTGAGTTAATAATGCATAGTCTATTGCCATAGC
Source organism: Adiantum capillus-veneris (assembly GCF_014529385.1). Lineage (NCBI taxonomy): Eukaryota > Viridiplantae > Streptophyta > Polypodiopsida > Polypodiales > Pteridaceae > Adiantum > Adiantum capillus-veneris. The sequence continues at coordinate 57,242,110 of NC_140933.1, read as the reverse complement.
GAAGATAACCATCTTGTAAGGTAAATGGTTCCTCTTTCTTCCCTAGTGTAAGGGCTCAAATCACATCTCTAAAATCGGGATCTATAGCATACTCATCTATCATAGAACATAGATCATTGTGAGTTGTTATGGAAACCGCAATCTTGAGAGTGCAGCGGCTACTTGATTATGCTTGCTAGCAATGTGAGCAATATGAAAATGAAATTGTGAAAGTAAATTTGCCCACCTCATTTGTTTGTTGGAGAGCTTGGTCTACGTCATGAAGTACTTAAGGCTTTCGTGACCCGTCTACATAATGAAGGAGTCCCCAATAAATAGTGCTTCCACGAGTCTAAGGCATATAGAACTGCGAGGAGTTCCTTTTCATATATTCCCAAAGCTTGCTCAATAGGGTCAAGCCTTCGACTTTCATAGGCTATGGTGTGCCCTTCTTGGAGCAAAACAACTCCAAGGCAATCACCACAAGCGTCACATTGGACCTCAAATGGCTTTGAGAGATCGGGCAGTGTAAGCACAGGTTGAGAGATGAGCTTTTTCTTAATCTTTTCGAAAGCATTTTTCTCCTTAGCAAACCATGTATATCTAATTTTTTTCTTTGTTAGGTCATGTGATGGTCCTACTGCTAGTGAGAACTTTTCTATGAAGTGTCTATAGTATGCACACATACCTATAAAGCTTCTTAGTTCATGAAGATTCCTTGGATTAGGCCATCCTTTTATTACATCTAGATTTGATAGATCCATTTGGATGCCATCTTGAGAGATAATGTGACCTAAATACTGAATCTCTTGTAAGAAAAACTCACTTTTCTTTCGATTAATATAAATTTTATTCTCTTGTAGAACTTGAAATATTACCTGGAGGTGCTGCTTGTGTTTGTCTAATGAATTAGAGTAGATGATAATATCATTGAAGAACACTCCAGTAAAGGTTCGGTGAGGCCTGAATAGCTTCTTCATTAAGCGGTTGAATGTGGCTGGTGCATTGGTCGAGCCAAAAGGCATGACAATATATTTGTAAAGATCAAAGGTAGTGTGAAATGTCTTGATCAACTATCTTTACAATATCTTGATCAACTATCCTTATTTGATGATAGCCACTTTTTAGGTCAATCCTACTCAAGTAGGTCTATCCTTGTAGCTTATCAAAATAGGTCTTCTACCCATGGAACGGGAAACCTATTCTTGATAGTGATCCTATTTAGTGCTCTATAGTCGACATACATTCGATATGTGTCGTCTTTCTTTTGCACTAGTAACACGGGTGAGCAAAATGGAGATGAGCTAGGCCTAGCCATGCCCTTCTCAACTAACTCATGCACTTACCGCATAATCTCCTCTTGTTGAGCTTGAGAAACTCTATAAGGAGGTTTGTTAGGTGGTGAACTTCCTAGAAGAAGTTCAATTGCATGGTTATCATTGCCTTGTTTAGGAGGTAATTCACAAGGGATGTCGTCAATAAAAACATCCTGAAAGTCCTTCAAAAAATTGGATAACTCTAATTCTTTGTGTTTGTTTATATTTTCTTTTGCTAAAGCATTAGGTTCATTTTGAGAATCTTTAACAAAAATCATGTACACAAAAATAGAGCTCTTTATTGACTTATTGAAAGCTTGGATATGTACAATGGGTATGGTGTTACCCAACTCCTTAGCATCTATGTACATATATTTTTCCTTGAACCTAAAGTAGATTTTCCTTTCAGGGAATTTAACATTGGCAGCCATGCGATCAAACCATGGTGCCCCTAGGATTACATCCTCGTGCTTGAGAGGAGGGATAAAGAAGTCCTCTTTGTCCACATAGCTTTGGACATGGAGCCTCAATATCCCAATTAAGGGAGTGATTGAAGCTTCTTGCCCCTTGAAAGCACCATCAATGGGTAGTACATCTCCCATCTCATAGTCTTGGATGCCTAGCTTGGTGGCCAACTCTGTGGATATGAAATTGTGAGTAGAACCACGGTCAAAGAGAATAAAAGCATCATGTTCTCTTACCTTTTCCCAAGCATGGCATAGAGGAGATCCTTTGTGGTGAGCTTCCTCTTCTTGGATTTCAATCAAGGTAGCTCAAGGAGGCTCATGGCGGGTGTTCTTTTGGGGATAATCCCGGTACACATGCCCTTGATTTCCACAATTGAAACAATGGTTATCCTTACAATGATGCTCAAGCTCTTGAAGAGAGAGTTTGTTTTTGCCTTTGTAAACTCCCTTCCCCTTAGCTTTATTGTTGCTGGAATTGCCCTTAGGAGACTTTTGGACATTGTCCTTCCCCTTAGGCTCATTAGAACCCTTGTTTTGCATGGGCTTAGTGTTTCTCTTAGCCCCTATTTGAAAATTGATTCGTGAAGCCACCATGGTATGGTGTATGACTGCAGATATGGTGCATGGCCTTTGGGAGTTAACATACTCCACCATTTCTTCAGTTAAGCCCGCACAAAATTGTTGTTTTTGCTCTCCAAAATCCATCTTTTGAAGACGATGGCTTTGAGATGTAAGTCCCAAAACTTGTCTACATATTTGTGAATGGATTCATAGGGAGATAGCTTCAAGCTTTGCCATTTTGGTGAGTACTTTGTCTTTGGCATCGGTGGCCAAAAATTGCTTCATAATGGAAGCTCGTAAAGCTTTCCATGTTCGTGGACCTTCACCGTTTGCTCGTAGGCTAGACCACCATTGCCTAGCAGACTTTTGAAAGTGTATAGCTGCATGGTGTAGCTTAGAGGACTCTATGAAGCCCTCATCTCCAAACGCTGCATTGAATTGTTGGATGAAAGCCAAGAATTTGTCCGTAGCACCAAAGGTGCCATCGTAGGTAAGGAAAGAGATACTCTTTCCTCCCTCTTTAAACTTCTTGAGCTTGGATGATCTCTTCCACGCAGCATAGGATTTCCTATGGCCTCTTCTTTTTGATGGTTCAAAAGTTGCACCATCGCTTTCTTCAGATTATGAAGAATTTGAGGAAGATGGAGAAGAGGATGACCTCTTTCTTGCCATGTTCCTCCTTGTCTACGCCATCACTTTCTTCATAAGAGGAAGAGGATGAAAAAGATGGAGAAAAGGGTGACCTCTTTCTCGCCTTTTTCTTCTCTTGCTTTCTGTCATCCCTCTTTGAAGTATGGTGTGGAGAAGTGTGCAATGATCTTCTCCGTTTAGGAGGTGATGGAGAGCATTTTGCCCACCGGCTTCTGGAGCCATCTCCACCAAGGTGGCAGGAGACTCGCTTCTTTCTCATTCTTTTGGTGGAGGCTCTTGAGTTCTTCTTTGGGAAGGAGAGGCATCATCAAGTAGTAGATTTTTGAGCGCTTCGTACGCATCCTCTTCTTCTTCCCGAATCAAAGAGAGGCCTCTTTTGGAAGTCTCGCAAGGAGGCTTCCTAGGTACTCTCTCGTCATGCTGGGGAGTTTGGAGAATCCCATGAGCACGAAGCTGTGGTTGCACATCACTTTGGAGGGATAGATTGCCCATGGCTTGTTGAAGCCTAGAAACAAGGTAGTGAACAAGCATAGGAGCATTAGTAGCCTGCTCATTAGCAAAATTAAAGTTATCAACATTAATTTCACTCTCTTTACTATTGGTGGCAGCCATTCTAACAATTTTTTTAGGTGTAATATTTTTACATGTACTTTGGCACTTCAAGCCCTAGTTGCTGCTCCTCTTTACCCCTTTAGAAAAGGACTCAACCTATTGTACCCATGGCTCGAATATCATTAATTGAAAGGAATAGAAGAGAGGGTCTTTCAACACCAAGACAGTACCGGCTCGTGTCAAGCTTCTAATATCTCAATAGTGGTTAAGCCCTAGGCAAGCCCCATAGGACTCCACTATCAAGACCATAGCTCTTGACGGTGATGCCCCGTTATCTGCACGAAGGCAAGCGCACTACAACACTAAAAAATACCTATTATACGTACTCAATTGCAATTAATAATACCAACCATTTATAGCTAGCCTGAGGACCTCCATTCTTGAGCAAGAAAAGAGAAACCTTGTGCTTTGATACCAATGTAACATTTAATGGACTATTCACTTGTGTGTAGCAGAAAATAACATAGACATAATGAGAATTTCATTAGAATAGATTCCTAATGAGCATAGCAAGAGTGCTTGGATGGATAGAGCAACAAAAAAGCATAACACCTAGTTAGATAGGCATGAACAATACTTCGAAAGAGAGAGAAATTAATCTATTGACAACAGTTGATGATCGGATTTATATAGATCCGGTCCCCCCTCCAAAAGGCTTTGTATTATAGGTTTCCTCCATCAAGGGAGACATTTTACAATACAGTACTTTGTGTTCCTTCAATATCTATCTAGTGAAATGAAGATGGAAACTTCAAGCACTAAGCAAACAATTTAAAACACAACATCAATTCCCTCACGGTCTTAGACCCAAGACCTCACACACCTTCGAAGATGGTGAGAGCTAGCGGGGTATGAGAGAGTAGATTGAGAGGAAGAAGGAGTAGTCTTACAAGAAAGAATTATGTCTCCTCACGTAATCACTCATACTAGCTTAGCATAGCTTAGTAATTAGCATGGGAGAGGAGATGAGCATGCATTGAAGCTTGGCTCTTGGTTGGATTTGCATCACAAAGCCAAGAGTTGTTGGTGTAGGCCTCCCTTCTCACAAGCTTGATGTAGGGGATGAGATTTCCATTAAATCTTGAGAGAGAGAGAGAGAGAGAGAGAGAGAGAGAGAGAGAGAGAGAGAGAGAGAGAGAGAGAGAGAGAGAGAGAGAGAGAGAGAGTCTTCTTGCTTCACACATGACATTGTGTGAGAGTGTGTGTGTGTGTGATAATGCCTTGTCAAATTCAGTACCCCTCTTTCTCTTGGTCGACCCCTCTTGGAATTTACTCATGCTGGCACCCCATTGGACCCTGCAAAGCTTAGCCAATGAAAATTGAGAAGCATAAGTGATAGCCTTGTGACACATGTCCCCCTTTCTTCTTTTGTGATAGCTTTAGGTAATTAATTATTGAAATTAAACTCTCATTGGACCCATTTGTCTTCTGGCCAATAGGAATCAGGCAAGCCATTGGGTTGCAGAATGCTCATTGGACCCCTTGGGAGATTTTCCAATAGTCTTCTAAAGAGCTTAATTCTCATTGGTTCTTTTATTAAGTGTTTTCAAATGAATTAATCTAGATTTACTCTAGGCTAATTCTCATTGGTCCACCTCTATGGCCAATAGGATTTGAGTGCACCTTGTGGGCAATTGGGCTAGGGAGCTGACATGTGTCCATTATGCCCTTTGTGTAAAGGGAAGCTTTTGAGTTTGTGTATGTGTTATCTCACAAGCTTCTCTCTCTTCCCCTACCTTTAGGCCTTGCCCCCTTTGCTTTAGGAGTCATGGAAGACTTTTTGGTCATTAGTAAACCATCCAATTTCACTAAGCTTGACCATTTGAACTTACCTTCTTAGCATTTTGGAAGTCTTAATGGGTTGAACCCTAAGGTCTTTGGCGCCCATTGTTGCACATTGATCTTTTGCAGATAGCCCCCCCTTTGGATCCCTATTTTCCCTCCTTTGGATCCCTACGTGTTGTGGCCGGTCTGTCAGCTTTTAACCAATATTCTAGCTTTTTCTCCCCTGGTACTTCCCCATATTAAATGATCAATTTAACATGAGAAAATCATTTAGGAGAATTAGATATTAGTTATTATGACAGATTACGCATGTGGAAGGCCCATCATTGTGATATTGAATACAAGTCCTACATGAATTGGATAGGCAATATGGCAAAATGATGAGTGAGGGACACAGGTATCTGGTGAGATTTGGAGCTAAAGTTCTGAATAATTGCCAAAGAAATTAACCAAAAGTGAAGAGGGAATTGTGGGGCATAGTTACGGGTTTGAAAAGTGATAAGGAGTATTTGATTGGAGCATGTGTGTAGTGGAAAGATATTGCTTGACTCTTCTTGGAATAATCACAAGCTATTCAACTTCTGATATTGCTATGCTACATTTGATTACAATAAGGAAGAGATGGTGGATGTGATTGTTGACGTAGGGACAAAGTTCTACACCATATCTCATGCTAACGGTAGCAATGTATGTTGCACATGAAGAGGATATGTATGAAGGAGAATGGTTGCTCCTAAATCAATATATGAGTACCTTAACACTAGAATGGTAACCTAACAGGACATAAAAGTGTCCTTTCAGGGTTTTGGGAAAAAATTCCAAAACCATAATAGATCCACTCATTTTGAAAAATCCTTTTATGAGCTTATAGTTCAATAACTACTACATATAGAAAAAATGAGAAACTTGTAATTTTTCTCATCCCTTGGTCACTACAAGCCTCCAAAGTTGATGGACCGGTGCATTTTGCCCAAAACAGCAATTTCTTATGGGTGATTGCATATAAATAAGAGTAGAGATTTTTGTAGGACACGAGATAAAATGCCCCGTTAACTTCAATGGGTTGGTGACCAAAACATATGGTTGCTTTTACCTCACTAATTTTTTTTTTGGGCAAAAAAAAAAGGTACAAAAAAGTTGCATTTTTGCCATTTTGCGGACCTATCATCAAAGTTTTTATAGTCACGCTCAATACAGATACTATATACATGTTTTCCTGGCTCCCTTTGGGCCTCTGGATTCAAAAGGAGCCATGGAGCATGTCAAAAGGATAATGGATCTCTTACAATTGGAACCTTGGGGGCAATGATAAAGTGCTAAATACAGCAAACATGAAAAAACTGGGTTTAGCATTATGACCTCTAGAAACCCATAGAAAATACTCAATATCTAGCCAAGTTTGTAGTCTATGATTAGATATGGTCACTACCTACAAAATACACACAATTGGCCTAAGAAACTAGCAATATTCAGAAAGTTATATTTGCTACTCTAAAATGTATCGTATTCTTCAGCAATCAAAAAACTCAACCATCATCATATACTATGCTATATATCATATTAGGTCCCCCAAAACTCAAGGAAGATTAGCTTTATGTTATATATTACACTTACACAATCAAAATTGAATTTGGATATCAAGAAAGCCACCAAAAAAATCATAAAAGTGCTAATTTTGGCCAAAAAACAGGATTATGCAATTCTTGTAAATTGGTCATAACTTTCAATTTTAACACTTAGCTCTCCCTACAAAAATCAAAACATGTTGAGAACTATGAAGGCCTAACCTCTAGCCATCTAAACCTCACAAACATGAAGTTTAGAGTGGTATAGTTGCCAAAAATTGAAATAAAGCCAAAAACAGGACTCGTTTTTTCACACCGTTTAGGTTCAAAAATGTTGTGCAAGAGTAAGATTAATGGTGAGATCAATACTAAAAAAAAAAAGCTAAGTTTTTTTGAGCTCATAAGGAAACTTTGTGGATATATAGCACCTAGAAATTTATTTTCATACTCTTCAAATAATTCAAGCAAAATGGTCACTTAACAGGACACAAAAGTGTCCAAGGACATAAAAGTGTCCTGTTACCATTCTAGTGTTAACAAAGCACGATGATTGGACCAAATATGAATTCAAGAGGATTTGCAAAAAGACATATGGATATTTCTTACAAGATGTGTACTTGTAGAAACATTCCAAAAAGAGGAATATAATGCCATTGAGAGTTATTTGTGATAGGGACACTCAACAAAACCTCATCATAGAATTTCATGAAAGTCTATGGGCAGGACATTGTGGTGTATGGGGATACTTTTACCAACATCAAAGAAAGATATGTATAAAGATGTATCTTTGTCTATGGAGTCATGTGTGACATGCCAAATGCACTCAAATGTATGTCATCAAGATGGATTACATCCTACTTATACCTTGGCCATGCATTACAAGTGGGTGATGGATTTGGTCACAATGCCTTTGGCAATTTCGTAAATGAGATATTTGGTGCTTGCAAGAGAGGACTCGTCTATAATCAGGTTGAATATTGTGCATTGAGAACTCAAACTACAAAGGCACTGTGCAAGTTCCTCCTTGAAGATGTGATTTGTAGATGTGTATGCGTCAGAAAGATAAATGCTAATAGAGAGGAGCTACATGCTGATGAGGGAAGGAATTTCTTCAAAAGGTTGGGCATTATACTTTCTCTCGAATCTGCTGAGGCCTTATCAAAGGATTGTAAAAGTAGAGTTTGTGAATGGCCAAGTCTATTACCATATTCTTTGTGGGCTGACCCTACAACACATAGTACAGTCACAGGTTACATGCCCGCTGAATTTATTTTTGGTAAAATCATGTGATGCCTATAGTAGACGTTATTTCCACATGGAATGTGTTATTGTGGGAAGATTAAAATATGACTAGAGAAGATCTTCTTGCATTACGGATAAACTTGAAAGATAACCATAGGATATCAAAATTTCATAATCAAGATTAAAGGAAGCAAGACTGAAGAACAATCATAGGTTTAACAAGGAACACAAACTCCAACGTGGCTCCCACATGGAATGTGTTACCGTGGGGAGAAAATATGACTAGAGAAAATCTTCTTGCATTACAGATTTGGCAACATGATAGGAGACCAGAGGATATTCACATTTCATTATCAAAAATTAAGGAAGTAAGACTAAAGAACAAAGATAGGTTTAACAAGAAACACAAACTCCACCAAAAACACATTGAAGAAGGTGATTGGGTACTAATGTATGATAGTAGTCTAGACAATCAACATACTGCCATAAGAAATTTTGTTAAGAGATGGGCTCAATCCGTATATTGTCAAGCATGTGCACGACAATGCCACTTGTACCTTAAGTGAGCTTGAAGGGACAAAACTAAAGGTTCCCATTGCTAGAAAAAGGATCAAAGTCTTTTTAGAGAAGGAATGACAGTGAGGAATTTGATGCTAATGAAGGTGAAGACTCAAATTCACGAGAAGGAGAAGAAGATGAAGAGGAAGTGCATGATGTACCTTCCTGAGGATTGAACCTCCAAAACTCAAGTATACATAATGGAAACGGGTGATGAGCACCATGTTACATGTATTTAGATGCATGGAAAAATTCTCCACAATGTACATATGCATGCATAGCATATAAGGTAGATTTATATACCTCACCTAATAAATTATTTCTAGAGTCATTCTATTACTTTACCTTATTGTATGACATTTTATCCTCATGCATATTTAGTATGAGCCCATCAAGACATAATCCAGTGCACTAACTTGTCTTTTTACTACCATGCATTATTTTTAAATTCATATCAATCCTCTTATTAATGTTAGTCGAGGGATGCATGGCATGCTTTCATCCACCATGATGAATTTACTTCTGGAATCAAATGACACATTAAGAAAACTTAAGACTTCTAAAGATAGATGCATCTAAGAGAAAGGGAAGGGCGAGTTGCAAGAAGACTTCTAGCAGGACAAGTGGAAAGAAGAAGAGTTCTAGAAGGACAAGTGTCATCACCAACAAAGAGATATTTTGAAATAAAAATTGGAGAAGCAAATAGACAAGTGTCATTCATATTCTTCACCTATTTAACACTTGTGACACAAAGGGCTTGACACTTATTTGAATTCTACCAAATATCTTCTCCTTAAGTAGGCAACTTCACCTTTAAATAGGGCCTTTCTTCCCTCACTTGGACATCATATCGTAAGAAGATAAGCCCTAGCCTCTCAACCACACTTCTATCGTATCAAACTGAACGTCACCTTCCAAGTCTTCTAAATAACGTTCAAGTAACCCAACGGTCCTCTAACTTACCTAGACGTGCACTAATTTGCCATAAATTTTCGACTTTCAATTTCCTTTTAGCTATTTTCTGATTATGCGTTCGTATTTCCCTTACTTTGCTATACTTCGTAGTCCAACTCTCTAATATGCAAGATTACTCATGTATGCTCTCCAAATATGCTATTTATGGTTAAAATCTGAGTTCCCATATACATTTTTAATGGAATTTTTAGCCAAGATTTATCAGCATGCAATCATCCAGATATTTACTTGACCGCTAGAATTCAAAACCACACATTCTAGACTCATGGAACAAATCAATCACTCATTGGATTTCAGATTATTGAACATTGCAACTAGAATCATTGAACAGTTTTGCAAATTTTCCAATGAAAAACACCAAAATAATCTTGTAAAATGTAATTTTTTATTGAAATGCCAAAAACTGTCAATGATTCAATTTCTCTTCCCAAATTCCACTAACCATGCAAAAATATGCAGCATTTCATTTCCAAGTATGATTTCAGTATAGATACGTCTTCAAACAACCAGATTTGTTTTCAATTATGAAGCTAGCAATGCAAATAATGAAACTAGCAATACTTCTTTCTAGTTTTATGAACTTGTTTGGAAATCAAGAAAAAAACTAACCAGTGAATTTTAACTTTTGATTTCGGGTGTTTTGCTTTCTGTCTACATCCGAATTCGAGCAGCGGCTCCTCTCACTTGAAAGTGAGTCACTCCGCAGCAGAATTTTGAATTTACTTTCCAAATTTCTCTCTCTGTCTCTCTTTCTCTCACTAGCTCAACAAGGTATTCATTCTTTCTCTCTATCTCACTAACTCTCATACAGGCAATCAATCCTAATAGCGCTAATGCAACAGCCTCTCTCTCTCTACTTCTTTCATACTGGTACACCGAGGACTCTTTCTTTCTCTCTCCACTTCGAAGCTTCTATGCTACCCTGGCAACCTCTCTCTAACTTGCGCTACAGGTATTGATTCTCTCTCCCTCACTTCACAGGACCCACACACTCATACTACTCCCTCTCCTACTACTCTCGCGGGCTCTCGAATGCTCTCCCCCTACACACAAACGTTAGCAGGCAATAATACTCCTCTCTCTCTGTCTAACTTGCAAACACACACAGAAAACCTCTCATGCACTATCGTTAATCTCTCTCTCTCTCTACTTCTTTCTCGGCTCCAACCTGATGAAGTGATCTCTCTCTCTATTTCTGAACTGCAGCGCTATCCTCCTTCCTAGCTTGCCTCATGATCACGCTCCTCCTCTCTCTTCTTGCAGTCCCCACCATGCAACCATTTCGGGCCCTACTCTCCTCTTTGGCAACTTGCGGTGCCTTTAATGGAGACACACACAGCAAGTCTACCTCTTCTCGGCTTGCAACCCTCTACAGGTCCGCGACCTCTGCAGGTAATGAGCACACGGCAGCCCTACTCAGCTCTCACCCTTCCATGGCCACCCCACTCTGGGCTCTACCTCGTGACCTCTGCAGGCGACGCTCTGTCTAACTATGCCCTGCAACGTTTTTCTCTCCCTCTCAGTTTCTTTGTGTAGCGACCTATACTATGCAGGCAGCAAGTAATACACACAGACACACAGTCAAGCAAATGAATACACACACACAGTCAAGCGAAATCTCTCTCTCCTACTTTCTCTCACTAAAAAACAGCGCTAAAACTCTCTCTCTCGGTATCGTATACTGCAGTGCTACTCTCAGGCTCATTCTCTGGCAAGAAGCGCTACCCCTCCAACTACCTATTGAGGCTTGCTACTCCCCACTTCTCCAAGTGACCCCCTCTCTCCCTATTGTCTCTCTCTTGGCTGGCAAACCATTGACGGCCGTTCTCTCTCTCTAGCTTGCTCTAGAACTGCCAACAAAATCTCTCTCTCTCTCATCTTTTTTTCGATGCTACAGAGAGAATCTCTCTCTCTATCTCTGTTTGCTCGCCCACATGCTCTCTCTGCATGAACTGCTTGCGACCCTCTCTCTCCTCTAACTTCTCATGCTCGCAACCCTGCACACACAACTGCTTGCGGTTTACATCTCAGACTCAGGCTCTCTCTCTTTCAAACTATGCTCTGGCGACTTCCTCTAGCGACCACTCCTGCTCTCTCTTGTACTCCTCCCGTCTCGTGGCCCTTGCACTCAGCTTCTTCTCGGGCTCGCCTGCAGTCTCACCTTCGTCTCCCCAATGAGTACACGCACACATAGGGTCGCCCACTTGGGCTCCCTCCTTCTCCTCACTCAGGTTCTCTGCTTCCCTCCCTCTCGCTCTTGCGACCTCGCCTCCAGGCGGTTCCCCTCAGCATGGAGATTCAGAGCTGCCAATCAAAACGTAATTCTGTTTTTGTTTTGTTATTTTTTCTTAAAAACATTGTCAAGCATTGGTCTTTTAAGACCTTGCTCCCACGTTGAAAAAGGGTTAAAGTCTCCGAAACCTCAAAGATCTCTATCATGACAATGAGCATCGAGCTCACATCTTCTCTCTCCTTACTCTCTTGAACTTCACGGTCCCTCCAAGATTCTAACTCAAAATTTAAAGCTTTTCCTGATAGTTACACTAAAACTTGTATAACTTTCCCGTTTCTTCAAAGGCAAGCTCAAAATCTAACTAGGATTTTACTGTTTCAACCGACTAACATGCATTAACGTAAGTGAGGGAAAACTCACAAGACTCCGAAGATCTACTTTGGCTAAGATTGGATTCAAGACCTCACTATTTCACTTCACTTGGACTAGGCATGGGGTGACTCATCTATCCTACCAAATCGGTCATAAAAAGAAGAATTTGTTTACATCATAAAGCAACTATAAGAAATTTTAAAGAATCCATTCTGACTAATCTCGAGCTCGCAACCCCGTTGCGGTCACTAACAGCATAAACTGAGATACCTAATGGCCATAGCTTGAATTTGAAGTCGTTAAGATAGCTATCAACAAGATCCCTAAAACTAACTCAAGCCACCGAGTGACTAACTTCCTTAAGTAAGAACTTATCAGCAAGCAGTCATAAAAACTAACAAACATTAGCACTAATGCATCCATTATGGCAATCATTAACATGCTTATGCACCTAACATGCCCGTGCAAATCCCCAAGTTACCCCAGTTTTGGTACAAAATGTGAAAATATTCAGGGGTCTACACAAACCAAGCCAATCCCTCTTGGGCCAAGCTCCTCCACCCTATCAAGCCAATCTCTCTTGAGCCTAGCTCCTCCACTCTACCAAGCCAAACTCTTCCACTCTAACGAGATTAGCTCTTCCACTCTAACGAGCTAAGCTCTTCCACTCTATCAAGCCAAGCTCATACTAATATCATCATGGACTACTCTTGCCCTCACAATTAGCATCGTAAACTCTCATATGCTCAATATAATCATCTCTTATGAACAAAGCCTTATTGTTGGTGGTTAAGAAAACATATAAAAGGAAATCTCTTCTTGCTCCTTCATCAAATTAGCATCAAGCTTGAAAAGTTTGGGTAATAAGCAAAAAGATAATTGCAAAGGCCATCCGGGCAAAGCAAAGAGTAAGGCCAAGTGGGCAAAGCAAGGAGAAAAAGGGCCATTAGCGGCAGGACAAACCAAAGCTGAGGGCAAGGTTGAAGCCACAAGCCAAGTGAAAGGGCAAAAAATGGAGGTCAAGGCCAAAAGGGGGCAAAGGAGGAGTTGGATAGAGAGAGAGAGAGAGAGAGAGAGAGAGAGAGAGAGAGAGAGAGAGAGAGAGAGAGAGAGAGAGAGAGAGAGAGAGAGAGAGAGAGAGTCAAAGTCAAGCCATGTAGAGCACTGCAAGGCTAAGCCCACAAAGGGCTAAAAATTGAAAGATAAAAATAAAAAATAAAAAGCCAAGGGGCAATAGCGACATCGCTAATGCCCCTCCCCCCCTCCCCCCCCCAAGTGCAAAAGAGAGAAGAAGAAAGCAAAGAGCAAGGCGTTGCCCCTTTCCCAAAAATGCCAACTCAAGGTGCCAGGTGGACCAGTTAAAATGTAAATTTCCAAATTAAAGGCCCCCCCTATAAAAGTCAAATTTGGATCAAATTAAGGGCTTTTTTCCTGGCCTTTTGGATGCCGTCTGAAGCCTGCAAAGTGGAGTTCTCTAGCAAGCTAGCCCCTTTGTAACTTTGATTAAAAATGGCCATGGTGATGGCAGTGCAAGCCCGTGTATATGTTTTTTGAAGTGCAATCAAGCCACAGTTGCCTGCCATGCTGTTGTTTCCCCTTCCCCCCTTCTCTTTCTCCTGCTTTCATGTTTCTCCTCGGTGCCGACTGTGTGGAAGTGTGTGCCCCCTGGACCGACGGTGTTCTGTGTGAGGGAGTGAGATTGAGTGGCTGCGTGTGTGTGTAAGGGTGGAGACAGGTAGTGGTAGCAGGTGTACCTTGTGTGGTAGTTTGTAGAGTGTGTGAGCAGTGGAAATTGAGTAGTGGTCTGCTAGTGTAAAATGTTTCTTTGAAGGTGTTTTTTGAGAGGATAGGGGTGCTGTGAATACCGTGAGCTATAGAGAGGCCCTTGTGTTTGTGACGGGCGTTTTCCCCCATTCCCCTTCTCCACCGTGGTGATCCTAATCATTGGGTTGGACTCTGTTGTGCATTATGGGTAAAATATAGAGAAGAAAGAGGTATTCCAATTGTTCCTTTTAATCAGAAGAACCAACAAGCAGATCCTCCAAAATATCCCTAGAATTAAACCTCTGGCACAAGCTAATGTCATTATCATTGATATTCCGAGTTATCAAGGACCAGAAATTGGATCCAATTCAGTAGTACAGATTGAGGATTATGAAGAGGAGGACGTTAGTTGCAATAATCCAAAACACTTGGAGCAAGAGATTGAGGTATTGGCTATTACAAGGTCTAAGGACAAGGGTCCTATTGACTGGGAGCAGTAGAAAGGGGTACAAGATTGGGTGCATAAGCATGTTTAGAAGGAGCATCATCATCAGATTTTGGAGGATAATTCTAATTCTTCTGATAAATCACAACAACACCAGCAAAGTGTTGCAGTATCTGAACCTGATTGGTTTGAGGTACTCATTAATTCTCCTTTACATTTATCTTTGGATCAGATGCTTTCTATAGTTGCAGCCTTTAAAGAAAGATTGTTGCATAAACTATTGGGCAAGCACTATGAAGTTCCGACTTAGCAAATGGGGGAACCTACTGTGAACACAATTCATTCTTCTGATGTGGATTTTGTAGTTCCTTTTATGAAAGTATCTTACAAGACAGGGTATTTGATGAGGTACTATTGGATGGAAGATCTGGAGTCAATACTTTACTTGAGTCAGTGTATCTTACAATGGGCTTGGGAAAGTTGGAACCATCACCTTTTGAAGGCAAAATGGAAGATTAGAGAAGGGTTCATCCTGTTGGTATTTTGAGGAACTTTCCATTCAGATTGCAGGTTCAGATTTAGGATGAAGGAAGTTAGTATTTTGAGGAACTCTTCCATTCAGATTACAGTTTCAAGTTAGTACTTCAAATTAGTACTTCCCTGAAGAGAATGTTGATGAACCTGTTTTAGGTCAGGAAATTCAAGGATCCGACATACTCAAGTTAATGGATCAGAGTGTAGCTTCTAGTTCAAAAGAAGCTGTTGAACAAGAAGAAAAGGATGCCAAAGACATGTTGGAGAAGATCTACAACAAAAGGTTTGGTGGCTCTAAAAGAGTTCAACAAGATGAATTGAAGGAATTGAATTTGGTAAAACCGAGGATGATCCTAAAATGGTCAAGGTCAGTATCTATGTGGATGGAGAATTTCTACAGGAGTTGTTGCAGTTGTTATTGGAGTATAAGGATGTATTTCCCTGGGATTACTCACATGTCAAAGGGATTGATCCAATGTTGCATCATCATCATATTAATATGAGAGAAGTTGCAGTTCTGATTGTGCAAAAAAGATATAGGATGAATCCTAGATTTTCACAACGGTCAAGCAAGAGATTGATAAGTTGTTAGCAATTGGGTTTATCAAACCAATCCATGAAGTTCCATGGTCATCACCAATCATTGTGGCACCCAAGAAAATGGAAAATCAGAGTTTGTGTTGACTATAGAAAATTGTATGCAGCTACTATCACTGATCCATTTCCAATGCCCTTTTGTGATGCCCTATTGGATGCAATAGCAGGGAAGAAGATGTATAGTTTTGTGGATGGTTTTTCAAGGTATAATCAGATTACAGTGGCTGAGGAGGATTAGCACAAAATAGACTTCATAACAGATTGGGGATCTTTTGCATCTACAGTGATGAATTTTGGTCTCAAGAATGGACCACCATCATTTAATTTTACAGCTTATAAAACATTTGAGCCTTATTAGCAGTGGATGACTTCTCAGTATTTGGGAAAAGGGATTTGCATCTCCATCATCTGAATTTGTGCTTTGAAAGGTGTCGGATTTTCAAACTTTCTTTGAATCCTTACAAAAGTGTAATGGCTGTCAGAAGTGGTGTTTTGTTAGGCCATGTGGTATCTCAGGAAGGGATGTCCATTGATGCAAAAAATATTGAGGTGATTAAATCAGCTCAGGCACCTATTAATATTGAAGAATTGAGTAGGTTTATGGGTCAAATCAAATGGCATAGCAGGTACATCAGATATCTGGCCAATGTGTGCATGCCTCTTACTCACTTGACCAAAAAGCATGTAGCTTTTGTATGGTCTGAACCTCAAGAAAAATCATTCTAAATGCTGAAGAAGATGTTGTCAATTGCTCCTATTTTGCAACCTCCTAATTGGATATTGCCATTCCATGTTTTTGTTGATGCCTTAGATGTGGCTATAGTCGCTGTTTTGATGTAGGAAAAGATCAGATGATGGTTCTGACCTGTCTGTTATGCAAGCATGGTGCTAACTCCTGCTGAAAGGAATTATGCAGTTACTAAAAGATAAGCCTTGGGAATGGTTTATGCTCTGACTAAATTCAAGCACTATCTTCTCTACAATAGGGTTTTATTTCATGTTGACCACCAAGCTTTGTGATATCTTATCAAGAATCCTTTACTTAAAGGAAGGTTGGCAAGGTGGATGTTGCTGTTTACAGGAGTTTGAATTTGTGATTGTACATACACCTGGGAATGAGCATGCAATAGCTAATTATTTAAGTCAGATTAATACTAGAGAAGAACCTATAGGATTTCAGGATGATTTGCCAGATGCAAAATTATTTGAAGTAAAAAGTTCTATTTCTAATTCTTGGTATGATCAGATGCTAGTTTTCTTAACTGATGGTATCATGCCCACTGAGTTTTCTACAGATCAAAGGAGGAAATTTTCTCTTACTAGCATACATTTTTTGGTTATTGTTGGAGCCTTATATAGTAAAGGAATCGATCAAGTAATTAGGAGATGTGTACCTAATTTTGAGCAGTCAGCTGTGTCGCAAGAAGCTCATTTTGGGGCAGTAGGAGGTCATTTTTCAGGTGACATTACAAGTAAAAATATGTTATAGGCTGGTTTATGGTGGACTACTGTATTAAAGGATGCACATTCCTATGCTAAGAGTTGTGTGGTATGTCAGCAATTTGGTAAGCGTGATTCTAGGGACAGGATGACAGATCATCCTATTTTACCATTGGAACCATTTCAAAAGTGGGGTATGGATTATTTTGGGCCTGTAAAACCTACTACTAGTAAAGGGTGCAAATAAATTTTGGTTGCCACTGATTACTGTACTAAGTGGGTGGAAGCTGTTGCTTTAAAAGACAATAAGGCTCAGAGTGTAGCTAAGTTTCTGTATCACAACATTATGACCATGTTTGGATGTCGTGTTGAGTTGGTAAGTGACGGGGGGACATATCTTTTGAATGAAGTTATTTTTGAGCTTACTAAAACTCACATGATTATGCACAAAAAATCTACAGCTTATCATCCTCAGGAAAATGGACAAATTGAAAGTACCAACAAAACACTTAATTAGGACTTTGAAGAAGATTGTTTAGGAGAATAAGAAGGACTGGGATGAAAAGTTGGATTCTGCTTTATGGTCTTTCAGAATAGCCTTTAAGATAACAACAGGTATGACTCCTTTTAGATTGGTCTATGGTCTTGAATCTATGGTACCTATGGAATTTGTGGTCCCTAGTCTCAGAGCTACTGCTGAGAAGATGACTCCTAAATTATTAGTTCAGCACAGAAGTAAGTATTTGATGCAATTGGAAGAAGACAGGTTGTTCAGTTCTTACATCACAGAGGTCATTCAGAGAAGAAGGAAAGCTTGGGTCAGTATGAATATAAAGTTCAAAGTTTTTCAGGTTGGAGATTGGGTTATGCTTTACAGTTCTAGGTTGGGTCCTCATCCTGGTAAGTTGAATTTGAGATATAAAGGACCTTATCAGATTGTTCAGGATTTGGGTCAAGGTACATTTGTTGTGGCTGGTGTCTTTGGGACTAGAGTGGAAAAGCCTGTAAATGGTTTCAAGTTGAAGAAATTTCAAGGAAAGCCACCTCATCTAGATTGGCTTCAATCTCCTGTTGTAGATTCTGCCTTGTGTGAAGTTTTTGGGTTCTTGCATAATCCAAGAGAGCAGGTCATTGTTGAAACTTCTTTTCAAAGTTTTGGGATTCCATTCAGGTACTAGGCCGGATTTTGCTGGTTCTCGGACTTTACTGGGTCGGATTGTGTTGTCTTGGATTGTGCTGGATTGGATATTTTAAACAACATTTGAATTTAAAAAATGGCCTTGAATCGCGTGAGAATTATTCTCCACTAAACATTACTATGAATGTGAGGGAAGGATCAATCACCTCACTTACTATCCCCCGCAAGTGTTTTTTTGTGACTAATCAAGCGCATCGATCCTGCATGTACCCACAACAACCTTTCAAGGTTTCTTTGCCCTTCACACCCACCATGCCGAGAGCTAAACCAACTCCAGCTATGAAGCTTTCCCCTGATGATGATAATGGGGAACCTTGCAAGTTGTGAACGTGGAGGAAAGGAGCTACCATGCGGGTAGACATCTCATTTCTGGAGGATGAAGCCAGCTTACCACTTGAGGAGGATGCAACTCCTTTGTCTTCCAGCAAGATGCTGCAGAGTTTGATGGACCCTTTCACAGATTTTAAAGTAGAAATTGATTGTCAGGATGACAGAAATATACAGTGGTTGAAGAGTATTGGCTTGTATGATTTTGCAACTTTACCTTGGGCTCAGTGGAGAGCCAACATCTATGCAAAGACCCAGGTGGAGTTATTGAGGAAAACAAGGGGAGCAATTTCAAAGAAGCTACCTCTGAGTCTGGGGCTAATCTGTGATGGAATTTGCCTATTCAATTTGAGAATAGCGGAATTTAATGAGAGTACTTTCAAGAAATGATTTTGTGAGCATAGCGGGTAGACATAATTGAAGATAGCAACATAATCATAGCAATTAGTTAACTTGGCATAGACAATACTTTTGCAAGAGAGAGAGTTTAGAGAACATGACAACAATTGAGGACCGGATTTATGTGGAGCCGGTCCCCCCTCCAATAGGCATTTGTATTATGATTTCTCCCATAAAGAGAGACTTGTTACAATACAGTCTTTGTGTTCATTGTGACCTAGGTGATGCCATGAAGATGGAAGGCTTCATGCACCACAAACATAACATAAACTTGAAGAAAGCTTTAACTATCCCAAGCCTCAGTCCCAAGACCTCAAACACCTTCGAAGGTGGAGAGAGCTAGCAGGGAATGAGGGTAGGGAAGAGGAAGAAGAAACATTTCGTAGGAGAAAGAATTAGTTCCTCACTTATCATACTCTTGTTGCTAGCATACATAATAGCATAGTAATGAAGAAGAAGGATATGGCAAGCTTAAGCATTGAAGCATGGCTCTTGGTTGGATTTGCACTCCATAGCCAAGAGTGTTGGTGTAGGCTCTCAACCTCTACTTGCTTGGAGAGGGAGCTCTTGCACTTTGCATATTACACAATGAGAGTGCTTGTGAGTGTGTGTGGGTGAGTATACTCTCTCTAGCCCCTAGGAAAAGGGCTCGCCCCCCCTCTTGTAGGAATGCTTTTGACTTTTAGGTGATCAAGCACCTTACTCACCAAGCATGACAAAGCACTTGAACTAGGGGGTGTTCCCACAAGCATCTCAGGCAAGCTTCTCAAGGCACCTCAAGTACTTTAATCATGCAGCAAGTCAAGCACCTCGAGCATGGAGCCAGTCAAGCACCTCAAGCATCTTAATCAAGCACCTCAAGCATGAAAAACACCTCAAGCATGACAAGCACCTCAAGCATGACAAGCACCTCGAGCTTGGGCCGGGTTCCCACCTCAAGCTCAGCCCTAGCTTACTTAAGGTCAAAGGACTTTTACACACATTTATTGGAGGTCTTCAATGAAGCTAACCCTAAGGTCTTATGCTCCATTGGTTAGCCTTGCTCTTTGATAGACCATCTCCCTTTTGGACCCCTTTACCATTGGCCCCGTGTTGAGATAGATCTATAAGCACATACCTATATCTTAACACTTGTTCCCGTTTATTCTCCCACATTAAGTGATCAATTTAATATGAGAAAATCATTTGGGTTAGTTAGATATTAGATTTTATGACATTACCTCTCTCTTGAAATCATAGTCGTCCTCGACTATGAGGTAGAAAAGATAAAGTCTCAGTCATTAGTCAATCGTACTTAGCGGGTAAAGGATCCCTTTTTACCCTATGACATCTTTCCAAGATGGATGACTAATCCATTTGGTGCTTGGGAGACATAGCTGCCGCAAGCATGTCTGCTCTTTAGTCCATTTTATTCTCCCAAAGTAGAGTGACAAATTCTACTTGGTGTTTGAGAGACGTCGTCATCACAAACATGATTCTAAGCATGCATACTAGTTAAATTTTGTGCACAATTAAAAAGAGGACTAGTCATATAAGAGAAAAACATGAGTTATTTAAAAGAAATTTGTACATTTGCTTAATCTAATGTAGCATTGTAAGCATTGACAAGGTTCATACTATCCTTAAGTTGTACTCCTTGCATCCATTTAGCATCTTCAAAAGGATAATTTTTGAACTTAATAAGATACCGTCGGATAATCTTACCACGTCGTAGTACCTTGTCTTCATGCCGAAGGATAGCTTCGGGTTGTAGCACCTCTTCTTGGTCTTCAACTTTGGGAGGGTCTTCAATAATTGGTTCAATTGGTGGCTCTCCTTTGTAGGGCTTAAGTAAGCTTACATGAAAGGCATTGTGTATAAGCCAATGGTTGGGCAAATTGAGTTGATAAGCCGTCTCATTGATAGGCTTCAAGATTTGGAAAGGACCATAGTATCTTTTTGCTAGTTGAGCATAATACTTTTGATGGCCCGTAGGATTTTTGCCCGTCGTTTGCCTTAATCGAGCCTTAGGAAACTTGAGTAAGACCCAATCATTTTCTTTGAACATTAAGGCTCTTCTGTGCTTATCAGCAGCAGCTTTTTGCTTTTGTTGAGAGATGGTTATAGCCTCCCTAATCTTTTGAAAAGATTCTTGTAGGTCACGGCTATACTCATCGGCGGCGAAGATTTTCCCATGTACTTTCAGTAGCAAGGGACTTTTAGGTCTTCGTTCTATGATCTCGAAAGGTGCTTTGCCCGTAGAAGTATGTACAGTATTATTGTAGGCATACTCTACTAGCGATAAATACTTTTCCCATTGTGAGCGTTGATCTACTTCGGTAACATAAGTCTTGAGTAGATCGAGTATCGTAAGATTGGCTATCTCACTTTGGCCATCCGTTTGTGGGTGATAGGCAGAAGAGAAATTCAATCTTGTTCCTAGATTTTCAAAGAGACCTTTCTAGAAATTACTGGTCATTCTAGGATCTCTATCTGACACGATGGATGTGGGTAATCCATGGTGTTTGAAAATCTGAGATATGAAGAGAGTTGCCATTTGATGTGCCTTAATAGTCTTTTTGACAGGAATAAAATGTGCTTGCTTGCTAAACCTGTCGACTATTGTCCATATTCATGTATTCCCATGGATAGACTTGGGTAATCCAAAGATGAAATCCATGGATATACTCTCCCATGGTGAATTTGGAATAGGCAATGGCTGGAGTAATCCAGGTTGCTTCCCTCTATCATACTTGGTCTTTTGGCATACTACACATTTTGAAACATACTCTTGTATGTCCACTTTCATGGTAGGCCAATAGGAATACGTCTCTACTCCTCGGAGAGTAGGTTGAATACCTCTATGCCCTGCATATGGAGGAGCATGGGATTCATACATAACCTTCTCACGAAGGGAATGGGTAACACATAGCCTATTGCCGTGAAGAAGATAACCATCCTGCAAGGTGAATGGTTCCTCTTTCTTCCCCAAAGCAAGGGCTGACATTATGTCTCTAAAGTCAGGGTTAGTAGCATACTCATCTATCATAGAGGATAGATCATTGTGAGTAGCTATAGACACCGCATTAACTTTTGGTCGTCGTGAAAGTGCATCGGCAACTTGATTGTGCTTACCAGCTATGTGAGCAATATGAAAATTAAATTGCGAAAGAAAATTTGCCCACCTCATTTGTTTGTCAGAAAGCTTGGTTTGCGTCATGAAATACTTGAGACTTTGGTGGTCGGTTCATAGGATAAATGGAGTCCCCAATAGGTAGTGCTTCCATGTGTCTAGGGCATGTAGAACAGCTAAAAGC
The DNA here is from genome assembly GCF_014529385.1 of Adiantum capillus-veneris. NCBI lineage: Eukaryota > Viridiplantae > Streptophyta > Polypodiopsida > Polypodiales > Pteridaceae > Adiantum > Adiantum capillus-veneris. The sequence goes on along the minus strand of NC_140933.1, from coordinate 57,219,794 downwards.
TCTTTCTCATAAATGCCCAAGACTCGTTCATCACCATTGAGCCTTCGGCTCTCATATGCTATGGCATGCCCTTCTTGAAGCAAAACCGCTCCAAGGCAATCACCACAAGCATCACATTGGACCTCAAAGGGCTTTGAGAGATCCGGAAGCACGAGGACTGGTTGGGAAGTAAGCTTCTCTTTGAGTTTTTCAAAAGCATTTTGCTCCTTAGCAGTCCATACAAACTTAACGTTCTTCTTGGTTAAGTCGTGTAGTGGTCCTGCCACTTGAGAGAATTTTGCTATGAAGTGTCTATAGTATGCACACATACCAATAAAGCTTCTTAGCTCATGTAGATTCCTTGGGTTAGGCCATGATTTTATTACCTCTAACTTTGATGGATCCATACGAATACCATCGTGAGAGATAATATGGCCTAGATATTGAATCTCTTGAAGGAAGAATTCACTTTTCTTTTGGTTGAGAAAAAGTTTGTTCTCTCTCAAGGCTTGAAAAATCACTTGGAGATGTTGCTTATGTTCCTCCAAAGACTTGGAGTAGATGATGATATCATCGAAGAACACTCCAGTGAATTTTTGATATGGTCTAAAAATTTTCTCCATCAAACGATTGAACGTAGTTGGTGCATTAGTCAAGCCAAAAGGCATGACTAGATATTCATAAAGACCAAATGTTGTGCGAAACGCGGTCTTTAAGATATCCTCATCCACTATCCTTATTTGATGATAGCCACTCTTAAGGTCAATCCTACTGAAGTAGGTAGAGCCTTGTAGCTTATCAAACAGATCTTCTACCCGAGGTACGGGAAATCTGTTTTTAATAGTGATATGGTTTAGTGCTCGATAGTCCACACACATACGGTATGTACCATGTTTCTTTTGCACTAAAAGGACTGGAGAACAAAAGGGAGAGGAACTAGGCCTCACCATCCCTTTGTCTACCAACTCTTGTACTTGCCTCATGATCTCCTCTTGTTGAGCTTGTGAGACTCGATAAGGAGGTTTGTTAGGCGGTGAGCTTCCTGGAAGGAGCTCAATACGATGGTCATCATCCCCTCGTTTTGGAGGTAGGTCCATAGGGATATCATCGATGAACACATCTTGGAATCCTTTTAGAAAAGTAGACAAGTCTAACTCTTCTTGATTCCTATCATTTTCATTTGATGAAACATTATTAGCTTTTAGAGACTCTTTGACATAAATCATGTACGCAGAAACTGAGCTCTTCATTGATTTATCAAAAGAAAGAGGATTTACAAGTGGAATAGTGCGACCACGCTCACTAGCATCTACATACATGTTCTTTCCCCTGTAGGTGAAGTAAATTCTCCTTTCAGGGAACTTCATGTTGGCAGCCATGCGATCAAACCATGGTGCCCCTAGGATAACATCCTGATGTTGGAGGGGAGAGATGAAGAAGTCTTCTTTGTCGACATAGCTTTGGACATGAAGCCTCAACTTCCCAATCAAGGGAGTAATGGAGGCTTGTTGTCCCTTGAAAGCTGCATCAGTTGTTACTATATCTCCCATCTCAAAAGCTTGAATGCCCAACTTGGTGGCCAACTCTATTGATATGAAGTTGAGAGTAGAGCCAGGGTCAAACAAGATGAAGGCATCATGCTCTCGTACCTTTCCCCAAGCATAGGAGAGTGATGATCCTTTGCAATGAGCATCCTCTTTTGGAGCTTCGATGGTGGAAGCCCTAGGAGTCTCATTGCGAGTATTCTTCTTGGGGCAAGAACGATAGCCATGTCCTTGCTCCCCACACTTGAAACACTTATGGTCCTTGCGAAAAGCTTCAAGCTCTTCAGGAGAGAGTTTGTTTTTACCTTTGTAAACTCCCTTCTCCTTGGACCGATTGTTGTTTTTGTTGTTGGAAGTGCCTTGGGAATTATTTTGAGCATTGGATTTCCCCTTTGCATCATTTTTATCTTTGTTTTCCATGGGCTTGACATTACGTCTAGTCCCTTGATGGAAATTGATGCGTGAAGCAACCATGGTGTGGTGGATTACTTCGGTAATAGTACCGGGCCGTTGAGAGTTGATATATTCGGCCATCTCTTCAGGTAATCCCGCACAGAATTGCTGTCTTTGCTCGGCAAAGTCTATCTTTTGAAAGACAGTAGCTTTGAGATGTAAATCCCAAAACTTATCTACATACTTGTTGATAGACTCATGAGAGAGGAGTTTCAAGCCGCGCCATTCGGTAAGAACTTTATCTTTAGTATCGCTTGGAAGAAATTGCTTCATGATGGAAACTCGTAGAGTTTTCCATGTCTTTGGGGCTTCTCCATTGCCACGAAGGCTAGCCCACCATTGACGAGCTGATTTTTGGAAGTGCATAGCTACATGGCGTAGCTTGGAGGACTCTGTGAAGCCCTCGTCCCCAAAGGCCGCATCAAATTGCTGGATGAAGGCCAACACTTTGTCGGTAGCACCAAAGGTGCCATCGTAGGTGAGAAAAGAGATACTCTTTCCTCCCTCCTTGAACTTCTTTAGCTTTTGTGACCTTCGCCATGCAGGAAATGATTTGCGATGCCCTCCCCTCTTGTATTCTCTAGGAGAATAGCCATAACTTTCATTGGAAGAGAAGGAAGGTGAAGAAGAAGGAGAAGAGGGTGACCTCTTCCTAGCCCTTTTCTTCCTTTGTTTCCTCTCTTGCCTTTGAGAGTGATGAGGAGAAGGACTATGGGTTGCTCTTTTCCTCTTGGGAGGAGTAGGCGAGCGTCTAGACCGCCTTCTTCGTGGAGCCACATCTTCAGAAGAACTTAGACTTTCATTGTTTTCTTTCTCTTTGGATTCCTCCTCTCAAATGGGAGAGAGTCTTCTTTTGGGGGTCTCTTCAAGAGGCCTCCTAAGCTCTCTCTCCTCTTGGAGAGGAAGGGAAATTCCATAGGCACGAAGTTGTTGAGTAACTTCAGCTTGCAAGGTAGGGTTGCCCATAACTTGTTGCAACCTAGTCACAAGATAATTCACAAACATGGGAGCATCATCATTAGCACCTTCATGTGCAAAATCAAAGCTATCAATGTTCATTCTACTCTCTTGATTATTGTCAGCCATGTTAACAAAATTTTATGTATGTACTTAGTGTATGCTTTTGCAATTCAAAACCTTAGTTGCCACTCCTCTTAGCCTTTGAAAATCGGCTCTTAAGTATCTACACCCACGGCTCAAAGTGGTTAATTATAGAGAGTAGAGGAGTAGGTCTAACATAGCAGAGTTGCCAAGGTCTAGCTCCTTTCGGACTTCTTATGGCTCAATAATGGTAAAGCCGTAGGCAAGTCTAAAAAGACTCCATTATTAAGTCCAAAGCTCCCGAGGTGTGCACCATCCCCCACATAGTGGGCTTAACAAAACCGGTATTAGATCCCAGTTCCACTTACTCTATTATAATTAACAACATCAACCAGGTATAGGCTACTTAAGGACCTCTCTTCTTAAGCAAGAAAAGAGAAACCAAATGCTCTGATACCAATGTAATAGAATTTGCCTATTCAATTTGAGAATAGCGGAATTTAATGAGAGTACTTTCAAGAAATGATTTTGTGAGCATAGCGGGTAGACATAATTGAAGATAGCAACATAATCATAGCAATTAGTTAACTTGGCATAGACAATACTTTTGCAAGAGAGAGAGTTTAGAGAACATGACAACAATTGAGGACCGGATTTATGTGGAGCCGGTCCCCCCTCCAATAGGCATTTGTATTATGATTTCTCCCATAAAGAGAGACTTGTTACAATACAGTCTTTGTGTTCATTGTGACCTAGGTGATGCCATGAAGATGGAAGGCTTCATGCACCACAAACATAACATAAACTTGAAGAAAGCTTTAACTATCCCAAGCCTCAGTCCCAAGACCTCAAACACCTTCGAAGGTGGAGAGAGCTAGCAGGGAATGAGGGTAGGGAAGAGGAAGAAGAAACATTTCGTAGAAGAAAGAATTAGTTCCTCACTTATCATACTCTTGTTGCTAGCATACATAATAGCATAGTAATGAAGAAGAAGGATATGGCAAGCTTAAGCATTGAAGCATGGCTCTTGGTTGGATTTGCACTCCATAGCCAAGAGTGTTGGTGTAGGCTCTCAACCTCTACTTGCTTGGAGAGGGAGCTCTTGCACTTTGCATATTACACAATGAGAGTGCTTGTGAGTGTGTGTGGGTGAGTATACTCTCTCTAGCCCCTAGGAAAAGGGCTCGCCCCCCCTCTTGTAGGAATGCTTTTGACTTTTAGGTGATCAAGCACCTTACTCACCAAGCATGACAAAGCACTTGAACTAGGGGGTGTTCCCACAAGCATCTCAGGCAAGCTTCTCAAGGCACCTCAAGTACTTTAATCATGCAGCAAGTCAAGCACCTCGAGCATGGAGCCAGTCAAGCACCTCAAGCATCTTAATCAAGCACCTCAAGCATGAAAAACACCTCAAGCATGACAAGCACCTCAAGCATGACAAGCACCTCGAGCTTGGGCCGGGTTCCCACCTCAAGCTCAGCCCTAGCTTACTTAAGGTCAAAGGACTTTTACACACATTTATTGGAGGTCTTCAATGAAGCTAACCCTAAGGTCTTATGCTCCATTGGTTAGCCTTGCTCTTTGATAGAACATCTCCCTTTTGGGCCCCTTTACCATTGGCCCCGTGTTGAGATAGATCTATAAGCACATACCTATATCTTAACACTTGTTCCCGTTTATTCTCCCACATTAAGTGATCAATTTAATATGAGAAAATCATTTGGGTTAGTTAGATATTAGATTTTATGACATAATCTCTAAGGTATTTCAGTTATTGTTTACTTTTGGTATAGTTGCTCATAGATGTTTAGATGATGAATTAAAGGAGGAATTTGATCCTAGAGAGGGAGGAAGACAATACTACATCCTTAAAAATGTTGATTACTACAGAAGGGAACAAATTAAGTGGTTTTGGGAAAGAGTTTATTTTTTGGCAAAGTATGATTATATGTCAAAAGATAAATATGGTCCTTTGTGTTTTGTTGAAAGTGGTGGAAAGGTAAGTTGCATTCATTGGGTTTATGCCAGAATTCATGCTGAAATTTTCAATATTGACAAAAGGAAAACTCACTCTAGTAGCAGATTGTCTGCGTTTTTGTCAGCATTATTTTGTTTTTCTATGAGGGTGGATGCAGGTGAGGTGCCTATGCCTAACAATACTCTGGCCATTGATTTAGAAGAGCTTCCTGATCAGGGGAAACAATATGAGAAATCAGATGTACCTACAGAATTAGCAGAAAAAGTAAAGACTTTTCAGGACTTACGTGCAGCTAGTTACTCTGAAGAAGAAGCTAGGAAAGTATTGGTCAGTCCTGACCAGAAGATGATGTTGGGTGACTTGTTTATGGAACTAGATGTGGAAGCTCAGACTCCTAGTAAAGTGATTGGGAAAACTTTCTCAATACCTAAGAAGAGGAGGTTGGATGCTACTATTTGAGATGTACGTAAATCATTGGATTTTTTTGAAGCTGGGCCAAGCTCTTCAAAAGTATCTGAAACTGCTATTTTTGATGTACCTACAGTTTTCAAAATGTTAAAAGCTTTGCAGGGGTTTGTTACTCATCAACAATAGCACATGGAAGAGCAGCTGCAGAATGTAACAAAATCAGGAGTGTCTCAGGTCTTGTTGCAGCAGAAAACGGATTTAGCAGAGGCCTTGAAACTAGAGTTGGAGGAAGTGAAGGGGACACATAAGAAAGAATTACAGAGTCAATCGCAGCTACATCATCATGAAGTGGCTAAAGTAAAGAAAGACGTCCTTGGGTATGTTTCAGGATTGGACCAAGGAATTGGAAGGCAAGGTAAATTCCCATTATCAAGCAAGGGGGGTGTACTTCAAAAATACTCAACATGGTGGTGGAATGGTGCAATCCAATTATTTGGAGGAGATGTTCAACTGGTTTTTTCGCACAATATTTTTTCGTAAGCTCACAATGGAGCGTGCGCGACAATCCAAGATTGCTAGGGAAGTGCGGAAATGGAGTCGTCAAGAGCACAACAACAAGTGGCAAATGTCGCAAGGCCCTGCCAAGCATGCTGCATGGTGATAATGCAGAGTGCAACAAGGGTCTAAGTGGATTCTACACGAGTGACTACACGTGAACGCACGATCCAAATCTTGACATGTTTTTTTAAAAAGTTGGTGCATCCATTTTAAAAATAATATTTTTTTCTCCAAATTTAATGTGAACAAGGCCCTTTTAAAATGGGCCCTTATAAATACTGCATGCTCTCATAAGTCACTCATTTTTAAATCAGAGTTGAGCTCTTACCATACCCAATGGTGCGCACCAAACAAACCGCAAAAGAGCATCCGCCTGCCAACGGCAGCACCCTCCAAAGATGTGAGAAGCCGGCATGGCTCAAAGGCACAAGAAAAAAGCCACGAACACCTGGTCGTTCCAGGGACTCTTCTAGCAGTGGGCATGGTAGTCGGGCCTAGGAGACATCGAGGGCAAAAGAGACTTCACCTGCTCAACAACAAATGCCTCTATGTAGAGTGAAGCAATGCACCCAACGCTGGCAAGAAGAGCATGCCCAACAAACACCAGAATTTGATAGGGAGGATCCGCCACACCACACTTCGCAAGCAGGACCATCCAGAGCTTGGGTGGTCCATACAGATAACGATTCAAAGGTAGAGCCACCATGGCAGGGAGATGATCTACCATGCACACATCGAGTGCCCGTTGGGGAAAAGACATTGCCCCGTGGCCAGGGAGCTCTCCCCACAAAACAAGATCAGCAGGCAAGGGAAGAGGATGACTCTGAACAGGTTGCAGATCCAGACCCAAAGCATGTAAACAGGTGCAAGCCTAAGTTTTTCAAGAAGCCTAAACACTGCCAACCAGCAAATGTGCAAGTGCCCCCAAGACAACCTCAGCAGCATCGAAAAATTGCAAGGGCATTTGTCAGTACCAGAAGACTAAAAAACTTTTAATTCGACGCGCCCCCTTTGCTCGCACGGTCAAGGAGGTGCTTGAAGGCTATGGAAATCAGTATAGGATGCAAGCAATAGCACTAGAGGCTATCCAAGAAGCTGCAAGGCCCACATCATATTGGTTTTAGAAGATATCAACCAATGCACCATACATGCAAAGAGAATGACAATACAGCCAAAGGATGTGCAGCTTGCACGCCAATTGCGATGTGATTTTGAGCATTGGGCGAAGTTACACGTCCTTTTTTGTATTGGAGCACCATTCTCTTTGTCATCACACTGGTTTTGCAATGACAAAATATCATGAGTTGTCTACTGTCATTTGGCTTTTCAGACTATCCATCTCTTTTAAGTTAAGTGTTTCTGGCCATGAAGAGGTAACTTTAATTCAAATATCAATAGATTTGGTCACCTAAGGGGCAAACAATGCTGGAAAGTGCAAAAAAAGGGTGGCTACAAGGGCGCACAGGTGAGCCATCCAATAGTTTTGGATGGCTCATCTGCGCGCCCTTGTGGCCACCCTTTTTTTTTTGCATTTTCTAGCATTGTTTGCCCCATGGTGACCAAATATGTTGATATATAGTGAAAACAGTTGTTTTTGCAGCTTGATACAATGTGATTTGGTCTTTTGGTGTAGGGAACTAGAAAGTTGAGTTGAAGGAAGGCATAATGTGCTTAGAAAGTAAGTTTAATCTCATGTTCACATCACCTTTTCTAGGTTCTTGGGGGGAAGACAATGTTAGAAAGTGCAAAAAAGGGTGGCCACAAGGGCGCGCACGTGAGCCATCCAAAATTGTTGGATGGCTCCCCTGCGCGCCATTGTGGCCACCCTTTTTTTTGCACTTTCTAGCATTGTTTTCCCCTTAGGGTACCCATAAAAGGTTAGATTAAGTGAAAGCAATTCTTAATGCAACATGACAATACAATTTACACTTCTTGTCACTCAGATGTTTTTTGTACTGTCCCCATAATTAATGTAAGTTGAAAGCAGATATCAAGTGCATCCCGCTTCTATTGTGTTGTTATTGTAAGCAAATAAGACACGACTTATGGCAACACATCACCAATTTTAACAACTTACAAGATTGAGGAGTCACATTGAAAAGAATCTACAAGATAGAGAAACTATTCAAAGTATATTTCATTACTTCTCATCATACATCTGAGGAGCTCATAATTTTCTTGACCATTTCTTGGCGCCTCTCTTACGTGTAAGGCAACTCCCTAGTCAGGAGGGGCTGTGCTAGTGCCTTGGGGTGGGTTGAGCCAAAGGAAGCATGTATCCCTATTTGGGCAAGCACTTTACCCCGGAAGCCAATGCCAAATGCTGTGCATACAAGGGATCTACACACTAGGAACACAAGATGGGCAATTTGAGCAATGGCCTTGGGGAGTGAATTCATTACGTACAATGGCAACATCTCTAGGGGGAGTTGTCCTAGGTAATGTGCAAGGGAAGACTGACGTTCAAAGCCCGTCCTCCTGTCGCCCGTCCTTGATGCAAACTCATCAACCTCCAGGACGTCCTATCTTAAACTAATCAAGGTTAATAAAAAAGAAAATGAAGGCTAAAAAAATTAACAAAAAAATTAGGATATAGTTTACCTCATGCTCCCTTGCACTGCACCTACGAGCTTTGGATCATCAGAGGGGGGTTACACAATGGAGTAAGCATCCTAGCGGCCACAACCTTGGCTTGCATGGCATGGAATTCTTCTTTATCCACATGTAAGTGCTCTGCTATTGCCGGGACCTCCGCACAAACAAGTGCAATAGTGTCGATAACAGAGTCCCCAAGTGGCAAGAGCTTGCTGTCAAGGGAATCTGGTAAACTGTTCAAGGGAAATTTGGTGCTATTACATAGCACGTTCAAGCATTCATCCATGCACAAACCAAATGCTTTCTCTAAGTCATGTATAAACACATACTCCTCCCTCCCCATCCACTACCACTGAGGAGAAGCGGTTGATTTCTACCTTTGGGATAGCCTCATCCATCAATGGTAGTGGCACTGAAGTGTCACTAGGGCCAGCCACAATGATGGATTTTTCAAGCACCTCCTCGAGCTCCCTGGGGTACTCGAGCCGAAGTGTCTGCCCTTCTGCAAAGTTAATGGGGACAACCTCTTGCTCCTTGGTGTCCTTGATAAAGGACCAAACCTGAAGGTTGTAGTAGGCGGAGCTCCTCCAAATCAGGTTAGTCGTTCACAAAGAAGATAAATGTTGCTAGTCAAGAAAGGTACTCCACCCCCAACTTGTGCTTCTTGAGCACTGACACCCCTGGGGCGTGCTCGTCCAAGAAATGACCTGTGTCGACGGCAATTTCTTGGAATCGTCTCAACCGCTTGGAGAATGGACGATCAGCTTTGTGTATGTAGGGCAAAAGATCGCAAGGCACTGAGATACGTGCATGTGGGGCAATAGATACGAAATATTTTATGATGTGCTCCTCCATGAACGCTTGAATGCATCCATGTGAAGGGAAATTGTGGTGTCAAGGTTGGGGAGACAAGTAAAGAAGGTGTGGAGGTCCAACTTTCCTTTGTAATTGGTGTCTTCAAGGAAGAGGATGAAGCGTGACGAAGGGGTGGATGTGGGAGCAGATACAGAGGCTGTGGAGGCGTCCATGTCTAGCTTGGGATGCAAAAAGATAATGGAGGAGCTCAAGTGTTGCAAAAGTAAAAAGTGTGAATGAGTTATGCAGCCCCCCTTTTATAATGGTCCCTTTTTTTAAAAAGGAACTTTCACCAAAAAATGAACTTTTATCTCACTGTGTAAAATTATATTAAAAGTCATAATTTGCCAAAGAAAATCATGTTGATTACATGGGGGATTGTTACCAAGACTGCAAGAGTCACAAAGCTATAAGAGCGATAGCATAGTTCCATCCATGCCCCAGTTCTCCTCGACCTTCAATTTGTCTTTCATTCTCTTCCCAATCTGGAGACAATCATTACAATAAGTAGCCATTCATTATAATATGTAGCCAATGATCGCCAAACTATGATGTATTGAAAATGTGGTGGAAGGATTCTCACCTTGTGACCTTGAAAACTATATTGTGCTTGTTGAAGGGCCTCAAAACCCATAATAACCAAATGTTCTTGAACACTACTAAGAGTCCAATGTTTGTTCACTTGGATAGCCTCCAAAGCATTGTTGGGCATACTCACTGCAATGTCAAAGCTTGCAATAGCACCGTGTACGCTCTGTAAGGGAGTCCACACTCCAAGCTTGCACATCCAACGATCATAGTGAAATCATATGTACAAGGAGGTGCATGATTTTAAATAGCGCATCCCAATACCTAAAGATCCAACCTTACAACGGAACCTATCCCCATTGTGCATGCCCTCCACAAAACCCCATTCCTCTTCTAAAATCCTTCTAATTGTTCATAATGCACATCTTTACATACAAGCATTGTGGTAGTGTCCACAAATCCAAACTCCTTAAAAATGTGCACGAAACAATGAATAGGCAAACACCAACTCAAACCCACAGACCTAGAAGCTTTAGAGTATTTCAAAGAGTTTTGGACATCTATTATCATCTTTTGCTTGAAAGATGCTACTGTTCACATGAGTAAACGATCCACACTATCTAATGAAAACAATTCCTTGTAATAAGTTCACCACGTACATGGCTTACCATGTAATGTGTGATGTTATTTTCACCCCAAGAAAATGTGAAGACCTTGGTAAAATCCGGCAAGGCTTCTTGAAATGTTTAGTGTTGTTCTTTTGTTGTGCTGTTAAGGCCGATAAGCTTGACCATTTTATCAAAATGCACCCAAACTTGCTTGTGCTTGTTTGCAAGCTTGCCATTTGAATCATTGTCAGTAGTAGCTTTGCATAACTCCTTCCAAAGTTCCGAAAGGTTACCCGCATGTTGGTTGGAGCTGTTTTGAGCATCATATTGATCTAGCTTTCCTTGGGTTACTTTCTTCAAAAAGTTTCTGGCTTTTTGTCCACTTGTTGCACTTTTTTTTGGCCAAGGGCATGGGAGTTTCGACTAAGAAAGAGAGCATGTAGTGCAAGAGATTTGAAATTTTAGCGAGTTACAATGGTCATTTTATTATGAATCATGATGACAATCTCACTTGATCTGCGATGAGGAGTTTGTTTTCACAGGAAATGAAGAGTTTGTAGCTGTTGAAAAGACCTAGTCTAACTAATCATGCTTTATGAACCTATGATTGGGTTTGAGAGAGGCAAGAGATGTTGATGCTGCAAGATGACCATCCAATGTGGTGAAAGGTGTGGACTTGTGATGCGCTAAAGATGGGAGCGACACATTTGGGAAAGAGCTAATAAAAAAGCCTTCGCAATCTTTGCACTTTATGGAAAGTTTCGAAACAATGTAGTTGATGCTAAGAGTTCAAAAGGGCACGTGAGCGAGGGAATCATAGGAACACCTTCTTGACATATTGGAATAAAGGTTTTAATTAAAAAATAATGTAGCCTAATGAATATTGATAAAGTTGAATGGTCGTCACCACCCGGGGGATGAAGCAACATAGGCCCGCAACTGCGAGAAGGCTGCAGAGGGCTTAGTTTGCTTCCATGCCGAGAGGATGCATGCCATAGCCGGTTTCAATGAGGGGGAGTGAGAGCCGGGCTGCGGAGGGCTTGAGCCTGTTGACAATCGAGGGGAGAGAGGATTGCTGCCAGATGATGACAAGAGGCTGTAGAGAGGAAGGGGAGGATGCCATGAGCTTGAGATCACGGGCTGAGATAAAGAAAAGAGTCACCATGCCAAGGGAGGAGAACTGAGACCAAGAGGGGAGCATGCTGTTTGTAGTGAGACCATGAGACGAGCGAGTCATGCAAGAGAGAGGCACCTGCTGATGGCGAGAGATGAGCAGGCCATTGTCGATGACGAGAGGGATTGCATAGAATCAAGGAGAGAGAGGGTAAGCCTTTGCAAGCCCTACTGAGAGCGAGTGTGACGAGGAGATAGAAAGCTTATGTGGCTAATTGAGGCAAGAGAAAGAGAGGGCTTGGCCCCTACTATGTATCGAGCATGAGTCGTAGAATCCCAGTAGGGAAGAGCGAGAAGTCCTCTATTGTGAATTGAACAAAAGAGAGAGATGTCTTCTTTTGTTTTAGGCCTTTGACTTCATTAAAACCCACTAAGGGGTGCTCCCATAGGAAGGGAATCAAAGAGGGATTGATAGAGGGCATCCCCCACCATATCGAGAGAGAGAAGAGAGCTTATTGTGAGTGAAAGCCCTCAGTTTTTGAGAGAGAGGAGACTTTGATGAGGGAGAGAGAGTGAGAAGAAACTGGACTTTTGAAGGGCCGCAATGAGCACATCTACAAAATGTAGATAACAAAAAAATATAATCTTAAAGCTGGCGTGAAGCAGCCCTTGGCGAGATGCGACGATGAAGCCGAGCCATTGATAATTTTCTTATTTTTCTTATAACATGGGATGTAAAGCCTTTCCAGAATTCGAAGGGCGGCAATGTCTCTCTCTCTCTCTCTCTCTCTCCATTTTCATAATAAACACATAAGTGTCTTCATGATTCTGTTCTCGAGTCTGAGAGAGTATGTGCAGCCCAAGCACTTTGTGTGGGTTAGAGAGAGAGAGATTATTTGATACATGTTTTGGCAGATACTTTAGCCGCACTTACATTGTCTAGGCTCCTTGTTTTGGGAGTGATCATAGCATATTGCTTGAGCTCTTTTGTTTGCTAGGTTTTTCTTGGTCTTGGTCTACTCCATGGCCTGGCCATAGAAAAATATATATCAGTGGCACGCCTGGTGGGACCAACTTGTAGCATCTAGGTGTTCTAGTGAAGAGCCTGCATCCTAAATGGAGTTTTTTTTTTTTTAACGTTCCACTTCAAAAGAAAATTTGCATACTACCGCATTTTGCCCAAATTTTTTGGGATATGCTTTTATGTGAGAAACTTATTTTGGTTGACCACCACTCATTGCCACCACCCTAGCTTGTACATGTAAACTTGGACCCAAGCACCTATACATCCCTCTGTAAACTCCCATAAACCTGAGAGTTTTCTGTCATTGAGAGGGCCCCAATTGAGGTTATTGGAGAGTCATCAAGGATCATTATGAGTGCTAAGTCAGGTCATCATTATCATGCTAAAGGGGGGGGTTGTTCTATTTTATTTTATCATCTTGTGATTGAATGATTTTCACCTATTTTTCCTTGATATCTTTTAGCTATGCCCAATGGATGAGGCATCATTCTTACCCGAGTTCTGGGTTCTCTTGTTATTCGCCTAGCTTTTACCTGTAAACTTGGACCCACGTGCCTATAAATCCCTCTATAAACTTAAATAAACCTAGGTGTTTTAGGTCATTGGGAAAGACCCACTCAAGGTCATTGAGGAGTCATCAAGGATCATTAGGAGTGCCAAGTCAATTCATCAGTGCAAGGCTAGGGGATTGTTACCATTTTGCATCTTTGTGTGATTGCATATTGTCGCCTCTCGGTTGTTCATTTTTTTAATTTTTTATTTCTCAACATACATAATCTATAGCCCAATGGATAAGGCACCGGTCTTCACCGGAGTTTTGGGTTTGACACTAACAGGATAGTTTTCCCCGACGCCACTGTTGCACTTTTTTTCTGGCCAAGGGCATGGGAGTTTCGACCGAGAAAGAGAGCATGTAGTGCAAGATATTTGACATATTAGCGAGTTACAATGGTCATTTTATTATGAATCATGATGATGAACTCACTTGATCTGCCATGAGGAGTTTGTTTTGACAGGCAATGAAGAGTTTGTAGCTGTTGAAAAGACCTAGTCTAACTAATCATGCTTTATGAACCTATGGTTGGGTTTGAGAGAGGCAAGAGATGTTGATGCTGCAAGATGACCATCCCATGTGGCGAAAGGTTTGGACTTGTGATGCACTAAAGATGGGAGTGACACATTTGGGAAAGAGCTAATCAAAAAGCCTTCGCAATCTTTGCACTTTATGGAAAGTTCCAAGACAATGTAGTTGATGCTAAGAGTTCAAAAGGGCACGTGAGAGAGGGAAGCATAGGAACACCTTCTTGACATATTAGAATAAAGGTTTTAATTAAAAAATAATGTAGCCTAATAAATATTGATAAAGTTGAATGGTCACCACCACCCGGGGGATGAAGCGACATAGGCACGAAACTGCGAGAAGGCTGCGAAGGGCTTAGTTTGCTTCCATGCCGAGATGATGCAGGCCATAGCTGGTTTCAATGAGGAGGAGTGAGAGCCGGGGGCTGCGGAGGGCTCGAGCCTGTTGACAATTGAGGGGAGAGAGGATTGCTGCCAGATGATGACGAGAGGATGTAGAGAGAAAGGGGAGGCTGCCGTGAGCTTGAGATCACGGGCTGAGATAAAGAAAAGAGTAACCATGCCAAGGGAGGACAACTGAGACCAAGAGTGGAGCACGTTGTTTGCAACGAGGCCATGAGATGGGCGAGTCATGCAAGAGAGAGGAACCCACTGATGGCGAGAGATGAGCAGACCATTGTCGATGACAAGAGGGGGCTGCATAGAATCAAGGAGAGAGAGGGTAAGCCTTTGCAAGCCCTACTGAGAGCGAGGGTGACGAGGAGATAGAAAGCTTATGTGGCTAATTGAGGCAAGAGAAAGAGAGGGCTTGGCCCCTCCTGTGTATCGAGCATGAGTCGTAGACTTGCAGGAGAGAAGAGCGAGAAGTCCTCTATTGTGAATTGAACAAAAGAGAGAGATGTCTTCTTTTGTTTTAGGCCTTTGACTTCATTAAAACCCACTAAGGGGTGCTCCCATAGGAAGAGAATCGAAGAGGGATTGATAGAGGGTATTCCCCACCATATCAAGAGAGAGAAGAGAGCTTATTGTGAGCGAGAGCTGTCAGTTTTTGAGAGAGAGAGGAGACTTTGACGAGGGAGAGAGAGCGAGAAGAAGCTGGCCTTTCGAAGGGCCACAATGAGCACATTTACAAAATGTAGATAACAAAAAAATATAATCTTGAAGCTGGCGTGAAGTAGCCCTTGGCGAGATGCGACAATGAAGCTGAGCCATCGATAAGTTTCTTTTTTTTCTTATAACATTGGATGTAAATCTATGTTGATTGATAAAAACACATAAAATACGAACACTTGCAGTGTCTCTATCTCTCTTTGTCTCTCTCTCCATTTTCATAATAAACACATAAGTGTCTTCATGATTCTGTTCTCGAGTCTGAGCGAGTATGTACAGCCCTCGAGCACTTTGTGTGGGTTAGAGAGAGAGTATATTTGATACATGTTTTGGTAGATAATTTAGCCGTACTTACATTGTCTAGGCTCCTTGTTTTGGGAGTGAGCATAGCATAGTGCTTGAGCTCTTTTGTTTGCTAGGTTTTTCTTGGTCTTGGTCTGCTCCATGGCCTAAGTATCTATCACCATTCATTGACACTTGTTGTGCAATTTCATGGGCCTCCCCTGTGTTCTTTGCAACAATGATAGACACATTTCCACTGTGACAGCCAATGGAATTCAAGAGTGCCTCCACCCTTTCGATTGCTTCTTGAGATTTTTCTAATGTCTTCATCGTGAAACAATAGTCAATGTGGAGCTTCAATAGCCAATCAAAAATACGCATGAATACGTGTAATGTACAAACATGTACATTCGATAGAGGAAATGGATAGATTGGATTCCAAGCCTGGTCCTTTTGTGCACGGTCTGGGGCATTGAGCATGAGACATTTGAAAATAGATGCTTCCCATTATTTGTCTCATCTCCGACATTACTACAGTCTAGTCCTTGTTCTCCATCCCCTTGCTATGGAAGCTTTGAACCAACCTTTGTAGAGCTCTTGTGTGGTTTTTGTCCTCTAGTTTGTACCTTCGATGGAAAAATGGACAAGGCATGAGAGAAGAAGCCCCTTGTTTGTAGCCAAGCAAACACTTTATGGTCTTCAAGTCCCCACCTAAGTACCACTCCACATCATAGTCATCAAAACCCTCAACCTCCAACTTCTCACCTGCAATTTGGGCGTGTATTACTTATGTGATCCATGGAGTTCTCTCAAAAATCCATGAAAGTACTCAATTGGTCTCTTTGGGCCCCTCAATAGCATGCAACCACCAAATGCCTTTCTCTCATTGCACACTAAAAGACGGGGTGGGAGATGGCTCGATTGAATCCCTTCGCTTGGTTTGCAAAAGGGTCTCATTCATTAGAGTGACACTTAGCCTCTCTAACCTTCGGCCTTTCACTATTTGACACTCATTGAGTTTTAACACAAAAGAAACCTTTGTGCCAAGCAGTGAAAAATAAATAGTGGCAAGACCTTATACTATAAAGTCTATAATAAGAACACAGCCAAAAGAAAAAAGTTTAGTATGTCAGCTTCTTTAGGTAACTCAAAATATCTAAGCATGGCTTGTTGAAGCCTTCTAAGGTCCACACAAATATTATTCCAGATTGTGTAAGGGAAGCCCTTCTCCATAGATCTTATGGAGCATTTCTTACCTTTTCCCCTTGCCTTTGTTGTACACAAAACATAAAGCAAAGTTGGCATTGTGTCCTAAATGTGTAGGTATGCCCCAATGCGGGAGAACACATCTTAATTTGTTTGTGGTCTTCTTTGCAAAGTTGACCTTGTGTGGAATGGAAAATAGGTTTTTCACAATGCCACGCTCTTTGAGGGCATTCTTTAGGAGTCGAGAAATAGCATGATAGGCTTTGGTGCTAATCCCCGCCTTGTCACAAGCTTGTTGCACGTCATCTTCACTAACCACATTTCTGAATTTGCACATAAGATCCTTGGTGACTACCTCCTTAATGTGCTTACCTCTAGGTGATTGTAAGGTAGAAATCACAGCATGGGTATTGAGACAACTAGTGAGAAGGTTGACTTGATTATCTTGGCTTTTTCCACCGCATGCCTCTTGGATGAAGTTGCTAGCCAACCAATAAGATAAATGTTAGAAAATAGTGTGAAGTAAAAATGTATCATTCAAGTAAAGACCAAACCACCTTGTGGCTATCACTTGTTGCGTTCTCCACCCAAATGTGCAAGGGTTTCAATGGATGAATACGTGCATTTGTGTTCCCTTGCACCAAGGGGTGTTTCTTTCAAATATATGATGGTGTTGGCAAGCTTCATAATGTGGGAATCCTTTTCCTACATTTTTTATTGTGAAGAGTTTCAACCACCCTCTCTAAAGAGGCAATACTATCTTGTAATGCCGTCGTCTTGAGCTGTAGAGCTTGACATTTATGCATCCTCATATGCAAAGAAGTAGTTGCACCCATACACAATCGCTCGCAATAGCTTAACACGCCCGCTTCTCCCCTCCCAAGATACTGAAGAAATGTCAAAAGGCTATTAAAGGATGGGTGGAAGCGGCTTATAGGATCGTAAGGGTACAAATGGCAGTCCACTCAAATGTCAATATTCGTCTCACCGGTGGCATAACGTTCTACTGATGACTTTTGATGACTCTCACATGTGGACTTTGGTGCAAATGTCGTGGGAAAGCGAATATGCACGCTTTTGGTGTGTAAAGTATGTGGTGGTGGAAGCAAACAATTTGTGATGTCCGTAAGCACCATGGTAGTTGATGCCACATGAGGAAGCAAAGGATGAAAAGGTAGAGGGGGAGGGAGGGAGGGAGGAAGAGATTGGGGAGGAGGAGGAAGGTAGGGGCACGGAGGGAGAGGAGAGGGAGAGAGGAGGGAGGAGGGAGGAGGAAAAGAGAACAAAGTGTTTTTTTACTTTTTGGGGGAAAAGATTTTGAAAAAATGGACTTTCAAAGCGTGTATGTAAAAAAAAGGGTCAAAAAATGATTTTCGAATATGTATATAAGTTGGGAGGGATTTTTAAGTAAAAAATAAGTAAAAATAAGATTTTTGAAAAAAGTCAAATTTTGGCTCTTAGTGACCCAACTTTTTGCTGATGTGTCCACACCCCTATACTTCCTTCACGTTGAAAAAGCTAGTGAGAGAAGTAACCTCTTAGGTCCACATTCTACATTTGTGCGGAAAAAAGACTAGAAAAGCCTACTCAAAACTACCTTCTTCAATGCCCTTGTCCCCTTAACCCTACACAACATTAGCCTTAATCCCTAAAAAATAGGATTCCTTACAAGGCCCATGCAAAGTCCATATCTCTCCTAAAGCAAGCTCATTGTAGACAATTAATTTTTGTCATAGTGTTAATAAATAAAACTCTAAGTCTAAGGAATGCATATGCATGCATGTGCATGGGTATGTATGTGCATGTGTATGTAAGTCCATGTACGCCCATAAATAACCCATATCCATGGACCCATCTCTTATAGAATAATTGACTATGAGCATGGGGACACTACATGAGGTGTATCACCCAAAAGGTTAAAAAGGGACACCTAAGTAGGAGCTTGTGACACCTCTTCTCTTTATTTTAGCAAGAGGGGGTGAGCTAGGGAGGTATGGGGTTGAATTGAGCAACAAGGAACCTCCAAACCCTATATAAAGGGCATTCACACCCAATTTTCCACACACTCGAACACACATTGGAGATAGGAGGGCTCCACTGCTGTGGCTACTCGTTGGTGAATCTTTAACAAGGCTTTGAGAGATCAATAAGTCCAAGGCACTTTTGGGTAATGTAAATCTCTTAATTAATAAAACTTATTATCAATCTCTTCTCTCAATTGGAATCCTTTCCAATTGCTGCCATATTACAATTGGAATCCGTTCCAATTACTACCATATAATTATCCAATTGGAATCCTTTCCAATTTCTACTCTATTATCAAATGCTATACTCTTATTTACCTATCCTCAACTAGAAATCAACCATCATTATACCTATTTTATGGTAAATTCTCTACATTGCAAAAAAAATGAAGGTCTGACTGCTCGACTGCACAATTGTGGTGATTGCATGCACAATTCTTCATCAATGTAATATAGATGTTTGTATAATCAATTGTGGTGATTGCATGCATAATTCTTCATCAATGTAGCATAGATGCTTGTATAATCAATTGTGGCGATTGCATGCATAATTATCCATCAATGTAACCTAGATGCTTGCATGAAATAGCTAATCATATTTGAGAAATGGTCCAACTAAAAGTATGGATTATTCTTGCAAGTATATATAAGTAATTAATCATGTGATTAGTGTATGAGTTATGATGCATGGTATCGTAGGACTATGGCAGGATCAAGCAAGCATATGTTTTGAGTTGATGTGTAGAGTAACCATATATGTGTTGGAATTAAAATACTTATAATCGTTTACCCTACTTACATTGTATTCTTATACTTTAGCTTACAACCTCTCAAGTTAAGTAAAGTATCTAGTAGTGGGAATGGCACCCAAGAGAACTTGCTATGGTGGATCACACGATCACAAAGCTGGAACTAGTGATGGTTACGGCAAAGAAAAGGCCCCAATGAATGAGAATGTGCCACTTATCCCACAAAGTGACGTTATTGCACATGAACAAGTAGGAAATTTCTTTTTGTTCCTTGCATCATGAGTAAATAGGAAGGGGAAAACTACCTAAACATGGGGTCATTCCCAATTTGAAACCACATCAATTAAACTTGTTAATTTTCTTAAGTTGTATTAATATGAAAGATTGTTTGGAAAGTAGTTTGTTTGCTCATAGGAAAGAAATATTTGCCTAGTAGAAGAACTCTCGAATCTTCTTCATTTAAAAATCCTATACCGATATAGTCAAAACTCCCTTTGATATCCAAGGAGGAGAGCTTAGCGGAGTGAACGCTAAATTAGTGCATATGATTGCACACATCTTGTGGGTTTGTGCCCAAAATGCAAGATAATACTTGTGGGTTGGTGCCCAGGTTGCAAGTTAGTCATTGCGGGATTGTACCCAGGTTGTAGGACAATTTAGTTGTATGGGAAACTAAAGACACCGGGAGCTATAAACTCTCGCCAAGAGGAGTGAACTCTTGGGGTTTGGATATTTAAATGAAGAAGAGTTGCATGTTGTTTTCCTTCTAGGAAAAGATTGTCTTGGTGCCGATTTGATAATGGTTGAAGGGCTGTCTTAACAAACTTGTGATGGAAATCATAAAAAGGAACTTTCTATATGAACAATCATGTGGTAGTAATTAAAAAACAAGCAAAACAAAGTGTGAGTGCGGGGATGGAAAGTGGGGACTGGCTCAGGTTGCCAGTCAAGGATGGGTGGTCTCGATTAGTCACGAAACACTCCGCTCCTCATTGATAGAAGAAGTGAAACTAGAGACTCATTGTGCCAAGAGTCGAGAAGTCCCAATTGTAAGTGCCTCTGAAAATTATGGAGAAAAAGGCATTTGGGGTTTCTCTCTTTTGGAAGGTGAGAATTAGGAACGTCCGAATATTGTGTTAGTTCATGCTTTCCCTGCAAGACAGGGCTAGGACCCCTTTCAAATGGCTCGGACTCAAGTTACTTGGTGACGATAGTCCGTCCATTAGAAATCTTTTCTATCTGACTCTGCTTTTTTCAATCGATTAGGAGCTAGCGACCTGTCATGTACTCTCCTTTTGCCTAATGGATATGAAAAGGGGGGTGACCTCACACGTGCTATGTACGGTAAGAAAGGGTTCCTTAGGTGATCAACTGAAGCAAAAGGATCCCACTAAAGTCACTCCCTAGGACTCCAATTCACTTGTAAAAGAGGGCAACTCTCCCAAGGCTAAAGCTTCCAATGTCAGGTCTCAATATTTGCCGAGGTCGAGATCAAGCACACATGTCCTCCCTCCAATGTCTAGAACTGGATCCACTAGAAACAACACTTTGCTACCTCTGGTGCCTTAATAATAACACTCTAGAGGCGACCCTCTCACCAAACCTCAAAGAACATGCAAAGGTCTGAGCGTGAGCAAGCCCTAACATCGATGAAGACCTTAAGTTGTGTAAAGGTCCCCATCTAGCTGGGAGCCACTAGCTCAAGTGGTGCGTGCCTCTACTAGTAGATCATTGATGATGTCTTGACACATGCTTGTACCCTCCTCATGTTCCCCAGTTGGATGCATTAGGAAAAATATGAACCCCAAAAGGGCCCTTTAGCTCAAGGAGTGATTAAGCATGGACCAATAAGAAGAGGGTGGTGGCCATAGCTATATCCCTTAAAAGATAGGGTAGTAGGGGGGCCTATTTGTTCATTGCTAAGCATTTAGATGCATTGTGGGTCGAAAATGACTAGGTCAAAAACTCACTACTGTTAATAATTGCGATTTTTGCACTTGACCTAAAGTGAGATTTGAGACCATAAGCATGTGTGCTTAAGTCTTATAAACATGTCCTAGAAGTTTCCTAACGTTTGGATGTTGTTCGATGCTGTAACGGTTATGATTTGTTTGGCGATTAGCGACTAGCTTTTGGTGATTTTTGTCATTTGAGTGTAGCATGAGACAGATGCGAGTTGTCTGTTGTTTTCCAAGAGATTGACAACCTCTTGTAGCCTCTATGCACTAGTCGAGTCAGCTTCGTCCCATGGATTGGCAATTATATTCGTGGTTCTCGCTATGTTTGCAATAAGATAGGAGTGGTGTTAGACACCCGTCCCACATTTAGCGCCACTGTAAGAGATCGAAGACACCTAAATTAGGAAAAAAACACGAGCGTTTTATGTAGTTGTCCTTTAACTTCCTCTAGGATCACTTAGAGTCAAAATTTTCTTTTCAAGACCGCATAGCTTAAGATTGTCGTCTTTTGCTGTGTAGAGGTAGCTTGGAAGTAAGCGTACTTGGTAAGTATCCTTTAGGATTTTAGGAATGTAGGATTAGATTGGATTTTGAGAATGATTGATGGACGAGACAAGTCTTAAGATCAAGGCTCAAAAAACCCTTAAAAAAACAAGAAAACTAGTGTTTGTGGACACTTTTCACAACCCCATTGCAGTGGAATCTAGGTGTAAGGTAAGTAGAATTCGAGGTGGGATTTTAAAACATTGCTCTATCCAAAAGAATCAATAGTGAGTTGTTTATGTGAAGTTAGAGAATTTCAGTTCTACGGCTGGAAACAACACCAAAAGACTGTCAACCACTGAATCCGGCTAGAGATTATGCTTTAAAAAGTTGTATGAACTAGTGGGTAAGCTTAAGGACGTATTTGAGGTAAATTTTCAAGAGTTTGTAAAAACTCAGATTACTTTTTCTTGACATTTTAGGCCAAATTAAGTTTTTTGACTTGACTCAGAGGCTTCAAATAGATCATAAAAAGACTGTCCACTGAAAAAGTTGAAAAAAGTGCCCATTTTAGGCCAAAAGTAAATAATTGGGATTATTTGCTTTCACCTTAAAAGTGACCAAGGTTGATCTAGGTTAATATCTTTTGTAAAGGCCCATAAAATTTGGATCACCAAACTGACCAAAACCTTGGTAAAAACTAAAATCTATACTGATTGTCAATAACTTGAGTGTGAATTGGAAAATCCTTGTTCAAACTTAGTGAAACTTGACTTAGAGACTTATATTGAAGTGTTAAACAAGTGTACATGCTCAGTTGACCAAAAAGATGCAAAAATTTATTAGGAGTAAATAATCGCCATTATTTACTTTGTCCCATTTTCAAAATTTTTGAACAATTCAGCATACCACTAGTTTTAGCATGTTATATTAAGCTCACAAATCAAATTTGGTAAGATTTGGATAATTGGAGTGAAAATTGTGGCCAAATTTGTAAAGTTAGTCTGTAGACACAAAATTGTTGACCATTTGAATAGGGATTATCTAAACTTGATGAAACTTGGCTAGGGAGCTTAAACTGTTGAGCTACTTAACCATTCTGTGTGAACATTGTAGCAAAAAATTGCATTAAATGGCCAGAAGTAAATAATCGTGATTATTTACATCTGCTACAAAATTGGCCATTTTTGCACATTTGAGTATACCACAAGGTCAAGCATATCAAGTAGACCACACAAATCAAATTTGGTGAAATTTGGATCACAAAAGTGAAAATTAAGCCAGATTCTTGAAAATTGACTCCGAGGACACAAAACAGTTGATAACTTGGACAAATTTTGTTCAAACTCAGTGAAACTTGTCCAGAGATCTTAACAAGTTGATTACTTGGCAAACAATCCAAAAAGTGTAACAAAATTGAGAAAAATAGATAATTGCGATTATTTACTTCTGATACACAAAGATAGAATTTTGGACTTTTGAGCTTGTACAATGTTAGAACAACAGGAGCTTGTACAGTGGTAAGCCAAGCTCACTCTAGACAATTAATTTTCATCATAGTGTTAATAAATTAATTCCTATGTCTAAGGTATGCATATGTATGCATGTGCATGGATATGTATGTGCATGTGCATGTATGTGCATGTGTATGTATTGCTACTCTATTATCAAATGCTATACTCTTATTTACCTATCCTCAATTGGAAATCAACCATCATTATACCTATTCTATGGTAGATTTTCTAGATAATGAAGGTCTCATTGCTCGATTGCACAATTGTGGTGATTGCATGCACAATTTTTCATCAATGTAACATAGATGCTTGTATAATCAATTGTGGTGATTGCATGCATAATTATTCATCAATGTAACATAGATGCTTGTAAAATCAATTGTGGTGATTGCATGCATAATTCTCCACATCAATGTAACCTAGATGCTTGTATGAATTAGCTAATCATATTCAAGAAATGGTCCAACTAAAATGATGGATTATTCTTGCAAGTATATATAAGTAATTAATCATGTGATTAGTGTTTCAATTATGATGCATGGTATCATAAGATTATGGCAGGATCAAGCAACCATATGTTTTGAGTAGGATTACCCTCTGTTGGAGGCTATGATTCAGTATTTTCTGTTGTTAATATGCTTACTAAGGTAGCTCATTTGATGCCTGTAAAAACTACCGTCACTGCCTTTGATATTAGCCGAATCTTCGTAAAGGAAATATTTAGACTTCATGGTCTACCTAAGAGAATTGTTAGTGACACGGATACAAAATTTACCTCAAAGTTTTGGACTTCACTTTTTTAAGCCATTGGAACACAACTGTGTTTTAGCACAACATATCCTCAGACAGATGGTAAGACTAAAAGAGTAAACCAGGTGATTAAGGACATTCTTAGAGCATATTGTTCATAGGAACCAAAGAAATGGATCCAATATCTTCCTTTGGTTGAATATGCCTATAATTCCTTTGACCATAGAAGCATAGGCATGTCACCATTTAAGGCTCTTTATGGACAAGAATGTTTGGCCCCATTAAATTTCTCAGATCCTACTATCAAGGTATAAGCCTCAAATCAAACGCTCGAAGACATGGAAGCTCAAACCATGGTGATTTGTAAGGATATTGAAGCCGCTCAGGACAGACAAAAATATTATGCAGATAAGAAGAGATCAGATCCAATCTTCAAAGAAGGAGACAAGGTATTCCTTAGGGTCAGGCCCAAGAAAAGCAACCTATCCTTGGGAAAGTACAAGAAGCTGAGCCTGAGATACTGTGGACCCTATGAGATTGTCAAAGTGATAAGTGATCAAGCTTACAAGCTAAAGCTAGCTTCTAAACTCAAATTTCATGATGTCTTTCATGTTAGTCTATAAAAACCTTATGTTCCTAACCGGATCAACTTTTGGATACCAAACAAATAGTTGTTCCAACCTAATGAGTCCTCGAACTTCAGCTTGACTATATCCAAGAAACACGGGAGAGAAAACTTAGGAACAAAAGCATCATCGAACACCTCGTCAAATGGAAAGATTTTCTGAAGAAGATGCAACATGGGAAGATGAAACATATCTCCTTAAAGATCATCTGGACTTACCTTTGAGGTGAGGACATCTCAATTCTTCAAGTTGGGGAGAATGTAAGGTCTCTGCCACCCTTGGAGAGGGGGTTCCCAAGTAGAGGAATACATAGCAGGCCATTCTAGCCATATACAAAAAGTTACCATTTTTGCCAGTTTTTCCACCTCTGATGAGCTAATGATGTATATATTGTTTTAAGATTGTAAAAAATAAAAATTTTACGTTTTATTATTTTTGTTCTAAAATAGAAAGTTTTGAGGTGCTTACACCCACCTAGACACGATCGTCTCGTCAAAATCTACCTCGTCTTGAATTTCCATAAAAATAGTTGCCTGTCCTGAAAATTGCTAAATATAGCAGGTGTGTGCATCCAACACCTTAGATTTTCATCCTCAAGATTGTCTTTTACAAGCAAGTTTCAGAATTAAATTTTGGTAAGCCCATTAGGAAAAATATGAACCCTCTATGGGCCCTTTGGGATTAAGGTTAATTAGAGGCCAGCCAATGAGAAGAGGGTGGTGGACACACTCTATACCCTCAAAAAAGTAGGGGGACAAAGTAGTCTTACACTTCTTAATGGCCTCTTACCTAGTGAGAAGGTGGGAAGGGGGGGAGGGAGTGTGACGGGCCATATGGAACCTCCAACTTTCCTCATTTTTTATCCGGTTTTGAATAAATCCCAAAATTTTGAAAATTTTGAAATTTTTTCAAAACACAAATCTTATCTTTTTAAACCTAAACTTATTTTATGGTCAAAAAAGCATTTTTTGACCTCAAAAAGTCCAAATGTTCACCAAAAAACCCTACATATAAAAAATTTTCAAAAACTTTTGAAACATCATTTTTTACTATCCAAAGCCCCCCCAAAACTAGTCCTTAGGCAAAAAGTGAGTTTCTCTCTCTAGAACCCCTTTTGCAACCCCTCTTTGGTTACAACCATCACACTCATCCTCTACTTCAACACTCTCTCTCTACACCATGTCCATTGCTACAACAAGAAAGCTCCTCTCTCCTCCCCTACCACCTCCCATTGCCACCCCAAGCAAGGAGTATCCACCTTCTCCTATCACTTACTCCCATCTACATTGTAGCAACAAGCAAGGTCTCGATCCTCCTCCTAATTGTCTTATTTCAACCATGGCCAAATCTACTCCGCAAAGGCAGCCAAAGGATGACGTCACAACACTTGCATGCCACAACACAAGAGGTATAGATGATGAGTGGGTGCCACAAGAGTTCACCAAAGGTGCTTGGGTATACATGCAGCCATCTGCTATTGGCCCTCACCGTGTGCAAAATCGTGAAAACTTGGATCATCATTGGAAAGGAAAGCTCCTTGGATTCAAAAACCACAAAGACAAGGGGACTGTAGCCATTGTGCAACATGTTTTCTCAATGTCAAGCATGCTATTGCAACAACCACCTCGATTTCCAACACATTGTAAGTACATGTCTTGAGAATATAAAGCTAAGTGTGAAATCACAGTGTAATGTTTTTGTGGATTCATACTAAAGATTTGCCATGCATTTGTAGTCATATTTCCAAACACATTGGTGGAGGAGCAATCACTACATAGTCTCTCCGGCACATTCAATGCTATACATCTGGATATTGGAACAACAATTTTTGCACATCTTTGCCCAACCAAACTGGTTGAAAGAAGGATTTTCTTCTATTCTCACTCTTATATTGTGCCTACTTCTACACAAGAGTTTGGAAAGCTTGAACCCATCAAAGTATCTTCCTTATTAAGTATGGAGTGGCCACAGCTAGATTTGTGGTTGGTAGCATTTATCAAGCAAAAGATGATAATAGATGGACAAAACTCTTTGAAATACTCTAAAGCTTCTAGGTTGTGTGTTTGAGTTGGTGTTTGCCTGTTCATTGTTTCGTGCACATTTTTTAAGAGTTTGGATTTGTGAAGACTGCCACAATGCTTGTATGTAAAGATGTGCATTATGAAGAATTAGGAAGGCTTTTAGAAGAGGAATGGGGTTTTACGGAGGGCATGCACAATGGAGATAGGTATCGTTGGTTGGAGCTTCAGGTATTGGGATGTGCTATTTAAAATCCAGCACCTCATTGTACATACAATTTCACTATGATCAATGGATGTGCAAGCTTGAAGTGTGGACTCCCCCTACAGAGTGTAGACGGCACTATTGCAAGCTTTGACATTGCAGTGAGAATGCCCAACAATGCTTTGGAGGCTTTCCAAGTGAACAAACATTGGACTCTCAATAATGTACAGGAACATTTGGCTATTATGGGTTTTGAGGCCCTTCAACAAGTGCAATTTCGTTTGCAAGGTCACAAGGTGAGATTCCTTCCACCACATTTTCAATACATCATAGTTTGACAATCATTGGCTACTTATTGTAATGAATGTGCGTAGATTGGGAAGAGAATCAAAGACAAATTGAAGATTGAGGAGGACTGGGGCATGTATGGAACTATGCTATCACTCTTCTAGCTTTGTGACTCTTGTAGTTTGGTAACAATCCCCCATGTAATCAACATGATTTGCTTTGGCAAATTACGACTTTTAATATAATTTTACACATTGAGATGAAAGTTCATTTTTTGATGAAAGTGCCTTTAAAAAAAAAGGGACCATTATAAAAGGGGGGCTGCATAACTCATTCACAATTTTTACTTTTGCAACACTTGAGCTCCTCCACTATCTCTTTGCATCCCAAGCTAGACATGGACGCCTCCACAGCCTCTACATCTGCTCCCACATCTACCCCTTTGTTATGCTTCATCCTCTTCCTCAAAGACACCAATTACAAAGGGAAGTTGGAACAACACACCATCTTTACTCGTCTCCCCGACCTTGATGCCACAATTTTCCTTCACATGGATGCATTCGGCGAGATTTTAGCGATCATGAGGAGCACATCATAAAATATTCCATAGCTATCCCCCCACATGCAAGGATCTAGGTGCCTTGCGATCTTTTGTGCTACATACACAAAGCTGATTGCCCATTCTTCAAGGGGTTGAAACGGTTCCAAGAAATTTCCATCGACGCAGGCCATTTCTTGGACAAGCAAGCCCTAGGGGTATCAGTGCTCAAGAAGTGCAAGTTGGGGGTGGAGTACCTTTCTTGATTGGAAACACTTGTCTTCTTTGTGAGCGAGGAACCTGATTTGGAGGAGCTTCGCCTACCACACCTTCAGGTTGGGTCCTTTATCAAGGACTCCAAGGAGCAGGAGGTTGTCCCCATTAACCTTGCAACAGTGGAAGGGCAAACACTTCGGCTCGAGTATCCCAGGGGGCTCGAGGAGGTGCTTGAAAAATCCATCGTTGTGGCTGGCCCTAGTGACACTCCAATGCCACTACCCTTGATGCATGATGCTATCCCAGAGGTAGAAATCAACCGCTTCTCCTCAATGGTAGTGGATGGGGAGGAGTATGTGTTTAGGCGCGATTTAGAGAAAGCATTTGGTTTACGCATGGATGAATGCTTGAGTGTTCTATGTACCAGCACCAAATTTCCCTTAGACAGTGCGCCAGATTCCCTTGACAACAAGATCTTGCCACTTGGGGACTCTATTACAGACACTATTGCACTTGTTTGTGCGGAGGTCGTAGCAGCAGAGCAGTTGCATGTGGATGAAGAAGAATTCTAGGCCACGAAAGCCAAGGTTGTGGCCACTAGGATGCCTACTCCATTGCATCACCCCCCTTCTGATGATCCAAAGCTCGTGAGTGCGGTGCAAGGGAGCATTGACTTGGGTGGAAAGGGCAACAGGGAGGAGGACGACAAGGAGCAGGAGGTAAACTATATCTTGATTTTTATGTTTTTTTTTCTTTGCCTTCAATGTCATTTTTCTTAACCTTGACTGGTTTATGATAGGACGTTTTGGAGGTTGATGAGTTTGCATCAAGGACAAGTGGCAGGAGGACGGGCTTTGGACCTCAGTCTTCCCTTGCGCATTACCTAGGACACCCCCCCCTGGCATTGTTGCCATTGTACCTAATGAATTCACTCCCCAAGGCCATTTTATGATGTGTCGTTGAAAGCTCTGAGCAAGGTTTTGTGTTTTTGCACCATTGCTCAAACTGCCCATCTTGTGTTCCTAGTGCATAGATCCCTTGTATGCACAACATTTGGCACTGGATTCTGGGGTAAACTGCGTGCCCAAATAGAGATACATGCTTCCGTTGGCTCAATCCACCGTAAGATGATAGCACACTTCCTTCTGACTGGGGAGTTGCCTTACACGCAAGAGAGGTGCCAAGAAATGTTCAAGAAAATTATGAGCTCCTCAGATGTATGATGTAAATCAACTTTTTAGAAGTAATAAAATATACTTTGAACAGTTTCTCTATCTTGTACATTCTTTCCAATGTGACTCCTCAATCTTGTAAGTTGCTAAAATTGGTGATGTGTTTCAATAAGTTTTGTCTTATTTGCTTACAGTAACAACACAATAGAATTGGGATGCACCTGATATTTACTTTCAACTTCCATTAATTCTGGGATAGTACAAAAAACATTTGAGTGAAAAGAAGTGTAATGTATTGTCATGTCGCATTAAGGATTTCTTTCACTTAATCTAACCTTTTTTGGGTACCCTAAGGGGCAAACAATGCTAGAAAGTGCATAAAAAAGGGTGGCCACCAAGGGCACACATGTGAGCCATCCAACTTTTGCACTTTCTAACATTGTCTACCCCCCCAGAACCTGGAAAAGGTGATATGAACTTGAGATTAAACTTTCAAAGCACATTATACCTTCCTTCAACTCAAATTTCTAGTTCCCTGCACCAAATGACCAAATCACATTGTATCAAGCTACAAAAACAACTAGTTCCACTATATATCAACAGATTTTATCACCATAGGGCAAACAATGCTAGAAAATGCAAAAAAAAGGGTGGCCACAAAGGCGCGAGTATGAGCCATCCAAAACTGTTGGATGGCTCACTTGCACTTTCTAGCATTGTTTTCCCCTTAGGCAACCAAATCTATTGATATTTGAATAGAATTTACCTCTTCATGGCCAGAAACACTTAACTTAAAAGAGACGGATAGTCCGAAAAGCCAAATGACAGTAGACAAAGACAATAGAAAACTCATAATATTTTGTCATTGCAAAACCAGTGATTACAAAGAGAAGGGTGCTCAATACAAAAAAGGGTATGTAACTTTGGCTAATGTTTGAAGTCCCGTCGCAATCTGTGTGCAAGCTGCATATCCTTTGGCTGTATTGTCACTCTCTTTGCATGTATGGTGCATAGGTCGGTATCTTCTAAAACCGATATGATGTGGGGCTCTACAGCTTCTTGCATAGCCTCGAGCACTACTGCTTGCATCCTATACTGATTTCCATAGCCTTGAAGCACCTCCTTCACTGTGCAAGCAAAGGGGGCGGGTCGAATTAAAAGTTTCGTAGTCTTCTGGTAGTGCCGAATTTTTGAAAATGCCCTTGCTATTTTCCGACGCCACTGAGGTTCTCTTGGGGGCACTTGCACATTTGATGGTTGGCGGCATTTAGGCTTCTTGAAAAACTTAGACTTGCACCTGTTTACATGCTTTGGGTATGGATCTGTAGCCTCTTCAGAGTCATCCTCTTCCCTTTCTTCCCAATCTTGTTTTGTGGTGAGGAGAGCTCCCTGGCCACAAGGCAATGTCTTCCCCCCAATGGGCACCCGGTGTGTGCATGGTAGATCATCTCTCTGCCATGGTAGATCATCTCCCAAGCTCTGGATGGTCATGCTTGCAAAGTGTGGCACGGCGGATCCTCCCTATCAGACTCTGGTGTTTGTTGGGCCTACTCTTCTTGGACAACATTGGGTGTATTGCTTCACCCTACATTAAGCGTTTGTTGTTGATCATGTGAATTTTATTTTGCCCTCGATGTCTCCTAGTCCTGACTACCATGCCCACTGCTAGAAAAGTGCCTAGAATGGCCAGGTGTTCGTGGCCATTTTCATGTGCCTTTGAGCCATGCCGGCTTCTCACATCCTTGGAGGGTGTTTCTATTGGCAGGCGGATGCTCTTTTGCGGTTTGTTTGGTGCACGCAATTGGGTATTGTAAACGCTCAAATCTACTTTAAAAATGAGTGATTTATGAGAGCATGCAATATTTATAAGGGCCCATTTTAAAAGGGCTCTATTCACACTAATTTTTAAAAAAAATATTATTTTTTAAATGGATGCACCAAGCTTTTTTGACAAAACATGTCAAGATTTGGACGCTACGTTCACGTGTTGTCACTCGCATAGAATCCACTTAGACCCTTGTCGCACTCTGTATTGGTGCCATGCAGCATGCTTGGCGGGGCCTTGCGACATTTTCCACTTATTGCTGTGCTCTTGCCGACTCCATTTCCGCACTCTCCTAGCAATCTTGGATTGTCGCGCATGCTCCTTTGTGAGCTTACGAGAAAATGTTGTGCAAAAAAACCAATTGAACATCTTCTCCAAATAATTGGATTGTACCATTCCACCACCATGTTGAGTATTTTTGAAGTACACCCCACTTGCTCGATAATGGGACTTCTCCATGCCTTGAGTGCTAAAATTCTCAAGCAATCCATATTTGTGTATAAAAAGTGCACCATGCGCATGCAAGATATGCTGTTCACATGAGTAAACAATCCATATTATTTACTGAAAACAATCCCTTGAATAAGTTCACCACATTACATGGCTTACCATGTAATGTGATGTTATTTTCAACCCAATAAAACGTGAAGACCTTGGTAAAATCTGCCAAGGCTTCTTGAAATGTTTGGTGTTGTTCTTCTGTTGTGCTATTAAGGCTTATAAGCTTGACCATTTTATCAGAATGTGCCCAAACTTGCTTGTGCTTGTTTGCAAGCTCGCCATTTGAATTATTGTCAGTAGTAGCTTTGTATAACTCCTTCCAAAGTTCCCAAAGCTTACCTACCTGCTGGTTGGAGTTGTTTTGAGCATCATTATCAATCTGGCTTTCCTTGGGTTACTTCCTTCAAAAAGTGTCTTGCTTTTTGTCTACTTATTGACACTTGTTCACAATTTCATGGGCCTCCCCTGTGTTATTTTCAGCAATGATAGACACATTTCCACCATGACAGCCAATGGAATTCAAGAGTGTCTCCACCCTTTTGATCGCTTCCTGAGATTTTTCCAATGGCTTCATTGTGAAAGCATAGTCAATGTGTAGCTTCAATAGCCTATCAAAAATACACATGAATTCATGTAATGTACAAAAATGTTCATTCGATAGAGGAAATGGAAAGATTGGATTCCAAGCCTGGTCCTTTTGTGCACGTTCTGGGGCATTGAGCATGGGACATCTTAAAATAGATGCTTCTCATTCTCTGCGTCCATCTCGAACATCACGACAGTCTAGCCCTTGTTCTCCATCCCCTTGCCATAGAAGCATTGAACCAACCTTTGCAGAGATCGTGTGATTTTTGTCCGCTAGGTTTGCACCCTCAAGTGCAAAATGGACAAGGCATGAGAGAAGAAGCCCCTTGTTTGCAACCAAGCAAACACTTTATGGTCTTCAAGCCCCCACCTAAGTGCCACTCCACATCATAGCTACTAAAACCCTCAACTTCCAACTTATCACCTACAATTTGGGAGTGTATTACTTCTGTGATCCATGGAGTTCTCTCAAACATCCATGAAAGTAATCCATTGGTCTCTTTGGGCACCTCAATAGCACCCAACCACCAAATGTCTTTCTCTCATTTCAAACTAAAAGACGGGGTGGGAGATGGCTCGACTAAATCCCTTTGCTTGGTTTGCAAAAGGGCCTCATTCATTAGAGTGACACATAGCCTCTCTAACCTTTGGTCTTTCACTATTTGACACTCATGGATTTTTAGCACAAAAGCGACCTTTGTGCCAAGCACTACAAAATAAATAGTGGCAAGAACTTATACTTTAAAGTTCATGATAAGAACACAACAAATAGAAGGAAGTTTAGTGTGTCAACTTCTTTAGGTAACTCATAAAATCTAAGCGTGGCTTGTTGAAGCCTTCTAAGGTCCACTAAAATACTATTCCACATTGTGTAAGGGAAGACCTTCTCCGTAGGTCTTATGGAGTGTTTCTTAACTTTTCCGCTTTCCTTTAGTCTGCACAAACATAAAGCAAAGTTGGAATTGTGTCCTTAATGTGTAGGTATGTCCCAATGCGGGATAACACATCTTTGTGTGTGGCCTTCTTTGCAAGGTTGAACTTGTGCAGAATAGGAAATAGATTTTTCACAATGTCACACTCTTCACTAACCACATTTCTCAATTTGCACATAAGGTCCTTGGTGACTTCATCCTTAATGTGCTTACCTCCAGGTGATTGCAAGATAGAAATCACATCAGGGGTAGTGAGACAACTAATGAGAAGGTTGACTCGATCACCTTGGCTTGTTCCATCGCATGCCTCCTGAATGAAGTTTCTAGTAACCAATAAGACAAATGTTAGAAAATATTGTGAAGTAAGAATGTATCATTCAAGTAAAGACCAAATCACCTAGTGGCTGTCATCTCATTGTTTGCGTGCTCCACCCGAATGTGCAAGGGTTTCAATGGATGAATACGTGCGTTTGCGTTCCCTTGCACCAAGAGGTGTATCTTCCAAATATGTGATGGTGTTGGCAAGCTTCATAATGTGGGAATCCTTTTCCTGCATTTGTTGTTGAAGAGTTTCAACCTCCCTCTCCAAAGAGGCAATACTATCTTGTAATGACACCGTCTTGATCTGTAGAGCTTGACATTTGTGCATCCACATATGCAAAGAAGCACTTGCAATAGCCTAACAAGCCTGCTTCTCCCCTCCCAAGATATTGAAGAAATATCGAAAGGCTATTAAAGGATGAATGGAAGTGGCTTATAGGATTGTAAGGGTACAAATGACTGTCCTTGCAAATGTAACCATTTGTCTCACCGGTGGCGCGATGTTCTTGTGATGACCTTTGATCACCCTCGCATTAGGCCTTCGGTGAAAATGCCATGGGAAAGCAAATATACATGCTTTTGGTGTACGGAGTATGTGGTGGTGAAAGCAAACAATTTGTGATTTTCGTAAGCACCATGGTAGCTGATGCCACGTGAGGAAGCAAAGGGTGAAAAGATAGAGGGGGAGGTGGAGGGAGAGGGAGGAGATGGGAGGAGAGAACATGGGAGGGGGTGGGGAGGGAGAGATTGGGGAGGAGGAGGAAGGTAGGCGCAGGGAGGGAGAGGAGAGGGAGAGAGGAGGGAGGAGGAAGAGAGAACAAAGTGTTTTTTACTTTTAGGGAGAAAAGATTTAAAAAAAATGGACTTTCAAAGTTTGTTGGTAAAAAAAGGGTCAAAAAATAATTTTTGAATATGTATATATGTTGGGAGGGAGTTTTAAGTCAAAAATAAGTAAAAATAAGCTTTTTGAAAAAAATCAAATTTTGGCTCTTAGTGACATCCCTATACTTCCTTCACTTTGAAAAAACTAGAGAGAGAAGTAATCTCTTAGGTCCACATCCTACATTTGTCTAAAAAAAAGTCTAGAAAAGCCTACTCAAATCTACATTCTTCAATTCCCTTGTCTCCTTAACCCTACACAACATTAGCCTTAATCCCTAAAATTTAGGATTCCTTACAAGGCCCATGCAAAGTCCACATCTCTCCTAATGCAAGCTTACGCTAGACAAGTAATTTTCATCATAGTGTTAATAAATTAATTCCTAAGTCTAAGGTATGCATATGTATGCATGTGCATGGTATATATGTGCATGTGCATGTGTATGTATGCCCATAAATGACCCATATCCATGGACCCATCTCTTATAGAATAATTGACTATGAGCATAGGGGCACTACATGAGGTGTATCACCCAAAAGGGTAAAGAGGGCACCTCTAATGGCTAAGTAGGAGCTTGTGACACCTCTACTCTTTATTTTAGCAAGAGGGGGTGAGCTAGGGAGGTATGGGGCTGAATTAGGCAACAAGGAACCTCAAACCCTATATAAAGGGCATTCACACCCAATTTTACACACACTTGAACACACATTGGAGATAGGGAGACTCTGTTGCTGTGGCTACTCATTGGTGAAGCTTCAACAAGGCTTTGAGAGATCAATAAGTCCAAGGCACATTTGGGTAATGTAATCTCTGATTAATAAAGGTTATTATTCATCTCTTCTCTCAATTGGAATCCTTTCCAATTTCTTCCATATTACAATTGGAATCCTTTTCAATTACTACCATATTATTATCCAATTGAAATCCTTTCTAATTGCTACTCTATTATGAAATGCTATACTCTTATTTACCTGTCCTCAATTGGAAATAAACTCTTAATATACCTATTTTATGGTAAATTCTCTAAATTGCAAAGTAATAAAGGTCTAACTGCTCGAGTTCACAATTGTGGTGATTGCATGCACAATTCTTCATCAATGTAACATAGATTCTTGTATAATCAGTTGTGGTGATTGCATGCATAATTATTCATCAATGTAACATAGATGCTTGTATAATCAATTGTGATGATTGCATGCATAGTTCTCCATAATGTAACCTAGATGCTTCCATGAATTAGCTAATCATATTCAAGAAATGGTCCAACTAAAATGATGGATTATTCTTGCAAGTATATATAAGTAATTAATCATGTGATTAGTGTATGAATTATGACGCATAGTATCATAAGATTATGGTAGCATCAAGCAAGCATATGTTTTGAGTTGATGTGTAGAGTAACCATATATGTTTTGGAATTAAAATACTTATAAGCATTTACCCTACTTCCATTGTATCCTATACTTTAGCTTACAACTTCTTAAGTTAAGTTAGGTATCTAGTAGTGGGAATGGCAACCAAGAGAACTCGCTATGGTGGATCACCGATAACGAAGCCGGAACCAGTGATGGTAAAGGAAAAGAAAAGGCCCCAATGAATGCCGATTTGCCACTTATCCCACGACGTGACGCTATTGCTCATGAACAAGTAGGAAATTTCTTTTTTTCCTTGCATCATGAGTAAATAGGAAGGGTAAAACTACCTAAACATGGAATCATTCCCAATTCAAAACCACATCAATTGAACTTGTTATTTTTCTTAAGCTGTATTAATAGGCAAAGATTGTTTGGAAAGTAGTTTGTTTGCTCATAGGAAAGAAATGTTTGCCTAGCAGAAGAACTCTCGAATCTTCTTCATTTAAAAATCCTATATTGATATAGTCAAAACTCCCTTTGGTATCCAGGGAGAAGAGCTTAGCAAAGTGAACACTAAAGCATTGCATATGATTGCACACATCTTGTGGGTTGGTGCCCAGAATGCAAGATAACACTTGCGGGTTGGTGCCCAGGTTGCAAGTTAGTCACTACGGGTTTATACTCAGATGCATGACAATCTAGTTGTATGGGCAACTAAAGACACAGGGAGCTATAAACTCTTGCCAAGAGGAGTGAACTCTTGGGGTTTGGATATTTAAGTGAAGAAGAGTTGTATGTTGTTTTTCTTTTAGGAAAGATTGTCTTGGTGCCGATTTGATAATGGTTGAAGGGCTATCTTAAAACGAACTTGTGATGGAAATCATAAAAAGGAACTTTGTGTATGAACAATCGTGTGGTAGTAATTAAAAAACAAGAAAAAACAAAGTGTGAGTGTGGGGGTGGAAAGTGGGAGCTGGCTCAGGTTGCCACTCAAGGATGGGTGGTCTCGATTAGTCGTGAAACTCTTCTCTCCTTATTGATAGAAGAAGCCAAACTAGAGACTCATTTTGCCGAGAGTCGAGAAGTCACAATTGTATGTGCCTCTGAAATTTATGGGTTTCTTTCTTTTGGAAGGTGAGAGTTAAGAACGTCAAAATATTGTGTTAGTTCATGCTTTCCTTGCGAGATAGGGACCCCTTTTCAATGGCTCGAACTCAAGTTACTTGGTGACGAGAGTCTGTCCTTAGAAATCTTGTCTATTTGACTCTACTTTTCTCAATTCATTAGCGCCTAGCGACTTGCCAGGTACCCTCCTTTTGCCTAATGAATATGGTAACGAGGTGGAGACCTCACACGTGGTATCAAAGCCTAGGTTAGGAAACTGGAAGAAAATCGTTATTGTTTGTAAATTTGGAAAAAAAAAGAATTGGAGACTTTAGTTCGAGAACTTACTAGCATCGATGTTTCAAGAAGATGCTGACACTGAGTATCGCAAGTTCAAAACCTTTGGGATAATGTATTATGAGGCTTGTCATTCTTCAAATTTTGCTTTTTGATGCAACATGATGAAGATCTTGATGAACTTTCTCTCCTCCACCAAGAAGAATCCAAAGTGGATGCGAACTTGCATGGGATTGCAAAGGTGGCATCTTCTACATCAATATGAGGAATCTCCGATGCCTCTCCTTTGATCTAAAGAAGCTTCGCTGGGGGGAAGAGTTGTGAGTTATCCAACTAAGCCAAGAACTGGAAACTGTCATAACTATGGTGCAAATGATCATTGGAAAAATGAATGTCCCAAGCCTGACAAGAACATTAAGCTAGTTGAAGCTTTCTGTATACAATGTGGTAAAAAGGGAGGACACTTTCCTGAAGATTGTCCAGAAAATCCTTTAAAGAAGTGTAAAACTATAGTGAACGTAGTCTAAGTGATACCTAGTAGCTCATCAGAGAGTGAACCTATTGTTCCAATCAAGGTAATCAACAGAGCCCAGGCTGAGAGAAAGAAACATAACTCCTCTGATAACTCAGAGAACACTAAAGTTTCCTCTCAAAATACCAAGAGAAGCAGAAGTCAAAGGTATGAGATGAGAAAACAAAAACAAAGTGCTAAAATCGAGGAGAAATTTAAGAAACTATTCTAGGAAAAAGTGAAAGAAGCTGGAAGTGAAATCAAGAAAACCATTGTGAAAACTGGAGGATCAATTTTGGTAGACAAAATTTTTGAGCTAATCAATGCAGCCCTGGAAGCTTACCAAGAAGCACTTAAAGTAGACCAAAAAATGGAAAAACTATCCTTCTCCAGATATGGAAGCAGCTAAGCTTGAAGCTTATCAAAATCTAGTTAGAATTACTCAAGAGATCTGGAAAAACAACAACCCAAGCTTGAGAGTACAATAAAATCTGAGGAGCTTGTGGTAGGAACCAGTACAGAGAAATCTGAAGTGGTGGTAGAACCCCACATTGAAACTGTAAGTGAAATCAAGGAATACCATAGTAAAATCTGGAGGATCAATTTTGGTAGACAAAATATTTGAACCAATAAATGTAGCCTTGGAAGCTTAACAAGTGGGACTTAAAGCAAGTCAAAACATGGAAAACAAATCGAAAACTATCCTTCTCTAGATATGGAATCAGATAAGCTTGAAGCTTATCAAAATTTGGTAAGAATTACTCAAGAGATGCTCGAAAAACAAAAACCCAAGGTTGAGAGTATGGAAAACCTGAGGAGCCTTTGGTAGAAACCAGTAAGAGAAATCCAAAGTGGTGGTAGAACTCCATCTCGAAACTAAAGAGCCAGAACTCATAGTGCTTGATAGTGAAGATTCCTTAAATGGAATTCCGTTCGTGGAAGAAGACTATCCAGGACATTTATGAGAAAAAGTAAGAGAGATTAATGGTGGGAGCGGTGGGAGCCTAACTTTGAAGTTTGCTCCTATAGAGGAAATTTGGCTAGACCATTTATCTCCTGATATGGACATGGATGTACAATCCTTGTATGGGGATTGCGGCTTTGAAGATTCAGGACTGTCTAAACGAATGACTTTGAAAACACTACCCTTTTACTTGGAAGATAACGAAGACAAATCCATTGCGTGTAAAACCACTTAGATAAAAAGAGCAGAAGAGACCCTAGAGGTAGACAACATCCATTCAATCATGTCTACACCCATTCAATGCACTCTTACTTTAGGAGAACTGTTAAAAATCAAAACATTTTTATGGAACAATCTACAGAAAACTCTAAAGATGGTGGGGATAACATGACTAATTGCAAATTTTTTAGGAAAATTGAAACACAAATTGGATAACAAAGAGATTAGATCCATCCCGATGAACAAAGTCGGAGAATACTACGAAGGGGAAGAAGGAGACACAACCCTTTCAGTGAGATATAATGATATAGAAACCATGGCGATACTGGATAGTGGGGCAAGCATAGCCATAGCCACAAAAGTAGTATGAAAATCATGGAAAAAACCAACCATTAGAAAAACTCGAATGAAATTGTAATTGGTTGATAGACACATTGAAAAACCCGTAGGACTGCTAAAAGTGATAATTAGCTCATGTGGAATTGATTACCAATATACTTTTGCAATAGTGGACTTTGGAAAGAAACTTAATTATGAAATCATCTTGGGAAGACCTTTCATGCAAAAAGTACAACTCATCTGGGATTGGGGAAACAATTAATTGTACTTGAAGCAAGTGGGATCGATAACCAGGGCTAATCTAAAAGATCACACTTATAGAGATGTCATGAAAACGCCCATACAAGAATTTGGCTCAGTATCTTTGTCTGAAACTAAGCTTCCATCTTGGTTGAACAAAGACACACCTATTTGAATGTGTGGAGCTTCAAAAAATGGGAGCTTAAAACGAGAAGAATGTATCTTAGAAAGGCATTGAACAGATGAAGCTTATGTACTTGAACCCTTCCTGAAGCATTTGTTTGATCCATTTGAGTGGATTCAAATTTTAGCAACAATGGATGTGTGTGTAAATACATCTATGCCTACTCAATTTTGCAATGAAGATGGCTGTGACATAATTCCCATACAAATGATCTCAACCTTTCAGCTTGAAGATGAGATTCAAGAACCCAAGGACTTAATGAAAGTTCAACAAGTCTTTTTAGACCTCTACTATGATGCAACAGACGAGTTACTAGAATATTTAGCTACCTCAGATGATTTGGGGTCGGAAAAAGAATATGTGAGAGCTAAACTACTCATGAAAGAAGGAGAGGAAAAATATTTTGACTTTCCAAACCAAAAACCAAGAAGAAAGAAATGATACACAAGAAAAAGAGACACCAGAAACTTGAAATCTAAACCTATGTCATCAATCTCTAGTAGAACACATTTTTTAATGCAAATAGATGCACATGATTGTGTCAAAGACAAAATCGCGGGTAGATATCTTTTAAACAAAAGCAAGAAATATCAAAAACGTCAAGAAATACAAGAAAGGAAACTCAAGCAAAACCTAAATACGAGGACAAGGATTCAACCATGACACGAGTTGAATGAAAAAAGAAGTATCCAGAGTTGAAGAAAGATCTAAAGGAGATGTATACCACTAAAATGGAAACCATCAAGGAGGAAGGTAAGGATGTAATGAGTGTTCCATCCCATTACAAGAAATATACTCTCCAAGATCAAAAGATCATAGAAGAACAACATGTCAGGGAACTAAGAAAATAGGGCGAGTCCTACAAAGGACTTGAAAACGCAAAAAAGATAGATCTAGCCAAACGAGGAGAAGTGCCTAGACCCACCTACATTGCAAACGACCTGGCGGAAGAAGAAAAAGAGATTTTATTAAGATTACTAAAAGAATACCGAGATATCTTTGCTTGGTCCTCTAAGGATCTCAAGGGTGTTGATCCAGAAATTTGTTAGCATACTATACATATGAGAGATGATGCAAAACCAAGCAAACAAAGGCCATACACTTATAATGAAACATTTGCAAGAAAGATTCAAAAAAAGATAGAAAAGCTAAAGTAAGCAAAATCCATTTATGAAATTGAACACACAGATTGGGTGTCTCCAATTGTGGTAGTACCCAAGAAAAATGGAAAATTAAGGGTGTGTATCAATCTCAAGAAAGTGAATGTAGCTACCGTTAGAGACAACTTTGTTACCATATACATGTGGTAGTGATGTGTGTGAACACACTAGGACTGCTGGGGCATTTTTTCCCTCTTTAGGAGGTTTTTTCCCCCGTGCATAGTATATACGCCCATCACTCTAGGGCTATCTATCTTTCCGTTGCACACTAAGTAACACACTCTCTATTGTGTGCCTTGAGCTTCCTTCATCTTCTCCAAGCTGTGTGTGT
The DNA here is from genome assembly GCF_014529385.1 of Adiantum capillus-veneris. Taxonomy (NCBI): domain Eukaryota; kingdom Viridiplantae; phylum Streptophyta; class Polypodiopsida; order Polypodiales; family Pteridaceae; genus Adiantum; species Adiantum capillus-veneris. The sequence goes on along the minus strand of NC_140933.1, from coordinate 57,179,143 downwards.
TTCTCTGCAACCCTAATTCCAACAATTGGTATCAGAGCAGGTCACGTCCTCCCGGGCTTAGTCGCTAGCTTCTCTAGCACACGCTTGCTCACTTTCTTCGATTTCAGTGAGCTTTGGCGAGCGTTCGCAGGTCGAAAAATACTTTGGGATTTTGATTTGGGCTTATTTCGGCCTCCGTTTCCACTAGAGGCAGTACTGCACAGGCTATTTCGTCATTTTGTGCATAATTTCTGTCAGTGCTGTTTTCTGCATAACAGGTGCCTTATAGTCTTCTACGGTTTGTGCTATATAGCACAGGTTGTTCCCGCTCCATTTCTCCTATTTTCTGGCAGTTTTCACATCAGGTACAACATTTACCATGGTTGACAACAACAACACAGATGTGTTCAAGATGTTTGCTGCTGAGGACAGGTTGGATGGGGACAACTACCCTATGTGGGCTTATATGATGCAACATGTTCTTGTGTCAAAGGGTGTCTGGAACATTGTGCAGGGCATTGATGTATGGCCTGGTTCTGAAGATGTAGGCGATGTTGAGGATGTTGCAGGTCTTGCTGCAAGGATTGCTACTGTTAGAGTTGTTTTGCCTACGACAGAACAAGCTCGTTGGGATGTTAAGGATGCGCAGGCTGATGGATTGATTGCGTTGTCTGTGAAGCGCACCATTGTTCCTCATATCCGTTCAACGAAATTTGCAAAACAGGCTTGGGATATTCTAGCAGGTCTTTATGCAAGCCGCAATGAGGCTAAAATTGCTTTGCTGCGTAAAGAGCTGTAGTCGAAGATTATGCATGAGGAAGATGATATGGACACTTTCCTTGCTAGTGTCAAGGATATCAATGAGCAACTTATTTCTACAGGTGAAGTTATTTCAGACAGTTCCCTTGTGCAGACTGTTCTTGATGCCTTACCAAATTCTTACCAGACTTTTGCTAGTACTTGGAGACTTATGACCCAAGGAAATCCAGAAGTTGTCAAGTTTGATGCATTATGCATATTGCTATTGCAAGAGTCACTTTCCAGAAAAAACAGGACTAGATAGCGTGCAATTGAACAGGCTTTTATTGCTTCTCAAAGAAAGGGTGGTAACAACAATGCAGCCACTTCTTATGGTTCTGCTGCGAGTGGCAAAAATTCTGTTCCTAATGCTTTTGCTGGCAGCAATTCGTCTGGAAATTCTGGTGATAAGGGCAAAAAGAAGATGCGTTGCCATTATTGTAAAGCCAATGATCACTTGATCAAGTTGTGTCCTAAGTTGAAGGCCAAAGAGGCTAAGAAGAAACAGGGTGGTTCCACTGCAAATGCTGGTTCCACTACAAATGCAGCCATTGTTGAGTCTTTTGTGAAAGGAGACTGTGTTGCTGATGTTGATGCAAAATGGGCTTTTAGCGCAGAGTGCACTTACGTTGCTGCAGATTCACATGTGTGTTATTTCGACAGTGGTGCTACAAAGCACATTACCTCACATCGTGAATTGTTTACCTCTCTCGAGTCTGTCCCTCATGGGAATTCAGTCACTTGTGCCAACAACACCTCTTATCCAGTTCAGGGAGTTGGAAAGATTGTGCTCATTGCTGCTAATGGCAGTTCCTTCACACTTGTTGATGCACTTTATGTACCTGGGATCAAGAAGAATCTCTTGTCTGTATCCGCACTTGCTAGACTTGGACTTGTAGTCAAATTTGTGGATGACAGATGTACAGTTCATGATCTCAGTTTTGGTGATGAAATTGTTGCATCTGAGCTTTTGTGCCGTGGGCTGTATAAGCTCACTTTGTATGACAAGTGTGGACAAAATTTTGCAAACGCTGTTGCAAATTCAAGGGCTATTTCAGATGCAAAACTTTGGCATGCACGTTTTGGTCATCTGAATTTTGCTAGTTTGCTACGTTTGCAGAAATATGATATGGTTGATTCTTTGCCGCCTCTTGAAGCACCTGCCAAACATGTTTGTGAAGGCTGTATTTTGGGTAAGATGCAGCATTCTAAATTTCCAAAGGATGGTTCAGTTCGGGCCACATGTAGGTTGCAGCTTGTGCATAGTGATGTTTGTGGGCCCATGCAAACTCCGTCCTTGGGAAATTACCTGTACTTCGTGACTTTCATTGATGATTACTCCAGGCATGCATGAGTATTTCCGCTTAAAGCGAAGTCCGAATTTTTTATGTGCTTCAAACAATTTCTAGCTATGGCTGAAAATGTCTCGAAATGTACTATGGGCACCCTCCGTTCTGATCGAGGGGGGGAGTATATGTCTCATGAATTTAATGCATTTCTGGCTAGTCATGGGATAAAACACCAATGTAGAGTGCCTTATACACCTCAACAAAATGGTATTGCTGAGAGGAAAAACAGGTCACTCACGGAAATGGCACGATGTATGGTCAAAAGTCAAGCTTTGCCGCATTCTTTTTGGATTGAGGCCATCATGTGTGCCACTTATGTACTTAACAGGTGTCCTACGAAAGCTTTGCAGTCTATTACTCCATATGAAGCATGGCATGATAGAAAGCCTTCTATTGAGCACATGCATGTTTTTGGCTGTTTGGTGTATGCTTTGGTGCCACACGTGTAGCGCAAAAAATTGGATGATAAGGCTGTCAAATGTATTTTTGTTGGTTATAGTGCTGAAATCAAAGGTTACAGGTTGGTATCATCCACAAACAAAACGTATTCTGGTTTCACAGGATGTAGTGTTTGTGGAAGATTTTGTTCAGCCCTTGTTGTCGTGTACTAGAGACAATAATGTAAGCTCACAGGACATTTATGACACTTTGTTGCCTCTTTTCAGTGGTGGAAATACGAATGTAAGTTCCAATGAGGCAAATGTACAGCCTATGGGGGCTTTTGACAATGTTTTGATCTTCACCAAGGGAAAGCCAACAGAAGGTAGAAAGGGCGAAAGAAGCTTGGAGAAAGCATGACTCTCTCTCTCTTTCGGCTTAGCAAAAAGAATCCAACTAAAGCATGATTCTCTTTTGGCTTAGCAAAAAGAAGCCAACTAAAGCATGATTCTCGTTCTGCTTAGCAAGGAGAAGGCAACCAAAGCACGATTCTCGTTCGGCTTAGCAAGGAGAAGGCAACCAAAACACGATTCTCTTTCGGCTTAGGCAAGGAGAGATCAAAAAAGGCTTGTAAGCAGTCATAGGAGAAGAAACAAGCTTCGGCATAGACAATGATTAAAGACAAATCAAACAGATGGAATCAACACAATGAGATTTTCCTCGTCAGCAGCAGCAGGAAAATTAGTTTAATTATTTCTTTTTGATGAATTGCGGAGCCGTTAATGGCCCGGAGTAATCTGTAATGGGAGTTTAAGCTCCTAAATTGTCATTAGCATTATTTAATGGTGTCATTAACGAGACTTCTTCTTGATTGCATATCAGTTTCATCGGTGTTACCAATTTTCGAGCAAGCTTTGTGTGTCGATAACATTACCAAGTAATTAACTGCTGCTGTATTGTGCGGTGCGACAATTTTTCGCTCTCAAATTTTCCACAGCCAGCAGCCCGCGCTGACCTGGCTCAAGTTTCGAACACTTATCCCCTGACACCTGGTGAACCCGATGCAAAACCGAGCTGGGGTGGGCAAATTGTTGAAGCCTATGTCTACACCACAAGAGGCAGCCATGCAGCAGATGATGCAGCAGTTTGCGGCATACATGCAACAGCAACAGGCTGCCTAGCAGCAACATAATTTGCAGAGCGGATTCGTAAACCTCGTCAAAATGTTATGGAAAAGCTGCAACAGTTTGAGGGCCGAGATATTTCAAAATTTTGCAATTTGTATGAGCAGTCTATGGAAGATAATGGTATTGAAGACCAGGATACAGTGGAAGGATTTCATCTGATTACAGTGCAAGAACTTAGGGCTCGGATTAAAGAAATTCAAGTGGCTCAAGGGCCGAACTGGCAGGATTTTAAGAAGGCGCTGCAAGAGGAATATTTTCAGGAGGATTCTCAATGGGTGACCAGACAGAGTTTTTCGAAGTGGGTGTAGAAGAAGGGTAAAAATTTATCTGCACGAGAACTGTTGCGAGAGTTTGAAAAGAAGTTTAATCAGTTATCGTCAGCAGAACAACGTTCCTTGAGGGATCAAAAGGTGGAATTGTTTATTCAAGCTGCTGATCCGCGACTACAAAAGAATTTGGTGCAATTATTGGAGGATCCGGTGGGAGAATTGGGTTTGACATCAGATTGGAAAATAGTATCTGAAGCGGTGAACATGATTGTAAGAAGACAGAAGCGAGTTGATAAGCAAATTGTGATCGAGGTACTGGATGATGATGAAGAAGAGATTAAAGAGAAGCCACCCGCTACATTACCCGAAGTGGAGGGGCCTGTTCTTGACGATCTCGTTAGAGGTATTCAAGAACTAAATTTGAATTTTAAAACTGCAAAGGTGTCTACTTCTGAACCTAAGCAGCAACAACAACCACCACATAAAAATTTTAAGGGTTAGCTCAAAGGTGTCTACTTCTGAACCTAAGCAGCAGCAACAGCCACCACATAAAAATTAGGATCGATGCATGTGGTGCGATAGTGAAGACCACAGGTTTGTGAGAGAGTGTAATGAGTTTGATGAATCTTATAAGATGAATGTGGTTTTCTGGAAAGACAAGAAGATTCATCTCAGGGCGACGGGGGAAATGCTCTGCTTGAACTTTGGCAGAGGCGGAATGAAGAAGATAGTGGAGGAAATATAGCATAATGTTGCCCTTGTGGAAGCAGCTACATATGGGCTGCAAGTTTGTGGTAAGGAAGATGATGATGGTACAGGTGGAAAGGGCCAGTTGTGGCCATATGCTCTAAAGACAGCAGAAGCAGGTAAGGTAACATACAGGAAGTTATGACAGGTGGGAAATTCAATTCGAGAAACCATTGGGTGGACCGATCCAGCGGATTCTCTTTCGGTATATGCTTATATTGCTAAAGCTCAAGCCAATGAAGCTATGGTGGAAGAGAAGCGAAAAAGAGATGAAGAGGTGGCTGGGGCATCAAAAAGGTTGATGAGATCTAGCAATAAGAAAGAAGAAGTGCCAGCTCCTAAACCTGCTCCGGAGGTGGTTATGGAAGAGGCTTTGAAGGACAAGAAGCAAGGTAAGCCTAAAGGGCCCTCGTATAAACTCAAGTCTGATATTGAACTGGCTACAGATTTGAAGAAAGTTTTTGAAGAACGTATCCTAAATAGTAACGTGGAGCTCACTTTGGGGGATATTCTTGGAATTGCTAAGCGCGAGTTCCACGAAGAGATCATCGACGTTATAAAAAGAAAGCGACAAGTACCGAGTGATCAAGAGTCAGATCCAGTTAAAATCCAAGTGGTTTGTCACATTGAAGAAATCTTGGAAGACTATGAAGAGTATTTAGCAGATCTTGAAGAAGAAGAACCAAAGCCTGTGGTGGTTCCAAGCCCGATTATACCTGAGGTAAGAAACATGCATTTTAATGACGGGTGAAGATGAAGAAGTCATACCCAAGAGTCACTTTTCGAGGACTCGTTGGGCAAGAGCCACGACAGAAATAGTGGTAAAGCTTGGCGACATTGAGGAGCCGGTTTTAGCTCTCATAGACCATGGTTCAAAAATCAATCTCATGGCAAAGAATTTGCACCAAAAGGGGAAGTGGCCTATTGATGTGGATCACGAGTGGAAAATTTGAGCTACCAACATGCTTCCTGGAGATCTTTACGGTGCATGCGCGAATGTTAAGGTAACTATCGGGGATGTCTGTGATGAGCAAAACTTTTTTATACAGGAGCATTCCTCCTACCCATTGATTCTAGGACAACCCTACATTACGGCTGTGCGGATGGAAACTAAGGTGCTAGATGATGGCTCGGCCTATGCCAGGGTTCGAAGTCGAGATGGTAAGAAAGCGGTTCAATTTCTAACTATATGTGTTGATCATGCTAGAAACAAAGACAGTTTACGTGATTGTCCAATGCTAAAAATACGTAAGGAGTTTAAAGAACAAAGATTTGATCAGGATTTTCTTGGGGTGCCACTATAAAGCGGGACTATGGTGGTGCAATTGAGGAGAAGTTCTCACAAAGAGAAACCTTCTCTTCAGGATTTCTAGGGTTAACATCTGAGGGTTCAATATCTTACAGGAAATTTAATGATTTAACTAAGTGGGAGAAACAATATGTTTCAAGCATTCAAAGTGACTTGTAGGGATGTGATGTGCTAGAACGGAATGATGTGATATCAGGAATCTTTGAAGAGATCTCTTATGTTGATACTATGTCAGAGCTTGAGGATATCAAGCAAAACAGGTTAGAAAGTGGAACTGAAGTTGTTAAAGTGCACTCAATGGACATATACGAGGCACTTATCCATATTGAGGATGACTTGGATAAAGAAGTTGAAGCACAGGTAGAGACGAAGTACAAAACAGTTGCAAAGAAAGTGAGACCTGTGGCTACACCTCTACCAGAGGGATGTGATGGAGTAATTAAAGAAGCTTCTCGACAGCCTATGCTCAGAAATCCTAAGAACATTGGGCACAAATTCACTAAAGAGACATTGCAGCAGATGAAGGTGGGAGAAGATGGTTTTCTCAACGAAGAGGAAATCAAGTGTTTTCAAGGTATGCTCGAAAAACATGGTAAAGCTTTTGCCTTTGAGCCAAGCGAGATTGGGTGTGTGGATCCAAGTGTTGTGGCACCTATGGTTATATTCACTGTTCCTCACATGCCATGGAGATTACGTCCTATTCCAGTTCCCAAAGCTTATCAATTTGCTTGATGAGAAGATACAAATGGGAATCTTGGAACCATCATGTGTGCCATACTCTATCCGATGGTTCACTGTTCCGAAGAAAAATGATACTTTAAGGTTTATACAGGATATGCAACCTGTTAACAAGTTAGCTTTAGAGAGAAGGGATCTTACTACAATGCGTACACCTCTCCGATTGGTAAGGATGTGCACTCTACCCCACAGGGTGCTACTAATTCTGTACCTCATATGATGAACGGCATGAATAAGGTATTAAGGGACTTTATTCCACATATTACTATGCCTTTTATTGATGATCTACGGATTAAGGGCTGTGAGGAAGGCTCAAAAGATGAAGTAAAAGATAAGAGGGGGTGCCGACAGTTTGTTGCTCACATATTGCTGACTGTGATGTTATTTTATCCAGGCTTGAAGAAGTTAACACTTTTAGGGCAAAAATCAACTTTTGGTGCCAAAGAGGTTCTAATTGTAGGGCACATGTGTAGTCCAGAAGGTAGAAGGCCAAGTCCAGCTAAAGTTGAAGCTATTCAAAAGATGAAGGAAATGTGCTCTTCGGTTACTGAAGTTCGTCGGTTTTTGGGTGCATGTGTATTCTATCTTATTTGGCTGCCACATTTTGCTCATGTTGCAGAAGTGCTTTATCAACTGTTGAGAAAAGGTAAAAGATTTGTTTGGGAAGAGGTTCACACACGAGCTATGAGGAAATTAAAGAAGATGCTCCTTGAGGCTCCGACCTTGAGGAAAGTTGACTATAAATGCGGAAGGCCAATAATCTTAACAGTTGACACTAGCCCGACATGTATTGGATGGGCTATAGGTCAAGATGATGAAGAAGGGAATAGATATGCGGTTCGATTTGGAGCAAAAGTGCTCAATGCTTGCCAAAGAGGCTACCCACAGGTTAAGAGAGAACTTTGGGGCGTTGCTACTGCTCTAAGGTCTAATAAAGAAAACTTTATTGGAGCTTCATTCGTGGTAGAGACAGATTGCTTGCCACTGATAGGGATGATTGCAAATTTCTCTTCTCCGGATATTGGTATGCTACGATGGATAGCCTATATTAAATCTCTTAATCCTGAATTTTGTCATATTGCAGGTAGAGATAATCCTGTTGTTGCAGATATGTTATCAAGAGCTAGATTTGAAGATGAAGAAGAGATGCTGACCACAAGTGATGATCTTGGCTTGAAGTTCTATTCGTCTTCTTATCTACATGCAAATTGTGGCAATATTGCTCAAACTTTTGAGGTATTTTCTGAAGAGTTCTATGAAGGAGAATGGCTTTTGATTGGTTGCTACCTTCGCTCTCTTACTAAGCATGAAGGGTGGACGGATCAAGAGTACAAAAAGATAAGGAAGAAAGCTTACGGCTCTTTTCTAAAGGATGGCCATTTATGGAAGCAGCCAAAACGCTCTAAAGGAGTACCGCAGCGGGTTGTTTGTGATAAAGCGACTCAATAGCAGGTTATCAAAGAGTTTCATGAAAGTTTATGGGCTGGACACACAGGGGTCTGGGCAACTTTTGTCAAGATTAAGGATCGTTACTGGTGGAAAGGTATGTATAAAGATGTGGCTCAGTTTGTGGGGACATGCCTAATATGCCAACAATATTCTAATGTGCGACATCGAGATGGGTTGCATCCCACCTATCCACTGGCTATGCACTACAAGTGGGCGGTGGACCTGATAACCATGCCAGTAGGTGTCTGGCAGATGCGGTATATTGTTCTTTCAAGAGAGGATCTTACTAATCAGGTGGAAGGCAGAGCTTTGCGTACCAAAGCTACCAGTTCCGTATGCAAGTTCTTGCTTGAGGATGTAATTTATAGGTATGGATGTGTTGGTAGAATTACTGCTGATAGAAGAGAGCTGGATGTAGATGAAGCTTGGGATTTCTTTGCTCGCTTGGGCATTAAATTGGCTCTCACTATAGCATAAAATCCAGAGGGTAATGGTAAAAGTGAAAGAGGGCATCCGCCTATTGTTCAAGCTTTAGCAAAGGCATGCCAGGGTCATATTGGTGATTGGCGTAAACTCCTACCATTTGCTTTATGGGTTGATCGAACTACACATAGTTTTGTTAAAGGTTTTATGCCATTTGAGCTAATGTACGGGCAAAAACCCATTATGCCTACAGAGGAAGCGGTTATTTCTTGGACCATAATGCCATGGGAAGAAGGTATGTCTACTGAAGATTTGCTGGCATTGCGCATTCGCCAACTTGAGAGGCGTCAGGAAGATATTGAACGGGATAAAGTAATGCTTAAGGAAGCAAGGTTGAAGAACAAGGCAGCGTTTGATGATAAACACAAACTACGACCTCGTGCCATTAAAGATGGGGATTGGGTCCTTGTATATGACAGTAGCCTGGAAACCCAGTACACTGCTATGCGGTGATAGACCGCTTTTGGCATGTACAAAGTAGCGTTTATATGCATGGTCATATATACCAAAATATGTAAATCCATGCATTTAAGAGCTTTGCAAAGTGGTTTCAAGTTCGAAAATAGGTGCAACGTGTGCACATTGTAAATATGCTTGCTTGCATGTCGGCAGTCGGACACATATACATGCCCGTATAGGGTATCGGGCCCTTGGATATGGTTCTAGGTGGCTTATTTTGGCTCTATATAATGTGTTTGAGCTTTCTAGAATTTAAATAATACAAGTAACAAGTGTGGGTACTCTCATCCCACTTGAGAAATTTGACACATGCGGTAACTATCTATTTGCGGCGCCTGATCTGTGGTGATACGTGCATCGCCCTAGAAGTGGTCAAAAATAGAATGTGGGGATGTGGAAATGTGCTTTGGGTATCGAGGATCAAGCCTGCGAAATTTGGTGAATTTTGGAGTCCGTTTGGGGTTTTTCCTGTGAAAAATGCCCGTCAAGGGTCAAAACTGGCCAAAACTGGGCCAAAAAAGGTCAAAAAGGGTGTGAAATGGCTTAAAATTGCCACATCACTCACGGTGCCATGATGGTCCAAGCTGAGGGAGGAATTTTGAAGAGCAATATCAACACTTTCACCCCTTTGTGTGTGGGAGGAAGCAGGGTTCCTACAGGTGGTTTAGTGCAGTCCCGTTGAGTTCCCTTCCTGTTTTCGAGTGTATGGAGGAGTGAATGAGAGCTTTCTCTCTTCAATTTTGCACTTGGGAGAGTCTATGGAAGTTCTGGGGTTTCTATGGATGTGTGTGTGCAAGGAATTGAGGGAAGAAGGTGCAGCTTTCGGCAAGATGTTCATGCTAACTTTAAAGAGTTTTTGCAACACTTCAAAGGGCTTTGGGTTCAATTAGAGGCGGCATCCCAAGTACCTCCAGGGGATTTTTTTAAAGTGCATCAGTTTATGGATTGTCTCCATCCAAGTTTAAGGGAGAAGGTCGATCAAGATGAGCCCGCTACATTTGAAAGAGCTGTGGAAATTGCCGAGGCCAAGAGCATGAAGATCAAGAGAAGGTGGGAGCAAGGCCTGACACATACTGAGCCAGTTGTGGTGCAACCAATGGTCCCTGTGACAACGGATGATAGAGTGGAGCGAGTGGTTCAAGGTCTAGATCCCGTTATGGCCCGGGTTTTGCATGATCTTGCTAACCAGTTTGCAAGAATTAAGAATTAACATAATGAATAGGAACTAAAGAGAGGAGCGGCCAACTGGGAGAGGCAGGGGACGAAGGCTACAAGGTAGATGCTACAATTGTGATGAAGAGGGTCATTATGCCCCTGATTGTCCTGAACCACCAAGAGAAAGAGGAGGGATATACCCCTTGTATGGAGGTGGTCGAGGAAGAATAGAAGAAAATCATCAAGGACGGGCACTAGAAGCACCACCGCCGCAACAACAACTGCAACCATTGCCTACAAATGGAGAAGGTAGGGATATTAACATCATTACCCTTGAGCATCAAGATGTGGATGTTTTGGCCAATAAGAGAGCTAGGCATGATAGGGAGAAAGAGACAGAAGAAGAGAGGGAAACAAGAGCAAGAAAAGGAAAGGCTAAGGTAGAAGACAAACCAGAAAGTAGTAAGAGGCGGCGAAGAAGGAAAATTGGTCCAAAGGACTACCTCCTTGGCCAAGGTGTTGAAGACTATGGTATTGTCGACGACATACGAAATCAAAAGGAAAATATATCTTTTGGTCAATTGGTGGCTTTGAATGCTAAATTGAGGAGGCAGTGGACCAAGTGTGTGAGTACGCGGCTCCCTTCCAAGAAGGAAAAGCGCCAAAGCATGGTGTCATCTTTGAGGGTTGGTCATCCAGTGGATATGGTGCCAATAGTTGAAGCTATGCTAGGAAAGAAGACAGAAGTGCAAGCATATGTGGATGGTGGTGCCCAAGTGTGCGTCATGACCGAGGCTATCATGAAAGAAGTAGGTGTCAAGATGTCAATGAATGCTTCGATCCGTATGAGAATGGCCAACCACAAAAAGGCAAGGTGTCTTGGAATAGCTAAAGATATGAAGATAAAAGTCTTGGGGATTGAGTGCTTGGTTGATTGCTACGTGATGCAAGCGGGTGAGAATGTGTATCCAATCATTTTAGGGAGGCCATAGCTTATAACCCTTGGTGCTAAGGAGGATTGGGGCACGGGCTTGATCACCATCCCCGACAAAGAGAAAGGAAGGACCATTGTCTACAACATGAAGACACACGAGAGCCGTACACAGCCCCTAGTGGAGATGCAAGATACGGATTCGACGGAAACCACATCATACGGTAGTGATGCTTCGTCTACATCATCAGAAGAAAGTGTAGAGGAAGGCTTGATGCAATTATGTCCTGATCATTTTGGGATAAGTGTTGAAAAGGAAGCATCGATGCATGATGTGAAGATCAAGGAGGAGAAGGATAGTCCAAAAGCAATTGTAGAGCCTGCCAAAGTGAATGTAAGGAGCATGCTAGGAGAGGACTTGACAGAAAAATAAAAAAAGGAGTATGAAGACATGTTTACAGAGTTTCCAAAGCTATTTTCCACTGAATATATAGAGTTGCAAGCAGCTAAAGGAGTCGAGCATAGAATCAATCTAAAAGAAGGTGCCAAGCCAAAGGTTCAAAAGCTTAGGAGATTGGGGGTCATTCATGAGAAGGCACTTCATGAAGAGGTGATGAAGCTTTTGGAAGCAAATTTCATCTTTCGAGTGGAGGAGTCTGAATGGGTCTCTCCTGTTGTTATTGTGCCCAAGAAGAATGGAAGATTTAGGATATGTGTCGATTTCAAACCTTTGAATGCTGCCACAAAAAGGAATCATTATCCACTACCCTTTTTAGATGAAATCCTCAATCAGGTTGCAGGTCATGAACGTTACTCAATCATGGATGGATTTTTTGGCTACTTTCAAATCTTGATAGCGATTGAAGATTGATTGAAGACGACCTTAATTACTCCTTGGGGTTGTTTTGCCTACAAAAGAATGCCTTTTGGGCTGGTTAATGTATATGATACCTTCCAAGGATGGATGAATAGAGTGTTTGGTCCCTACTTGGGTAAGTTCATTCGCGTTTTCATGGATGACATTGGGTGTTATAGCTGAAGGGTCACACATTTGGACAAATTGAGGTTGAGTTTTGAAAGGCTTCAACAAGAGGGTGAGCAACTCAACCCAAAGAAGTGTAAGTTTTCTCATGCTAGAGTCCATTTGCTAGGACATGTGGTTGCCCAAAATGGAATAGAAGCTGACCCAGAGAAAGTTAAAGCTTTATTGCTTATGGATCCGCCCAGCAACACAAAGGATTTGGCATCATTTGTGCATAAGCTCAGGTACTTGTCACTTTTTTTCTGGATGCTATGTCAGTATGTGTTTGAGTGGAATGAAGAAATGCAATAGGCTTTTGATGGCATCAAGGAGGTATTGTGTGCTTTACCAACAGTGAGTCCTCCTGACTTGCAGTCGATTTTCTATGTATCTATTAGTGTGGGGTCAGTAGCTTTTGGGTCGGTTCTCTTACAAAAGCAAGGAAGGAACTTCAAACCAGTTTATTTTGACAGCAAGATGAAGAATGTAAGCGAGTTCTATTATACGGAAATGGAAAACCTATTTGTTGCCCCAAAAGTTCTATGTGCTCACCACATCGAATCTTTTGCCGGATGTAGTACAACATTTGAAGCCTAGCAAGCGCATCTTAAAGTGGACTTTGGAGCTTCAAGAGTATGAGTTTGAGTTTAAAGTGGATCATTCTGTTAAAGCTCACTTGGCAGACATAGTGGTACATAAGGGGGGGGAGTTTCCATCTTACCCAAGGGTTGACAAGGATGATCATGAAGAGGAAGTAGATATTACAGATACGTATACAATGATGTTTGATGGTGCATATAGGAAAGTTCTTCAAAAGGCAAGTGGTGGGGTAGTCATTAGGAACCCAAAAGGTGATGTAATATTTTCTAGAGCTTACGATCTTGATGAAGCTGAAAGTAACAATGAGGCCGAGTATCTCACGCTTTTCCTTGGGTTGAAGCAGTGTGTTGAGTTTGGACTGAAGAGGGTCATTGCAAAAGGGGATGCATTGCTAGTCATGAATCAATTGCTTGGTTTGTGGAATGTTAAGAAAGAAAATTTGAAGAAGTGGGTCTATGGCATCAAGAAGCTTTTTCATGAGTTTGAGAAGATACAGTTTAAGCATGTTCCTTGTGAGCAGAATAAAGAAGCTGATGAGTTGTCTAGGGACAAGTTGGATGCCTTGGTAGCTCCTTTAAAGGTCAAGGAAGCCTTGTATGCAGGAAGGGAATCATTGCAAGATGTAGAAGTATTTCTTGGTAAAGGGAAATGTCCAGAGGGCATGTCAAAGGTTCGGCGTAAGAGAATAGTTGCAAAAGCAAGAAACTACACATTGGTAGGTGAGGATCTCATGCTTTATGGCAAGGATAGCATTTTGAGAAAAGTGCCGTAAAAAGAAGAGATAGGCTTGATTTTGGAGCACTGCCATGAAGAAACAGGCCATCAAGGCAAGGATCAGGTTGTCTTTCGTGTTTTGAGAGCAGGTTACTGTTGGCCCTCTATGATGAGAGATGCTTATTTTTGGTGCAAATCATGCCATGAATGCCAAGTGTTTGCAAATCGGAAGCTTTTTGCTGAGCCTCAGAAAGCTATAATGTCTTTTGATGCATTTGCAAAATGGGGAGTAGATGCTATAGGTCCAATGCCAAGGACCAACAATGGTAAAAGGTATATCCTTGTGGTTGTGGACTATTTGACAAAATGGGTGGAGGCAAGAGCAGTAAAAGATGTAACAGCAAGAAGAGTGGCCTCTTTTTTATATGAACAAGTGTGTTGCAGGTTTGGAGATCCTATGGTTATCATTTCTGATCGTGGACCAGGGTTTAGGGGAAAACTTGTTGCTGCTCTCATGGAGAAATTGAAAATTTAGCATAGGCATTCTTCTCCTTACTACCCACAATGCAATGGGTTGGTTGAGAACTGCAATGGTCAAATTATGAAGATGCTATCAAAGTATGCTAGAGAGCATCCTAAAGAGTGGGACTTGGACTTGGAAAAGTGTTTGTGGGCTTATAGAACTGCGTATAGAGTGTCAACACAGTTTACACCATATGAACTTGTTTATGGAAAGGAAGCTCTCATGCCCATACAAGTTCAATTGGATGCCTTGATGTTTCTGTGCAGAATGCAAGGTGAGCATAATGATAAGTTGCAAGAAAGAATTCTTTCTCTAGAGTTGCTACGAATGAATAGAGAGAAAGCCAGTGATTATTATCTTCAACAAGCAGAGACAAGGATGGAGAAAATGAATAAGAGGTTGCCAGAGAAAGAGATCAAAGAATGAGATTTGGTGATGAAGTATGATTCTCGCTTGGATTTTACTTCTCAAAAGAAATTGAGGGACAAATGGTTACAGAGTGAAGCATGTATTTTCTAATGGCACCTATGAGTTGGAAAAATTTTCTGGTGAACATTTGCGCTACAGAATAAATGGTTATAGACTGAAGAAATATTTTGCAAGGGATGTGGTTCCAGATGCAAATAGTCTCTTGGTTGAGCATAAATGCTCTACCTAGAAGGTGGGCAATGATGATAGACTGCTTTTGGCGTGTACAAAGTAGCGTTTATATGCATGGTCATATGTAAAAAACGATGTAAATACATGCATTTAAGAGCTTTGCAAAGTGGTTTCAAGTTCGAAAAAAGATGAAACCTGTGCACATTGTAAATATGCGTGCTTGCGTGTCGGCAGTCGGACACATATACATGCCCGTATAGGGTATCGGGGCCTTGGATATGGTTCTAGGTGGCTTATTTTGGCTCTATATAATGTGTTTTATCTTTCTAGAATGTAAATAATTCAAGTGACAAGTGTGGGTACTCTCATCCCACTCGAGAAGTTTGACACATGCGGTAACTGTCTATTTGCGGCGCCTGATCTACGGTGATACGTGCATCGCCCTAGAAGTGGTAAAAAAATGGAATGTGGGGATGTGGAAATGTGATTTGGGTATCAAGGATTGAGCGTGCGAAATTTGGTGAATTTTGGAGTTTGTTTGGGGTTTTTCCTGCGAAAAATGCCCGTCGGGGGTCAAAACTGGGCCAAAAAAGGTAAAAAAGGGTCTGAAATGGCTTAAAATTTCCACATCACTCACGGTTCCGTGATGGTCCAAGCTGAGGGAGGACTTTTGAAGAGCAATATCAGCACTTTCACCCCTCTGTGTGTGGGAGGAAGTAGGGTTCCTACAGGTGGTCTAGTGCAGTCCCGTCCTGTTTTCGAGTGTATGGAGGAGTGTATGAGAGCTTTCTCTCTTCAATTTTGCACTTGGGAGAGTCTATGGAAGTTCTGAGGTTTCCATGGATGTGTGTGTGCAAGGAATTGAGGGAAGAAGGTGCGACTTTCTGCAAGACTATGTGACCCTGTATCGGTGCCATTAGGGTTGGCGCTACTCCAAAGAGTCCAACAGAGTGAAGTTTGGTGAAGCTTTTGCAATGGTTTGAGAGTGGCCTTTTGTGGCTGGATTTTTTGGTTTTTTGATGGTTTTTCTTGTATATTTTGGTCACCATCAAAAGCGTGATTTCAAGTGTTGATCACCTCGACTCACCTTGTAGTGTCTGCGGGCAGGCAAGGGCTTGTAGGTCGAGGCGTTTGGAGTTTGAATTGAGCTTGTGGGTAGAGTTTTTAGGGAGCTTTTGAGTGGTAGTGAGTGAGGTGAGGAATTCAAGTAAATTCCTTGTGTTGTGTTGAGTTGTCTGGGTGTGTGAGTGTGCGCACGACATCTTTTGCTCCATCAGTGGAAAATGGTTAAACGATGGTTTCGACCATATGTAGTAGTTCATGTTTATGATAATGCGACCTACAAGTTATGCGAGATTGATGGCACTGATCTCAAGGTGCCTATTGCACGGAAAAGTGTTAAGTTGTTTAAGCAACGAGATGGTGAGATTAATATTGGAGACTTCAACACAGATCAGCCTCCTGAAGACGATGTTATGTATGCATCAAACGATGAGTCTAATGATGCTCTTGATGATGCTTTATAAGTACGGTTGGCACAGACCGGAGTCTGTGCAGGTTCAGAGGGGGTGGATGTCGTGCAGCTCCGCCCCCATGCTAAGAAAGATGCTAGAAAAATGCACATCAAGTTGTTTGAAGCTTACATGATTAATGAACAGTAGTTAAGGCCTGGTAACATGACAAGTTCAATGTTGAATGTATGTCAAATGTGGTTAAAAAGGCCTAGTGATGCCTTAATGATGCTAAAAAGTGTTATGCTTGAAGTGGGCACGGATGAGATATTGTGACCTAGAACTGCAGTGCTCGATGTGCTCTACCGGCCTGTCTTTACGGCTCGTCAATCGGAGCTACGGATAAGAAGTTATGACAGTTTTAAGTTGAGTTAGTAGCAGATCCGTACCGGATTGAGCAACTGCAGAGCTGAGGGGACATAAGTGAAATGAATGCACAGGCGTGAAGTGCTTACTTTGTGGAGCGTGTCGGTCTTTTCAGAATCAATGGGGCGATCGGAGGTACGGTTGCCAAGATATGGACCGTTAAAGATGCACCGGGGCCCGGCTCCGTACCAGTTAGGTTCGCTTGATCGGAGTGCCGTCTGGGACTTTTATAGCCTCATCAGGGTTTGTATGCATTTTATGCAGTTTGAGAGTTCTATAGGGATTCACGGCTCATCAGACAGAGTCCGGCTTGATCAGATAATACCGCTTGAGGCCGGTGTCAGTTGTCGGCACTGTTGAGCTGGGTAATTTTGGCATTATCTGAGAAGCTGATGCAAGATATTAACAGCCGAGTGCAAAGGGACTTCTAGCAAGTTCAATCACCTATACGTGCATCTTAGAAGCATGAGGCATTATTCAAGATGCTAGTATGCACACTAAAAGTCACGAAGATATTGTTAGTCAAGGACTGTTGTGGGAAGATGTTGTGCTTGGCAAAAAACATTTTGATCTTCACTTGTGGTTGGCAATGCTTTGGCCGGCATGCGTGCCAAATGTGATGCCTTCTACTTGCCGGCCGCTCACTATGAGACTCAATGGCCGTCGGGAGCAAAGGCCGGTCGTCCAAGGCCATAAGTTAAAGGGCCGCCCAAGGCCATAACCCAATGGCCGCCCAAAACCATTTAAATAATACCCAATAGGGTAAGCAGTGTGCAGGCGAAAGAAAATGAAAGCAAAGAGATGGCGTTGCAGCGCGCAGAATAGCGCATGGGAGAGGAAGAGCTCGTAGCGAACTGGGGGAGACTCTGGCGAAGACGACCGTTGTGAGTAGGATGGAAACACATAGATCGCCTCTATAATGACCCGACACACACTCTTGGGATGATATACACACACACTATGGGGCACCACTCAGCTTACACAACCCACCTGGCCGAGACAGGGAACACACCGATGGAGTGAGAGGAGAGAGACTACCCTTTTACCCACTCCACACAGAGAGACACTCACACACACACCCAAAAAACTCAGCTCAAAAGATGATAATTTCTGATGTTTAGATACAATAGAGCTTGGGCCAACACAAATGGGCAAATAGCTCACACAATATAGGTAAAACTTGCCAGATACACTCACAAATTGGAGCAGAAGCTTCGCTCATAGGAGAAACTTACACAACCAAAATAGTGAGGAATTTGGCAAAATGGACAGCGCCATCGCGTCCGGAATGGCCCAAAACCTCAGTCTACAATGTCAAAGTGCTCAAATCCGACCTCGGATGAGCAGTTTACGGCCAAAACAGGCTCCAAAAACCCCAAAAACACAATTGCGGCTGTTCCTCCTCTCTTCTCCACGTTTTTCTGGTCTTCTCTTTGTTTTTTCAGTTCCCACACTTAGCTTTATTAGTTGGTCACCCTTGGCCTAATAGATGACCTCAAACGGACCCCGAACAAGCCAAAAACTGACCTCTCAGTGCATAGTTATCACCCTGTTGCATCCATCCGCACACCTGGCACTCAACTTTTTCCAATAATGCATCCCGCCACCACGTGAAGTGGCCCCAAAATATGGTCCTCATGATGACCTTTCTGCATAATTATCACAAGAAAACATCCACGTTGTGTCCGTACTTATCCACGTGCAAATATTGACCCCGTTCGACCTCCTGACGCCACTAGATGCCATCTGACGAACCTGCTTACCTCATGTCGTTGGCCTGCGGATAGCTTCCTCAAGAAGTTTTACGTGCTACCAACTCCTCATTATTGTAGAAACAACACACTGGTACTGGTGATAGTGAAAATCGATGCACTATGTACATGCTGTCCTACCTGTACACATGTGGGCCCCACGTAACCACCTGGCTCTGGAAAATGGGCAAATCTTTATTTGATGCACCATGCATGTGTATGTACATATGCACAATCCCTTGCTCCAAAAAACTCCTGACATAATTTGCCCATCCCCTAGCCTGCTAGATCATTCATGATCAGCAGCAACAAAAAGAGATATGAGGCTCGCCGCATCACAGGTCTCCTTATCCCTCACCAACATTACTCCCTCCACAGATAGCTCATCTTGATCCACCATCATTAACCTGGAATGATACAATTTCAGACGCAATCCATTTACCCTTGACTTATGTAGAATCCCATCCAGGTTAGCTAGCTGATATGTACCATTTGGAAAACACTCCACTACCTTGAAAGGGCCTTCCCACTTAATGTGAAACTTCTTTTGGAAGGTGTTGTCCAGCTTACTGTTGTAGCGTAAAACCAAGTCATGCTTCTTGATACCCTTACTTTTGACCTTTTCATTTATTTTTGCCAAAGCCTTATCTTGCATCTGCCCATAATGCTCCAATGCACTCATCCTATCCAGTTGAACCTCTTGTAATTGTAAGAGCCTCTCTTTGAACGCATCACTAGGTGGCCCAAGCAACTTCTCTAACATCTTTACTGCGGGCAACTCTACTTCCACAGGCAATAGTGCTTCCTTTCCATATACCAAATGAAATGGAGTAAATCCCGTACTTGTCTTCACCGAAGTGCGGTAAGCCCATAATGCACTAGGCAATTCCAAATCCCAATTCTTTCCTTGGTGCTCTGTCACTTTCGAAAGAATCTGTACCAACTCACCATTGAATCTTTCATTCAATCCATTACACTGCAGGTAATAAGGAGTGGTATGCTGGTGCCTAATCTTCATCTTTGCGCATAAAAAATCTAGCAGTTTAGCTCTAAATCGTGGCCCCTTATCTGAAAGTAGCTCCAGTGGCACTCCAAACTTGCAACATATTTCATCATACACAAATTTTGCCACATCCTTTGCAGTGATCTGTTTTACTGCTATAGCCTCTGCTCATCTAGAGAGATAGTCTACTGCAGTCAAAATATAGCTTTTGCCCCTGCTTGTGATAGGTAACGGGCCTATTGCATCAATCCCCCACTTTTTAAACACATCAAACGCCATAATGGTTTTTCGTAGCTCTGGCTTCAACACTCTCTTCCCAAGTGCTTGACACCTATTGCAAGACCTACACCAATGGTGAACATCCTTGTGCAAACTAGGCCATACATACCCCTCTTGCAAGATCTTATGCAAGGTGATCTTTAGAGCAAAATGGCCGCCACATGCGCCTTCATGATTTTCTTCCAACACTCTATAAAGCTCCTCCTGCTAAGGTACACGTCTCAACACAAGATCAGCCCCTTTCATGTATAAGACATCACCAATCAATTTGTACCTGTATGATCTACGCACAAAACCATACTTCTTAGACTTCTGAATCTCCTTCGGAATGATTCCTGTTAACAAAAATTCTTCTTCTTGAGCCAAACTTTCCCGGCCATGATAAAGAGGTAAATTGGTCCTCAACACAAACAGCTCCCCAATCATGCTTTGAGCTGCTTCATGTGCCTCTCCATTTAGAGCACGTTCAATATGTCTGATGCTCCATTTAGAGCACGTTCAATATGTCTGCTGCTCCATGCCTCAAAATTTTTTAATAGGCCTTTAATTCTCAAACACATTTTCTTCAATGAGGTGTTCTTGCTCTTCCACACACCCAACACTTGCTTCACAACTAACAAGGCATCACCTTTTATGCTCAACCTTCTAACCCCATGCTTCAAACAAATGTGTAATCCAGCTTCCAAAGTAGCATATTCAGCCTCATTGTTACTATGAGCATCCAATTTGAACCCTCTCTTACATACTAGCTTCCCCTCTGGATCATAAAGTGCTATACCTCCTGAAGCCGCAGCATGGCTCTTTCTGTAAGAGCCATCAAAGAACAATACATGTGCATTGCTGATCTGTGGCACTTCTTCAACTACCTTTCTCACCACCTCTTCCTTAACAAGAAGGGGATTCTCCTTGTAAGTCAACAAATCAACTAGGGTAGATCTTGTACTGTCTTCCACTAGGAAAGAGAACTCGAACCATTGCAGCTCAATTACCCATTTCTTGACCACATTTGACATATTAGTGCCATTAATTAACTGTGGCAAAAAAGCATAACTCGTCAAGAAAACAAAAGGTCTTGGTAGCAAGTAATGACGAAATCGACAAGCAAATATTACACTAGCCATCACTAGCTCTACTTCCGAGAACTTTCTCTTTGCTAGCAACTTCACTCGTCTTGCATAATACACTGGCCTCATATAATGGCTGCCCTTCCCCTTTTGCAATAGCATGGCTCCAATGGAATCATCCCCTACTGATGGATTTACATAAAACACTTGCTCCCAATCAGGAGCCTTCATGGCTGACAACCCCCCTAACACGTCTTTCACCTCTTGAAACACTTCTTCACACTTGTCATCCCATTGCAATGGATCATGCTTTGCCACTTGTTGTAATGGATAAAGAAGCTGTGAAGACAATGGAGTAAACCGTGCCATGTACTTCACTTTGTGTATAAAGGTTGCCAATTCCTTTGTACTCGTAGGTGATGGAAGAAGAATAATAGACTTAACCTTGTCTGGGTCAGCCTCAATGCCATTTTATGACACCATGTGGCCCAATAACTTCACCCTTGGCTATGCTAAATGACATTTATTTGGATTTAGTTGTCCTCCACATTCATCATATAGAGCCAATACCATTTGCAGCTTCTCATGGTGTTCAGCCCTACTGCTGTAGACACAGAAGTCATCCATAAAAGCTGTAACACAACTGCCAATGAATGGTGCCAATACCCAATTTGCTCTCTCTTGATAAAAGGATGGTCCATTTGTCAACCCAAATGGCAATACCGTGTAACAATAACAGCCCCATGGTGTAATAAAAGTTGTCTTTGTGCGGTCTTTAAGAGCAATCTTCAATTGAAAATAGGCTGAAAAACCATCACACACACACTATACCTCTCATAACTTGCCGCCACTGAATCCAAGATCTGATCAATGAATGGAAGAGGAAATGGGTTCTTCTTAGTGGCCGCATTTAAGGGTTTAAAATCTACACAAATCCTCTACTTCCCATCCTTCTTTGGATTGACTACTGCTGGACTCGCCCATTCTGTGGTCTCCACAGAGACTATGAACCCTGCCTTCAATAGCTTGTCCACCTCTTCCTTCAAGGCTTACATTTTCTCTTGACCCATCCTTCTTAGCCTTTGCCGCACTGGCTTAGCACCTTCTTTTAGCTCTATATGCATCTCTTCACCCTTGAACCCTCTAATCTCTTCATATGAAGTAATGAAAAAATCAGGAAAACTAGCCATCGTGTGCAAATATATCTCCTTCTCTGTTGACCGCTGGGTCAACAACACAACATAACTCAAGTTTCGTACCAAAGTCTTATCTTTTGCGAGTTATGAAATGCTGTGGATTATGGCTATAAATGTCATCTGTAATGAGTAGTTATTCTAGTTTCAAAAGCCGCGGTGCAATGGCACTTCCAGATTGTAAATACAAAGCCATTTGACCCTTTCAACCCCATTTTTGGTTAAACCTAAGGTAGCCTTAGTATATAAGGTACCTAGGTCATTTTGTAAAGAGGACTTTTATCATAATCAAAACTGAGCACTGCCGTCTACTGTGTGTGTGAGAGAGAAAGAGAGTGAGCGTGAGCTTCATCCTCTCGCTACGCGCGGCTCACTCAACACATTGGAGATCCGACTGCACCATTGTTGTAGGCTCGAGGAGAGCTACGTGACAACGCCAAGCATTCCACGCGAGATGAAGCGCACACGCCGACGCATCTACGAGCTATTTGTGGCCGTAAGTGTATCAAACGATGTCTGTTTTCTGCGTGCTAGTAGTCTATAGAATCGTGGCGACATAGCTACGCATAGGTACTCATAAATTTCAGTTTCGGGCACTTTCAAAATTCAGCTCTGTCATCCTACGCATTTTCCGCAGACGGGTTTAGAGTTAGGGTTTTGAGTGTAGAAGTTTAGGGACAGGTGTATCCTAGTGAGGGGATGGTGTTCCTTAAGTTTCGTACGAATCTGGCATGATTCGGTGGGTTACCTTCCGTATGTGTGTATGTGGCTAGGTGGTGTAGTTGAGAGCAGTGAGGTTCTTGATTGTGGTTTAGTTGCCCTTCCAGAGTGTTGTATGTGTAGGATGGTCTCAGCGTGACAACCTTAAGAGATTTCCTCCGTGTGCCTATCGTGTCATTTGTGTCCTCGATTGACATTATGTTGATCTAGGTAGTGTTTGCATGCACTTCATGGGTGTGTGAGTCTCTCCCGTCCAACATTGGCGCCGTTGCCGGGGACACAAGGACCTAATTAGGTTTCCTACTAACACTGGTGTGATGGTTGCTTGATTTAGTTTCGGCTAAAGAAAGCGTTTTTCTTAAGTGGATCCGGAAGAGGATATTCCGTGATCAAGTGGATAGCCAGGAAGCGTGTGTCTTGCCGAGGGTCTGCGACTAGATAGGTTTAGTTAGGATCTGTGCATTAGAGTAGTTGTTGGTGGTCGAGTGATTTGTGAGGTGATAAAAGCGTTTACTAGTCCGTGTGTGGCAGTGAAGCGTTTTTCTACTCATAGATGCAAAACCCCATATGATTTGTAGGAGTAGCTTTAGGTAAGTGATCCGATTCTGATCTAGAGCTATTCAACACTGAATTATTTGCTAAAGTGCTTGATTGCATTTGAAATCACGGAAAAGTGTGCTTTTGAGGGTAAAAATGCATTAAACAAGCTTTTGTGGATATTTTTGTATGATTGACTGATGCTGTGCATATAAAAGAGCATTTGCAAGGGTTCTGTGAAGAAAACCTGCAATTCTGTAAACATAGACATCCTACGTGTAGGATGTCTGAAGGGGGTTCTGGAGACCAAATTTGAAAATTTTGACTGCACTAGTGGGTTCAGAGGGTAGGTTTCACCCTAGTAACATATTGACTTGGGTGTTTTTCCCTATTTTTGTTGACCAAAAGCCAAAAGGCGGAGTTAGAAAACGTAAAATTTCAGACAATGCTAAATTGAGTGATTTTTGCATGTTTTTGCAATTGTGAAGCATACTTGCACTTGCTGAGAGCATAAGGAAGCATCAGGGACACTTTAGTCTGAAAAAATCAGCAGTAGACATCCTACGCGTAGGATGTCTATAGGGTGATCTGGTGGAAATTTTGAAATTCTGAGTTTACCAGTGTGTTCAGAAGGTAGGTTTTACCCTATTTTCACCTGGAAAGTGGAAATTTCACCAAATTTTGATAGATCAAAGCCAAAAGATGAGAATTGCCTGACATCCTACCCAGATTGTGTCCAAAGCCTAATTTTGAGACCAAACCATAGGGTGACTTCAAAGGCATGTTCTAAATGTTGTATTGAGTGCATGTGATAAATTTCATCTCATTTGGGTGAGAAAATTGGGTTTTTAGCAGACTTTAGTATTTTTGACTGAAAAAGGCAAGAACAGCTAGTTTTGGGGTCTTTTGACATCCAAATTAAAATCTAAGCATAGCATTGGGTTGCTGACATCAAGGGGAAGCTGTGGGACAAGTCTGGGGTCAAACACGCCAAAAAGACATCCTACGCGTAGAATGTCTTCTGTGTGATTTTGGACTCTAAACAAAATTCTGAGCATACCACAGTGATCAGCACCTTAAGGAGAGTACGTGGTTCAAATTTGGGTTCATTCTGAGCAAAAAGACATCCTACGCTGTCGTGCTGTGACACGTACATAGTGGGAACGCATGCTACAAGAGTTATCTTGTAATTTTTTAGATACATAATTATCTTTCCTATAATGTACATATGCATATTTAAGTATAATAATAAGCCTTCTATCTCATCCTATTATTTTTCTCAAGGGTAACCTATTCTTACTTTACCATCAGAAAATACTATGGGAAAAGCATCAATAGATCCGCCTCTTTAACTTGGGGCAAAAAGCATTGATTCTTTATTTCTACTATCTCATTATCATCTCACACCCTAGCTAGATCCT
Source organism: Adiantum capillus-veneris (assembly GCF_014529385.1). Lineage (NCBI taxonomy): Eukaryota > Viridiplantae > Streptophyta > Polypodiopsida > Polypodiales > Pteridaceae > Adiantum > Adiantum capillus-veneris. The sequence goes on along the minus strand of NC_140933.1, from coordinate 57,154,609 downwards.
ATATCTAGGGTAAACTCCAATATATATATATATATATATATTCTATGTATTTTTTTATATTTTTCTTATATTTCTTTTTAAATAGCTACTAGGAAGGAATCATATCCTAGTGGGACACTAGGTGGCATGATTTCAAAGATACACTTATTTTAATGCATTATTGCAAGCATTATTACAAAACTTTGTCAAGGAGCAATGTCATGCTTTCATATGGCATGAGCTGTCCTTTGGAATCAAATGAAAGTCTAGGCTAAGGGGACCACATGAAGACTTTTGCTGCCAAAAATGGACCCTATTTTGATGAATTTTTTACACAAGGTTCCAATCCGAATTGGAAAACGATTTTAAAATGAAGATCGTAGCTAATGAGCTGAATTTTCTGCTCATATTTTTACTTTTTTATTTGGAGCTACGGTTGAGGAGATATGATCAAAATACTAGACCCCAGTCTGCCCACATCATGCAGGGACAGCTCATTTCCAACTTTTCCAATTCCTGTTCACACTGGCCCCTCTCTTTTTGTGTAAACCCTTGGGGGTTCCCTTCACCTATAAAAGGGGACCTCTTCTTCCTTGAAAAGAACTCAAGCATTTAAGCCATTGATGAGAGGAATTCATGAGGGAGTGAGTAGTAATGCCAAATTGTACTTAGCCATTAACATAAGCCTAAGCCTATACTTTCTCCTAGAAAAAGACTAGCCATTGTTGCAACAAGCTAATCTTGGAAGATCAACTCTAATCAAAGAAGGTCTTGCACTTGATGTATCAATCAAAGTGGAATTATCCACTCTTCTTCTCTCTCCATCAATAATGGTGCCAAAGGGTTTGTCAAGTAAGATGTGTTCTACATTGATGTTTTCTTGATTTCTTGTTGTTTTCTTTTTCATCTCTAATCCAACACACATATATATATATATATCTAATATTATCTCCTTAACCAAATCTATCTCTCTCACTCTTAGTAATTCATCCTCTCTACAAATTTTAGGTTCTCTTTGCTACAAGTACATCTCTCCCTGCACTATCCTTATTGCCTACGGGCAAGAATAGGGCTTGGGAGGGAAACTTCTCATCTCTTCACTTCTCTCATATCTACATTTCTCACATACTATCCTAGATGAATAACCCACATGATGATAATTTCTATCGCTTTCACTCTGTACAATCTATTAGAATTAATGTATGGATTAGCGGTAAAATACACTTTCAACAACGTATAGTGTTTCTCTTTGGCCCAGAAAGGCTCAATGAAATACTTATATCACCGGATCCCATCATACTACCTCTCATAGACTATAATTTTTCTTTTGATGTAAGCGTAGTTATCTTGCTATGAACCAAGAGGATTTGTACACACAATTAATCCCAATCACTAGACAAAATATATATACTACGGTAAGCACAAAACTACAATTCCAAAGAACAATTCGTAGCCTATTTGGTCAGCCAAGATTGAATGCTATTAACTCATCTATTAACCCTTTCATACTACCCATGATACGATATGACCATAGCCTTGATGTTTTCATCTTTGTGTTGTTTTGACATTCTCTTTTGTGTTCTTTCTTTGTGTGTGTGAGTGCAAGAGAGAAAGAGTGGGTCTTCTTTGATTGCACTTCTTTCCAAACCCTAGTCTTCATGGCATCTATGGTTTAATTCCTTCATATAGTTTTTGTTCAGTTCTCTCACAAACTCTCACAGCCATAAGCCCGGTGCTTTCCCGGCAAGACCGCTAATTTCTCGACAACGCGTAGGATGTCTACTGCATAATTCTGAGACCAAAATTCTCATGTGACCATACCATGCTGTCATATAGCCTTAGTTAAGCCTCCTAGGCAAATTTGGTCCAATTTGGAGTTGATTTGACTTGGGAATTCATCAGAACAGACATCAGGCTTCTGAAGCAGATTCTTAATCATTTGACCAACCTATAGGTGTCAGAATCAAAAAGTAAAAATAGCTGTGAGTTAAGCACATCAAGGGGAAGCTACAGTGCAAGTTTGAGCTAAAACAGAGCAAAAAGACATCCTATGTGTAGGATGTCTTAAGCTTGATTTAGGACTCCAAACCAACCTATGAGAACACCACTGTGATCAACACATCAAGGAGAAGCTAGGGTGAAAATTTCAAGTCATTCTGAGAAAAAAGACATCCTACGCGTAGGATGTCTCAAGGCCATTTTTAGGACCAAATGAAATTCTGAGCATACCATTGTGTTGCTGGACCTAAGGGGAGTCTCTGGACCAAATTTTGTTAAATTCTGAGCATATAGACATCCTACGCGTAGGATTTCTCTAGGCCCGTTTTAGGGTCCAACTGTACTTTTGACCATACAGGAGTGTTCACAGTGTCACAGAGATCCCAAATATTCTTTTAAACTTGAATTTGGACTCATTTTGACCAGTCTAAACTGCATTTCACTATTTCGGCCATAACTTTCACAAACGGTATCGGATTGAAAAAGTTTTTATATCAAAACGTAGCCTGAGAGCGGCTCTACAGATCTTGGAGCAGACTTGAGTTCAACTTTGAAAAAAACGTCGTTTGAGGCCTCAAAATACATCCGGAAGTCAGGGGTGTCTAAAAGCGACAATTTGCGAGAATTGTGACGAAACGGTTGCGGTTTTGGACATAGTTTCGACTTTTCCCTAAACAAAGCACTTGAACACAGTGGACTAAGTCTACTTGAACCAAGCAAAAGCTCTTAAGCCCATAAATCATGTCTACCCTAGATTCAAACACAGCTTACACAAGCTTGGAGATCCCGACGATAGAGGAATATCCTCCCACAATGGATCTTCCAAACTTGCAATTGATAAAGACCCATCTTGTTGAGAGAGTTTGGATAATTGGTCATGGGAGTGAAGGACTATATAGATACATTGACAACAATGAGGTCAATCTTTATAGGTGCTCAGATCCATACCTAGAAGAGATAATGGATTACAAGCTCTTATATGTCTACACATACGGAGTCGACTGTCAATGGAGATCTATAGTTGTGGACAAGTATAGACGAGAATACAGAGTTGTAGAAAGCACAAATCCACAAACTGTACTAGAAAGAGGTGGATATTTGGTCAATGAAGGACCACAAATGCCTCCACCAAACACGAGAATTCCTATAGGAATTCCAAAAAGAGAGCCACCAGGATTCCCTTCAAGAGCAATAACGAGAGAAGGATTGGGAGAGTCTCTGGTTAGACTTGTAGACAATCGAAAAGTTAGACCATCCCAAGTCCAGAAATGGGTAAACAGAAAATACTCCGGAGATAAAGATCCGAGAGATCACGTAACGGCTTTTAGAAGAGTGATTAGAGCAGAGGAAGTTTCAAATTTTGCGACACAGTTTGCGGGATTTGGATTGACTCTAGAAGATGATGTGGCTACATGGTTCGACTTGGTGGAAAAATGGGATTTTGAGACCCTAGATGAGCTATTTGAGGAGTTTATTGAAGAATTCTCGCCAAAAGGCATTGCTCACAACACGGTCTCGCAAATCCATAGATTCAAACAGAAAGAGAATGAATCAGTACACAAAGCATCATTACGGCTCAAGAGATATGTTAAGCTCTGTCCGAGAGCAGAATTACCTACGCAAGCATGATTGATGCTGATCTTTATCCAAGGAATGAGACATGCGGGCCTTCAGAAGGATCTGCATATGATAAGGACACATCCTCTCAGCACAATGTTTCACAGATAAGTGAGTCCATTGACAAGCCAACGACACCTATTGATCAAGACAGAGAGATGACACATCCTCTCAGCACAGTATTTCACAGATAAGTGAGTCCATTGACAAGCCAACGACACCTATTGATCAAGAAAAGCTTATCGACGACTTGGTCAAGAGGTTGATTCCTCTTGTAAGGTCTGATTCGGGAGAGCCGAAGTGGTGTGAAATTGAGAGAAAATGGACGAACCATACAGGGGAAGAGTGCTATTATAGCATGGAAAATGCTAGGAAGAGGTATGTAGAACCTGTTCCAGAAGCACCTACTCCATCTAGATACATTACGAGGAATGCGCCAGGACCAGTAGGAGTTTTAAGGCCACAGCTTGTCTTAGGACAACAACCTCCGCTGCCAGGTGCTAGAATGCCGGTAGACATGAGATACATGCCAATGATGGAAGCATCAAATAAACCAATGCGAGTACCAACGACAATGTGGTATCGTAACCAAAGTGAGTACTACCCTTCGAAGCAACAAAATGTGAGAGAAACACATGGAGTGGTGAGGCTAGTACAACCTCCACCTCCTGGGTTTCAGTCGAAAGAAAGAAGGTATGAAATGGATGAAAAGACATTGCGATTCATTGCAAATATCGGCTTATCTAGGTCAAATCTTGCTTATAGCCAAGAGGAAGTGTAAAAGAATCTCCTCAACCAGAGAAGATTGTCACAAAAGTCGTGACAACCACTTGGTCAAACAATGTCCTCATACGGATATCATTGAAGTAAATGCCTATTGTCTTGAGTGTCGCATCACTCGCTTGATCCCTGATTGCCCGAAAAAACCAAACCAAATCAGGAAAATCACGACAAATGTATCAGGGATTGTTCAGCTCCCTAGTAGCTCAGAAAATGAAAATGTCGTACCAGTTCAAGTGGTTACGAGAGCACAAGCTCAAAATAAAGCTGATGAGAATCCAGAGACAAAGAACACGGAAAGTGACATGAGTCCAAAGACAGACGCACGTAGTCAGAAAACCAAGAGCAAACAAAATAGTTGGAAAGCTAGAAAGACTAGGATGAAAGCACGCAAGGAACGAGAGAAAAAATCCCTAGCTGAGAAGCTTACCAAATCTGAAAAGAAGATAAAACAACATGAGGAAAAGGAGGCACCTTCTCTTACACAGATGGTTAAACCTCCAGAAGAACCATCCACGGATGAGAAACTGAGAAGGATCTGTGTTGGCGGAGAAGGTTAATGAGACATTAGATGCCCTCTTGAAAGCCTATGATGTGAGGCTAAAAAACAACCAAACCCAAGAACACAAGTGGATGACATATCCCTATACGGAACTAGAAAAGCAAAGGTTTGAAATGTGCCATAAAATGATTCAAATAACCCAAGCTTTACTAGAACCACCAGGTGCAAAACTTGAGGGTGTGATCCGTGTCATGCCTACACAAGTAATCCCACCAAACCAGGAACTAAAACAGCCAGATTCTAGTCATGAGCACAGACCAAACCTCAAAGACCCAGCCTTAGAACCAAGGATAATACTGAATACCACGGATAACTCTTCCGAGGGATTTCACCAAGCTATACCTGAGGATTGTAAAGAGATAGATAATCTTGACGAATTGTGGAAACAAGTCAGAGAGGCCAATGAAGCCGATGACCTAAGAAGACGAGTAGACAATACTGGTGATGAACGAGGAGTGTTTCTACCACCAATAGAGGAATTTGAGACTGGATCTCAAATGAATCTAGACGTGCGATCGTATTGGGGTAACAAAGGATCTGTACAATCTATGGATAGTCAACCCCATTCGCTAAGAACACTACCGTCCTACATGGGAGAGTACGAGACCAAGTCAGATGTGGTTGCAGTCCCATCACAGAGACTGTCTCCCAACAAGGCCATCGATTCAAAGGGGCTAGTAGATATTCTATCTACCCTAGTCAACTGTACAATAATGTTAGCCGAGTTGCTCAGAATAAGACCAAACATGTGGGCTAATGTGGGTAAATGTCTAGAGAAATTTGGTGTAAAAACCCCAATGACTCAAATCGAGGAAAGCATCAAAGAGCTTGAAATACCTCAACTACATACTAGGCCAGTGTCATTAAACAAGGTAGGCGAATATTACGAGGGGGAAGATGGAAACACCACCCTTACTATGGAATTCAATGGTGTAAAAACCATGGCAATCCTTGACAGTGGAGCTGGTGTGGCCATTTCAACCAAAGAAGTTTGGAAAAAATGGGGAAAACCTGCCTTGATATCCACACGAATGACCCTGCAGCTTGCAGACGGACACAAGGAAAAGCCCCTAGGACTGCTAGAAAATGTACTTGTTACTTCTTGTGGCATTGAATATGAACACACTTTTGCTGTTGTTGACTTTGGCAAGAAGAACAACTATGACATCATTATGGGAAGACCATTCATGCGACAATTGAAAATGGTCCAAGATTGGGGTTATGACCATATATACCTGAGACATATGGAAACCATAACAAAGGTAAACTTGAGGGACCATAGCTATAGGTATGTGACGAGAACACCGGTTGAGGAGTTTGATTCCGCCACAGTAACAAGATCAGAACTTCCAGCTTGGTTGGGTAAGCCTAAAGAAGTGTGGATGTGTGGAGCTTCACAATGTGGTAGCTTGAAACGTGAGGAATGTATCCTAGAGTGGGTCATAGAGGATAAGGACTATATCCCATAACCATTTCCTGAAGAAGAGTTAGAGCCTTTTGGATGGGAACACATCTTGGCTACTCTGGACGTGTGCGCCGTGGAGGATGCTCCCACAACAAAGTTTTGTGATGAAAATGGCTATGATGTCTTTCCTTATTTTGCAGTGAGTGTAATCCAGGAAAACGAAGAGAACCAGACATCAACAAGCTATCCAAATAAGGAGAAAACAAAGAAATGTGGAGAATCAAAAGATGAAGAAGACGACGAGTTCTATGACTTTGTAGAACACTTCGAGCTTCAAGAAGATCAACGACCCGGGAATCAAAGTCATCGCTACACGAATAAAGTGCATCAAAAGTGGATTCCAAAGTCCTCGGTGAAGACACAGCCACCGCAAGCATCCTCATACATGGATCCTAATAAGGATGCAAAGAATCAGCAAGGAGGAATACGACCAAAGCAACGAGCTAACAATGCTCTAATCAATGGGCTAGAAAAGTCCTCCAAGAAACTACCACCCACGAGCAAACAGACAGTAACTTTCCACTACCAGCCAAAAAATCAAGGGAAAGTACAAGAAGTCAACCTTGCTGAGGATAGTAGCGATAGTGATGAATCTTACGACATCCCCTATCATCAACTCAAACCATCACTATCACCAACCCCTTCAGCAACAACCATGATAGGTCAAAAGAACAGGAAAACAAGTCAAAGCCAAAAAGCTCGACAAATCTGGATACCAAAAAGCCAGATCGGCCAAAAACAGATATGGATTAAGAAGACAAAGATCTCTAATGACAAATCACAAGATCCAACACCAAAACAAAAACAAGGAAAGCGTGCACGAATGGGTAAGAATATCACAAAGTCGCAAGCTTTCACAACTCAGGTTTGGGCTCCAAAGAAGTTGATTCAAGCACAAAAAAGTCAGAAATTCATTTGGATTCCAAAACAACCATAGTATAAACTTTCAAAGCCTGAATCCCATCACCAACCAAGCGTACAAGGGCTGAAGCAAAGAACACTGTTGACTCACACAACAAAAAGGTGGATCCCAAAGAAGTCTCTTCAAACACAAACGAAACACGGGCAAGTATGGGTTCCCAAACGAGAACCAGCAACAAAACAGCCAATAATCGCAAAGAAATGGGTCCCAAAGAAGAACAACAAAACTGTTGTCTGTGCATCGCCGCTTGAATTCTTACAATTCTTCCTATGATTGCAGTACAATTAGAAGAGAGCAAGTCGCTTCAATCAAGCAACGATACAGGAGCTTCAAAGACCATTACATTGCTTAGAATAGGAAGCCTCGCCAACAAATGCCAATAAGCAAATTTCTTATACCCACATCTTGCACAACATAAATCTTTTCCATGCATTGACTGTGCATGCATAATAGGGCTACATTACAAGGCCTGCATAGGCACAACTTTTAATTGCCCAAGCACAACACATACCCTTTGCAATACCCTGTTGTAAAGGATGACTCCAAATAGGAAGGGGGGAGGCATTCTGAATGCAGACCTAACATTATGACTATTAGAGGGAAATGTTTTGTGAGAGGCATTGAATTTTTTCGTTTTATTGTGATAATTTTTTGACAAAATTTAGAGTATATGCCCTCATAGTAGTGTTACAGAGGAGTATGGGGACAAAATACATATATGAGCCCCTAGGGACATGTGTATAGTGTACATAGCATTTAGATTTCTATTTGAATGATTTTTCTTTTGTTAAGTTTTTTTAAAAGATTTTCTTTGTTTATTATTAAGAAAAAATTAAAAAAATCCATAATCCACATGAAGAAAAGACTGACGAGAGGCCTGAGCACTACAAAGAGAAGAAGGTACAGGAAAACCATGAAACTTCCCGAAGTATGTCTCAGCAGCCACTACAACAGCCGAAGAGCTTGTCACAAAGCAGTGTCAACATGCAACTGACAAGTCATACAAGTCAGAGTCGAGTAGCTAAGCCACAAAATGAGTGAGGTGTGAGTCCCAAAGCTTCAAGTAATATTCTATGTGGTCTAAGCATCTAGCTATTCTAGGTACTGCTCAAGCTGGAAGAGTTGAGCATATTTACGTGGTGTCGCTCATGCTGGTATAGGTGAGCAAAAGAGTCGAAGTCTAAATACTTAAGTCTGGTGAAGTGAAGGAGAAGGTCCGAAAGACACTCATGTACTAAGCACAGTGAGATACGAGTGGAGAAACTTCTACATCGACAACCCTTCTTGGAAAGGTGGAAGCTATTGAGACATCTTTTGATGTCACATGTGCTACATTTATTCCTCGAAACACCCATCATCTCCTTCTTTCACATTGCATGCTTTTGGTGACAAATTTCTCATATGCATATAGAGTGTCCCATAATTGGCACTTGCATCAGGCACTCTTTCCGTGTTTCACCCAAGCACTCACCTTTCATGAAAATGTACTTCACGTTCAACTGCTCAACTCCTATAAGAGCGTATACCAAAGGCATTTTTTTTCCCACCGGGTTTTTTTCCCTTTGGTCATCCAGGTTTTAGACACTAATCTAAAGACACCTATCACCATCCTCTTGTACATATTCCTTCTACATCAACAATAAGGAAATGCTACTCAAATCAATTGACAAATGAATTGGAGCACCAATTTCAGATCATAGCATACTTCTCCTCAATGGCAAGTCAAAGAATGTCCTACAATGACAAAGCTGCAGACAACACTAACAACATGATTTCACAGGAACAAAGAAGTCCTCAATGAAGAAGAGCAGACATAAAAGTAATCAGAGGATCTCAAAAGCTTGTCCTTGATAATGTGCATCGAATGCTCGGCAGGGTTTTGAACCTCAAATTCAAAAAATTAAGTCCTGGATTCGGCCTGACAGACAGACTTTGCATTGGAGTGTAACTTGGCCTAAAGAAGTTAAGGGTTTAGCCATACAATTTCTACAAAATCCTTACAAAGTTGTCATTGGCTCACAAGATCAGAAAGTCAATCACTTAATTCTACAGATTGTAGAAGTTGTTTCTGAGAATCACAAATACTCCGAATTGACAGATTTGCTAGAGCAAGTGATGGATGGAGCTTTCTCTATCCATGATGATAAGAGTCAAGTTAAACGACATTGGGTTCTTTTTGAATTTAGATTTGGCAGTAGACCTATAATGACAGAAACAGATGCGGCAGCTCGGAGCATGGATGTGAAAGACATAAAGTTCGTCATCAATTATGATTTTCCTGAATCATGTGAAGACTATGTACATCGGATTGGACGAACAAGACAAGCTACTACAAAGGCTATAGTCTATACTTTCTTTCCAACAACAAAACGACAGCAACGACCACATCACCATCGACAATCAGGTCATGTCGGGGACGACATGAACGAGGAAGGGGGGAATGTTGACCGTTGGGTCAACAACACAACATAACTCAAGTTTCGTACCAAAGTCTTATCTTTTGCGAGTTATGAAATGCTGCGGATTATGGCTATAAACGTCATCTGTAATGAGTAGTTATTCTAGTTTCAGAAGCCGGGGTGCAATGGCACTTCCAGATTGTAAATACAAAGCCATTTGACCCTTTCAACCCCATTTTTGGTTAAACCTAAGGGAGCCTTAGTATATAAGGTACCTAGGTCATTTTGTAAAGAGGACTTTTATCATAATCAAAACTGAGCGCTGTCGTCTACTGTGTGTGTGAGAGAGAAAGAGAGTGAGCGTGAGCTTCATCCTCTCGCTACGCCCGGCTCACTCAACACATTGGAGATATGACTGCACCATTGTTGTAGGCTCGAGGAGAGCTACGTGACAACGCCAAGCATTCCACGCGAGACAAAGCACACACGCCGACGCATCTACGAGCTATTTGTGGCCGTAAGTGTATCAAACGATGTCTGTTTTCTGCGTGCTAGTAGTCTATAGAATCGTGGCGACATAAGCTACGCATAGGTACTCATAAATTTCAGTTTCGGGCACTTTCAAAATTCAGCTCTGTCATCCTACGCATTTTCGGCAGATGGGTTTAGAGTTAGGGTTTTGAGTGTAGAAGCTTAGGGACAGGTGTATCCTAGTGAGGGGATGGTGTTCCTTAAGTTTCGTACGAATCTGGCATGATTCGGTGGGTTACCTTCCGTATGTGTGTATGTGGCTAGGTGGTGTAGTTGAGGGCAGTGAGGTTCTTGATTGTGGTTTAGTTGGCCTTTATGTGTAGGATGGTCTCAGACTGACAAGCTTAAGAGATTTCCTCCGTGTGCCTATCGTGTCATCTGTGTCCTCGATTGACATTATGTTGATCTAGGTAGTGTTTGCATGCACTTCATGGGTGTGTGAGTCTCTCCCGTCCAACATTCTCCATAGCTGAGAGGTCTCCACTGATCATTTGTGTCATCAATTCCTGCTTCTTTGACAAGTCAACCTTGGTTTGCATCAGACCTTCAATCACTTCATAAGGCCCTTCACTTTCATCTTCAACCTCATTTGCAAATGCGACTAAACCAGACTCCTGGATTTCTTTGTCCTCAAAAGAAATGCAACATCAGCATCCTCATCACTGCTGGTCGTGCTATCACTGTCCTGATCAGTCAACTGTGGAATAGTCTTCATCACTAGACTCATCCTCATCTTCATAAAGATCCTCCAATCGTTTCCTTGTGTCCATATTATAAAGCTTCTTGGCACCTCTTTCCATAGAGGCTAATCGTACCACGTTGCCAATCTTGAACATCTCCCAGCGCACGTAATGGTCTACCCAGTATAATAGGATATGCTCCCAACCCCGCTGGCATCACATGAAAATCAACCACTGCCTTTGCATCATATGCCTCCCCTTCCAAGCTCTTTACAACACCCAAACATTTTACTTTTTGATGGTTGGCCAATCTGATCCGAAACCCTGACACCCCAGTCACTGTAAGACCCATCTTCTCAACGCATGAGGTTGTTATGACACATATTTGGGCTCCGCCATCGACATAACCCTGTCCCAGATTTTTTCTTTTGTGCCACACATCTACTATTGGACAAATATCTGGTAGCTCATCCATTGCCAACACCTTCACTGAACCTCTCTCTGGCTGTTTCTCCATTGGGTAAACAATCCTCTTTCACTGTCGCTTTAGCTTAGGCACCATCTCTATAAGCTGCCCAAAAGTAACATCTTCCTTCCTACTTGTCAGATCCTCCTTCAAGTCATAGCTTAATTGCCCATCCCCTAGTGGAAAATCTGAAACATGAAACTTGTGACGAGCTCTCCTTTTCCTCTTGGCCTTGACATCCTCGCCTTCATGGCTCTTTCCCTTCTTCTTACTAGGACCTGGGGCACTTCTTCCTTCCTTGTCCTCTGTGGTCCTCTTCCCAATAGGAATCACTAATGTATCCTCTAGCTTTGATGCCTTCTCCAAGGTGACTACACTTATCACTTTTGTCTTTCCCTTTTCCTCCTGGGTTAATCCACTCCCTTAATTTCAATGCCATAATCATTTGACCTAGTTAGCACCTTTCTTGGCAATGGATACATGTCTCCCCCCATCCTTGGTGGCTTATCACATTACGGGCTGATGTGACCCAACTTTCCACAATTATAACATGTGGGCGTCTGCCTCCAGAACCTACCATTACTTTGTCCAGCACCATTCCTAGGTCTTTCTTCACCTCCTTGCTGATTTGCAAACCTCCCTCGACCTCGATTATTTCCCACTTGACCTAGCATGTTTAGGCTGAGATTCTTCATCAAATCTACCACTTGCCTCATGTCTTGCCTTAGCCCATCATTTTGCACTGCTGTAGTGACAACTGTTGGCATAACCTGAGGAGTAACAGCAACCACTAGTTCATGGTGAACCCCTGGCATGCGATCGTGCGAAGAATCCATAGGCTAAAATTCAGACCTCATGGGCAAAGAATCTACTCCTAGATGGCTCATTTTCCTCAGCTTCCACTCTTTGTTCCTTGCTACCTCTAATGCATCTTCATATGTTCTAGGCTTCTTTAGCTCCACTCTCCAACGTATATTCTCCCAAAGACCAGCCAAGAATCTGTCCTTCTTCATCATGTCAGGTGGGGGTACTTGTGGTGCTAAATCCTTACACATCCGCTCCCATGCCAATGAAAACTTACGTATGTATGCATCTACTGGCTCACCTTCCTTTTGCACTAAAGCTTGTACTTCTTGCCACACTTTGTCAGGATCTTCTATCTTCACAAACTCCACTTCCAACCCATGCCATAGATTGTCCCAACTCAACCTTACGGGTGGATCAGCCGCACGCAGCTCCTCTTCAAATGCTTTGGACCAAACACGTGCATCACTCTTCAAACAAATCTGGAGAAGACGTAACATCTGCGCCGGGTCATGAATCTGGTTGCTAATGCAGGCAACCTCCATCTTTTCCAAAAAGTCTTCCACATCTTTATCACTTCTTCCATGAAACTCCGGATAGGAGAAAGCCATGGCTACCCAAGTTACTATGCTTTGAGAACCCCTTCGAACACACGTACAAGAACCCAAACTTTTTACTGACCCAATTCCCAAAAAATTCAATGGAGCTCAACTTTAGATAAGGACAAACACATGCACATCAAATGAGTTTTCATAGTTGATCATTGGAATTACAACAGGCAAAGGACATTCCAGGATCTCTCTTAATCTTCTTGGCCCGAACATAAAGACTATGCGCTGCTGGAAAAAAATCTTCCTGGACACATGAACGTTTATCTGGATTCTTTGAGTTAAATGAAAAGGAGTGAATTGAGGTCTGTTTTGATCATCCATTAAAGTCAACCATGCAGCTCCCAAGAAAGCACACCTGTCTTATCCTCTGATTTTGCCAGAATTTCAACAGCATAACAGCATAAATGACTCAAAAGACCAAAAACTAGCCATCACAACTTGGAAAAATTTTGACAGAGTTTCCCCAAAAGTAGAGCAGTAAGAACCCAAAATATAGACTGTATATGTATGCAAAAACTGCCAACAATAGAACCCGAGCATCAATTAGGAATCACAAGTGCTCCAACTATCTGTATCACCGAAACAATCTCCACATTTGAGAATCCCCCAGCTCAATAAAACCTCACGCTATCGACCCTCACACGAAGGCTTATGCAAATCTCGTAATAGTCAAGTCTCAGAAATGACTATCTTCCAGACTAAGACTAAGAAATGGATGGGACTGCCAAATAAAACCAAATAGCTCCACAAAAGCGTACAATGGCAGTTTCCACAAGTAATGTATAATACCAGCAGACAATGCGCTCAAACAGGCACCAAATGATGCGTACCCACAACAATTGCAAGTGACACCACTGCTAGTATATCACTATACTCCAACTACTTGTACTTGTGTGAATCACCTGTACTTGTACCTGTCCCTGTAACCTGTAATCTGCAACCTGTAATCCCGAATCTCGAAGCTCTATAATGACCCAACACACACTCTTGGGATGATATACACACACACTATGGGGCACCACTCGGCTTACACAACCCACCTGGCCGAGACAGGGAACACACCGATGGAGTGAGAGGAGAGAGACTACCCTTTTACCCACTCCACACAGAGAGACACTCACACACACACACACACACCCAAAAAAATCAATTCAAAAGAGGAGAATTTATGATGTTTAGATACAATAGAACTTGGGCCAACACCAATGGGGCAAATAGCTCACACAATATAGGTAAAACTTGCCAGATACACTCACAAATTGGAGCAGAAGCTTCGCTCATAGGAGAAACTTACACAGCCAAAACAGCAAAAACAACAGTGAAGAATTTGGCAAAATGGATAGAGCCATCGTGTCCGGAATGGCCCAAAACCCTAGTCTACAATGTCAAAGTGCTCAAATCCGACCTCGGATGAACAGTTTACGGCCAAAACAGGCTCCAAAAACCCCAACAACACAGTTGCGGCTGTTCCTCCTCTCTTCTCCATGTTTTTCTGGTCTTCTCTTTGTTTTTTCAGTTCCCACACTTAGCTTTATTAGTTGGTCACCCTTGGCCTTTTAGATGACCTCAAACGGACCCCGAACAAGCCAAAAACTGACCTCTCAGTGCATAGTTATCACCCTTTTGCATCCATCCGCACACCTGGCACTCAACTTTTTCCAATAATGCATCCTGCCACCACGTGAAGTGGCCCCAAAATATGGTCCTCATGATGAACTTTCTGCATAATTATCACAAGAAAACATCCACGTTGTGTCCATACTTATCCACGTGCAAATATTGACCCCGTTCGACCTCCTGACGCCACTAGATGCCATCTGACGCACCTGCTTACCTCATGTCGTCGGCCCGCGGATAGCTTCCTCGAGAAGTTTTACGTGCTACTAACTCCTCATTATTGTAGAGAAAAAACACTGGTACTGGTGATAGTGAAAATCGATGCACTATGTACATGCTGTCCTACCTGTACACATGTGGGCCCCACATAACCACCTGGCTCTGGAAAATGGGCAATTCTTTATTTGATGCACCATGCATGTGTATGTACATATGCACAATCCCTTGCTACAAAAAACTCCTGACAACGCTTCAATTTCACACACGGACTAGCAAACGCTTTTATCACCGCACAAATCACTCGGCCACCAACAACTACTCTAATCTACATATCCTAACTAAACCTCCCTAGTAGCAGACCCTCGGCAAGACACACGCTTCTTGGCTATCCACTTGATCTTGGAATAACCTCTTTCGGATCCATTTAAGAAAAATGCTTTCTTTAGCCAAAACTAAAGAAAGCAATCATCACACGAGTGTTAATAAGAATACCTACCTAACTCCTTGTATCCCCGGTAGCGGCGCCAATGCTGAGGGAGTGAATCACGCCACCTATAAAGTGCATGCAACACAACCTAGATCAACATAATGTCAATCAAGGACACATATGACACGATAGACACACGGAGGAAATCTCTTTACTTGTCAAGCTGAGACCATACTACACATACAACACTCTGGAATGCCAACTAAACCACAACCTAGAGTCTCACTGGTCTCAACTACACCACCTACCCACCTACCCACATACACACAAACGGAAGGAAACCCATCAAATCATGGCAGAATCGTACGAAACTTATGGAACACCATCCCCTCATTAGGATACACCTATCCATAAGCCTCTACACTCAAAATCCTACCTCTAAACCCATCTGTGTAAAACGCTTATAAAGACAGAGTAGAATTTTGAAAGTTCTCGAAACTGAAATCTATGAGTACCTATGCGTAGCTTATGTCGCTACAATTCTAATGACTACTTGCACACAGGAAACAGACATCATTTGATACACTTACGGTCATGACTAGCTCGTACATGCACGAGCGCATATGCTCTGTTCTGCGAGGAATGCTTGGCGTTGTCGCGTAACTCTTACTGAGGCTAATGCGATGGTGCAGTCGGATCTCCAATGTGATGAGAGAGTGGGGAGTAGCGCCAGGATGAAGCTCACGCTCTCTCTCTTCCTCTCTCACACACAGTCGACGGCAGCTTAAAACTTATGATTATGATAAAGTTTTCTTTACAAAATGACCTAGGTACCTTATATACTAAGGTCACCTTAGTTTGAACCTAAAGGAGAGTTTGAAGAGTCAAATGGTATATACAATCTTGAAGTGCTATTGCACCTCGGCTTTTGCAACTAGACTACCTACTTATTGCAAATGATGTTTATAACCATAATCCTCAGCATCCCATAGCTCTCACAGAATATGGTGACAAGAGCAAAGTGAACCCCGAACCCCCGACGGCCTCTAAAACACCGGGGACCGAATGGAGCACCTTGAGCCTATCATGGTAAAGCAAACAGGGGGCACCACCTAGCTTCAGTGGCTAGGACGCAAACAACACACCACCATAACAAAGTTTTCATCCAAGAGAGATGGATGCTTGGGAGTAATGATGAAGAGGAAAGGGAATGAGATCAAGTGAGAGAGAGAGAGGGTGAGGGAGGGGGTATAGCGGCTTAGTACTTAGGCACCACAAAAGGATGGCGAATCCGCACACCCTTCACACATACACAAGCTCACTCCAAACACAAGACTAGGTGGCGATTCCGCACACCTCACATGGGCAAAACATTGCAAGAAAATATACTCACAAAACCTCAAGCTTTATTTAGAGAATAAGGCGATGAAATGGGGAGCATAGGGTAGGGGAATGAGAAGGGAGAGCGTGGTAGAGCACATGGCGGATAGGTGGGAGTTGATGGCGAAGACTCGCACGAGGGTTATGGCCATCATCCTTCATTTATTTTCCCTTCATCTTCCATAGCCCAAGGGTGTAGAGGTCATGCTCAAGACGAGCATGGTGATTGCGGTGATGGTGATGGTGTGGGTGTGTGTGTGTGCACTAGGCACACACAGTGCATAGTGTACTCTTTGGTGATGGTGTGTGTGTTTAGTGTGATGGTGACCCCTCTTTATATAGGGGAGGAGGGGGGAGAAATTCTAGAATTTAGAAATGAAGAAATCATTATCTACATAGGCCATGTGACTGTGGGCCCCACTTGTCTGGTTGTGTGTATATGTGCCAGAACAGCAGTCTCATGAGAGAGAGACTAAGAGAGAGAGATGGGTTGATGAAAAAAAGTGAGAGGTGACATGAAGAATAAAGTAATTACAAGAGGGGAGAGAGGGGAGTGTGTTCAGAGGTGAATCTGTGTGCAGATGTGTGTGAACACAAGAAAAATCAGGTAACCACCGGGTGGGGATGGGTCTGTGGGCACCTTTTTTAGTGAAACTGAGTGTGTGTGAGTGTGGGGGAGGTTATTTAGCTACAAGACAAGAGACATGGCGCCCTTTAGAGAGAGAGGGGGGGGTATTTGGGTCATGGGATATGATAGGAGAGAGAAAGAGGGGGTGGGGTATACTATTTTGGAAGATAGGGTAAGTTGCATGTGAGTTAGGGTGCATTATTGGTGAGTTATAATGCATTATTGGTGAGAGGTGGGGTAGCTTGAGGGGAGAGAGAAAGGAGAAAGGACAAGGGGAAGAGAGAGGGGGTTGACCTTTTGAGTGGAGGAGAGGAAAAGGGACACCCGGCGGGGCAACAGTGAAGAAAAAGGAGGCAAGGTGGGGATGGGCTACCCCGCAAGCATGAGGTGGCCTATTTTACCTTTCTTATATATTTACATAATCATACTTTATTTTTTTCTTACTTTTTCCAATGCCTTTTATCACTCCCTCCCTAAGAGGGGGTTTTCATGGGGTGGGGACGAGAGAAGAGGGGTATGGGAGCTTGGCTTGTGAAAAGCCCCCATCATTAGCCCTCCCCTTTTGGCTAGAGGCATTCATGTCTCTAGCTCATCTGTTTGATCATTATCGTCGGAGGTGGCGGCTGATGGTGTGTCCTCATCTGGAATGTCAATTGGTGGATCCTGGTCAAATCGAAGAAAATAAGGTTTAAGTCGCCAACCATTTACCCTGGTTTTATGAAGTTTTCCATCAGCCTCCATAAGCTGGTAGCTTCCATTGGCATACTTTTTCCTGACGATAAAAGGACCTTCCCATCGGAGTAGGAGTTTCTTATCCCTGCGCGTGTCGAAGCGATCGTCATAGCGGAGCACCAACATTCCTTTCTTCAATTCTTTTTTCCGGAGATGCTCGTTAAAGCTAAGCCGTCTATGCTCTGCTTGTGCTGCATAATAATTTATTGCTTCTTCTCTGTCCAGCTGCAGTCTTTCCAAGTTGATGATGTGATCTCTCAAATGCATGTTGGGCTGTTGAAGCTGGCTTTCCATTACTCTGAGACTTTGTAGTTGCACTTCAATGGGCAAGATTGCTTCCTTACCAAATACTAGATGATACGGTGTGAATCCCAAGGATGTACGAAATGAAGTTCTGTAGGCCCATAAAGCTGGTAGTAGATACTTATCCCAGTCTCCAGGATGATTGTTTACCTGCTTGGTAATAATTTTATAAACCATTCCATTTACCTTTTCAACCAGGCCATTACATTGAGGGTAATATGGTGAAGAGTGCCTCCTTGTAATGCCCAGTTTCTGCATTAATTCTCCTACCAAGTCTGCTCTAAAACTTGGCCCTCTATCAGAGATGATCTCTAAAGGTGTGCCAAACCTACAACATATGTGCTCGTAGATTAATTTAGCTACCTCTACCGCTGTGATTCTAGTGGTGGCTGTAGTCTCTGCCCATCTAGTCATGTAGTCGACACCCATGAAAATGTAGAATTTTTCTGAGTTGGCCCTAGGTAATGGCTCAATGGCATCGATACCCCATTTTTCAAATGGGCCATATGAGAGAATATGTGTCTGTGGTTCAGGCATAAGTGACCTAGTGCTGGCCTTTTGACACAACTTACACGTTTTGCACCAATGGTGTACATCACGGTTGAGGCTAGGCCATATGAAGCCTGCCTGCAAGATTTTCCTACTTGTTATGTCTAGGGCAAAGTGACCACCACAAACCCCGTCGTGACAGCTAGCAATTACTTCCGTGATTTCGTGAGAGAGAGGGACCTTCCTGAGTATTTGGTCCTTACCCTTACAGTACAAACCATCATTGATGAGTCGATACCTTGTGGCCTTCCGCGTCAGCCATTGATTCTGTCCCTTTGTTAAATCTGATGGGCATTCCCCTGTTTCCAAAAAATGCATGATGTCAGGCAAGGCATCACTGCCTTGAAATAGAGGGAGATTTAGTTTTATTGCTCCAACCACCACTTCCTGTAGTCTTTCACTTGCTAGGGCATCTGCTTCTTGGTTTTGAGCCCTTGGGATATGGTGTATTTGAACTTCTTCAAACTTACCCAACAAGGCTTTTACACCACTTAAGTGAGTCCTTAAACTAGGATTCTTGCATGTCCATGCTCCATTTACTTGCCTTACCAGAAGTAGAGCATCCCCAAATACATTAAGGCGTTGTACACCTTGCGAGACGCACCATTGTAGACCCTTGGTTAGTGCTGCATACTCAGCTTCATTGTTAGAATGTGAATCTAACAATTGGCCCAACGAAAATACCTTTGTCCCTTTGTCGTCAAAGACCACTATGCCTGCAGCTGCTTTGTCGGACGCTCGCTTGTAGGCTCCATCAAAGTAGAGAGAGTATGCTCCTTCTACCATCGGTGGTACTGGAGGTAATCGGACTTCTCCTTCCTTAGATTGCTTCTCCTTCCTTTCAAAGACTTGGTAGGTCATGAGTCCCCCCAAACTTGCCCTTGTCGTGCTTTCTACCTGTACCGCGTAGTCAAACTCTTGCAGACGAACTAGCCATTTAGTAATTCTAGCAGACACATCCATGTGTTGTACAACATAGGGAAATATTTCATCCGTGGTTAGAATCACAAATTGCTTAGGCAGCAAATATGACCTAAACTTTGTAGTTGTAGATCTAAGAGCTAGGACTAAGCGTTCCACATGGGTCAAACCTTTCTCTCCTGCTGTCATCATTTGACTAGAGAAGTAGATTGGCCTCATGAAAGATGTCATCGTATCCTTTTGGAGTAGCACAGCCCCCAATGAGTCATCACCAACACTTGAGGTGACATAGAATTTTTCATCCCACTTAGGTGGTGAGATAGTTGGCAGAGTGGCTAAGACCTCCTTTACCTTGTTGTAGTGATGTTCACTTTCCTCATCCCAAGTGAAAGTTGATCTTTGAGTGAGTTGTTGCAGTGGTAGAACAAGTTGTGATAGTAGATGTATGAATCTACTTAAGTACCTCACCTTCTGTAGAAAAGAGACCAGTTGACGTGCGGTCGTTGGTGAAGGTAGGGCTATGAGTGCGGACACCTTACTTGGGTCGGCGTTGATACCTCTTGCTGAAATTTCATGGCCTAGTAGAATGACTTTACTCTCCCCAATGTGACATTTATCCACATTTAACTGCCCGCCTAGGCTCTGTAACCTGGCCAAACCTTCAGTTACCTTTTCTAAATGTGAAATACGGGAGCTATATATACAAAAATCATCCATGAACACTCTTATGGATGTTCCAAAGAACGGTTGAAAAACATATGTGACATATCTTTGGAATGTGGCAGGTGCATTTGTGAGACCAAATGGCATAACCCTGTATGCAAAACAACCCCATGGCATGATAAAAGTGGTTTTTAGCTGATCTTCCAAGGCTATGCGTATTTGATAGTATCCAGAATAACCATCACAGACGGTATAGCATTCAAAACCCGCTACTTCATTCAGAATTTCATCCAAGAAAGGGAGAGGAAAGTGGTCTCTCTTTGTAGCTGCATTTAGTGGGTTGTAGTCAACACAGACCCTCCACTTACCATTCTTTTTAGGTGTCACCACTACGGGTGACACCCATTCTGAGTTTTCTACAGGATAGATGAATCCCGCCTCCAGCAATTTCCTTACCTCGGCCAAGAGTGCCTTTTCTTGTATGACCCCCAGTCGTCGTAGCTTTTGCACAACTGGTTTTACCCCTTCCTTCAGCTTAATATGATGTTCCACCACTGTAATGCCTGTGATTCTTTCATAGTTGTCAATGAACAGGTTAGGAAATCCCATCAACATTTGCAAAAAACTATCTTTCTCCTCAAGTGTTAATTCCATAGACAACATACCCTTCAACCTACTTCCTCCTAGGCCAGGTGATTTGCTCTCCTCTTCATTGGGTTGCCCTTTTGGTGATGGATCACCAGTTGTGCTTACCCTTTGTGGATCCTTCATAATGATACCCATCACATCAATGGAATTGTCACTTTCGTCGGTGGATGTGGTCTCCTCCTCAGAACTGGAAGATTCGCTAGTGGTTTCATCTGCCGATGTTTCCAGATTCATTTGCTTCTGCTTGCCAATCCTCATGTCGTAGTAGATTGTCTCCCCTTTCTTACCGGTCATGCGTAGAAGGCCAGTACCCCAATCCTGTTTTGCTTTCATGGCCATCAACCATGGCCTTCCCAAAATTAGTGGATAGCCCTCCCCCTTAGTAGGCATTAGAAAAACATCTACCTCTACCTCAGTGTTGAAAGTTTTGATTTTCACGGAACTTACCACACCCACACACTTTACTTTTGCGTTGTTTGCCATCTTTGCCTTGCATGGAGAATGCCTGTCAACCTCGAGCCCTAATTGAAGCATCATAGCTTCGCTCATTACACAGATTTGTGCACCTCCATCAATGTAGGTGTTTCCAACCCTCTTTCCTTTTATGTTTACGTCGACAATTGGAAGGATGTCATCCATGTTGCATCCCGAAATTGCTCCGGCTACCTTTGTTTTGGAGCGTCTTGTACTTACCATTTTAGACCATTGTCGCCTTACTTTAGGTACAAGATGTAGCAGTTGTGGCCATGTAATCTTCGGTCCTTGCTCTGCCACATCCAATGTTAGATCATAGGGCTTTGAACTTTCCCCTAGCTGGAAGTCGGTGATGCCCAATTTCCGTCGTGGCCTGGATGGCCTCTTGCTAGTTTCTCCTCTCATGCTTCTCTCATCATCTGATTGTGTAGCTTTCTCCCTCCTAGCTCTTTTCACAGTCATGGCTTCAAGTGGTTCTAAAAAGGTTACCTTCTCCTTACCCTTGTCCCTCTCCTTTGCTCTCGGTGGATCCACTACTACGGCTTTTCCTTTCTCTTCTAGCCTTATGATGTTTACAGGGCGATCAGGTGGTGGGGCTGGTGGAAGAGGTGGGATGGATGCTTGTAGTGGTGTCTGGGGTGGACGTAGAATTTGTGTTGGTGGGGTTGGTGCTCGGGGTGGGGGTGTTCTTTCTCTAGGGGGTGACAATTGGTTCCTTCTACCTCCTCTATTATAGTTTTGTCGTGGTTTGGGACAGTAGTACATACCGTGACCGTCTTCTCCGCAGTTGTAGCAATGATACTCCCTATTTTGTCGTCGTGCTCTTCCAGGGTCTTGATCTCTTTCTTGAATCCTCCCTTGCTGTATTAAGTGGACATACAAATTCTACAGTTGGTCAGTAATATGGGCCAACATATCTTGTTGGTCATCTCTTACCCCAAGAGCCGGTGGTGGTGGTGGAATGGTGGTTGTCGTAGTTGTTGGTCGACGCGATGTTCCTGCTTCTGTTGACTCGGTTTCTTTGGCTTTCATTCGCAGCTTCTTGTCCTTAAGGCGAGCAATCTCAATGGCTAACTCTTACGTAGCCGGGAATCTACCTTTCACCTTCTCCTTGAGAAGCGGCCATAAGCCATGCGTGAACCGATCTTTTTTTAGGAAATCGGGTGCAGCTTCCCCCCTAGCCAGTGACTCAACCCACCGTTCCCACAAATCCACAAAGTTGGACTCATAGGTGGCATATTCTAAAAGACCCTCCTGCTTCAAGTCTCTCAACTTGTCCCACACCTTTTTCTGAAGTGGTACCTCCCCCAAAGCGCCTCTTAAAAGCGGTTTTTAAGGGTTCCCAGTCATCCTTGGTTGCTTGTGGAAGTGCATTGTACCATGATCTAGCTTCTAGCTTCATGAGATGCTTAAAGATTCTAACCTGGGATTCATCCGTATCTTTGTTGCTCACTACACATGCTACTTCAAAGTCATCTAGGAAGTCTATTACCAAATCCTCCCCCTTCTTTCCTTTAAATGTTGGAAATGCTACACTTGCCATGATTACTGAGAGAGAGCTAGAAAGACACACTGCTTAACTTGCAAAAGTTTTTTTTCTTCTTTACAAGGAGGCGTGTATACCCTCTTATACTAGGACATAGATTAAAACTTCAAACGGTACATTGCCTTGTACCAAAGGTAGGACAAATGATTGATCTGATGCCAGAACCTCCAAAAACCACTCCCCACCCGGCATGGTGTCAATGACGTGCTGGTAGTGAGCCTTCAAATCCAGTATTACCTTGATTGAGCGTACACGTGTTGGTATGTGTAATCTGTCTTGAGGTAGGTTGTACTGATTCATGTGAAGCTTAGAGGTGCTTAGTCACTGTCCAAGCTTGTGGGAGAGGGTGGTGTTCTTTCCTGAAACAAACTCAGTAGATCCCTAGTTTCTCTAGTGAGAGTGTGAGCCAATGCTTTCGTTATCTGTGCTGCAGCATCAGGTGCGACTTGAAAACTGACTGTGGTAATTACCTCGGTGACTTGAGTTACCCGATTCTCAAAGTAGAATAGTGTTGATTCTCTATTTTGTAGAGCTCCTTCCATTTTGTTGTTGTGGGTTGGTTGTAGGTTGCGGACATGGTTTCGACCTTCTCCTTCTTCTTCTTGGCACTTGGCCTATGTATATCCACTGGGTTTGGCGTGTTGATTGACTCTCCCACTGCAAATCGATTACCGTTACGCCTGGCACTCGAGCTTCGATGGAGATGCGGAGTTCGTCTAGTTGTGCTTGGAGCTCTTCTTCTTCTGTCGTCCAATTAGCAAATCCTTCTAGCCATTCATCCATTCACAATAGTTTAGGGGTTTCAGTTTTGTAAACTGAAGGGTTTCATGAAAAGATCCTTAGTGGGGGCACCAAATGACGGGAGAAAAGTGAACCCCGAACCCCCGACGGCCTCTAAAACACCGGGGACCGAATGGAGCACCTCGAGCCTGTCATGGTAAAGCAAACAGGGGGCACCACCTAGCTTCAGCGGCTAGGACGCAAACAACACACCACCATAACAAAGTTTTCATCCAAGAGAGATGGATGCTTGGGAGTAATGATGAAGAGGAAAGGGAATGAGATCAAGTGAGAGAGAGAGAGAGAGGGTGAGGGAGGGGGTATAGCGGCTTAGTACTTAGGCACCACAAAAGGATGGCGAATCCACACACCCTTCACACATACACAAGCTCACTCCAAACACAAGACTAGGTGGCGATTCCGCACACCTCACATGGGCAAAACATTGCAAGAAAATATACTCACAAAACCTCAAGCTTTATTTAGAGAATAAGGCGATGAAATGGGGAGCATAGGGTAGGGGAATGAGAAGGGAGAGCGTGGTAGAGCACATGGCGGATAGGTGGGAGTTGATGGCGAAGACTCGCACGAGGGTTATGGCCATCATCCTTCATTTAGTTTCCCTTCATCTTCCATAGCCCAAGGGTGTAGAGGTCATGCTCAAGACGAGCATGGTGATTGCGGTGATGGTGATGGTGTGGGTGTGTGTGTGTGCACTAGGCACACACAGTGCATAGTGTACTCTTTGGTGATGGTGTGTGTGTTTAGTGTGATGGTGACCCCTCTTTATATAGGGGAGGAGGGGGGAGAAATTCTAGAATTTAGAAATGAAGAAATCATTATCTACATAGGCCATGTGACTGTGGGCCCCACTTGTCTGGCTGTGTGTATATGTGCCAGAACAGCAGTCTCATGAGAGAGAGACTAAGAGAGAGAGAGATGGGTTGATGAAAAAAAGTGAGAGGTGACATGGAGAATAAAGTAATTACAAGAGGGGAGAGAGGGGAGTGTGTTCAGAGGTGAATCTGTGTGCAGATGTGTGTGAACACAAGAAAAATCAGGTAACCACCGGGTGGAGATGGGTCTGTGGGCACCTTTTTCAGTGAAACTGAGTGTGTGTGAGTGTGGGGGAGGTTATTTAGCTACAAGACAAGAGACATGGCGCCCTTTAGAGAGAGAGGGGGGGGGTATTTGGGTCATGGGATATGATAGGAGAGAGAAAGAGGGGGTGGGGTATACTATTTTTGAAGATAGGGTAAGTTGCATGTGAGTTAGGGTGCATTATTAGTGAGTTATAATGCATTATTGGTGAGAGGTGGGGTAGCTTGAGGGGAGAGAGAAAGGAGAAAGGACAAGGGGAATAGAGAGGGGGTTGACGTTTTGAGTGGAGGAGAGAAAAAGGGACACCCGGCGGGGCAACAGTGAAGAAAAAGGAGGCAAGGTGGGGATGGGCTACCCCGCAGGCATGAGGTGGCCTATTTTACCTTTCTTATATATTTACATAATCATACTTTTTT
The DNA here is from genome assembly GCF_014529385.1 of Adiantum capillus-veneris. NCBI lineage: Eukaryota > Viridiplantae > Streptophyta > Polypodiopsida > Polypodiales > Pteridaceae > Adiantum > Adiantum capillus-veneris. Next base: position 57,129,391 of record NC_140933.1, on the reverse strand, counting down.
TTTCCTTACTTTTTCCAATGCCTTTTATCACTCCCTCCCTAAGAGGGGGTTTTCATGGGGTGGGGACGAGAGAAGAGGGGTATGGGAGCTTGGCTTGTGAAAAGCCCCCATCAATGGCTTTGTTGAGTTATGTGGTGTTGTTGACCCAGCCATCAACACAAACGTTTCATCATGCGGAGTAAAGTGATGCACCATGGATGGAATTCTTGGATGGAAACCAAGGATTATGCTACGACTTATCAAATCAACCCAATGATGAAGTTCTCCATGGACTCTTTGCAAGAGTTATGTTTTTGCCATCCTATTATATGCAAACTTTTGAGGAGGCATTCTACACTGGATTTTTTACATTCCACTCTTGCATGGTGGAAAATCTACGTGTGATTTGTGGCTTACACTACCATGGAGCTCAGTCATCCCATCGACATGCAATTTTTGACAAAGGCAATAAGAAGTTGCAATTAAGTACTATGACACCAAGCAGCAAAAAGTACAAAAGCCCGATCACTACCCTATAATTGAAGCTATGTCACGGACGGCCCAAATTACGAGGGGGGGACATTGCTATTTTAAGATGGATTGCCTACATAAAGTCTTTGAATCCAAAATTTAAGCATATTGCAGGTAAAGATAATTCAATCGTAGGTATGCTTTCTAGAGCAAGGTATGAAATGAAGAAGAAATGGTTTCCAAAGGTGATGATGTAGGCACGAGGTTTTATAGTAGCTCTTATGCCAAGGGTGATCATATTTGCTTGTCAAATGCACTTGATTCATTTACAAAGGACTTATATCAAGGTGATTTTTTGTTGATTGGACACTATGTGAGCACCTTGACAAGGCAAGAAGGGGGGGTTGATCAAGAGTTCAAAAGCATACGCAGAAATGCTACACTCAAAGGTTATTATGGTTTCCTTTTTCTTATTCACTGAAAGAGATCCAAAGATCTACCCAACAAGTATTGAACTCAAAACTTTGTGTACGTGTACGTGTATGTGTACATGTATGTGTGTGTGTGTGTGTGCATGTGTGTGTGTGTGTGTGTGTGTGTGTGTGTGTGTGTGTGTGTGTGTGTGTGTGTGTGTGTGAGAGAGAGAGAGAGAGAGAGAGAGAGAGGCGGGGGGGGGGGGGGGGGGGGGGGGGGGGCGGGGGAGATAATTTTTATTGTCATAAGAATAGTCCAAATAGATATCTCAACCTCAAGATATAATAAGAAAGAGAGAGGGAATCCATCTTCTTGGAGTGATTACAGGAACTAAAGTACACCCTCCTTGCTTGTGCACACACACACACACCTACAGATATGTGTATGTGTGTAACCCAATGGGCATGCTTTTCTTGTTGCAGCAACACGTGGGTCACACACTGATCTCTTAAAGGTTGAAAAGTGTCCAAATCCGGATCCATATTGCTACAGACGGATGCGTGATAGCCCTGCAAAGATACCCGAAACTATATACTTCTAAGCATAAATGAATGAATCTGCATATCTGACGCCTTGCATAGCACATAATCAATGATGTACGCAAACACAGAGAGATAGCGAGCGAGAGAGAGGAAGAGAACATGCACATGCACACCTCCTATAGCGGAGTGCTACGTTGGCATGGTGAGAGAGGAGGGAGGAGAGAAGAGAAGAAGACACAAGCACTGGGTGCAATCTCCCCCCGTACAAGAGTGACCATTTCCCTCTTGCACGTATTTGATTTATAGATTTCTTAAATGGTCAAAATGAGTACAAACTGGCTAGCCGGTCATAAATGGCAAAAGCTCATAAAAAGCACTTGAATAATAAAATGTACAGTATATATATATATATATATATATATATATATATATATATATCCACTCGCATAGGCCTAGCTCAGTCCAGTCTTTTCTACCTATCAACTACAAAGATAGTAAAATATCAATTCCATAACATACCTCTCCGTTGGAAAGCAATTGTCCTTAGTTGTTGCAAAGATAAAACTCTACATACAATACTTGTCAAAAACAATGATTAGAAATCTGTATTGAAACTATCACATAGTAGAAGAAAAATCCATAAAATTAGACAACATTGCTTATGCCTGCAGTCATCCACATACTACCTATTCTAGTGTCCCATACCACTAGAATAAGCAGTATATGCCATACCCTGATGAATCAAGATATCATTCGCCACACTCATCATGTATTCTCATTAGTGTCAAGCTCAATTCCATAAATACTGTCACAATAAGAAATCATCATACACCCATTTCAAATCCAAATCACATTCAGTTCCATACCCGGGTACAAAATCACACTAGGTGCAGTGGTGGCCAGCCACTGCAGCATAATTTTGTAATCGGTGTTGCCTAAATCGGTGAATCTGCACTTGTGTTGCCTAAACCGACGAATCTTCACAGGATGAATGTTTACACACTAACTAAATGCGCGAGTATGTGTGCTTGTGACCAATGGACCAAGCAAGGCATAAAAATTACAAAACATTTGTTACCTGTTTGGTAGCAAATTGAAGCTGATTGGAATGCTAAAGCATGTACCAAAGGTTAATGATCGTTTTAAGTGAGCCGAGCTCATGTGAGTGGTAGCATAATTTCATGACAAATCATCGCATAATATGTTTCTTAATGTAAGTACAACACATGACTTTGAAGCTAATTGATCTTACAACTTATAATAGACTGTGAACAAGGAAAAGAAGCTCTGTCTTCCACAAAAGTATGTCTGACGGCAAATAATTTTGCTAGAGGGTTATTATCAGAATGTAAAATAATAATAATATATATATAAAATCATACCTCATGGTTCGGCTTTGATGTGAAAGCATTGCACTTAGCTTTATCTGCAAGAGTAATTCTCAAAGACAAAGCAGTAAAAATGATTTCCTAACAGTGAAACTAATTGAAGACACATTAAATTCATTAACATTTTAAAAGTTTGTAATGAGATTTTGTTTAGAACTTATGAATGGGAGTCAGTAGAAATTAATGTGGTGTTGTGATAGCAATACAAAAGTCAAATAATAGCTCTAAAAAAAATGATGGTTCTGTAATTTATGGGAGTCAGTAGAAATTAATGTGGTGTTGTGATAGCAATACGAAAGTCAAATAATAGCTTTGAAGAAAATGATGGTTCTTTAATTTAAGCAATTATCTTAATTATCTTAAGATAATTAAGATAATTGTCTTAATTATCTTAATAAAATTTAAAGAGGATTTTTGCCTAATACTTGATCGTAACCTTAACCACTTGAAAAATGCAATCTAATTTTATTTAACAATGCTAATAGACATCAGAATACATCACTAAGTTAGTGGCTTAATGTGTAAATAGTGACGAGAGAGGTTTTTTTAGTATTGGTATTAATATATATATATATATATATATATATATATATATGTTACAGTAGATAGCTGCTTACATAGGATGTGCATTCGTATAATGGAGATAACTGGGACTTAAAATCTTGATAGCTACAAGCGTATATAGTCAGAGTTCTCATATGCAAGGCCTTATGCATCTTGGGAGGGAAAATTTTATCCTAGCATACCATGACTATTGACGGTGTTTATGATTTAGGGTATGAAAATATTATTTTGTAGTGTGAGGGTTCAGTAAATAAATCTATATCTACAAGACATACCATAATTTCACTTTTAAAAACAATGGGTCAAAAATGTTTTGTTAACCTATTTACAAAGTACAATGAAGGTTTGCCTCATACTAGCCTATGGTTAGTGAAAAAATCCAAATTTATCAATTGTTGGAATTAGGGTTGCAGAGAAACAGACAGAGCTTGGAGAAGACGAAGGAAGCTCAAGGCACACAATAGAGAGTGTGTTACTTAGTGTGCAATGAAAAGATAGATAGCCCTAGAGTGATGGGCGTATATACAATGCACGGGGGAAAAAACCTCCTAAAGAGGGAAAAAATGCCCCGGCGGTCCTAGTGTGTTCACACACATCACTACCACATGTATATGGTAACAAATCCCCCCTAGAGTGATGCGGTGAACAAGAGCTGGCACATGAGTAAAGGGAAGTGCCATGACCTGAGGACAAGATCAGTCCACAAAGGGGAGTAAGACCAAAGCTTTGCGGAAAGCTTCAAGCTTCTCACGAGACAATGCCTTTGTGAAAAGATCTGCAAGGTTGTCCTGTGTTGGCACATAAGCCAAGCTGATCTTTCCTGCTGAGGGCCTCTCCCTGACATAGTGGTAATGCACCTCAATGTGCTTTGTGCGAGCATGAAAAACTGGGTTCCTCGCAACTGCCAATGCGCTCTGACTATCAGTGTAGATAGTGTTGGCGGTGTCCTGTCCAACACCCAAATCAGCCATAAGGTGTCTGAGCCATACACACTCAACCGTAGCTGTGAAGACTGCCCTGTACTCAGCCTCACAACTCGAAGTGGCCACAGTAAGTTGCTTCTTGCTCAACCATGATATACATGAACTGCCAAGCATGAAACAAAAGCCACTTGTGGACAGTCGTGTGTCAAAACAACCAGCCCAATCTAAGGCCGAAAAAGCATGTAAGTCTGGTGGCAATGATCCCCCCTAGGGATAAAACAAGCCAAGATGTAAAGTGTCACTAAGGTAGCAGAAAATCCTCTTGACAACCTGCCAATGCTTAGACCCTAGGCTATGCATAAATCTGCTGACCTGTGAGACTGCAAACTGAATATCCGGCCTCGTGTTGCATACATAAATGAGGCAGCCAACAACAATTTGGTAAAGAGTGACATCAGCAGGATCGCCAGCATCATGTAGACTCAACTTCAAACCTGTTTCCATGGGAGTGGCAATAGGTTTGCAATCCTCAAGACCAAACTTACATAGCAATGTCTCTATGTAACTTTTCTGACACAAGGCAATACCACCATCACACTGCTTAAACTGTATACCCAAGTAATGATGCAACATCCCCAAATCTTTCATCTTGAAAGTAGCATTCAAATCAGCCTTAAATTCAGCAATGTCTCTCATTTGGTCCAGTGATCAGCAAATCATCAACATAAAGAACCACAATGAGAAGTACATCACCCTCACGCTTTACATACAATGTTCTTTCTGTTGGACTGTTACGAAAGCCTTGTTTGACCAAATGAGTGTCAGCTTTCTCATACCAAGCACGAGGAGATTGCTTCAACCCATACAAAGCCTTGTTACATTTGCACACTTTGCCCTCTTGTCCTTTTATGACAAAACCGCGAGGCTGCATTACATAAACTTCCTCAAATATGTCACCATTCAAGAAAGCAGTAACAATGTCTGATTGATGTACATCCCAACCAAAATGAGCTGCCAATGCACATAGAAAACGTACAGTAGTCATACGACAAGTGGGAGAAAAAGTCTCTTCATAATCTATGCCTTTTTGCTGTGCATAACCCTTTGCAACAAATCGAGCCTTATGGAGATCGATCTCACCATCCGGCTTGCGTTTCAACCTGTAAACCCACTTTGTACCAATGGCCTTTTTGCCAGGAGGCAAATCACATAAAGTCCATGTGTCATTCTCTATAAGTGCATCATATTCTGACTGCATGGCAGCCATCCAATTTTCTGAATTCTGTGCTTCATCAAAAGACAGAGGCTCCTCAACATCATGTAAACTAGACACAGTCAAAGCATAACAATTTGATGCATAAGATGCATGGCGAGAGCCTCAACGAGTACGACTAGACAAAGGTGCATCCAATTTACTGTCACGCAAAGTGTGCACCAGCCATTTTGGCATACCTCTAGCCTTCTCATTTTCAGCCCTTTCCTTATCAAGTACATCATGTACATCTACATCAGTAATAGGCTGATCTAAAACATTTTCAGAAACCCCCATAGGCTGTACATTTGCCTCATTGGAACTTACATTCGTATTTCCACCACTGAAAAGAGGCAACAAAGTGTCATAAATGTCCTCTGAGCTTACATTACTGTCTCTAGTACATGACAGCAAGGGCTGAACAGAATCTTCCACAAACACTACATCCCAAGAAACCAGAATACGTTTTGTTTGCGGATGGTACAACCTGTAACCTTTGCTTTCAGCACTATAACCAACAAAAATACATTTGACAGCCTTATCATCCAATTTTTTGCGCTGCACTTGTGGTACCAAAGCATATGCCAAACAGCTAAAAACACGCATGTGCTCAATAGAAGGTTTTCTATCATGCCATGCTTCATATGGAGTAATAGACTGCAAAGCTTTCGTAGGACACCTGTTAAGTACATAAGTGGCACACATGATGGCCTCAAGCCAAAAAGAATGCGGTAAAGCTTGACTTTTGACCATACATCGTGCCATTTCCGTCAGTGACTTGTTTTTCCTCTCAGCAACACCATTTTGCTGAGGCGTATAAGGCACTGTACATTGGTGTTTTATCCCACGACTAGCCAGAAATGCATTAAATTCATGAGACATATACTCTTTCCCTCGATCGGAACGGAGGGTGCCCATAGTACATTTCGAGACATTTTAGCCAAAAATTGTTTGAAGCACATGAAAACTTCGGACTTCGCTTTAAGCGGAAATACCCATGCATGCCTGGAGTATTCATCAATGAAAGTCACGAAGTACAGGTAATTGCCCAAGGACGGAGTTTGCATGGGCCCACAAACATCACTATGCACAAGCTGCAACCTGCATGCGGCCCGAACTGAACCATCCTTTGGAAACTTAGAACGCTGCATCTTACCCAAAATACATCCTTCATAAACATGTCTGACAGGTGCTTCAGGAGGCGGCAAAGAAGCAACCATATCAGATTTCTGCAAACGTAGCAAACTGGAAAAATTCACATGACCAAAACGTGCATGCCAAAGTTTTGCATCTGAAATAGCCCTTGAATCTGCAACAGCATTTGCAAAATTTTGTCCACACTTGTCATACAAAGTGAGCTTATACAACCCACGGCACAAAAGCCCAGATGCAACAATTTCATCACCAAAACTGAGATCATGAATTGTACATCTGTCATCCACAAATTTGACTACAAGTCCAAGTCTAGCAAGTGCGGATACAGACAAGAGATTCTTCTTGATCCCATGTACATAAAGTGCATCAACAAGTGTGAAGGAACTGCCATTAGCAGCAACAGTGAGCACAATCTTTCCAACTCCTTGAACTGGATCAGAGGCGTTGTTGGCACAAGTGACTGAATTCCCATGAGGGACAGACTCAAGAGAGGTAAACAATTCACGATGTGAGGTAATGTGCTTTGTAGCACCACTGTCGAAATACCACACATGTGAATCTGCAGTAAAAAACTGACAAGCATGCATCATGGACAGTAGGATTGTAAGTGCACTCTGCGCTAAAAGCCCATTTTGCATCAACATGAGCAACACAGTCTCCTTTCACAGAAGACTCAACAATGGCTGCATTTGTAGTGGAACCAGCATTTGCAGTGGAACCACCCTCTTTCTTCTTAGCCACTTTGGCCTTTAACTTAGGACACGACTTGATCAAGTGATCATTGGCTTTACAATGATGGCAACGCATCTTCTTTTTGCCCTTATCACCAGAATTGCCAGACGAAGTACTGCCAGCAGAAGCATTAGGAACAGAATTTTTGCCACTAGCAACAGAACCATAAGAAGTGGTTGCATTACTGTTACCACCCTTTCTTTGAGAAGCAATAAAAGCATGCTCAACTGCACGCTGCCTAGTCCTGTTTTTTCTAGAAAGTGACTCTTGCAACAACAATGTGCATAATGCATCAAACTTGACAACTTCAGGATTTCCTTGGGTCATCAGTCTCCAAGTACTAGCAAAAGTCTGGTAGGAATCTGGTAAGGCATCAAGAACAGTCTGCACAAGGGAACTATCTGAAATGACTTCACCTGCAGAAATAAGCTGCTCATTGATATCCTTGACACTAGCAAGGAAAGTGTCCATATCATCTTCCTCATGCATAATCTTCGACTCCAGCTCTTTACGCAGTGTCATCAAATATCTAATATCTAACCAACCCAAATGATTTTCTCATATTAAATTGATCACTTAATATGGGATAATAAACAGGAACAAGGGTTAGAATATAGACATGTGCTTACGGATCTATCTCAACACGGGGCCAATGGTAAAGGGGCCCAAATGAGAGATGGTCTGTCAAAGAGCAAGGTTAACTAATGAAGCTTAAAATACCTTAGGGTTAGCTTCATTAAAGACCTCCAATGGTTAGTGTTAAAAGTCCTTTGACCTTAAGCAAGCTAGGGCTGTGCTTGAGGTGGGAACCTTAAGCAAGCTAGGGCTGTGCTTGAGGTGGGAACCTTAAGCAAGCTAGGGTTGTGCTTGAGGTGGGAACCTTAAGCAAGCTAGGGTTGTGCTTGAGGTGGGAACTCGACCTAAACTTAAGCAAGCTAGGGTTGTGCTTGATGTGGGAACCCGACCTAATCTTAAGAAAGCTAAGGATGTGCTTGAGGTGGGAACCCCACCTAAGGTGCTTGTCATGCTTGATGACTAAGGTACTTGAGGTACTTGTCACATTTAATGAGGAAGTTGCTTGAGAAGCTTCCTATGCATGGGGGGTAAGATGCTTGAGTCAAAAAGAGAACCTACTCACTTAATGAGGAAGTTGCTTGAGAAACTTCCTATGCATAAAAATCTCAAAGTTAGGGAAATTCTAAAAGAGCACATGGGACACATGTCAGACTCTCACTAAGCTTAACCACATGGGAGCTTGAATGTTATTGGTTGGGCTAAAGAGGGGTCCAATGAGCTTTCACTTCCACCTAACAAATATCTAGATATTTTCAAGCTCTCTCTCTCTAAGGGGTAAGGAGGACACTTGTCAAAAGAATACCCATATGCTTGACTGCATGTGGCATGTGATTGGCTAAGGGGAGAGGGGTCCAATGAGCTTGCAACATGAACAAATTTCGCCCAAAGCAAGCTAGGGGGGTGCTAGGGGGGGATACACCATCACACACACTCATTGGCAAGACTATTCTCACTTGGTGAAAGTTGAGGAACACCACCTCCTTCTCCAAGCTTGTGAGAGTGAAAGCCTACACCAACACTCTTGGCTATGGAATGCAAATCCAACCAAGAGTCATGCTTCAATGCTTAAGCTTGCCATCTTCTCCATCTCCATTACTATGCTATTATGTATGCTAGCAAGAAGAGTAATGATATGTGAGGAACTACTTCTTTCTTATATGGAATGTTTCTTCTTCCTCTTCCCTATGCTCATTCCCCGCTAGCTCTCTCCACCTTCAAAGGTGTTTGAGGCCTTGGGACTGAGGCTTGGGATAGTTAATGCTTTCTTCAAGTTTATGTTATGTTATGTTTGTGATGCATGAAGCTTTCCATCTTCATTGCATCACCAAGGTCACAAGGAACACAAAGATTGTATTGTACCAAGTCTCTCTTGATGGGAGAAACTATAATACAAATGCCTATTTGAGGGGGGACCGGCTCCATATGAATCCGGTCCTCAACTATTGTCATGTTCTCTAAACTCTCTCTCTCTTGCAAAAGTATTGTTCATGCCAAGTTAACTAAGTACCATGTTTATGTTGCTACCATCAATTAAGTTCACCCGCTATGCTCACAAAGTAATCCCTTAAAAGTGCTTCACCTACTTTCCTAATTCCGCTACTCTCAAAGTTCATAGGCCATTTCCATTACACGCAGCAAAGCAATTTTAGCTTCCTTGCGGCTTGCATAAAGACCTTCTAAAATATCCCAAGCCTGTTTTGCAGATTTTGCTGAACGGATGTGAGGAACAATGGTGCGCTTCATAGACAATGCAATCAATGCATGAGCCTGCGCATCCTTAACATCCCAACGAGCTTGTTCTACAGTAGGCAAAACAACTCTAACAGCTGCAATCCTTGCAGCAAGACCTGCAACATCCTCAACATCGCCTACATCCTCAGAACCAGGACGTACATCAATGCCCTGCACAATGTTCCAGACACCCTTTGACACAAGAACATGTTGCATCATATAAGCCCACATAGGGTAGTTGTCCCCATCCAACCTGTCCTCAGCAGCAAACATCTTGAACACATCTGTGTTGTTGTTGTCAGCCATGGTAAATGCTGCACCTGATGTGGAAACTGCCCAAAAATAGGAGAAACGGAGCGGGAACAACGTGTGCTATATAGCACAAACCATAGAAGACTAAAAGGCACCTGTTATGCAGAAAACGACACTGAAAAAAATTCTGCACAAAATGACGAAATAGCCTGTGCAGTACTGCCTGTAGTGGAAACGGAGGCCAAAATGAGCCCAAATCAAAATTCTGAGCAGACCAAGCTCTTCCACCTGCGAACGCTTACCAAAGCTCACTGAAATCGAAAAAAGTGAGCAGGCGTGTGCTGGAGCAACTGGCGACTAAGCCCGGGAGGATGTGACCTGCTCTGATACCAATTGTTAGAATTAGGGTTGCAGAGAAACACACACAGCTTGGAGAACATGAAGGAAGCTCAAGGCACACAATAGAGAGTGTGTTACTTAGTGTGCAATGGAAAGATAGATAGCCCTAGAGTGATGGGTGTATATACAATGCACGGGGGAAAAAACCTCCTAAAGAGGGAAAAAATGCCCCGGCGGTCCTAGTGTCTTCACACACATCACTACCACATGTATATGGTAACATCAATTTCAAACTAGTAACAATTTTACCATCTAGAAGAGATCGATAGAGATGAGTTTCTTAACTATATCTTTTGGAGCTACTACTATAATACTTCCAGTGATAGTGATTAGACAATACAAAGAAGAAAATTAAAAAAAAATAAAAAAATAAAAAAAATAGTAGGGTGGCGAACCTCTTTGAAGTGAAGTGCAAGCGGGGGTAGTTTGGAATATATAAAGCTCTTAGGACAACAACAAATGAAGAGTACATGACGATGCTCAAATTGAAGCATGACATAGCTACTAGGCTACTAATGGAAGTTCAATGCAAAGAGGGCATAGCTACTTGAAGTAAAGAGTTTCAATGGATGCTAATGCCCCAATGTCATAAAATATTCACAGATGGAGATCTCTCCGCGACAAAAATAGGACAATTATGAATACCAGATTGTAGTAAATTGGAAAGTAGCATGGTCGCCATCATGATTTGCTGGTGTATCAAGGATCAATTAGTCACGAGGGCTTTGAAAATGGGTTAGTGTATAGCGAGTATCATTGAGCAAACTATGAACTTTAAGGAAGGTTTGGCGTCGGCCATGAGCGACAAGCTTGGCAAAGCTGAGTTGCACCATTTGGTCAGGATGGATGGGGGCATGAAAGAGCCTGAGATGTTGGTGAACAAGGGTCAATATAGAGAGAGAGGGAGAGAGAAATGAAATGAAATGGTATATTAAACGCTTGCAAAAGGCCAAACTAATACAATCCTTGTGGATCAAATCCAATACCTGGGTACAAAAATAAAGTGAATTACAGTGAATAAAACTAATATGGAGCCTCACCGTTGTGAATTCACCCGATAGTGGCCCTCTTCGGAGAAGGTGTGGCAGTCGTCGGTGAAGAGATTTGTCAATGTCTGCTTGTGTACCTAGTCATCTCGAGGGGGGGAGAGAGAGAGAGAGAGAGAGAGAGAGAGAGAGAGAGAGAGAGAGAGAGAGAGAGAGAGAGAGAGAGAGAGAGAGAGGAGGGAGCAGTCTGACAAAATACCCAAGACTAGGCACAATAGATTGCATGCGAGCCTAGTTGGTGTGTGCCTCTGTGGCTGCTATATGAGGCATATGGATTCCCATCAAGTTGTATGTACGTCATTGCCCATGGCCTGTCTCCTTGAGCTCCTTCTTCCATCTCTCTACAAGTCACGATTGGCACCTGTAGGAGAGGAAGGTGAGGTTGAACCTTCTCCACCTATCCCGGGTGTTCTCTCACCTGTAATCCACAACCTTGGGGGGGGGGGGCACGGGCTCAGGTCATGGATGGAGTGCGGCGGTGGATAGTTCCAGAGAATCTGCGCCTTTTTTGGCACGCCCAAGCGTGGAGTGGAGGCATGGAATCCTCTTGTAGGGAAAGGTGAGTTTGAGCAGAGCCGGACCAGTGGAGCGAGGTGATATTGAGCTATAGCTAGGAGGTAGTCGTGGGAGCCGGTGAGGAAGATGAGCAGGGAAAGAAACGTAGGCTGTCAAATCCTAGAAAAATCCTATACTAAGCGGTGCAAAGTCACGATTGATGGTTGTTTTTAGTTAACATGAGTGAGAGATCAGAGAGCTGTGAATTGCATGCGAGAGGCTGCTTTGATTAGTGAGAGGGAGTTAAGTGAGAACTGTGTCTGGCACTATACGGTCATGTGGCTCGGAGTGGTTATGGCCAGTGTTTTCAGTAGTCGCGTATCCATGCATTGGATGATAACTGCCCTGGTTGGGAAGACTTTCAGTGAGATTGCGGCTGTCATGGATGCTTGAGAGTCAGTCGTTGCCTGCATCATCGCCTACATCATTGCTAGAAGGTGTAGAAGAATCTAGAAGATTCGAGAAGTTCTAAAAGTATCAAGGAGATTCTAGAAGTTTCTAGAAGCATGGAGAATATTCCGAAAGAATCTAGAAGTTTCCGGAAAGCTCTAGAAAGTTGAAGAAGGATCTAGAAGGTTCTAGAAGAACTAGAAGGATCAAGAAGTTTCTAGAAGCTTGGAGAAGATTTAGGAAGAATCTAGAAGTTTCTGAAAATCTATAGAAAGTTGAAGAGGATCTAGAAGGTTCTAGAAGAACTAGAAGGATCAAGAAAGTTCTAGAAGATTCTAACCTCCTCAAGAAGAACCTAGAAAGTCCTAACCTCCTCAAGTAACCTCCTCAAGCACTAGTATAAATAGGGGTCCTGGGCCACAAGCCCCTCAATCTTGCCAACACCAATTGTGAGCCTCCTACGAGGAAATCCCTCTTCTAGTTCTTATGTTCAAGTCTTGTCCTTGCAATCAAGCCTTGTCTTGTACTCAAGTCATGTAATCCAAGTCTTGTATCTAGCTCTCTTAATAAAGTATTAATTCTTGTAATCAATATTAAGCTTATCATCAAATCCAAGTTCTTGTACATTGTGAGCACCTCCTCTTGCTCTCTTCTAGCTCTATACACGCTCATAACAGTTTGGCAAGACTACCATCTCTTAGTCTTCTCAAGCCATCATGGAGCCGACGATGGAAGGTTTCATCAACGCATTGCAAAGCATCCAAGCTCAGTTACAAGAACTTCGCAAGAGTAACTCTCAACTTCAAGTAGGGAAACCCCTAATCTTGGGACCGGCGTTGCAAAATCTTCAACGTCAAATTCAAGAGATTCAAGAGACAAGCACACATCAAGCACAAGCTACAAGATCTAGCTATTCTCAACAGCATAAGAAGGAGCCGAAGGTCATCGTGCCTGAAAAATTTGATGGGACTAGATCAAAGTTTAGAGGTTTTCTCCAACAAGTGCGTCTCTTCATTCGAATGCAACGAGAGTGTTATCCAGATGATGCCTCTCAAGTAGGCCTTATTGGGACCCTCCTCTCGGGTACGGCTCTCTCTTGGTTTGCTCCCTTACTTGAAAAATAATCTCCTCTTCTTCATGACTTTGCAGCTTTTGTGCGGGAGTTCTCTGCAACCTTTGGGGATACTGATAGAGCAAGGGTTGCTAAAACCAAACTTAGAAATCTCCACCAAGGATCAAGACCTGCATCCGTCTATGCACCCGAATTTCAAAAGCTCACTTGTGATCTGACTAGGCATGAGGAATATTTCATTAGCCAATTTTGTGGGGATTAAAGGATGACGTAAAAGATCTTTTATTGACTATGCCAAAGGTTCACACACTAAGCGAGTTCATCTCGCAAGCAATAGAATGTGATAATTGACTATTTGAGAGGAGACAAGAGAGGCGTCTTGGGGAACCATTGCAACCCCAAACAGAAGTGACACATAATGGCTACACACCTCAACAGGTCAATGAATCAAGCATTGAGCCCATGCAAATTGATTCAGCAAGGTTTCAACCTCTCTCAACCCAAGAGAAGCAAAGGTGACGCATTAATGGCTTATGTATGTATTGTGGAGAGCAGGGGCACATAGTTCAGCAGTGTCCAAGGAAGAGAAGGATGAAGGTTCATGGTGCAATGGCCTCAATGTGTTCGGAAAACATGGACATCCAACCCCAATAGAGACCGACCGGTTGGACAAAAGACAAGCAAAAAAAGGTCTCTTTCTTCCCGCTGATTCCACTTCAAGTTTTATGCTACCAGTCAAGATCCATATGCCGGGTAGGCACATGGATTGTGAAGCATTACTAGATTCAGGCGCAACAGCGTGCTTCATGAACAAAGAATTTTCAAAAGAACAAGGCATACCACTTGTGGAGAAGTCTAATCGAGCAACTGTAGAAGTCATTGATGGTCGTCCCCTCGCTTCAGGGTATGTCAGGTATGAAACTCGCCCCATAGAAGTAACATTGCAGGAGCATGTTTCAAGAATAGCATTCAATATTATACAAAGCTCAAGCAGTCCAATTGTTATTGGGCTACCTTGGCTTGAATTACATAATCCTGACATTAATTGGAGGGCTCGGAGAATTGAACCACGAAAAGTCCAAAAGAAGAAGGGAAGGCATAATCAGCCTATATATCTTGGAGCCAAGGTCTTCATGCATGCAGCCAAAAAGTATCCAACTTTCCTGATATTTGCAACACCAATCGACATGTCGACAACAAAAATCATGGAGCCATTGGCACGTCAATATCAACATTACAATGATGTTTTTTGAGAAGAAGAAACCTCTTACCGGAGCATCGACCCTATGATTGTGCTATAGAGCTTTAGGAGGGAACCCAACCCCCTTTTGGCCCAATATACAAGCTATCTCAAGATGAATTGGTAGAATTATGAAAAAATATTGATGAGAATATTTCTAAGGGGTTCATACGGCATTCAAAGTCCCCAGCAGGAGCTCCAATACTCTTTGTAAAAAAGAAGGACGGAACTCTCCGGATGTGCGTGGATTATAGGGGCCTAAACAAGATCACCGTCAAGAATCGCTATCCCCTTCCCTTGATCCCAAAGCTTCTTGAGCGCCTTGGCAAGACAAGGATATTTACAAAAATAGATCTTCGTGGTGCTTACAACCTAGTCAGAATCAAAGAAGTTGATCAATGGAAGACAACCCTTCGGACAAGGTATGACCACTTTGAATATATCGTCATGCCATTTGGTCTCACAAATGCCCCAGTTGTTTTTCAACATTTAATGAACAATATCTTTCTGGAGTATTTGGATTATTTTGTGGTAATATATTTGGATGATATCTTGATATTTTCCAAGGATCAAGAAGAGCATGAGCACCATGTACGATTAGTGCTTGAAAAGCTTCGTGCATCAGGGTTATATGCAAAGTTGGAGAAGTGCTCTTTTCATCAATCTAAGGTGGAATTTCTTGGTTATGTGATTTCTGAAAAGGGAATCTCCATGGATCCAAAGAAGGTTCAAACCATCCTTGATTAGGAGACACCCACCTCGGTAAGAGATGCTCAATGTTTTCTCGAATTTGCAAATTTTTATCATATCTTTATACAGGGATACTCCAAGGTGGTTACAGCACAGGTTGACAGGCCATAATAAGTTTGTCTGGGACTCAGAGGCCGCGAAAGCATTGCAGACTCTCAAGCAAGCTTTCACGACCGCACCCATTCTAATTCACACAGATCCTACAAAGCCTTTCATCCTAGAAACAGACGCTTCAGATTTTGCCCTTGGCGCTATTCTATCCCAAGTAGGAGAGGATGGTCGAGTACATCCAGTGTCTTTTCATTCCCGCAAGTTCTCAGCTGCAGAAATCAATTATGAAATCCATGACAAAGAGCTCTTAGCAATCATCGACTCCTTCGACACTTGGCGTCACCTACTTGAAGGAGCTCCTCATAAGATCACTGTCTATACAGATCACAAGAATTTGGAATACTTCATGACATCCCGCGTCTTGAATCGTCGCCAAGACAGGTGGAGTGGTATCCTATCAAGGTTTGATTTTCTTATCTCTTATACCTGGCCGTCAACAAGCTAAGCCAGATGCCTTATCAAGAAGATCTTACCTTGCACCTAAAGAAGGTGACGTAGCATTTGATCGACAAGAGTCAGTGATTTTGATGAAACCTAAGTAGCTTAAGCTAAACACCACCATGAGCCAAGCTCCTGAAGAGTATACTTTTCTTTCTAAGGTGAAGACGCAAATTGCCAAAGACGCACTTTCTCAGAATATTAGACAACAACTACAAGGACAAGAGGCTAATGAGGACTTTCAAGAAATTGATGGACTAATTTACTATAAGGGTCTTCTCTATATTCCACTAGGATCAACACGCTTGGAGGTACTTCAACAACGGCATGATCTTCCATCAGGTAGGGCATTTTGGGTTTAATAAGACAATTGAGCTTCTCTTCCGTGACTTTTGGTGGCCTCAAATGTGGAAGCTTGTCAAGGAGTATGTAGGCACTTGTGACACTTGCAATAGATCAAAGGCCCCTCATCATCGTCCTCTTGGGTTACTCCATCCTCCATCCCTTGCCCATTCCAACCAAACCATGGTCATCCATGTCCATGGATTTCATTGTAGAGCTACCCTTGTCACAAGGATTTGACTCCATTTTAGTAGTCGTGGATCGGTTTAGAAAAATGGCACACTTCATTCCAAACACTAAAACCATCACCAGCGAAGGTACGTCCAAACTCTTTGTGCAGCATATCTATCATTATAAGGGATTACCGAATGACATAGTTTCTGATCGAGGCCCACAATTCATCTCTAGCTTTTGGAAAAGCTTATTCAAGCTACTCGGAGTACAAATCAACCTCTACTCAGCCAATCACCCACAAAGTGATGGACAAACAGAGAGAGTAAATCAAGTTTTGGAACAGTATCTTCGCTATACTATCAATTATCACCAGGATAATTGGGTCGAGCTCCTACCGCTAGCAGAATTCTCCTATAATAACAGTTTTTATGCCTCCACCCGTCACACTTTATTCTTTGCTAATTATGGTCAACATCCTAAACAGGATATCCACAGACACTATCAAGTCAAGAATCCAGCTGATATTCATCTTACACAACAATTATCTGCAATTTACAAAGAACTTACAATTCATATCAAAGAAGTTCAATCCAAGTATAAGGAAAGTGCAGATCTCCATCGCATGCAGCATCCAAAATACAAAGAAGGGGATAAAGTGTGGCTCCTCTGACGTGGTTTGCATTCATCTCGTCCCTGTCAAAAGCTTGATTATCGAAGGCTTGGCCCGTTTAAAATTATCCGTCAAGTCAATCCAGTCACCTATCGACTCTGATTGCCCTCATCCATGAAAATCCATCCGGTCTTTCATGTCTCAGTCCTAGAACCTTGTCAGACATCTAAGATCCCAAGAAGAGCCCTACAACCACCTCCTTCAGTTGAGATTCAAGGACATGATGAATATGAGGTCGAGAAAGTCCTAGATTCTCGAGTTTCGCGTGGTAGGTTACAGTACTTGGTGCATTGGAAAGGCTATGATGTTAGTGAACGAACCTGGGAATCAGCACACAATCTACAGCATGCATCTCTCAAAGTCCAAGAGTTCCATCAACAACATCCATGGAAGCCCAACTCAAGGAACACCACTGCTCCTCGTGGAACTCGTCGCTAGAGGAGGGGTAATGTCATGGATGCTTGAGAGTCAGTCGCTGCCTGCATCATCACCTATGTCATCGCCTACATCATCGCTAGAAGACTCTAGAAGAATCTAGAAGATTCTAGAAGTTCTAAAAGTATCAAGGAGATTCTAGAAGTTTCTAGAAGCATGGAGAAGATTCCGAAAGAATCTAGAAGTTTCTGGAAAGCTCTAGAAAAATGAAGAAGGATCTAGAAGGTTCTAGAAGAACTAGAAGGATCAAGGAGTTTCTAGAAACTTGGAGAAGATTCCGAAAGAATCTAGAAGTTTTTGGAAAGCTCTAGAAAGTTGAAGAAGGATCCAAAAAGTTCTAGAAGAATTAGAAGGATCAAGAAAGTTCTAGAAGATTCTAACCTCCTCAAGAAGAACCTAGAAAGTCCTAACCTCCTCAAGTAACCTCCTCAAGCACTAGTATAAATAGGGGTCTTGGGCCACATGCCCCTCAGTCTTGCCAATACCAGTTGTGAGGCTCCTATGAGGAAATCCCTCTTCTAGTTCTTATGTTCAAGTCTTGTCCTTGCAATCAAGCCTTGTCTTGTACTCAAGTCATGTTGAATCCAAGTCTTGTATCTAGCTCTCTTAATAAAGTATTAAGTCTTGTAATCAATATTAAGCTTATCATCAAATCCAAGTTCTTGTACATTGTGAGCGCCTCCTCTTGCTCTCTTCTAGCTCTATACGCAATCATAGCAGTGGCCACGATGGTATGCAAGGGGTGGCTTGTAGGTTACATGCAAATAATATCCACAAAATATGGTTGGCAGGGTTGATGTCACCACTGGTGGTTGTTGCAGACGCTGGATTGTACTTATGTGTGTGGGTGCCAACCCACGACCACGTGTCTGCCTCAGGTTGGGTACGCCATGCTCAGTTCTATCATGGGATGAGGTGACTGTTGTCGTACAGGGTCCATCCAACAACGATCGCAAGACATCACCATAGCAGGATACGCTTAGCTTTGTTACTGCCGTAGGGTATGGTTGACATCACCGTAGCAAGAGGTATCAAATAGTATTGTAGTCTCGCCTGCGACTGTGAGCTCTATCGAGCAGTGCCGCTCCGACTATGAGTTCTATCGAGCAGTTGCAGCCGCTCCATAGGCTCTCCCTCAACAATTTCCACCTTGCAAGAAGGAGTGAAGAGTTACCTTGGGGGCTATAGCATGCCTGTGGTGGGAGGGTTTCCATACGAAAAAACCAAAATTAGATTGAAAAAAAAAATCCATTTTCATCTCTTACTTCAAAGATCCTTTAGGATCATTTCCTACCACCGTAGATCGATAGCTCCTAAGAGATATTCATGAGTAAAATGTCTCCCCTCATGCCGATTCATTCAGACATCCTCTTTCAAGCTTCGCTAGTCCGCAATCGAGAGGTCCGCCTTCACTTCGTCTTGATCATTAAAATATACGAAAGCTTGTGAATATTCTCCGACGTCTTCATCATCTTCTTCGTCAATGTCAGGTAAAATTGAAAGGTTCTCTTTGTATTATTCCTATGATATTAAATATTTTCGAAGTCATATTCTTCTGCTTATTCTTCTAGGTTTTCTAAATCTCTCTTGCCTTTACTACTAGGTCTATGTTACTTTATTATAGCGAATCTGAGAAGATCCTTTTTCTCACTTTTGTTGCACCCGTCTTTGGGAAACCAAAATCAGCCTGTCGGATCCCCCGTGTAGGTGCCTAAGCAGGTCTCGCCTTGAGATGAACGGCTATTCCTCCTGCTTCGTCATCCCTCTCCCTGCCACTTACTGTGTAGCTCCATGCCATTCAACCAGACTTGCCAATGCCCCCTCCGTCGCGCTCAGAAGCTCTGACCTCTCTCTCTCTCTCTCTCTCTCTCTCTCTCTCTCTCTCTCTCTCTCTCTCTCTCTCTCTCTCTCTCTCTCTCTCTCTCTCTCTCTCTCTCTCTCTCTCTCTCTCTCTCTCTCTCTCTCTCTCTCTCTCTCTCTCTCTCTCTCTCCGCTTCACAGAACCTTGATGCTTTGCTTTTTCTGCAGGACAGAGACGTGCATAGCATATTTTTGTCTCTGGCGCAATGTCCCCATTCACAAAAATCTCTCAAGGATCATCGGTGCACAACAATCATAGCCCCCTGCATCTGAGAACTCCAAGTTGGTCTCCACTGCGAGCGGAGCTCCTGTCTACCATGTGTACATCATCTTCGTCTACTCTTGGGCACCGCACCCTCGTCGTTTGCACACCTGCCTCGATGGCGATAAGCTGAAGCTTCCTCCCCTCCCGATCCAACCCCATCACAAAACCAATGCAATGTGTATCAGCGCCATCACAAAATCGCTCTCTTCTCCTGACGCATGGCAATTGCATTCCGATGAAGCTGAAAAAATCTTCGCGTCTCTCTTGTTGTTGTTGTCTTACGCGCAGCATCGCAGATGTCTTTCAAAAATTCACTCTCTCTCTCTCTCTCTCTCTCTCTCTCTCTCTCTTCCCCCCCCCCCCCTCTCTCTCTCTCTCTCTCTCTCTCTCTCTCTCTCTCTTGAATAACAGGTCTTGAGTTCAACTCTCCTCGTTGGCTAGATCTCTTGGATAGTTTCCTACGACGTTAAAACTCTTCTTCTTCCACCTGGCAGGTCCCCTTTTTTTTCCCTTACAACCACAAAGAGCAACCCTTCCAGAATCTCACTAGACTACCTGTGTGACCTTGTTGGATGCTTACAACTAGTGTTCGGGAAAAATGTGTCTCAGCTTAATATCGTGCCGTTTTCAATTTAAAAAACGCCGGTTGAGGGTGAGGGGAAAAGGATAAAATTCTGCCCAAAAATAGAAAAAAATGGTTTAAAAACCTAAAGACCTAATTTTCTACAATTTCGTCTTGGCAAATTTGAGAAACGGAATTCTGTATGTTTGGGAAAATGATTTTTCATGAACACTACTTACACTGGCTTTTGTAGAAGGTGACATGTGTAATGAATGTACGTTGCAAAAATTGAGGTTTACGATCATTTTTGCAATAGCAACAATGCATACGAGTAGTCGCTCCAAGTGCTCCACATGTCAAGCGAGACTTCGACTCCTCAATTTTGCAGAACTTCGAGCTGCTCTAGCCACTTGGTGGGACGAGGCTCTAAAACACTTAGCTTTACTTTTAATCCCTTGAAACAAAGGTATCTCCTTGGATTCTAACAAAATTAATGAATGCAAAATTGGGCGGTCCTATTAAGTGCAATTATGACAACTTAAATTGTTCCCTCCCTATATAAGATCAATCGCATGAGTCCCTGGTATTGATTATTGCACTCAAATTTATCATAATTAAGATCTTAAGTATACTAGTAGTATGATAAATTACATAATTAAGCAAATTTTTATTTGACCATGAGAATCTCTAATTCCTAAACAATCCAAACACATTTACAATCTTAGGAGATTAAAAATAAACATGCACATACAACTTTAAACTAGAAAAATCTAGGTCAAAGTAAGCGGAACTTATCTTTGATCATGGTAATTTTCCATTGCCATGGTTGTAGCAAGCCCAAGAACGTAGCCTTTGCTCTGATACCACTACTACAAACGGATGTGTGGCTGCCCTGCAAAATTACCCGAAACTACATATTGATAATCATAAATGAACGAATCTGCATACCTGACGCCTTGCACAGCACCATAATCAATGATGTACGCAAACAGAGAGAGATAGCAAGCGAGAGAGAGGAAGAGAACATGCACAGGCTCACCTCCTAGAGCGGAGTGCTACGTCGACGCGGTGAGAGAGAAGGGACGAGAGAAGAGAGGAAGACACAAGCACTGGGTGCAATCTCCCCCCGTGCAAGAGTGGCCATTTCTCTCTTGCACGTATTTGATTTATAGATTTCTTGAATGGTCAAAGTGAGTACAAATTGGCCGGCCGGTCATAAATGGCGAAAGCTCATAAAGAGCACTTGAATAATAAAATGTACAATATATACATATATATTTCCACTCGCATAGGCCTAGCTCAGTCCAGTCTTTTTCCACCTGTCAGCTGCAAAAAATAGTAAAATATCAATTCCATAACACATACAATCAAGTAACCAACTACCCATTTCGTCTAACATCCAAACATAAATCCTTTAAATTAACTTTACTATGACTTCATCATTTGAATCTATATCTTAAATTCAGATGATTAGCTAGTATACATACTCATGAGAGTCTACTCTCATAAGCATAGATAGCAATTGCCTAGTTGGCTTTTGTATGGTTGTAGGGTAGAGGGGCCAATAAGTGAGAGGGTGCCAATAATAACACTAAACATCCCCAAAAGAAGCACATCGATGCTTGGATTGTTAGCTTACTGGAGCTGATGAGCGATCCTACCATTCATTGGAACCATGGTCCAAATCTGGATTGCACATCCTTGTAATGGTCTTTGGTCGTCTCTAATGTCTTGACGAGCGCCTTTTGCATTGAGTATCGTGCCAACTTTTCACAAATGCTTTGTGCAGTAATAGCCCTAGAGCCACCTACATCATTTGAAAGCCCTGATCATTACACATCTTTTGCGTTCGTTGTAGCCCATAATTGTCCATGGATGTGGAAAATATGTAGTGTGCAAGAAGTTAAATGTCTCACTACTAGCCCCTCTACTCTACAAAGGATTGTGTTATTTCCATAAGTATACATACAACTAGGTCTCGCTCAAGATGCTTCTTGTTATTTGGTTAGTATCTCAAATTTAGAAAATCAAGAGAAAACCAACAACCACACATATTGAAGAATACACTAATAACCATGAGTTTCTTGTTGAAAATGAATGTAGGCAACTTATTCACCAATGAGATATTTTTCGTTAGTTGAAAATGTTCATTTATTTTCAAGGCTATGATGTACGATGCAGTTCTTTGCATCATAGGTTCGTTTTATCCAAAACCTGTTCAAATAAAGAAATGGTTGCCTCAAACTTTTGCATGAAAGGTTTGAGGTTGGATCAAGTTTTAATATTTTTAGTTGAAAAGTTGGTAGTTATGTAGATTTTGCCTCGTCAAACATGGTTTTCACCCTCTCATATCAAATATCAAGGGGTGAACAACCTCCCACCCTTCAAAACGAATTGTCTAGAAGGACAAAACATCAGTCTTTATAGTGGTAGGTAGGTTGGTCTTCTTGGTAGTTAGCTCGCTCTCATTGACCAAAGAATTGAAGGGCTATAAACCGCCAAAACTGGTTAGATTTCAAGATTTCGAGTTGAGATTCCAAAGCCGATCAAAGGGTCGCGTCCCAAATTCCAATTACAGATTTCCAAATTCCAATCCGTTGCGAAAACGAAGGGTAATAAAGGAGGTCAATAGAAGGAGGTAGTGTCAAACATAACTAGCAATCCTGTCCCGGCCATATCCGTGCAGGTGGCAGGCAGTTATTGGGCAAAAGGAACGAGATGGTCGCCAGGGAAATGAAGGTCGCCGAAGTACGGACGTCCTTGCAGTCGCCGTGGACCGAAACATTCCAGCTTGCATGCCAACCTTTTTGTTGGCGTGCTGTCTGCTGGAGTAAGCTAGAAAAGCTCGTGCCACGTGGCTTCTGGCCGTGCTCATGCCGTTAGCTAGGAAGAACGGCCGGTCGGCCATCCCATCCTTTGCAGAATTTTTAACGTCTAGCCAAAGAAACCTCATGGCCGGCCACCGGCTGGACCCTGATTTTGCTTTCTTTATTAACTTTAGAGAAAATTACCCCTCTAATTTGTGTAAATTCCCAAAATACCTTTCAAATTTCAAAAGTTCCCAAAATACCTTGGTATCTATTTTGGCTGGATTGTTCAAGATTTTTTAGTCTTTATTCCTTCTTGACAATCGAGATCCATTTTGCGTGCTTAGCATGTACTTTGTCACAAATTACCTCGCAAAAAAAGGTAATTATGTCTAAAGATAATGAAGCAATTTGTCTCCAAAGCCTACATAATCAACTCAAATTTTGGATTAAGCATCTTATATCGATAAGCAATGAGTCTTCTTATGAAAAGCTACAAAATTTTTAATCTTTGGAGAAATTTAATTTCACAACCAGGGGTATTTTGGGAATTTATGACAAAATATTGGAGGTATTTTGAGAATTTTTGAAATTTGAGGGATATTTTGGGAATTTCCATATTTTGGTAATTTTCCCTTAACTTTACTTTTATTCAAGGGAAAATCACAAAAAAAGTTGTGGAATTCTCATAATATCCTTCAAATTTTTATAAGAAAAACTTTCCAAAATACCTCTCAACTTTGTGAAATTTTCTAAATACTTCTCTAACTTCAAACACCTCTCGTATTTTACCAATAGCTCCCAAAATGCCCTTCAATTTCTCCATAATCTTCAAAATACCCCCTCCATAACCTTATTAACATATCTAAAGACAAATTTTTTTTGAACTCTTAAAAAAAAAAAGATTAGTTCTCCCTAAAATTTTAAATGGTATCGTGAACTCTTAAAAATAAAATAATTCATCATTTTTAGACATAGATGTCGTTATTTGTAAACACTTAAAGGTAGAACTTTATTAGACTATATAAGTAGTCCTTAGTAAAGGTTTGGATTTTGGATGCATCTCTGGACCATTGGATAAAGCTTGCAGATTAGTGCCACATGGCAAGGTAATTAATGATAATAATTTTTTTTAATTTCTTTTCAACTTTTGGAAGAGTATGTTGACATTTGTGTACCTCTCTCTCTTTAAAGAGGGGCCTTAAAGAAGGGCATTGACTATTGTTTCAAACATTATTTTTTATGTTTAATATACTATTATCTAAATAGTTTATTGTTACACTTTTTGGCCTGCGGAAGGCCATAGGGTTCATTGTGTAAAATTGTTGCAACACCTAGGTCGCTGGATTTTTTGGCTTGATAAGCGCCACATGGCAAGGGTGTTTGTAAAATAACTTTGTTGTCCCTTCTATTGTTTCGTTACACCTTCTTTGAGAGACAAGTGTCCTTAAGGGATTC
The DNA here is from genome assembly GCF_014529385.1 of Adiantum capillus-veneris. Lineage (NCBI taxonomy): Eukaryota > Viridiplantae > Streptophyta > Polypodiopsida > Polypodiales > Pteridaceae > Adiantum > Adiantum capillus-veneris. Next base: position 57,104,838 of record NC_140933.1, on the reverse strand, counting down.
AAAAATCTTGCGAATAGAAAGCTATTCTCCAAGTCAACATTTACTTTGTCTCTGTGCTTGAAAATGACTTTAGAGATCAAAACATTAAACAAAATATTCATAGGAGTTTGATTTTATGATGGAGTCTTCGAGAAAGTCTTTTTGTTTAAGCGGCAAGTTTCCTCCTTATACAAATACAAACTGGAAATACTAGTAGAAATTTCAAATTTCCAAAATATGCGAACTATTTTTTAGTATATTTTATCGAATTTTTCTCACTTTACCATCCTTTGCAACCGGCTAATCTCGATTTTCAATCGGCTTAAGCCTAAGCTCAGACACACCTTTCTTAAACACTGAGGTATTGATAAATGATTCTCTCATTTGAGGATTTCAAAAAAATTCACTTCACTGAATTGTTTAATTATTTTCTGTGTATTTGAAAGCATTAAAATTTTTTTTTTTTTGATTTTTAATGTGTCTTTTTATTTTACTTCCTTTTTGTTTTATTTTGTTTCAAAATACTGATGTGCAATGTGCACCATTTACCTTATTATTGGGACCCCTTCATTATATATAAGCCATTTGCGAGTAGTGGGTACCGACTAGAAGAACATTAAAAAATGGCCTCATTGAGACTTACCTTAATGTTATTTAAATTTTATAATATTAAATGGATCTTTTTATTCACTTTTCATTTCGCATCCTCGCATGGCTTGACTTCTCTTGACTTCCTCTCCCCTTACCTTCAACAGGCCATCGTGAGTCCTCACCTTGTTATAAAACAAATAAAAGAATCACAATGGCTCTCTAAAATAATTAAAACGTGATAAAATCATTAGGTTGAGTTTAAGTAGAATCAGTGTTCAAGAAAGGATTGCCTCAGCTTAGCCTTAAGCCGATTGAAAATGGAGACTACTTGGTTGCAAACCATGGTAGAGGGAAGAAAAATGTGAGAAAATAGTTCAAAAATCTTGCAAATTTTAAATTTATGATAGTATTTTCGGTTCGCTTCTTTGTGAGAAAAAAACTCAATCGACGACCGCTTAATAAAAGATACTTTCTTGAATATTGATTAGAATTAAGTTATAGAATGTAAAAGAAATTCATGCCATTGTCAGGTTGTGAAATGAAATGTGAAATTAAAAAAACTCATTAATATATATGTATATGTATCCATAGAATTTACTAGAACTATGTAAGTGAAGTTTCACTTTAACATTCTAAAACAAAAGAGTGCAAGGAAAGTCAAGACATGTCAAGATATGAAATAAAAGTGAAATAAACATTTAAGGCAAGTCTCCACCGTGGCACTGAAAACAATGAAAGTCTCCCTAATAAAACACAACATTAAGGTTTCTTTTAGAAAGCCGAAAACATTATTATCTTAATAGCATTAATTAGGTCATTGTGAAAGCTTCCTTTAGAAAGCCAAAAACATTATTCCTCTTCATAGCATTAAGTAGGCCCATTGTGAGTTTTCACCTTGTTATCATAAAGTTTAGGGTATCCAAAAATTTGAGACAAATCCATCCCAAAATGATACAAGGAGATATTTGGGATTTTTTGAAATTTGAAAGATCTGAGAATTTTCACAAATTTTCACATATTCAAGAAATTTTCATAAATTTTCCATGTACTTTAAAACAAGATGAAATTGACTATGGCCTACATAACGCTATTGAGAGGAATTTTGAAATATTTGTTATCACATAGAAGTTCATGAATAAAGTATTACATTGAAAATAAGTGTAACGAGTTATTTAAATTACAATATATTTCAAAAACATAAAAATAATGACATAGGAAACACTTGGAAGCATTCTATTTGTAAGAAACTGAAGCAAAAACAAAGCGAGAGTACGAGAAAGATGATATAGGTCACCAAATACCGAATGCCTTTCTTTAAAGAATAGTGATAATGTTTGTCACTATCATATAGGAGTCTATACATATAAAGAATAGTGATAATCAATGTTAGAAAAAAACCGGGGTCCAATGTATTTTAACCGGTTGAAATCCTGAAATCCCGGTTAGATTTTGAGCTTGCCTTGAAAAAAACCGGGAAATTTTCACAAATTTTAGTGTAAGTACCGGCAAAAGGTTCAAAATTTGACCTAAAAACCGAGAGAACTTGAAGTTTGCCCTTATTTTCTTTGGTTGGGAAAAATGTATTTTTCTAGCCCTGGTGATAATGTGTAGACTCCTATATAGGTACATATACGAGTCTACACATAGTAAAGAATAGTGATAATGTTTGTCACTATCACTATTAACTTGCCATGTGGTACTGAATTAGTAAAGAGGGAGGTACACAAATGTCAATGCTCTCTCATAAGAGTTGGGTCGTGCCCAAGGCTATCACAATTGAGGAGGGAAAGGAGACATTGGGTCGCACCGCAATTGTCGAGGCAACGTTGGAGGAATGTAGCTTATTGTTTCTCATATTATGAAAAATACCAGATGGCATCGATGGAGTCTTGTTGTCCCTAGATAATACCACTCCTTCAGATTTAGAATGTTCCTCTTATTTTAATGTCTTATACCTTGGGGTTGTCCCACCCCCTTCCAGTGGGACCCATGTATCTTCTTTTTCCCTTTATCAATCAAAGTTCTACTTTCCTCAAAGAAAAAAAAGTTGAAAAGGTAATGGGCTTGTTGCACTTCCATTGGACACAGGATAGTGGAACGCTCTTCCCCCCCTGAATAATAGCGTAATCCTTTAAAAAATGCAGGGACTAGTGGTGCAATAGCAAAGCTACCGAAGGCTGGGTGGAGAATTACATGGTCTTGTCCCCTTTGGTCTTATATTGGTATCAGAGCTTATGGGACAAGGGAAGTTATGGAGGAGGGGAGGGGCATGAACTTTTTTTCTCTCCCTCCAGTTGCTCTCTCGATCTCTCTCCCTCTCCACGAAGCATGGAGGCATGGTGGTCTCTCTCTCAAAACTCTCATGCGAAGCCGTGGAGACAAAGGCACTCTCAAAAAAGGAGCCGCAGGCATGGTGGGTTTCGACACCGAGCAGTGGGAAACGCCCCTTGCACACACAAGGGGATGAAGGTGCAGAGCATCATATGGTGTTTTGTTTTGTTTGAAGGGAGCACTTTAGCGTCCTCAACAATTTGTGCTTCTGTACGGGCTCACAAGGAGGCGTCGTTAAGGTGCTGGACCACCTTCTTTCTTTAGCTCCTTTACTACAGACGGCCGACAACGCTTCCATGAAATATTTTTTTTGGAGTCCATACTACGGTTCACAGAGAGGGTGATTCCCACCCTGCCTGCCAATGAAGACAAGCTGAAGTTTATGCTCGAATCTTCATAGCTTCGGCATGCCCAATTTTGACATACAAAAATTCCAGAAACTCTAAAACCAAAAATTTTGTGACCAAGGGCCGATGCTTGATTGGGTTTCAATAGGTACTCGAACCCTATCCCCATATTGTACTGCAAATTCAAGGAGAAACAACGAATTATTTGGGTTTTGATTGATACTTGAGCCTTGTCTCCATATTCTACTGCAAGTTAAAGGAGCCGAAGGAGCGCAAGGGCTTATTTTTCTCAGTACAACTATCAAGGAGGGCGGAGTTGTAATCAATTTCACAGCAGCAAGGCATTGGAGTTTATAATTATTAAGGGAATATGTTCTACAGAAGGCGCATGCAATGGTCGAGTAAAGGCAAAATACAAGGATTGGGAAGCTCAATTTCTTTAAGATTTTGTCTCAAACTTTGATTATGGAGCACATAACCAAGCATTGCCTAAGAAGACAAACCAAATTGGTCAACATGGTCGCCCGTTCATTGCTGTTTAGCTTGATCTCAATTTTGTTTTAGAGAAATACTTTGTGGACTTGAGGAAGATAGCATGGGCTACAAAGTCAAAGCTTAGTCTCAAGCTGCAAGGATGCCTTAGCAGTAAAAGCAAGTCAGGCATGGCTGATCTAAAGCAAAGGAAATCAACAAGGCCAATCATTAATTCTAATTTTAGTAAACAAAATATAGGCAAGGCCTGCGTCTTATAAGGTGAATATTCTTGATAGGGCCAATCATTTATTACAGTTCACGATGCCAACGGACATCTTCCTTTCTAGTTTGGCATTTTGGATTTACTAGGGCTTGCCTCATGGATAAGTTTTTCAAACTCGATGGAGTAAAAAATAGTCATGATCCACCCATGGTCGGTACAATAGATTTGACGGGTTTTCTAGGCTGAATGCAAAAAGTATTGGCCTCGGGTACAATTTTTTGTGCAATTATTTAGCTATTTCTATGCTTCCAGTATGGTATCTTCCTCGACAAGGTCAAAAACTAAAGGTACATCACGATACATGTTCAATCTAAGGAGCACGGCTCCATAAATTTTGTTGGCCATAGATTTCCTTCGCCACTATCTCTTTGATATATATGTCCTCTTTGTAATATCTAGTGGAGGGGAGAAGCAAGGCTTCTAAGAGTACGGTTCTATATGTATATGCATTGGGTTTATAATCATTCCAAAGCAATTATAGCTTGCCAGAGTGCAAGAAGTACATTGAAAGCACAATCATGCCACATGATGCTACGACTTTTGATGCAAAGGGCCGGGGTCATTGAAAATTTGTAAGTACGTTCCTTGGCAGAGGAGGTACTGCACGGGGCAATTAGAAGATGGATACATGTTTCAAGTAGAGTTTAGCCCGGAGGCAGTGATTCAAGGCCTGCACGCTTGCTGTGCTCAATCAGGTGGTGAATATGGACTTCTGTCCTCTATGGGTTACAATCAAGAACTTCCCTCTTTGGCTAAATGACTATGTGGACCCAATTGCTGCTATGTTGGGCACGATGCTTTTTACTCCAAAACTCCAGTGGGTCAGATATGGCTAAGATGCAAGAGTTTGCATTCTGTGGAACATGTGTAAGCTGCTTCCCAAGTATTTGGATTTGAGTATTGGCAACTTTGGTAGCTTTCGCCAAGAGTTGGCATTTTCCTCATTTTTGAATGCTTGCTACAAATGCCATAGATTTGGTCATCTATTGTTAAGTCTAGGGTAAGACCGAGTAGGCCAAGGGCATGACGAACATGCAATAAAGGGAGTCTGACTATTAGCATGGTCAAGGGCCTATACAGGACATTGTTGGGTGGTGAGTTGCATGGTTCAGTCCCCCACAATCTTAGATTGGTATCAAAGCTCAGGGGAGAGGGGAGCTATGGAGGAGGGGGAAAGATGCCTTGCATGGCTATGCATGCTCTCTCTCTCTCTCTCTCTCTCTCTCTCTCTCTCTCTCTCTCTCTCTCTCTCTCTCTCTCTCTCTCTCTCTCTCTCTCTCTCTCTCTCTCTCTCTCTCTCTCTCTTGTTGGTAGGCTGTAGCATGGGCATGGCCTCTTGGGTCGAGCAAGGTGGGCTCGATACATTAGAGAAGGCCGTGGGAAGCACGGATTTCACCGAGAGGGAATCTCGGGGTTGAGGCCCGTGGGAGAGGTCACTTGTGGCATGGAAGGGCCACAAAATGATTTGCACGGAATCCGGATCTGCTAAGCTCATAGGGAACGTGAGGGAGGGAGGAACTAAATACGCTTCTTAAGCGTGGGCTGTCAAGCCATCGCTACAACAAGTCTTCAAGGCCACCATGGCCAAGACAATTAAGGAAAAGAAGAGAAGGCCACCAAAGATGATCAAATTTCTGGAAATGTTTAAATTACAGAGATTTTGAGCAACACATTCAAAGCATTGTGTACGACCCAATTAGGCTACAAATCGAGTTCTGGGGATAGGTACTGTTGGAAATTGGCAAGAAAATGATCTCGAAATCAGGGATGCATTTTCTTGGAAATCAAAATAGGATCTTAAAGTTTCAGAGCTTTGACAAGCACATGCTTTCATGGCAAAGTAGTGTAAAACCAAAAAGTGGCCAAACAGATTCTCAAGCAAAGGATTCATATAAAACGGGGCCAAATATAGCTACTGAATGGTACGCAAGGTTTCCTAGTAATAAGACAAGTTCATGCCCTGACTCCTTGTGACTTGAAAAGTAAACGTATACAGCAGGGCCAATCAATGATGGCAATTCAAGAAGCCACAAGAATCTTTCTCTCTACAAGGGCATGGCTTCTAGGCAGTTGTCTGGTCTCAGTGCAGTCAAACATGGACATGATCAACTTATTGTTGACAAGCATGATCTGATGAGTTTTTCAAAGGTACTTGGGAATGGATGTATGCAATCCGTATTGGGCAGGTACCCTCAGTTTATCCAATTACTATCAATAGCTTTATGCTTCCAAATCAGAAGCTTACTCGTCAAGGTCAACAATTGCAAGGATTAATTTTCTTTCAACTTTGTTAACATGACATTGCCAAAATATGCACTGAGCAAAGCTTCATGAGTTTAGTTGGTCATCAATTTCATTGGCTAGTATTTCTTTCCTATGTCTTCTTTGTGATAACAAGAGGCGGGAAAAAGCAACACTTCTAGGAGTACAACTCTATATCTATGTGTATGCATTGGCTGCATGATCACTCCGAACTCCCAAGCATTTACAGGTTTCCAGAGTGCAGACAAAATAAATTCATTTTTAGCAACGAATAAAGATTGGTGTGAAGAACACAATCAAGAAAGTCTTGAGTAAAAAAAGGTCTTCATAAGAAGCACCTTGACTGAATATAATTTAGGGAGTTCACAGATACTTCGAAATTGTTCGTATGGTAAGGCCTATTACTAGCCTTTCTACTAGTTACATTAAAGGTGTTGGACATGTCTATCTCTTTGCACTTCAAGAATCCGGGTACAATAATTATAAGCCAACCATACCAAGGGGAATAGGAACTCCAATGATGCGAAGGGTAGAGATTACAGAAGATTGGTAAGTATGTTAAATTTAGGTTTCAAATCTTGTAGAATTACTTTACCATGTTAACTCAACAAGAAAACGTTTCTTTGGTCAAGTAGAGTTTGGCAATAAGATGAAATTTGATAGATAAGATTCTTGAGCTATCTATCTCCAAATTGGGTAATCTAATGATTCTCAATAAGATATATGCTTCAGCAAGGCCGATTATCTATGGAATCTTGAAAAGGTCGACTCTCTGTTGCGTTGATACATGGGTTCTAGCAGCAACTACTTGTTAGCTACGAGCACTCAGGCTCCATTCTAACTCATATTCTCATAGAAATTATGTGAAGCAAAGCAAGGCTTCACTTTTGGGAATTTTACCTAGAAGCTTACGGATGCTAGAGCAACCACTTGTTAGCACACATCATGGCTACAAGCCACATTCTAGTGAAGATAACTGCTCTCACAGGGGGGACAAGGTTAGCCACTTTCAACTTGTTTTTTGTGTTTAGTATTTAAATTAGGCATGATTTTCTTGTTGTGCAAAGCAAGTGCTTTGACAGTTTTCATGGGAAGCCAAGATTCTATTCTGTGCCAAATTTATATCCATTGATTTAGGATCAACGACAATGGCACATAGATTTGAAAAATTGGAAATAATAGGAGATAAGCTGACAGTAACGTTTGGAAACAACAAATTGTGATGTGTCCATGCCATTACGAATCATGCAAGGCACATATGGAACGACTCAAACTACTGGACCATTGTGAAATACAAGGGCTTATCACTCTATTTTTTTGACATGCATGCATGGCATGCCAGTATGGTGGGATTCTTTCCACTGACTCATTAATTACGCTTTTTCTATAACATCAGCTACTTTGTTTAGGAAGAGTTGAGCATGGTACGTTTGCTTGTGATCGTTGTATATGACTACAACAACATGCAGTTTATGTGCACAAGGTGCTGGAAATACAGATGATGCTTTCTATGGATAGCAAGTAGGCATGGCCTCACCATCAAGCAAATAATTCATGGGACAACATGAATAGACTAAGAGAACCTCAAATTAAGTGATCTCTTATTTGAACACCCAAGAAACTTTAGTATGACTATCTTGTTTGGGATGTTCACAATTTTTCTGATATGATTATTTCCAAATTCAGTTGTGAATAAGTTTCCATTTTTAAGACCATCATGCTTAATTACAACAGTAATTTTGTCTCTCAGAGTGGTAATTGTAGGGGTAGGACTTGACTAATATATAATCACTCTATAGGTGTTGAAGGTCACAAGTTGATCTCATTATAATTATACTTTTAACGAAAAACCTTGCAATCTACCAAGGGGTGGTGACAAAGTTCCACTTCCCAGGTTGATTCTAAGCACTACTAGACACGATAGACAGTGTTGGTCACCGTTGGCTACTAGTTTGAGCATTTTTCATACAGAGTCTAATGAAGGGGTTTGATATTGTAGATTTTAACTATCAGGTTTTGGATTGCAAAGGCAACACTCAAGGTTACCAATGCAATACTACTTGATTTTCACTAACCTTTCAATTAGTGTTACTAGCTCTTTTCAGGTAGGAGATCTCGTCATGTGTGCGTGACTACGAGTAAGTTAATGCAATGTTCAACCTTCAGGTATGCATGTGATTTGGTTTTATTCCATGTTAGAATATGTTTTGCTTGAATTCACTGAATATGATGTGTCAACTTGAATGCTTTCATCCATTTTTCTCTTAAAAGACATGACAAGTGTTAGGTTTTTCAAGCCTAGTATTAGCCGTGGGAACATCCTTTTGTGATAAAGAGTTATTCACCAGTGCTTTTTTAGGTGCATGCAACAACTCTAGTTTTAGGTTCTCTCACAACCAAGGATTTCTGGTGTATCCATAACCTGGTGCTATGATAGTAGAAGCCCCCCTTGAACAGATAGGGTGTAGGTCAAAAATTAACTACCAAAAATGGAGTTTTTGGTTCACTGCCAAACCTTGGGTTTCAAGTGTACCCAGTAGCCTCATAAGAAGCGATAACAAAATAGGACTTGAGAACAAAAACTGATAAATTGGGAGGTCTTACCGCTCACTCTGGCAGCAAGGCACGCTCACTGTGGTGGTTGTTGCAAGGGAAATGGAGAACAGCTTCTCAACACGCAGGCATTTCTTGGCAGTTTTTAGCGAGCATTTAAAATGCTATTACAAGGCAAAAAATTTGGTTGTATTGGTCATAGTCGTCAAGCTCGCATCATCAAAGGGTGCATTTGCTGGCAGTTTTTTGGCATGCTTATCAAAACGTTGTCTTGCAAAGGCCATGGCCAACACTTCTCATAGCATTTCAATATGCTCTCCCCTTGGTCTCCTCGGTGATTTTGATGTCGACCCTTCATAGCAAAGAGTATCAAAGCACCGCAAAGACAATTGTTTGCAAATATTCTTGTTTCACGATGAGGATGTTGAAGCTAGCTTTAATCTACTGGTTAGCAACTTGGCCTTGGATGGTGATGTTAAAGAAAAGCATGAGAACGACTCCAAAATTTGAAACTTCTTGCTAAAGAAAGACAGTGGTGATTATTCAATGGTTTTGCTTCAAGGTAGGTCTATGACATGCTCAAATACATCAACGAATGCTACACATCTCACAAGAAGATCTCCTTCAGGAAGTCAAAGACCGATACATGAAGAACTACTTCAAGGTTGCAATACAAGTTTTCACAAATTATTTTACCCGTTAAGTGTCATAATTTGGATTTGTCAAATACTTTCCACTCAAAGCCTCCTTTTACATTATCTATTGTCAGTTATTGTCATGCTTGTCAGTTGTCATCATATCAAAATTGTACGGGCTCTAGCCACTGCCACATATGAGTGGTAAGACCTCCCAATTTATCAGTTTTTGTTTTCAATCCTATTTTGTTACCACTTCTCATGAGGTTACTGGGTACACTTGAAACCCAAGGTTTGGAAATGAACAAAAAACTCCATTTTTGGTAGTCAATTATTGACCTACACCCTATTTGTTCAAGGGGGGTTCTACTATCATAGCACCAGGTTATGGATACACCGGAAATGCTTGGTTGTGAGAGAACCTAAAACTCATGGTTGCCGAGTATACCAAAAACTCGAGGTACCATGAGAGGGTCTGTCTAGTTCGGGCTTGAGGGGGGGATTGTTAGGTTTTTCAAGCCCAGTATTAGCCGCGGTGGGAACATCCTTTTGTGATAAAGAGTTATGCACCACTTCTTTTTTAGGTGCAGGCAACAACTCTAGTTAGTTTCTTATATGTAAAGAGGTTTTAATCAATTAGTTGAAAGCATGTGTCTTGTTTGCTACTGAGTATCATGTTTCTCTCTCTCCTCTCGTTCGTTCTCATTCTGTTGCATCTCATCCAAGCCATGGCTCCCCACCGCCAGCATCCTCCACAGATTCTCTCTCAACAACAAGGTCATGTAGGAGCAAACCATTTCAGGCCGTAGTGTCCAAAATACATTTTTACATTATGCAATGATGGACCTACATGTAAGGTTTGGATTGGCACATGTTGTCCCATGGGATAGGATATGTAGGTTTGGATCTATTTTTTGCTAAATACATATTGCACACTAGGTGTTATGTGTCCTAGTGCTTAGCAAAGACCGATTTGAAGCAGCGTGCACATTCACGACATTAGTAGCTTTTAAAGCATTTCGCACTCTATGTGCACTATCTCTATGAGATTGATTGTAGATCAATCAATCACCAATAGAGGTCATGGCTTGGTTAGGATGCTTATAGATCAATTCACTAAACCAAGATGTTTGTTCCTAAAAGAATGTTGATTAATCAACAACAATTATGATCCTTTTTTACTAGTCATTTTGGAGGATTGTTTGAACGGTGGGGAAACACACCTCAATACTGTCAGTCATCTAGAGAAGATAGACAATTTGACAAGCATTAATATTGTGCTAAAGGATATGTTAAGTGCATACGTTAGCACAAAGCAACCCAATTAGAAATATTATCTCTTTACTTGGAGTTTGTTTACCATGAGACAAAGCATGTTGTGAACAAGTTTAGCCTCTTCGTATTTAGACTTGAGGTTCTCAACCTTGAACACCGATCATGGTGGGGTTGTTTACTGATAAAGAATGATATCAAGTCAAGGACTTATACTTTATTGATGAGTTATGTTAGCCAGTTACTTTCATGGAAAGTGAAAGAGGTACTCTTTGGGGTACATCTCAATTGTGATAACTCGTTTAGTATACTCAATTGAGTTCTAAATGGAGTCTATATGCTATGTTCGATAGAGGCCGGTTACACACGACGGTTGCAAAGGGGCAACAATGTAGAAATCAAGATGTTATTCTTGATTTCATTGGACCTCCTACTTAATGTATTCCAATCAAATGGACAGTTGGATCCATGAAAGATGCCACTGAAAAAAACATTAGGTTTCTTATGAAGATCTCACCATTTTTATTTTCGAGGACAAAAACGCTTGTCCAAGGGAGGAGTAATGTCAGGTCTAGGGTAAGATCGAGAAGGCCAAGGGTCAGGATGGACATGCGATAAAGGGGGTACTATTATTAGCAAGGCCAAGGGCCTATATAAGACATGGTTAGTTGCATGGTCCAGTCCCCCACGGTCTTAGAATTATTCTTAGGATTTCCACGAGGTAGAAGCTGTCCACAACCCAGTCAAGACTACTTGGCGACGTGTTAATAGGGAGGTCATGCCCGCTACAATTGACACAAGGCCAAAAGACATGGCCATAGATCAGAACCTAGCTTACATTGAGACGACTAAAGAGAAGGGTAACCTGCTGGTGGAGATGCAAGAGGAACCCGTCGCACCTACTAAACCATTGGAGATTAACAAAGAGACGGGAAGTTCGTTAGCAGAGATACAAGACACACTAGAATCAATCATCCACCCCACAGTGAGGGAGAGATGTTTGATGCTAGCCGTTTAGTCTTGAATCCAAGCGATGATCAAAACCTGAAGCTTGATCTCATGAACCATGTTGTTTGTGTCTCAGGAAACACGGTAGTCTTTTTACATGAAAGAAAAAGAAAAAATAAAGCTACTGGTTCTCTTTTCTTCCTTGCCCCATTTTGTCTCCTATGTATTGGCTTAGGTTCAAGGGGTGAGCTGGCAAGGCTAAATCCTTGGTGGCAACCCCATCTGTGTCTATGTCCCCTACTGTGTGAGGATGACACCCTTTATCATCCCATGTATCTGGTGTATCTCGTGGTGTATGTTGTGGATGTTGACAGATGCCATGGCTTGAGTGGAGCATTGCTTTATATATAATTGGAATACATAAATAGTCCTCAATAAAGGGTTGGATTTTGGTTACATCTCTGGACCAGTGGATAAAGCTTGTGGGGATTAGTACCACATGGCAAGCTAATGATGATAAATTTTCTTTAAAAATTGTTATTTTAGATCTTTGTGAGAGGATGTTGAAATTTGTGTACATCTCTTTTCAAAGAGGGGCATTGAGTATTCTATCAACCACTAGTACAATGGCGCCGCCTTCGACGGTGGCACTGTCTCTGACAGTGCTTTGTGGATTCTCTCTCTCTCTCTCTCTCTCTCTCTCTCTCTCTCTCTCTCTCACTCACCTTCTTTGTCTCTCCCTCCTTCTCGCTATCACTTGCCTCAAAATGTCTTCTCTCTCTCTCTCTCTCTCTCTCTCTCTAAAGTACAGTATGTCACCCACTCTCTCTCTCTCTCTCTACATATATATATATATATATATATATATATATATATATATATACACACACACACATATGTATATGTATGTATTTATGTATATGTATATATGTATATATATATATCTATCTAGGATGGGTTCGTAGGCGTTCTCTCTCTCTCTCTCTCTCTCTCTCTCTCTCTCTCTCTCTCTCTCTCTCTCTCTCTCTCTCTCTCTCTCTCTCTCTCTCTCTGGCGCGCGCACGCTTGCTCTTACCAAGGGTACAACGGTAAGGACTTTTGTAGCGGCACCACCTTCAACGGTGTTTATGCATGCCAACACTATCTACATAAGCCCTACATTTAGAGAGAGAGAGAGAGAGAGAGATGTGCTTGATGCCTTTCTCTCTTGCTCATAGATGATGGAATTTTTTCTCCTTGTCTATCTATTTGATTTGTAGATGGGACTATCATTAAAAAATTTCGAGGTCATTTGGAGGGCCTTGTAAGAAATTGTATTTCTCTCTGTAGAAACTTTTTTGAAAAATGCACTTGCACCTTGTGAGTACGTCCAAAAGGACAACCAGACACTCTAAAAAGTAGATTTATATTCCCAATCGTCCTTGAAAACGGTCACTTATTTATTTAATGCGAGCGTCTTTTTCAGGAGGCAGGTGTGGCGCATTCAATGCAGCTTACGTCATCATTAGAACTTGAAAAGTCACAAACTATCAAATAGTGATAGATTTTGAGGCTTTTGACACCACCAATGCGTTCGAAACGCCAAAATACCCTAGAAACGAATGTCTACTTGTCTCGTTCCGACATCCGGAGAGAAAAAATATCAAAAAACCCAAAAAAATGGGCTTTTTTCTTATGGCGCACGAGGAGGCATTCTAAAATTCTAAAATACCCCCCTGCGCGCCGTTAGTACAAAGCTTCTTTTAGTGGTTTTTTGACACTTATCTTTCAAGAAAGCCCCTTTTTAGAGGTTTTTTTGACATTTTCCTCTCAAAAAGCTCCCTAAAAAGAGGAAAAAAGGGGCTTTTTACTAACGGCGCGCGAGTGGGCATTTCAAAATTTTGGAATGCCCCCGCCTCGCACCGTTAGTAAAAAGCCCCTTTTTAAGAGTTTTTTGACATTTCCCTATCAAATGGCCCAATTTTTTTATTTTTGACATTGCCCTCTTCAAAAGCCCTCTGAAAAGGGGCTTTTTACTAACGGCGCGCGAGGAGGCATTCCAAAATTTTGGAATGCCTCCTCGCGCGCCGTTAGTAAAATGTTCTTTTAGGGGTTTTTGACATTTTTTGCCTCTTTGGATGTCGGAGCGAGGCAATTAGACATTCATTTCAACGATATTTGGGCGTTCCGGACGCATCGACAATATCAAAAGTTTCAAAATCTTCCACCACTTGATAGTTTTGTGACTTTTTGAGTTCCAGTGTTGACGTAAGCTATATTAAATGCACCGCATCTACCTTCTGAAAAAGGTGCTTGCATTAAATGAAAGAGAGTGATCGTCTTCAAGGACCACTAGATTATTAAATGAGGAGAGGGACACCTTTTATATTTTTGTTGATATCAATCTATTTTTCTACGTAACGTAGGCTCTTCTCTCATTGGAGGAGCTTATTTTCCTCTCTTTTCCAAAAGGCCCTCCAAAAGACCTTCGAAATCTCCTAATGAGTAGCTAGCTACAGTCATGAGCTGATGTGATAGATGTGAGTCGAATGAGGAATACCAAACCTCAATCTGTTGAGCCACCGCCCGGGGCAGTCACTTATCAAAAGATCCCTATATCATGTGCGTTCAAGAGGTAATTAATAATACCCCAATATACATACTATACTTACACTGTGAGCCTATTTAAAAAACCCCCACCCCCCTCTAATGTATACATAAAAGTATACATTTTTATACATTTTGGTCTTTTAATAATCCTCTCCGGTTAACCCACGTGATATCATACAAATTCTAAAAAGTGACCACCCCAGGAGCCATCGCTCGGTTTGATAACATGAAAACAATATATACTCGAGAGATCTCTAGCTCTATTAATGTATCCTGCAACTATCATACATCGAGTGATCAACATTCCACCTCAAAGAAACCTGATGTTTGTCTCAGCCTCTCAAAACACAATAGCTAATGTTGGCTCACTATCTACATAAGCCCTGCATTGAGAGAGAGAGAGAGAGAGAGAGAGAGAGAGAGAGAGAGAGAGAGAGAGAGAGAGAGAGTCTCTCCAAATGAAATCACATACAACAAACATCCACAATGGGTTGTGGATGGTACAATTCCTTTCACAAAGTAGCAAGCTATCGTATACAACAAGGATTTTTTTAGCAGTATCCATTCGATGTTATTTTGAACAGATATCTACGTCAACAGGATGTTTTGGGGTGCTTATAGTGGGCTTCTTTGTGAGCTTCTTGGACTCACAATGAGCCAGCATTAGCTGTTGTGTTTTGAGAGGCTGAGACAAACATCAGGTTTCTTTGAGGTGGAATGTTGATCCCTCGATGTATGATAACACTACAGGAGGTTGTGTGCTCTTGTGACGCTGTTAGCGACGAAAATACACTGGGTTTTTATAACCCCCGGCGTCGCTAAAACCGTCGCTACGAGCGTCGCAACGAGAGCGTCGCTATACGCGTCGCTATATAGTGACGCTCATAGTGACGCTCATAGCGACGGTTATAGCGACGTTTACACAGAAGACTATAGCGACGCTCATAGCGACGCTACAGAGCCATAAATAGCGACGATTATAGCGACGCCCGAGAGAATTTTTTTTTGGTGGCAGGGCATTGAATGCCCTGCCACCCATCAACCATATTGTACTTGATTCACTTTTTAAAAAAAGTGCAAGGGTAGATAATAGACCCAAAATAGTCACCCACAAGACGCATTGTTTGCAAAATTGACAATTGTACACATCATAGGCAAAATGAATTGATTGGCAAATGTAATAATGACAATTGTACAACATCATAGGCATAAAGAATTGATTGGCAAAAGGAACTGCGGTGACAAATGTAATAATATACATGGTTCAAAAAGACGTATAAAATCCGTCTCATGATACATAAGCTATGAGAAACCCTAAACTAATGCTATCTAGCTACGGCTAAACTGACGTCGTTTAGTCAGACGTCTCATCGCGTCCAAGCGGCGTATCTGTCGGATTCTGCAAAAAAACACAATAAGACAGCTTTCAGTAAGTATAAACATATAACGACAATTATAAAACAATACAAAAAATAAAAAAGAGTAAACCCTAATACTAACCATGCCGCCGCGAGAACTGAGAATGTCCATCAGGGCGTTTAAGCCCTTCCTGCCTGCGTACTCGCGCTCGTACGGTGTGGGATCACGTCCTGTCATCGACCACTGTCAAAACATAAAAAGATTTCATTATGTTAGAATTAAAAAACTCATAAACCCTAAACTATCGAACATAAAGAGCAATGGGAAAACACTTACAAAATCGGCCTCAAATGATGCCCATCCACCGCTCCCCAAGTGGTGCGAGCTCCCTGCCTCTACTCGCGCTCTGGCTGCATCCTTTTGTTGCTTCCACTTGTCGGGATTCTCGCGCGCTGCTTTCTTCGCATTCTTCCAATCTTCTTTGGCCAGCCAATCTGGCCTGTTCCACCCATTCTTGATTGCTTTTTGCACTTCGGAACGCTTGTGTTTGCAGTATTCGCGCATTCGAATCTTCATCAGGTCTTCATTGAAGCGCTGATCCCGTGTTGGAATGGGAAACTCATCATGAAGTATGCTGATGACTCTGTTTTTTAAATCACTTGGTACTTCACTCCATTTGTTTAGTATGTAGTGTCTAAACATCTGAGAGCAAAGACCACGCATGCGCGAGATCACCTTCTTGCCATCATCATCCATGATGATGCCGCCACTGATGTCGACGGAGTAAGGCAAGCCCTCTGGCCGGTGACGCGTGAACCTGGGTGTCCCGGCAGGGGTCTCTAGCGGCGTGTCGATGGGGGTACGGACGTCAGGTGTCTCCACCGGCGTCTGGGCCCCGAAGCGAGGAGTGTCGAGTGGGGTGGCTCCTGGCGGAGTAGGTAGAGGTGTGTAGCTTCTAGGAACAGTCAGCCGTGCAAAACCTGGCGTAGATGGCGATGCTGTGGCTGGTGTGGGGGCGGGCAAAGAAGGGGAGGGTAAAGAGCCTCGTCGAACACGAGGCGGTGTGGAGGCATCAGTGGCGGAATCCCCACAACAACCGCCACCGCCACCACTAGAGCGCCGGTGTTTAGACGAGTGTGAAGCTCGTCTCGTCGACGCCGAAGCTTCGGAGCGCGCCGAATGCTCCGAAAGAGAGGGAGTTGCGGATGGATTAGGAACGCGCGATGATGTGCCAGAGCAATGACGCTCCACGTACCATTGTCTCTACTGCGGTGACAAAGAAGAAAGAAACTCCTCATCATCCATACCTGCATTAAACACACGAATATTTAAACTTAATATTGAATAAATAGAGTAGACAATGACGCAAAGACCATTAAATACAATGACGTAATGACGCATATAAATACAATGACGCAATGAATTGAGTGATAGAAGAGGCAAGTCGAAAACTCAGAATTTTCAATCAAAAGATGTGAGCGCGAGTAGAAAAGAGCGTTATACACCATGGAAGGTACTTAGAGAGCCAGAGCTTTTACAACACGGAGCAAAATTGTTCAAATACAATATTTGTGGCTTTAAGAGATCTCTCTCTCATCCTCGCATAACTCAGCATAACTTCCTATATCTATATAGAGCTCTCCGTTTAAACACATATCCGTTTAAACACATATCGATTCGTGCCCTTTGTCGCTCTTGCTTTGCATCCTCATATTGTGAAATCCACTTTTGCATCACTGGATTGTGAAGCATGCAAAATCGGTTGATTTTAGCCTCTAGATCTTCCATCATCTTCTTCTCAACACCGAGATTGCACATGACAATCCTAGATATGCGCTCATCATCTATGGTTCGCCATAGCGTGTCCCGGGATTTATCAAATCCGTCTAGCCACTCTCCAATGTACACTAGGGACTCTGATACCAACCAACCTTCTGCCATGCTACCCTCCGGACGTGCCTTTTGACGCACATATCCCTTAAGCGTTTTCATGAAACTCTCTAAGAAGAACATCCATCTGGAATGAACTGTGCTAGCTATTTCCACCTCATCAACTATGTGAACAAGAAGATGCACCTGAATGGTTAGCATTGTAGTAGGAAAATGTTTCTCAAACATGCACACAAGCTCCGCAGCATTTAGTTTGGCGAATGGTATGGAGTCTACGTTGATCTCCTTTTGTGAGATCCATTGCACCAGCTTTGCAAGTTTGTAGATTGTGTTACGGATGTCGAGAGACAAACATCCCTCAATGGCAACCGGTAAAATAAACTGTAAAGTATGTGCAGCAATGATATTAAAGTCCACATTTTATGCAATGATATTAAAGTCCACTATGAACGTACCTGACACATTTTATGCCAATCGTGTGACTTCAAACCGGTAAGCTTTCCTTCTTTAGTAAAACACGTTCGGAGCGAGTGCATTACGCCAGTGGGGGTCCGCACACTACAAGAGGTTGTGTGCTCTTGTGACGCGGTTAGCGACGGAAATACATTGGGTTTTTATAACCCCCGGCGTCGCTAAAACCGTCGCTACGAGCGTCGCTATAGGCGTCGCTATATAGCGACGCATATAGCGACGTTTACACAGCAGACTATAGCGACGCTCATAGCGACGCTACAGAGCCATAAATAGCGACGCTTATAGCGACCCATCAACCATATTGTACTTGATTCACTTTTTAAAAAAAGTGCAAAGGTAGATAATAGACCCAAAATAGTCACCCACAAGACGCATTGTTTGCAAAATTGACAATTGTACACATCATAGGCAAAATGAATTGAGTGGAAAATGTAATAATGACAATTGTACAACATCATAGGCATAAAGAATTGATTGGCAAAAGGAACTGCGGTGACAAATGTAATAATATACATGGTTCAAAAAGACGTATAAAATCCGTCTCATGATACATAACCTATGAGAAACCCTAAACCAATGCTATCTAGCTACGGCTAAACTGACTTCGTCTAGTCAGACGTCTCATCACGTCCAAGCGGCGTATCTGTCGGATTCTGCAAAAAAAGACAATAAGACAGCTTTCAGTAAGTATAAACATATAACGACATTTATAAAACAATACAAAAAATAAAAAAGAGTAAACCCTAATACTAACCATGCCGCCGCGAGAATTGAGAATGTCCATCAGGGCGTTTAAGCCCTTCCTGCCTGCGTACTCGCGCTCGTACGGTGTGGGATCACGTCCTGTCATCGACCACTGTCAAAACATACAAAGATTTCATTATGTTAGAACTAAAAAACTCATAAACCCTAAACTATCGAACATGCATAAAGAGCAATGTGAAAACACTTACAAAATCGGCCTCAAATGATGCCCATCCACCGCTCCCCAAGTGGTGCGAGCTCTCTGCCTCTACTCGCGCTCTGGCTGCATCCTTTTTTTGCTTCCACTTGTCAGGATTCTCGCGCACTGCTTTCTTCGCATTCTTCCAATCTTCTTTGGCCAGCCAATCTGGCCTGTTCCACCCATTCTTAATTGCTTTTTGCACTTCGGAACGCTTGTGTTTGCAGTATTCGCGCATTCGAATCTTCATCAGGTCTTCATTGAAGCGCTGATCCCGTGTTGGAATGGGAAACTCATCATGAAGTATGCTGATGACTCTGTTTTTTAAATCACTTGGTACTTCACTCCATTTGTTTAGTATGTAGTGTCTAAACAGCTAAGAGCAAAGACCACGCATGCGCGAGATCACCTTCTTGCCGTCATCATCCATGATGATGCCGCCGCTGATGTCGACGGAGTAAGGCAAGCCCTCTGGCCGGTGACGCGTGAACCTGGGTGTCCCGGCAGGGGTCTCTAGCGGCGTGTTGATGGGGGTACGGACGTCAGGTGTCTCCACCGGCGTCTGGGCCCCGAAGCGAGGAGTGTCGAGTGGGGTGGCTCCTGGCGGAGTAGGTAGAGGTGTGTAGCTTCTAGGAACAGTCAGCCGTGCAAAACCTGGCGTAGATGGCGATGTTGTGGCTGGTGTGGGGGCGGGCAAAGAAGGGGAGGGTAAAGAGCCTCATCGAACACGAGGCAGTGTGGAGGCATCGGTGGCGGAATCCCCACAACAACCGCCACCGCCACCACTAGAGCGCCGGTGTCTAGACGAGTGTGAAGCTCGTCTCGTCGACGCCGAAGCTTCGGAGCGCGCCGAATGCTCCGAAAGAGAGGGAGATGCGGATGGAGTAGGAACGCGCGATGATGCGCCAGAGCGATGACGCTCCACGTACCACTGTCTCTGCTGCGGTGACAAAGAAGAAAGAAACTCCTCATCATCCATACCTGCATTAAACACACGAATATTTAAACTTAATATTGAATGAATAGAGTAGACAATGACGCAAAGACCATTAAATACAATGACGTAATGACGCATATAAATACAATGACGCAATGAATCGAGTGATAGAAGAGGCAAGTCGAAAACTCAGAATTTTCAATCAAAAGATGTGAGCGCGAGTAGAAAAGAGCGTTATACACCATGGAAGGTACTTAGAGAGCCAGAGCTTTTACAACACGGAGCAAAATTGTTCAAATACAATATTTGTGGCTTTAAGAGATCTCTCTCTCATCCTCGCATAACTCAGCATAACTTCCTATATCTATATAGAGCTCTCCGTTTAAACACATATCCTCTGTTTCATTTTGTAGCTCCTCTGCATGCACCCCATATAGAGTAGTAGCATCTTGATGCTCGTCTGGCACCACCGCAGCGGCTTCTGATTGAGCATCTTCTCTGATCTCCTCCATTGATGTCGTTGTGATTGGCACATGGTAGCCTTCATACGT
The DNA here is from genome assembly GCF_014529385.1 of Adiantum capillus-veneris. NCBI lineage: Eukaryota > Viridiplantae > Streptophyta > Polypodiopsida > Polypodiales > Pteridaceae > Adiantum > Adiantum capillus-veneris. The sequence goes on along the minus strand of NC_140933.1, from coordinate 57,084,420 downwards.
CCTTGCACTACGAGGGGCTACCTCTATGACGTACCACCAGTTTGATGTAGACTTTGTAGGATGAAATATTACCTGCCAGAGCCACATAACTTACATGAGAGCTTTCAAGCACATAACTTGTAAAAGGGGGATGTTAACTATTTACATACTTACTTGTTCACAATGCTCAGGTAGTACGAAAGTGTCTCTTAGGTCAGTCCATTTCTTAGTAGAATCCACCTCAAGAAAACCAGACTCTCCTCTACGCACAGTAGCGTTGCGACCCTCCATGATTATCTTGAACCATTGCACGTCGAACAAGTCGACAAAAAATCCTCTGTAATCGATCCTCAAAATCTCTTGCAGCGTGCCGAAGTAAGTGAGTTCCGCCACCACAGGATCTGCATCAGAGGAACGTCGTCGACTAGACTGTTCAAATTTTGCCATGATTCCACAATCTTGAGTAAAACGCTTTTTGTCGATTCGTTCCACCCTAAAATGTCGACCTTTACACCATGCTGCTGTGTATGACTTATACTACAACGAACAAAGATTATGAGTGCCCGTTCAAACGTTTATAAATAAAGTCACTTGCTAGTCGTACATTGCAAACTTACCTTGGTCGCGCAACCCCGAGAGTACTCCCACTCTTCTTCAGTCACTTCGTCACCGCATTGTTGTGCGCTTTTCAATTGGTTATGCAACCATCTTAAGCTCATGAAGGTTGGTAGGCTCTCCAGAACCGCTGGATAGTGCATCGGTGGTCGTCTTCCCGGTCTCCACTCGATTCGTGCCCTTTGTCGCTCTTGCTTTGCATCCTCATATTGTGAAATCCACTTTTGCATCACTGGATTGTGAAGCATGCAAAATCGGTTGATTTTAGCCTCTAGATCTTCCGTCATCTTCTTCTCAACACCGAGATTGCACATGACAATCCCAGATATGCGCTCATCATCTATGGTTCGCCATAGCGTGTCCCGGGATTTATCAAATCCGTCTAGCCACTCTCCAATGTACACTAGGGACTCTGATACCAACCAACCTTCTGCCATGCTACCCTCCGGACGTGCCTTTTGACGCACATATCCCTTAAGCGTTTTCATGAAACGCTCTAAGAAGAACATCCATCTGGAATGAACTGTGCCAGCTATTTCCACCTCATCAACTATGTGAACAAGAAGATGCACCTGAATGGTTAGCATTGTAGTAGGAAAATGTTTCTCAAACATGCACACAAGCTCCGCAGCATTTAGTTTGGCGAATGGTATGGAGTCTACGTTGATCTCCTTTTGTGAGATCCATTGCACCAGCTTTGCAAGTTTGTAGATTGTGTTACGGATGTCGAGAGACAAACATCCCTCAATGGCAACCGGTAAAATAAACTGTAAAGTATGTGCAGCAATGATATTAAAGTCCACATTTTATGCAATGATATTAAAGTCCACTATGAACGTACCTGACACATTTTATGCCAATCGTGTGACTTCAAACCGGTAAGCTTTCCTTCTTTAGTAAAACACGTTCGGAGCGAGTGCATTACGCCAGTGGGGTCCGCAAAGATCGAATGGTCTCTTTTACTTTGCGTTCTTGGGCTCCTGTGAAAATCCATGGTGCTTTAGGGAGTTTTATCGATCCATCAGACGCTGTTTGCGGCCAATATTGCTCCATACGATCCACATTTCTAAGGTCAACTCTGGCTCCCAAAGTATCTTTCTTGCCGGTCAAATGGTCCCATAGTAGATTACCCACATTCTTGAATATGTGCATTGGATCGAGCAAGTGATTGATCATGAGTCGGGGCCAGTATGGTAACTCGTACCATAGAGATAGTCTCTTCATCCCTGGAGGCAATCCGTCATCGCACATCTCCTTCTGCTCTAACCATGCTTGTGCAGACATCCTTGGTGGCTCTCTTCCCAAAAAGCCGTCGCGTAACACATGATTCTCTGGAAGATACGCTTGATGACCTTCGTAGATTTGCTTCTTCAGTGAGGGTGCCCTACGTGCATTCAGTCTAGGTCCACATGTGACACATGCTCTGTATCCGCTTGTTTGAAGCCCTGCATGTATACACATGATAATAGATCAACTATGGGAAAAAACAAGATTTACAGTGTCTGAGTGAGGAGTGTCAATAGATCACCTGAGCATTCTGTTAGCCCGGGATAGTCATGCATGGTCCACATTAGAATGCCTCTGATCAAAGCATTCCGTCGTCCTGTGTGTCGGCTCATATCCACCACCTCTATGCCAATCCACAATTGTTGTAGCTCTTCCAATAGTGGACGAAGATACACATCCATATTCCCCACTTTATATCGCCCTGGCACAATCAAGCTTAGCCATAGGTGCCCCTTCTTCGTAGTCAACCACGGGGGAATGTTGTAGTTGACGATGACAACGGGCCATACACTGTAAGATGTTGATCTTTGACCAAATGGATTTACGCCATCCATAGCCAGGCCTAAGCGCAAATTTCGAGCTTCCCTGGCAAAATCCGACCATGTTCCATCTATATGTTTCCAGGCTACGCAATCTGCAGGAATTCGTAGCACACCATCCGAAGATTTATTCTCCTCATGCCATGATGCTAGGGCGGCCATGGACTTACATTCGAAGAAATGCTTGATGCGAGGAAGCAGAGGGAAATGTCGCAAAACCTTTTGTGGAATTTTTGTCCCGTGGAGATCTACTCGATATCTTTCGGAATCACATTTCGGACACTTCTCCATGTCTATGTATTCCCCTCTGAAAAGAATGCAGTCATTAGGACAAGCGTGGATAGAATTGTAATCCATCCCCAAGTTTCGCAAAATCTTTCTTGCTTCATCTCGGGAATCTGGCATCACATTGTCAGCTGGTAGTATGTGCTCTTTCAGCAATCTACACAACATAAAAATATGATACAGTCGTGTAAAAATCTATCAGATCATTATACATTTAGAGTTCTATTAAAGTAAACTAATTGTAATAGATCACCTGAAAAGCGCTGTGACGCTAGTGTCACTCCATCCAAACTTTGCCTGCATGTTGAGAAGAACCAGGAGTGCTTTCAATCTAGACATACGTGCTCCATTATACAATGGCGTATCGGCTTCACTTTTCATATCATCATAGATAAGCCTTTCTGAATCCATGATCGTCTCGATCATTTCATCAATCTCGGGCTCAAACATTGCCTCGTTGGGAATGTGCTCTGCATGATCATCCCCCGAGCTGTCAGAGGCTACATCTTGTGGCCTCACATATGCTGCTTGACCAAAGCGCCTGCGAACACGTCTATTGGGTTGCAAGATTGCTGCTTGTTGGCCAGCGTCAGAGTCCGACGAGTTATAATTGGCAACAACTCGATCTATAATAGATGGATCGAACTCGCCAAATTCGCGAACGTGCTGCAAAGAAACACGTCTTGTCCGTCGCACAGCATGCTTGCATTGATTACAAGGACATAAGACCCTCGTTGAGAGATAGGTGTTTCGGTTGGACGGTCCCACATCCTCGTCGCTACTCATAATGAGGATAAAAAACTTATAACCTGGACAACAAATTTAATATTCTATTGGCATTCTTCGTCATATCTCTCTCTCTCTCTCTCTCTCTCTCTCTCTCTCTCTCTCTCTCTCTCTCTCTTTACCTCACATTCTCTAGTCATGTCCAATCCCCGCACACCTCGGTCTAGAGGTGCACGGAGATCAGAACCACCGGGTTATAATCTCGTCTTTATTGGTCAATACCTATATTTGTGGGTACAAGAAATCTACACACCCACGTCTACATGATACTGCATGTAGTGGACAAAACCCCTTTGCTTCTTCTCTAGCTGTAGCACTTCACTTCATCCTAACATCTTTTCACAGTAGATCTTTTCACTGTTCGTCTAACTCTAAACCCTAAACCGTAAGTAATTCTTGCGTGGACTAGCTCGATCTAACGTAAATAAGCATAAATCTAAATAAACATAAATCTAACTGAAAATAAAGCTAAATCTAATTTAACGTAAGTCTAATGACTAGAGGTTGTCTAGATGGTCATTGTGTTGGGGATGTAGTGACTCTTGCCGCCCTGAAGATCCACCTTCTTCCCTATCTTCTGAAGACATTTCACCAGTACTTTTGGATCGACGGAGCCCACCATGAGTGAAGGCAGCAATACCCTATATTCCATTGAGGGCTTTCTTCACCCGCTTCATGCAGGCATCGCAGTCTATGGAGACCTAAATCTAATCTAATATAACGTAAATCTAAATCTAGCTTAAATAAACGTAAATCTAGTTAAAAATAAACCTAAATCTAATTTAATGTAAGTCTACATATAACCTAATCTTTAACGTCTTTTAAGATAGTTTCCTACGACGTTATAACTCTCTTCTTCTTGTGTGTGTGCGCGTGTGTGGATGTGTGTGCCAATAAAAAGAGATAAATGGTATAACCTTTCTATCACCCATGCCAAGTATGATAGATTGATTATGCCATTTCCCTCTTGAATAATAGGTCTTGAGTTCAACTCCTCGTCGGCTAGATCTTTAGGTCTTTTAATTTTAATTAGTTTCCTACGACGTTAAATTAGTTTCTCTCTCTTTCTCTCTCAATGTGTGTGCGTTTTTTTGGATCGTATGCACGTTTTCTCTCTCTTTTCCTCTCTCAATGTGTGCGTTTTTTGTTTATGCATGTTCTCTCTCTCTTTTCCTCTCTCAATGCGTGCGTTTTTTGTTTATGCATGCTCTCTCTCTCTTTTTCTCTCTCAATGTGTGTGTGCATTCTTTGTTTATGTATGTGTGTGTGCGTTTTTGTTTTTGTTTGTACTCTCTCTCTCTCTCTCTCTCTCTCTCTCTCTCTCAAAAACACTATGTGTGTGTGTATGTATGTGTGTGAGAGAGAGAGAGAGAGGGAGAGAGAAAGAGGGGAAGGGAACATGAGAATGAGGAGAGGGAAGGAGCATACCTGGCTCTCCTTCCTCTCCTCGTGTGTGTGTGTGTGTGTGTGTGTGGAGAAGAAAAAGAGAGAGAGAGAGAGAGAGAGAGAGAGTGAGGGAGAGCGTTACCTGCTCCTTGCTTGAGGGCGCCGAAAACTCAGATCTGAGATCTGAGTTTTTGGGCGCGCTCGGTTATTTTTTTACCCCTGCCGGCGTCGCTATGAGCGTCGCAAATTTACAAAGAAATTTGCGACGCTCATAGCGACGCCTGGAATTTTTTTTTTGAGCGTCGCTGTGTGAGCGTCGCTAATATGAAGAGCCTCTTGTAGTGGCAAAGATCGAATGGTCTCTTTTACTTTGCGTTCTTGGGCTCCTGTGAAAATCCATGGTGCTTTAGGGAGTTTTATCGATCCATTAGATGCTGTTTGCGGCCAATATTTCTCCATACGATCCACATTTCTAAGGTCAACTCTGGCTCCCAAAGTATCTTTCTTGCCGGTCAGATGGTCCCATAGTAGATTATCCACATTCTTGAATATGTGCATTGGATCGAGCAAGTGATTGATCATGAGTCGGGGCCAGTATGGTAACTCGTACCGTAGAGATAGTCTCTTCATCCCTGGAGGCAATCCGTCATCGCACATCTCCTTCTGCTCTAACCATGACTATCCCGGGCTAGCAGAATGCTCAGGTGATCTATTGACACTCCTCACTCAGACACTGTAAATCTTGTTTTTTCCCATAGTTGATCTATTATCATGTGTATACATGCAGGGCTTCAAACAAGCGGATACAGAGCATGTGTCACATGTGGACCTAGACTGAATGCACATAGGGCACCCTCACTGAAGAAGCAAATCTACGAAGGTCATCAAGCGTATCTTCCAGAGAATCATGTGTTACGCGACGGCTTTTTGGGAAGAGAGCCACCAAGGATGTCCACATTAGAATGCCTCTGATCAAAGCATTCTGTCGTCCTGTGTGTCGGCTCATATCCACCACCTCTATGCCAATCCACAATTGTTGTAGCTCTTCCAATAGTGGACGAAGATACACATCCATATTCCCCACTTTATATCGCCCTGGCACAATCAAGCTTAGCCATAGGTGCCCCTTCTTCGTAGTCAACCACGGGGGAATGTTGTAGTTGACGATGACAACGGGCCATACACTGTAAGATGTTGATCTTTGACCAAATGGATTTACGCCATCCATAGCCAGGTCTAAGCGCAAATTTTGAGCTTCCCTGGCAAAATCCGACCATGTTCCATCTATATGTTTCCACGCTACGCAATCTGCAGGAATTCGTAGCACACCATCCGAAGATTTATTCTCCTCATGCCATGATGCTAGGGCGGCCATGGACTTACATTCGAAGAAATGCTTGATGCGAGGAAGCAGCGGGAAATGTTGCAAAACCTTTTGTGGAATTTTTGTCCCGTGGAGATCTACTCGATATCTTTCGGAATCACATTTTGGACACTTCTCCATGTCGATGTATTCCCCTCTGAAAAGAATGCAGTCATTAGGACAAGCGTGGATAGAATTGTAATCCATCCCCAAGTTTCGCAAAATCTTTCTTGCTTCATCTCGGGAATCTGGCATCACATTGTCAGCTGGTAGTATGTGCTCTTTCAGCAATCTACACAACATAAAAATATGATACAGTCGTGTAAAAATCTATCAGATCATTATACATTTAGAGTTTTATTAAAGTAAACTAATTGTAATAGATCACCTGAAAAGCGCTGTGACGCTAGTGTCACTCCATCCAAACTTTGCCTGCATGTTGAGAAGAACCAGGAGTGCTTTCAATCTAGACATACGTGCTCCATTATACAATGGCGTATCGGCTTCACTTTTCATATCATCATAGATAAGCCTTTCTGAATCCATGATCGTCTCGATCATTTCATCAATCTCGGGCTCAAACATTGCCTCGTTGGGAATGTGCTCTGCATGATCATCCCCCGAGCTGTCAGAGGCTACATCTTGTGGCCGCACATATGCTGCTTGACCAAAGCGCCTGCGAACACGTCTATTGGGTTGCAAGATTGCTGCTTGTTGGCCAGCGTCAGAGTCCGACGAGTTATAATTGGCAAAAACCCGATCTATAATAGATGGATCGAACTCGCCAAATTCACGAACGTGCTGCAAAGAAACACGTCTTGTCCGTCGCACAGCATGCTTGCATTGATTACAAGGACATAAGACCCTCGTTGAGAGATAGGTGTTTCGGTTGGACGGTCCCACATCCTCGTCGCTACTCATAATGAGGATAAAAAACTTATAACCTGGACAACAAATTTAATATTCTATTGGCATTCTTCGTCTTATCTCTCTCTCTCTCTCTCTCTCTCTCTCTCTTTGTCTGTTTGTCTCTCTCTCTCTCTCTCTCTCTCTCTCTCTCTCTCTCTCTCTCTCTCTCTCTCTCTTTACCTCACATTCTCTAGTCATGTCCAATCCACGCACACCTCGGTCTAGAGGTGCACGGAGATCAGAACCACCGGGTTATAATCTCGTCTTTATTGGTCAATACCTATATTTGTGGGTACAAGAAATCTACACACCCACGTCTACATGATACTGCATGTAGTGGACAAAACCCCTTTGCCTCTTCTGTAGCTGTAGCACTTCACAGCATCTTAACATCTTTTCACAGTAGATCTTTTCACTATTCGTCTAACTCTAAACCTTAAACCGTAAGTAATTCTTGCGTGGACTCGATCTAACGTAAATAAGCGTAAATCTAAATAAACGTAAATCTAACTAAAAATAAACCTAAATCTAATTTAACGTAAGTCTACATCTAACCTAATCTTTAACGTCTTTTGGGATAGTTTCCTACGACGTTAAAACTCTCTTCTTCTTGTGTGTGTGTGTGTGTGTGTGTGTGGGTAAACCTAAATAAACCTAAGTCTAATCTAATATAACATAAATCTAAATCTAACGTAAATTATGTTATATAAAAAACAAAGAACTAAACTAACAGGGATTATAAGAATCTTAAAAGTGATTTAACACATAATTTTTCACATAACTCGGCAAGAGTTGGCATTCTCATCACTAAAGATGTGAGAGTTAACTTCCGGCGGTGACGCTGCCTCATCTCCATCCACATCTGACGACAGCAATTGGCCCTTTAGACCGTTCTTGCTCTTGTTACTAACTTTGAAGTTGCTGTTGAATGACTAGAGGTTGTCTAGATGGTCATTGTGTCGGGGATGTAGTGACTCTTGCCGCCCTGAAGATCCACCTTCTTCCCTATCTTCTGCAGCAATACCCTATATTCCATTGAGGGCTTTCTTCACCCGCTTCATGCAGACATCACAGTCTATGGAGACCTAAATCTAATCTAATATAACGTAAATCTAAATCTAGCGTAAATAAACGTAAATCTAGTTAAAAATAAACCTAAATCTAATTTAATGTAAGTCTACATATAACCTAATCTTTAACGTCTTTTAAGATAGTTTCCTACGACGTTATAACTCTCTTCTTCTTGTGTGTGTGCGCATGTGTGGATGTGTGTGCCAATAAAAAGAGATAAATGGTATAACCTTTCTATCACCCATGCCAAGTATGATAGATTGATTATGCCATTTCCCTCTTGAATAATAGGTCTTGAGTTCAGCTCCTCGTCGGCTAGATCTTTAGTTCTTTTAATTTTAATTAGTTTCCTACGACGTTAAATTAGTTTCTCTCTCTTTCTCTCTCAATGTGTGTGCGTTTTTTTGGATCGTATGCATGTTTTCTCTCTCTTTTCCTCTCTCAATGTGTGCGTTTTTTGTTTATGCATGTTCTCTCTCTCTTTTCCTCTCTCAATGCGTGTGTTTTTTGTTTATGCATGCTCTCTCTCTCTTTTTCTCTCTCAATGTGTGTGTGCATTCTTTGTTTATGTATGTGTGTGTGCGTTTTTGTTTTTGTTTGTACTCTCTCTCTCTCTCTCTCTCTCTCTCTCTCTCACAAAAACACTATGTGTGTGTGTGTATGTGTGTGTGTGAGAGAGAGAGAGGGAGAGAGAAAGAGGGGAAGGGAACATGAGAATGAGGAGAGGGAAGGAGCATACCTGGCTCTCCTTCCTCTCCTCGTGTGTGTGTGTGTGTGTGTGTGTGGAGAAGAAAAAGAGAGAGAGAGAGAGAGGGAGAGAGAAAGAGGGGAAGGGAACATGAGAATGAGGAGAGGGAAGGAGCATACCTGGCTCTCCTTCCTCTCCTCGTGTGTGTGTGTGTGTGTGTGTGTGGAGAAGAAAAAGAGAGAGAGAGAGAGAGAGTGAGGGAGAGCGTTACCTGCTCCTTGCTTGAGGGCGCCGAAAACTCAGATCTGAGATCTGAGTTTTTGGGCGCGCTCGATTATTTTTTTAGCCCAGCCGGCGTCGCTATGAGCGTCGCAAATTTCTTTGTAAATTTGCGACGCTCATAGCGACGCCGGGAATTTTTTTTTTGAGCGTCGCTGTGTGAGCGTCGCTAATATGAATAGCCTCTTGTAGTGTAATTGCAGGATACATTAGTAGTTACAGGCCTCAACACACAAAGCTTGCAGAGCGCTTTCTAAGGTCTACTCGTGGGCAAAACCACCATAAGTTGACACCGTGCTGCTTACGATTGACAACATTCTAGGCCTCTTTACTTCGTTCGACTTCGACTCAAAGGTCACAAGAAAAGGGTTTATACACAGAGAGGAGTTTACACACAGAGCTTCAACTCGTTTCAAAGGATTTCACACAGTTAAAAGTCTCAAGGTTTACCCAAGTTATGTCTTCCTTCAACACACCGACTCCCAGCACACGCAAGAGTTTTATTGTTGTAGTAGTTGCACCCAGGAAAGATCCCACCACTCGCCAAGATGCGAGGATCGCGACCTTAGAGGCTCAAATCTAAGCACTTGTTTTGGAAAATGCTTAACTCAAACAACGCTTGAATAAGCTCGAGGATGCAGCAAAGGTGAATGAAACTTTGCTTGCAAAAAAACACGAAGTGGAAGCTTCTGTCTCACTGAGACTATCAAGGGGGCTCAGAAAGAAGCCAATGAGGCAACGCATAAGAAGCTCGAGAACAAAATCCAATCAGCCTTGCAAGAATACTGATTACAGGAATCCCTTGCTCTCAAGATTCGGATTGGAGGACTCTCCCCACCATGGTGCACCGAGGAGGACACAATCGAAGAAGCCATCACCAAGCTCAATGACATTCTTCAACCAATCAACATCGAACCCAACACTGTCTCTTGGATCAACGACATGCATAGGTGTGTGCCATTGGCCAATGCGTCCTCACTTTCAAGAACAAAGAAGAACGGGCGAGGCTACTACGCCAATCCTATCGCCTCAAGGGGACAAAGCTTGGGATCGTCGAGGAATTGACTACAAATCAACTCAAGCATAAGGCAAGTGAGCTCAAGAAGATGCATGAAGCCCATAAACAAGGTAAATGGGCAGTCTATCGTGGTGATAAAGCCATCCTTCAGGACTTTCGTACTCCCAAGCTAGCCCGTCCCTCTACGTGACCCCCTTTAGGTTTTATTTTTGTTCTTACCCTTCTTCCTTTTCTCCTTTGATGGACCCTCAGTCCCTAACTAATATGTATCCAATGCCTCCACCCCAAAAGAATAGATGTATTGTTTTGCTTTGGTCCATGGGTCATATTTGACCCCCGTGGACGATAATTAACTCTATCTATTAACTCTCTCTCTCTCTCTCTCTCTCTCTCTCTCTCTTCATTTGCTAAATACATCGCAGAGCTTTGTGACCCTGACCCTTGCCTTCAAGATGCAAGAAAACTATTGGTGCTTAGAGAGAGTGTGCGAGACTGCTACCCGCCGCCGGTGGCGCCTGCAGACCTACTCTAGAATATGCAACTACCAACACCTCACGGTCAGCTCATGGTCTCTCTCTCTCTCTCTCTCTCTCTCTCAATGTAGGTGCTTTTCTAGATAGTGTTGGCATGCCTAAGCATCATTGGAGGTAGTGCCCCCTTGAAAGGCCTTACTATTGTACCTTTGGTAAGAGCGAGCAAGACCCGTCGTAGGCGGATCGTGAGAGCTATCTGCGAGACCCGTCGTAGGTGGATCGTGCGAGCTATCTATACTATATATAGATAGAGAGATGGAGAGCCCTTTTATCTTGAAAACATGATACGTTTTATTATACCTACCTTTATCTCTCTCTTCATGTCACTCTCTTTATATATATCTATCTCTATCCTATCTCTCTATATATCAATCGCTCTCCCCCTCTCTATCTATCTCAATCTCTTTCTCTATCTCTCCCCTTCTCTCTCTCTCTCTCTCTCTCAATTTATATATTGTCACTCACTCTCTCTCTATCTATGTTCTCTCTACACCTCTCTTTTTATATAAATCTCTCTCTCTCTCTCTCTCTCTCTCTCTCTCTCTCTATTTGTTTCTATATCAACCTCTCTATCTTTCTCTCAATCTCTCTATTTGAAATTTTTAAATGTTATTAGTCAGGTTTTGTTCACTATTTTGTTGACCACTGTTCAAAAAAAAAGTGTCTCAGCTTAATATTGTGTCATCAAAAAGGCCGGTTGAGGGCAAGGGAAAAAGAAGAAAGTTCGCCACAAAATACAAAAAAATAGTGTAAACAACCGCAAAGTAAACCTAATTTTCTAAAATCTCCTCTTGGCAATTTCAAGGAAAGGAATTAGTATTGTGGTGTGTGGTCGTGTAGATCATGTGTCCGACCACCTAGTGTGGGAGGACACTCAGTTCTTGGCATGTAGTCTCTATTTTCAACTTTAGCTCATTTCCCAGTCCAGTGTTTGTTGAATAAAGGATCATCACACACCAAACCCCTTTTGGAAGAGATGTATGTCGCAAAAAGATCACATTCTTGTTATTATGATGCAACCCTCAGTCCTTCCTGGTCTTGTCCATTACATCGGGATAGCGACCTAATGTTTGCACAAGCGTGATGTACGAGTTCCATGCTTTGATCATGATTGGCATGATGACGAGTCTAGCCCCCAAGCTTAGTCCCTTAACCCCGACAGTCCCTTAGCCCCTAAGCCGTTGTATGATCACTCCCCTCGGATGAGGCGTTGGAGTTGATCCTTTCCTCTCGAATCCATTCCTAGCCCAGAATTCTAAAAAGATGTCCATCTTTTTCTCCCTAAGGGAGGAGGTGTGGTGTGTGGTCGTGTAGATCATGTGTTCGACCACCTAATGTGGGAGGACACTCAATTCTTGGCATGTAGTCTCTATTGGCAATATAAGGAGCTAGTCTCGCAAGAGGCAAGCTCAATTTGGTCCCGTTTGTGTGCACACCACAGTATGTTTGGAGAAATGATTTTTCCCGAATACTGCTACCGGCTTGGTTCTTGCCAGGCCTAATTTTTGAAGGCTTCGACGCCCTTCGGAGGCATTTTTATCCTTCAGTGAAGGGCAAAAATATTTTTACCTTTCGAAAGAAGGATAGAATATTGAAAAATCTTTGAGTAGCCCTTCAAATTTTTACCTAAATATAGCTTAATGAAAGATAAGTAAAAATTTACTCTTCAAATGAATGATTAGGGTCACCCTTAAAAAATGAGCCTTGGTTCTTGCCTCTGTATGCGTCACGCAAACATGCGAAGCGTGTGCCAGCACTATTAAGCAACTTAAAGTCATCGCCTCTTCAGTACTACTACAGGTCGCAGTCACCGACTCACCATTGCCTCTTGACGTTGACGGTCAATTGAGGCCGTCCCTGATGGGCTTCAAGTGTCGGTGGCCGCTGCCTGCATGTTGCAACCTTGAGACTGTAGTACGTGAACACTGTGCTTTTAAAGCCTTGGAATTGGTGACGAATTAGATTGTATACTGCAACCGAATGTAGCCTCTGACCCCTCTCTCTCTCTCTCTCTCTCTCTCTCTCTCTCATTCGATGTATTGGCAGTCTCTTCTCTCTATCTCGCGGGCGTTGTTGTCGTTTCGCTCAGGCTGCACTGGCCGAATGAAGCTACTTTGAGCAACGTCAAGTATAGCTCATGCGAAAACAAAGCCAACAATGGTGAGCTTTCTAGAGGGAGAATTCATGTTGCAAGAAATGTGAAGAGGAACATTGGAGAAAGAAAAGGGAAAATACATGACCTTGATGCGCCATTGGTTAGAAGCATGGCAGGAGAGGAAGCCATGAGGGAGAAGGAGAGGCTACAGCATGTGAAGCATTGTGGCAACAAGGAGACCCTAATATGCGATGGAGGAGAAAGGGAACAACGAAGGCTGTTAGAGTAGCAAAGGAGCAACATCTCAAAGCTGGATAGTAGTGGGAGCAACATCCGGGAGTGCAGGGTCATGCATCCCTCGTAGCTAGCACAGATCACCGGTTGGTTGACGATGCAGGTTTCCTTTCTGTAGGCAGACGGCCTGCTCTGACTACGAGAATCAAGCCAAGATGGATTGCGTTCATGAGGTCATGTAGGACGTGCACCAACGCATGCGAAGAGTACATGGGTCCCGATGTCCAAAAGCCGCAGCGGCAATATTAGCAAGGGTTGTTTAATCCATGATCCACGACAGAGAGCTTTATTAAAGCTAGTCAGGGTGAAGAGAGCACGGACTATCACTAACAACAGGAGGGGGCGGTGAGCACCATGGAAGCATGGCTAGTACGGCTCATGATGCGAGACCAAGACATCAACATCTACGGGTACTCTACGCAGACATTGACTCTGCGCTGCCAGCACCCGAGAGAGAGAGAGAGAGAGAGATTCCTGTTGCGTCTCTCAATGACGTTGTTCTCCAACCTTAAAACATGGGGTGCGAGAAATTCAAATTCAAATTCAAATTCGATCCTCACTTCTCACTCTTTCTTTAACACTCCTCGTTGTGTCGCCCGTGTGCAGAGTTCACTAGCCGGATTATGGTGCTTTCACCATGTGTCAAGGGGGGGATGGCCTCAGCACTAAAGGGCACGGGAGCAAAGAGAGGGGATCTACGGTTGAAGGTGCGCGCACGAATCTCAAAGAGATTTGAAGGCTCAAAAAAATGAGGCGTGGGGGTCAAGGGGGGGATGGCCTCAGCACTAAAGGGCACGGGAGCAAAGAGAGGGGATCTACGGTTGAAGGTGCGCGCACGAATCTCAAAGAGATTTGAAGGCTCAAAAAAATGAGGCGTGGGGTGTTGCTAGCACGATTCGAACCTAAGTGGGCGTTAGGCAAGGCGCGTAGCTTATCCAACCCTCCATGCGCATATGTTGACCATGGTGGGTAACAAACACATGATAAATCAACGTGGATAGGTGAGCTCATATCCAAGTTTACTTTTCAACGTCTTAGTTTACTTCTGGTGCATCTTACGACCCTACGCGCCTCTGCTTTTGTGCCCGAGCTTCTCAACCGTAGATCCCACCTCTGAGGCTTCATTTAATGCCTCATGCCCTTTAGTCCAGAAGGGGAGACGAGAATCCCTCCCCTTTTTATGATAATATAGATTATTTTTTATGTTTTGTGAAATATATTGTAATCTAAATAGTTTAGTGTTACACCTTTTTTTCATTCAAAAAACAAAATATTTTTATCGTGATACCACATGTTTTAAAATATTACTATCACAAAGAAATTATGATTAAGAAATTTTTCTCGATAGCCTTAGGTATGTAGGACATAGTGAATTTCACTTTTCTCTCACAAAAAAATTATAAATTAAATTTTTTTTCTCAATAGCTTTATTTAAGCCATAGTGAATTCACTTTTTTTTGGTTTTTTTTTTTATATAATTATCACTCCCAATTTGTGAGTTTGGAGAAAAGAAGTGTCTCACTCATCCGATATTCAAATAAAAGTTATGGTAAGTTTATTCAAACGGTGATCTATTTTTTGAGAGCCTAGCTTTTGTTGGCTCCTTTTACCATAGAGGATTTACTGAAGCCCTCTAAATGCTTTCTTAAGCCTATACACTTATTCAAACTTAAGAGGACATGATGGGCATTGGGCACCCACATATAAAATGTTTAAGGACATGATGGGCATTGGCACTCACATATAAAATATTTATGATGGCATATGGATGCCCATATGCCTTCAAATCTAAGAGGGCGTGGGAGCACCCAAATAATATGTAGGCCTTTTCGTGGGCCTATGGGGGAGCCCTCTTTAGAAATGCTTCCGTATATATAAATCCCATGCAGGCATATGTTCTCATTCGGAGCAGCAAAAGTCTGGTAAGATTATTTCTTCACCAATTATTAAGAATATAGCATTCAGGTCCTTCTTTGGACCACAGGCAACAATAGTGTCACTCACTAGTCTTACATGCATACTTAATTCATGCACTTGATGTGCCGACCAGGATGCATACGTCATACATGCATATGTAATTTTTCCGTGGCATCAGTGATCAGGATTTTTATCATCTATATGCTTTGCAGGCTAGCTGAATCTTAATTAGGTATGGCGAGGATGGAGCCCTACAGTCAAGAGTACTTCAAGGAGGAGTACGCAGGTGATATGCGGAACACCGAACCCATCTCGCTCGACGAAGGCATCCGGCGGAGCCAGGAGTTCTTGCTTTCCTTGCAGTTCCCTGAAGGATACTGGTGGGGAGAGCTTGAAGCCAATACTACCATCACCTCACAAACCATCATCCTCTACAAGATGTTTGGCATCGACGACCGAAAGCCCGTGCAGAAAATGGGCAACTACCTTAAGCTGCAGCAGTGTGATCATGGTGGGTGGGAGCTTTACTATGGAGATGGAGGCCATCTCAGTGCCTCTATAGAAGCCTACATAGCATTGTCTCTCCTCCATGTCCCAAAAACAGATCCCGTTCTTCAAAAAGCTTACAAGTACATCATCAGTCGAGGAGGTATCTCTAAAGCTCGCATCTTCACCAAGATTTTGCTAGCTCTAATAGGCATCTATGATTGGAAAGGCATTCCTTCTCTGCCTCCATGGGTTGTGCTCTTACCTGGCTGGTTTCCATTCACCTTGTACGACATGGCGTGCTGGGCGCGCGGGTGCGTAGTGCCTTTGACGATCATTTGCGACAAAAAGCCCGTGTTTAAGCTGAAGCCAGAGAAATCCTTTGATGAGCTTTATGCTGAGGGAAGGAAGAATGTTCGCTTCGGCTTTACTTTTGGGGGAAGCTGGACTGACAAGCTTTTTGTAGGGATAGACTATACTTTCAAGGCGATGGAGAAGATGGGGCTCGTACCGTTCCGGCGATGGGGTTTGCAGGAAGCAGAGAGGTGGGTGCTAAAGAGGCAAGAGGATTCTGGAGAGTTTCTTGGTTACTTTCCTCCCATGTTTTATGCGATGCTTTGCATGAAGATATGGGGCTATGATGTGACACACCCCGTACTCCACAGAGCTCTCTCTGCTTTGGAGATGTTCACAATAGAAAGGAAAGACCACTGTGTGGTTCAATCTGCAGTATCGCCTGTCTGGGATACAGCTCTTGTGGTAAGAGCTCTGGTCGAGTCGGGGTTGCCGCCAGATCACCCAGCCTTGCAAAAGGCTGGAGAGTGGCTCCTAGAAAAGCAGATCACCAAGCACGGAGACTGGTCCTACAAAAGCAAAGCAGGCTATGTGCCCCCGGGCGGCTGGGCATTCCAATTCTTCAACAGATGGTATCCAGATGTTGACGATACTGCTGTTGTCGCAATGGCCTTGCACACCATCAAGCTACAGAAGGAAGATGTCAAAAATGGGGCTATTGCATGTGCTGTGGACTGGATGAACACCATGCAAAGCAGCAACGGTGGGTGGGGAGCCTATGACATAGACAATGATAAGAGCTGGCTGAACTCTATGCCCTTTGCGGATTTGAAAGCCATGACTGATCCACCTACTGCAGATGTGACTGCAAGGGTGATGGAATTGGTGGGGAGGCTGATGGAAAGCAAGCAAGGTCAGGCGCTGGCACAGCGGATGCCGCCTGAGGTGCTGGCGAGAGGATTGGCGTATCTACGGAATGAGCAGGAGGAGGATGGGTGTTGGTGGGGGAGGTGGGGGGTGAACTACATATACGGGACGTGTGGGGCGCTGATGGCGATGGCATTGACGGCGCCGACGACGCACGGAGAGGAGATAAGAAGGGGGGCAAAGTGGCTGGTGAAGATGCAGAACAAGAAGGGGAAGGAAGTAAAGTGGAGTAGTATGGCGAGGCCGGACGCGGGATCAGGAGGGTGGGGGGAGGTAGATTGGACGATAGAGTTTAGGCCAGAGGCGGATGGGGGATGGGGCGAGACATGCTTCAGCTACAATGACAAGGCGCTGAAGTATAAGAATGAGGGAAGCACGGCGGCGCAGACGGCGTGGGCGCTGCAGGGGTTGCTGGCGGCGGGCAACGCCCTGGATAAATACGAGCAAGAGGCTATTGAGCAGGGCGTGGAGTATTTACTCTCCCACCAGCGCAAGGACGGCTCCTGGCAGGACCGCCCCTTCACCGGAGTAGGATTCCCATGCCAGTTCATGCTCCGCTATCATTACTACGGCAACCACTTCCCCCTATCCGCCCTCTCACGCTACCGCGACCACCTCCACGCCCGCAAATTCAAGGTGTCCATTTAATTAGCAGCCCCTGCACCACTGAAACACCGCCCCCATATATCATTAAGCCCCCCCCCCCCCCCAAAACCACCAAAAACCGCAGCTTGCTTATACTATTATAGACCTGGTGCCTATGAAATGTTGTACACAATTTTTATGCCCTTGGAAGCTATTTTAAGAAGATGCATGGTTGCACTTGCATCACCAAGGTGGTGGGTTTAACGCCAACTAAGCGCCCTTGGTGGTATTTCAAGGCAAAGGATGGTCTCGGGTGCCTGGTCTGATGCACAGTGTTGTTGGAATAAAAAGCTGACTTGGCAGCACTTATAAAAAAATGATGTTGCTTTTAGCGTTCTTTTGGAGTTAATAAAATGAGCACTTTGGTTAAAAAAGCTAATTTGTTGATAGCAGCATCGCAAAGAGACTCGTTCTGTCTCTTTCTCTGAGTGTGTGTAAGCAACTCTCTCTCTCTCTCTCTCTCTCTCTCTCTCTCTCTCTCTCTCTAGCAATGCCGTCGTTGGCAAGTTAGTAACGACCTTGTTCATTGTTACATTTATGCAACAACCCCCCTCCCCCCGCGGCCCCCCCCAAAATTCCCCTCTACCCTCTACATTTACGCTCGGTTCAAAAGAATAACTTCATGCATATTGATCATGATTTTGCTTATTGTTTTACTTCAACGTCGTGTTTCAAATAAGTTTTTTTTGGTGAGTTAAAACTCTAGGGTGTACTTGTTTTGAACAGAAAACAATGAAGTATAATATTGTGACGTGCTTGTCACGCATGAGTGAGAGAGAGAGAGAGAGTACACGAGTCTGAATTAGAATGAGCCTGTCTCGCCTTTGAGCAAGCACCTCCTTATATAATCATGTAAGGGGCTACATGCCAAGATGATCTACACCAAGAACCCAACTGTCGGATCCTACCTTCACGACTACACACCACACCTCACTCCTTAGGGAGAAAAAAGATGGACATCTTTTTTACAATTTGGGCTGAGAATGGACTCGACAGGAAGGGATCAACTCCAACGCCTCATCGTAGGGAGTGATCATACAACGGCTTAAGGGCTAGGGACTGAGCTTGGGGGCTAGATTCGTCATCATGCCGACATCATCAAGGCATGGAACTCATACACCTCGCTCATGCAAACATTAGGTCGCTATCCCAATGAAATGGACAAGACGAGGAAGGACTAAGGGCTGACTCATAACGAAGAGATAATTTTTTTGCGGCATACATCCCTTCCCGAAGGAGCTTGGTGTGATGATAACGGTTATTCAACAGAAACTAAATTGCGACATGAACTAAAGATGAAAAGACTATCTCTAAACACAGAATGAAAGGGTGAGCTTCATGCTTCATGACCACAAGAAGATCGGGCACCTCTGCAACAACCGATGTGCAGCAACTCCCATCTCTTCGAATAGACCGACAATAATAACAATTGCATAGATAACTTTGAGAGTAGATTGTTGTAGGAAACACTGACAAAAATCGAGGTGCGATAACCAATTGGTCACTGTAGGTTCTTGGACTACCACCTTAGCAAATGTCTTCTCTAAGCCATCCTTGCCATTTGCTTTTTCTGACCACACAGAGTTATAAACAAAAATGGTGTTATTAACTTTCAAATGGGCAGCAACTGAGGATGGTACGGGTGGTCCTATTGGTAGAGCAAGTTGATGAGCGGTGACGACGGTGCACTCGAGAATGGGCTCCACCTGCTGGCCTGATTAGCAGCTCCCGCGTAATTGGCGATTGGACGTAATATTGATACCCGCCTATCATCGGCGATAACGCTGTTGTTGTGCAAGTATCTTTGCTTGCTTAGCTGACGTGCGCATGAGGGCTCGTTCAAGTGTAGGCTGCACAGAACGCAGTAGCTGGGGCCATGTCGGTGCATCAGCTGCTGCACAGGGTGTAAGTGACACCTTCGGCCGCCCGTGCAATGCACCTCTTGCTCGTCTCGCTAGGAGAAAAACTGTGGAAGCACAATGGCCTTTGCCTTCTGATCTTCTCAGTCTCTCTCTAACCGGTATCAAGCAAGAATGCCATAAGCGGGCTCAGGGAATTAGCAAGAAAAGCAAGAAACGTCCCAGCTAACTGCCTAGGGCATGCCCGCCGCCTCTACCAATGTGATGTGCTCGTCACGCGTGAGTGAGAGAGAGAGTGTGTACACGAGTCTGAACCAGAATGAGCCTGTCTCGCCTTTGAGCAAGCACCTCCTTATATAATCATGTAAGGGGCTACATGCCAAGATGATCTACACCAAGAACCCAACTGTTAGATCCTACCTTCACGACTACACACCACAATATTACAACAATTACAAGGAACATGATTAATGGTGTTCTTTCTCGGGGGGTGTGACGCCCTGGGTAATCACACCCCCTGGGTAATTTTGAGCAAGAGGCTATCGAGCAAGGCGTGGAGTATTTGCTCTTCCACCAACGCAAGGACGGCTCTTGGCAGGACCGCCCCTACACTGGAGTAGGATTCCCATGCCTGTTCATGCTTCGCTACCATTACTACGGCAACCACTTTCCCCTATCCGTCCTCTCACGCTACCACGATCGCCTCCACGCCCGCAAATTCAAGGTGCCCATTTAACTAGCAGTCCATGCACCGTTGAAGCACCGCTACCATATTTCATTAAGCCCCCCCCCCCCCCCCCCCCCCCCCTCCCCCCCCTCTCTCTCTCTCTCTCTCTCTCTCAATAGAATCTTTTGTTGGCAGTGCTTGCTTGCTTGCAAGTAGTCATATAGACGTGGTGCCTATGAAATGATGTACACAAGTTTTATGCCTTTTGAAAGCTATTTAAGATGCTGGTTGATTGGACTTGCATCACCAAGGTGGTGGGTTTAACCCCCACTAAATGCCCTTGGTGGTATCTCAAGGCAAAGGATGGTCTCAGGTGCTTGACCTGATGCACGGTGTTGGTGGAATAAAAAAGTTGACTTGTCAGTACTTTAAAAAAAAAGGTGCTTCTTTTTAGCGTTCCTTTAGAGCTAATAAAAATAGCACTTTGGTAAAAAAAAGCTAATTTGTTGATAGCAACAGCACAAAGAGACTCTTTCTCTCTTTCTCTGAGTGTGTGTAAGCAACACTCTCTCTCTCTCTCTCTCACAGTGCCGCCGTTGACAAGTAAGTGATGTCCTTGTTCATTCCTACATTTATGCAACACCTGTTGTCCCCCCCCCCCCCCCCCCCCCCCCCACCTTGTCCGCCTCTACCCTCTATGTTTATGTTGAGTTCAAAAGAGTAACCTCATGCACACTAATCACGGTTTTTCTTATTGTTTTACTTCAACATTGTGTTTGAAATAGTTTTTCGGTGCGTTAAATATCTAGGTTGTCCTTGTTTTGAAAAAGAAAAGATGAAATATATTACAACAATTACAAGAAACATGATTAATGGTGTACTCTCGTGTCGCCACTGCATAATGATGTGATTGTTTTCTCTATGTATGCACTGGCATAACCTCATGATTAATGGTGTACTCTCGTGTCGCCACTTCATAATGATGTGATTGTTTTCTCCATGTATGCACTGGCATAACCTCATGAATAAGTAGCACATAACATTAAAGAGGGGGGGAGATAAGGGGATTGAGGGTCGAAAAGTCCACACATGAGGTCGGGGAGATCGCAGTCGTTAGTGTCAACTCAAAAACTAAACCTCGCCACAAATTAGCCCCTTAAACTTGGACAGATCCTGTTGGCTTACAATATAAGGGTTAAAAAAAGGACAACGGTACGAAATGCGTGCGTGGGTGAGATGGCTAGCCCATGTGTCACAAAATTGGGACTGTGAGGTCTTGGGTTCAAAATCAGGTGGTCGTGGCTCGATTTTTAATGTTGTCCGGGTTGAATCCCGCCTCGATTTTTGAGCTGTCCAGGTTTAATCCACCTCGGGATCCCGCCTTGGACTTCCGGGCGGTCGATCCCCTTACCCCCCCCCCCCCCCCCCCCGGCCCCCTCTCTAATACTATGTGTCACATAGTGTCATTGCTGGCATAATGGCATTCGAGCTCCTCATATAATGCTTGTGTTCGTACTTTGCTCACAAGAGGGACCCTTTGAGGTCCGCTCCTCTCGGCCAACAATCCAAGATTCCCTCTCGATTTTTTTCCATGTGGAAAAGTTGCAATGCAAGCTTTGAAGCTTTCACATGAATGTGTGTCATTATTGCTTTTTTGTTTTACAATGTAAGGCGTGAATATATTAGAATATAAACCAAATAGCTACATCTGTTAGCTCAAGGAGTGAGCTTGGGATTACATCAAAAGGCGTTCAGGGCTTAGAAAAACACTAGAACTCATGAGATCCTGGAGACTTCAGGCTTTCATCGCAGAGCATCCAGTTCTGTTCTGATTTGAACCAACAGGGCCCGGGATTGATTCCAAAGATCTTCCAAGATTTCAACATCTTCATTGAGTTCTTCTTTGAGCTGATCTCTACATAGCAGTCCTCACCTTCAATCACAGCGGCTTGAAAGAGTTTGCCAGCCAGGTCCAGCATCTTGGTCTTCTTTCTATAGAGTCGGCACTGGGAAATGTGCAGTTTCATCTGTAGGGATATTTCGTCAAAGAAGAATTTTGGGTTAGGCACCTGTGAGGTATCTTCAAAACAATAAAAATTCCTCTGCCTCTAGACGGCCAGACAAACTCTGCACATATGTGATTCCGAATTAAAGAGGGGAGGCCTACACTGTCTCCCCAGAAACACCTGCTTCCAAGATAAGGACTTTTGGAGAATTCTGGACACTTGACCCGAGAAGGGTTTATTAAAGGGGTAGTTCAGGAACAAGTGGGCCAGATCTTTAGTGCCCCCCTTGGATCTGGGACATCTCCCTTAACTAGCATTGGAAGGTGTCCCTAGATAGAAAGCAGTGGGCGTTCAAATTCAAATGCTTTGATTCTAGGTATTCACACTTTTGTCAAAGAAGTTGGAACAAATATATATCTTTCACGTATTTATGATCTTCTTACAATGGACGCCCACATGGAGGGGGGTAATTATGATGCCTCTCTCCCTTTGCTAAGAGCTTTGTCACACCTAGGGGCTACAAGGGCTGGAGGAGTTAGAGTATTGGAAACCTCGCATTCATTTTGAGTGCTTGTAGAGCTTGTGGGGGTTGCAATATGCATTGCAGTCCCTAAAGATTTTTGCATTGAGTAAATGCTTGTGCACATTTACTTGCGTAAGTTGTAAAAAATGCATGATTATGGGTAGTTTGCATGTATGTGTGACTTTTGAAGAGCTGAATGGAGCTCTCACTATTGTTGTTTTCTACCAGCCTTCATCGGTTCACATGCTGGATCCCCTACATATATCCAATGGGACGGGGCTCTGATTGCATCTTGAAAGGGTGCACTTGGAGAATGGGCTTCTTATCCCCTGCACTTTTGCATGTGTTTTAATGAGTTCGTCACATCAATGTCTTTTCTTTTAATCGTACGCCTTACCCTATGAGGAAACGGGTAATGACATGCTAATCTCTTTCCAACCTATGCTTCTCTAGCCTACCATACAAGCCCCCTTGATTGTGCATACCGTCCACATGGCAGGGTCTTCTTGTAGGTCCCTTGTCCATGCGGTCATATGTCGTGAGACCCTTGTCTCACGTCAAGATTCTTCCCCTGTCTCTACTCTGTTGGAATTAGTGTAGCAGGAAAACACACACATCTTGGAGAAGACGAAGAAAGCTCAAGGCACACAATAGAGAGTGTATTACTTAGTGTGAAATGGAAAGATTGATAGCCCTAGAATGATGGGCGTATATACAATGAACGGGGGAAAAAACCTCTTAGTGAGGGAAAAAATGCCACGACGGTCCTAAGTGTGTTCACAAACATCACTACAACATATATATGGTAACAAATCCCCCCTAGAGTGATGCGGTGAACGAGAGCTGGCACATAGAGTAAAGGGAAGTGCCATGCCTTGAGGACATGATCTATCCACAAAGGGGAATAAGCCCAAAGATTTGCGAAAAGCTTCAAACTTCTCACGAGACAATGCCTTTGTGAAAAGATCTGCAAGGCTATCATGTGCTGGCACATAAGCCAAGCTGATCTCTCCTACTGAGAGTCTCTCCCTGACATAGTGGTAATGCATCTCAATGTGCTTTGTGCGAGCATGAAAAATTGGGTTCCTCACAACTGCCAATGTGCTCCGATTGTTAATGTAGATATTGTTGGCAGTGTCCTGTCCAACACCCAAATCAGCCATAAGGCGTCTGAGCCATACACACTCAACCGTAGCTGTGAAGACTGCCCTGTACTCAACCTCACAACTAGAAGTGGCCACATTAGGTTGCTTCTTGCTCAACCATGATATACATGAACTGCCCAGCATGAAACAAAAACTACTTGTGGACACTTGTGTCTCAAAACAACCAGCCCAATCTGAGTCCAAAAAAGCATGTAAGTCTGGTGGCAATGATCCCCCCTTGGGATAAAACAAGCCAAGATATAAAGTTCCACTCAAGTAGTGGAAAATCCTCTTGACATCCTGCCAATGCTTAGACCTTGGGCTAAGCATAAATCTATTGACTTGTGAGACTACAAACTAGATATACGGCCTCGTGTTGCATACATAAATGATCAACAATATGTCTCTCATTTGGTCCAGTGATCAGCAAATCATCCACATAAAGAACCACAATGAGAAGTACATCACCCTCGTGCTTTACATATGATGTGCTTTCTGTTGGATTGTTACGAAAGCCTCGTTTGACAAAATCAGTGTCAGCCTTCTCATACCAAGCACGAGGAAATTGCTTCAACCCATACAAAGCTTTCTTACACGTTATCCTCTGGTCCTTTCTGCACAAGACTGCGAGGATGCGTTACATAAACTTCCTCAAATATGTCACCATTCAAGAAAAAAAAAAAAACAATCTCGGATTGATGTACATCCCAACCAAAATGAGTTTCCAATGCACATAGAAAATGTACAGTAGTCATATGACAAGTGGGAGCGAAAGTCACTTCATAATCTATGCCTTTTTGTTGTGCATAACCCATTGCAACAAGTCGAGCCTTATAGCCATCAATATCACCATCCGGCTTGCGTTTCAACTTGTAAACCCACTTTGTATTAATGGCCTCTTTGCAAGGAAGAAAATCGCATGAAGTCCATATGTCATGTTCTAGAAGTACATCATATTCTGGTTGCATGGCAACCATCCAATTTTTTGAATTTTGTGCTTCATCAAAAGATAGAGGTTCCTCAACATCATGTAAGCTAGACACAGCCAAATCATAACAACATTAGAAGAAAGTTGGACTCACTTTTAGGCCCTGTAAGAAGTTCCACGTCGGCTTAGAGAGAGAAAATGAAATTGTGAATTTTATGTGATACTTTTTTGCGTCAACAAAAAGCCAAAATGAAATTCTTTGGTAGGTAGCCACCGTCTTTATCATTCTTCTCCTTCGTTCTCTTGTCAAGAATCCAACTAACCGTATGACTAATGATTTGAAATGCCAACTTACAAGCGTTCCCTCCAGAAACATAAGCCATAGCATTAGGGCCAATTTGGATGAAAAAAGGGCTGTTTAGGGTTTCCCTATTCTTGATCTAAGGGTCAAGGAGGAGCCACATTTCCAAAAGTATGGCACTTTTGTAGACGTGTCAAGATCTCCTTCACTTGATTTTTGAATTTCTTGCACTATTTTAGCCATAACTTTTGCATATGAACTCCAAATTTAGTGCTCAAATGGTCCATGGGTGGCGCTTGATGAGATCTATCCAATGAGTACCCATGTTGATTAGTTTTGGTAAGATCTTCATGGTTTTTTTTAGGTTGCCCCTTTTTAGATCCTTACAAAGCCCTTTTTTCATCCAAATTGGCCCTAATGGGAACTCTATCAACTCTAAACATGGAATATGGCCTTCCCTCCCAAAACCTGAGATATTTCATGAGTTTCAAGTGTCTTTCTATTTCTCTATCAACTCTAGGAATGGTGAACACTTCCTTTTCTGATGAAAACACCAATTTCAACTTGCAATCCTCAACCCCTTCATCTTCAACACTTACCCAAAGAAAGAACACGCATCATCTTCATGTTGATGTATTGCAAGAGTACGCACCACTGCAGAAATGTAGGAGGGAGTCTTTCTTATTTCAATGGGAGAAAGAACTTAGAAGGACAAACAAGGAACATCATTTGGATTTGTGGACCGATGGGGCTATTTATCCAAAGGATCCTACGACAAATGTGCCACCTTCCTTTGCTAATATCACTATCCTCTTACATTTCACATGCGATAGAAAGGATGGGCTATTGGGATACACCGAACATTTGGAAATGAGAGGATTGAATGCGGAAAGGCAAAGAAACCTCTTGGTGATGGAGAACATGTAGCTGAAGAAACTTAATGAAGCATGCTATCGGAAGATTTCATCAAACAAAAAGACAATCCAAAGCCTTGAGAAGAAGATCACAAGTTTGTGAGAGAAAGACATTGTGCTTGGTAGTCGGAAAAGAAAACGAGATCTATGCAACATTGAGAACATCAAGATTGGTAGTGGTGGCCTGAAAAAACAAATACGAGCTTTAAGGTAACTCAAAGTTTGTTTCTGCTTTTGTATCTTCAATGTGCTTCACTAAGAAACGGATACACTTTCCTATACATGATCATAACACATGGTGCTTTTTTGGAAGGTCTTTACTGCATCCAAACTCGAACGGTGTTGTCTTCAATGCTAGAGTGCATTACAATCGTCTAGTTCCAAAAGACGTAGTTGAAGAGATGATAACTCAGAAAAAAATTCGTAAGTTGAAAGGGAGGCTCCTTACCTCCTTCATGAACGAGAATCAGCTAGAACCAGTGGAAGTGCAAGCAATACTTGATGAGAGTGGCATCTCACAGATGGGATACATGGCACTCTTTAAAGCATTAGCTAAAAAGTCTCAAAATAAACTACAGAAAGGATCATTGCTGCCAAAGCCATCACATGTAAAGGCTGCTCGCCGGCACATAAATGATGAGGTGTTTGAGAAATTTGGGTCACCATTCCATATTGAAGCAACGTTCTTAGGCAAGGGCAGCAGAAAGGTACATTTTAACGAGCACAACAACCTCTTCATTGATCTTGAAGCATTGCAAAGGTATGCAGTTCACTTCTTTGACATCAGTCGTGCGGTGGGGTTCTTAAGTTCGTTTTGAAGCTCGACGAGTGTGAGGTCCTGAAGATCAAGAAGCCGGAGAGAGTCACCATTACCCTCATGAACAGAGCTCTGGATCCATCAATAACGAAAGAGGATCCAAAATACTTCAGCGTGCAATCCGAAAACAACATTCTAACTCTAGGATCATTTCAGGTATACTTAGTTCAATCCACGATAACAAAAATATTGATTATTTGGTTGTTGATTTTCTGTTTTCATTTTTCATTGCAGGTTGATAAGGAAGATTTTGAAATCCTCAATTGGGTTTTTAGTCAAACCCAAATTCCTTCTATCATCAGTGAACAAAGAAATGAAGTCGTTCTTTCAGTGGAAGTATTTGGTGACTATACAGTGGAATGGCACATAGAAGATGACTTAAAGACTCCTAAGTGTATGTACAACATAACACACGTAGCAGCTGTGGCAAATCCATGCTTATATTGAATGGCTGATGCACATTCTCTTGAGAGTGTACAATGGAATAGAGCTCCCAACAGACATCTTCAAGATAAAACTTTTAGGCCGGTGCTTGATATTCCTCTGAGTAGAGTTCACGTCTGTACACTTCATGCACTCTGTCGAATAATTGAAAAGGTGGTTCATTTGTACATATGTTTTGCATCGACATTAAAGCCAAAGAGTGAGTTGAAAAGAGTGATGAAAGCATTAGAGGGAGTGCTCTCAGACATTGGTTTGCATGGAGGCAATGTCAAAATCGAAGAGGACCCTAAGATGTCTCAAAGTCGTTACAAGGTACCTAGGAAAGCATCGATAGGCGGCGTGAAGGCCAAAAGGTTTCTTGGGTTTAGCCTCAAAGATTCAGATAGAGAAGAGAGGAGAAACCTGTTCAAATAATGGAAACAGTTACATAAAATGGTTAAAGACACTGCTGGTGATGGGGCAATCCAAAATCACAAGGCGAACGTGTGGAAATCACTAGATAAAATTTTTCCACTACGTTGAGCAGCATTCTTGGGACCAAAGTTAGCTCACATCATTTCAAGCAGCCTTGCTGGATTGGAAGAAGGCTTACCTTATAGGGTGGGGTGGACAACATATCACACATTACATGGTGGGTTAGCATTCTACGTATACAAACAAAATTTAAAATTGTACTCGACTCACCATTTTGTTTTATTTCAATGCAGCACATACTGTTCAACCATGGTCCATATTTTGTCAAGACATACGGCTCACTATAAATATGGTTCACACAAGGCATGGAAAAAACCCACTACATGGCAAGAACATGTTACTTTAAGCACACTAGACATGGGGGAGGAAAGGATAAGGCCAACAGCCTATTAGAGTTACACCAATGGACTTATAGACACCTTATTCATAGAGCAAGGCAAAAGGAGCTTAGTAAGAGTTCATAAATTACACGATATTTACAACACATCCGCAAAGAGAAAAAAAAAATGGCTTGGGAAAATTCAAATGCGGGGGAGCGCCATGCGAGGTGGCGACAGCCACGAGTCAGGGGTGGGAGAAGATGGAACTGAGCCCGTCATTTTTATCCTCTTTGGTGCACCTCATTCTTCCTCACTCTGTACCTCTTCGATGTGCAAGCTCTGTAGACAAGCTCATTCCTCTGTTGATGGCAGCATCCCCACGGGCATCAAGCATCTTTCCCTCATAAACAACCACTTGCTGTATGGATCTAAGCTCTCTGGGTCTTCAACCCCTGCAGCCAGAGCCTGAGCTGTGAAGGACATGAAATAGAGGGCTCTAAGTTCTTGGCACCCATAACCAATGCCAAAGACACGTAGAGCAAACTGTTTCTCAATCAGAATTAATCTTTCTGCATTTAGTGGGAGGGGGTGCCCACCACACAATCTTGTAATAACTTTCATTGCAAACAGTGGGAACTTTGCATTGTCCTTAGATTATTCCTTGTGGTATATTATGATTTACAAAAAAATATTAAAACATTTATGGGCCGTAAGTGAGATGAGTACAATTGCCAAGTACTTGAATTGTTTCTACATACCTTTTTGTGGTTGAAACTCCCGATGTAGTGAGACAATACCGCATCCTTGCCTTGTACTCCAGTGACAAGCCGTTGCCGTGAGCCTCTCGCTCTTCTAAGGAAACTATTGTCATACACTAGCACCTGTCAACAAAAATATTGATCATGATATTTCATCATTGGGCCATCTCCAATACCATATGAATGCCTTTAAAAATTACCATCTAATTCTTGTCCATTTCCAACATCGACCTTCCCCACAAGTGAATAGACTAACTATTCAGTACTTGAGCTCTGGGTGCCGCGGGTCTACCCATGTTTTCCAAGCTGAGTTGTTTTGTTGTCGATTGAAAGTGCTCATCTGTTGGCAAATTGGTCTCTGTTAACCCTCACGGCACACGGACACCCTATGATCTATAAACGTTGTATTATTTAGAGTCAGGTACCGGGCTTGTCGGACCAATAGGAAAAGGGTAAGAGTGATCGCCGATGAGAGGCGCACTCTAACACGAACATGCTAGGGTTAGTTGGCTAAGCATCGGCGCCCAAGTGTGAATGGGGTGAGCTCCTATAAAAGCCAACTAAACCTAATTTTTACTCATTCTCTCTTTTGTGCAATTGAAGAGTGCTCTTGCTCCATCTCCATCTTCTTCTTCTTCTTCACCTCCTTGTGTGTGTGTGTGTGTGAGAGAGAGAGAGAGGGAGAGTGTGTGTGCGATCGAGCATTACGAAGGCACGACGGCGGCGAAGCGGTTGAGCGCGGCACGACTGCAGCTTCTTCTTCATCGCGGCGAGGAATCCACCACGAAGGCGAGCGTAGAGCGGTGAGTGACACACCCTTTGTTTTCTTGAGCTTGCTAGTTTAGGCTTGTTGTGTGCTTGGAGCTGTTTGTGGCTCGCACACGGTGTATTGGCAAGTCCCTTGCTTCGACAGTGCGGCAAGGAGCGCACATTTTTGGCGCCGTTGCCGGGGATATGCCCTACACTAAGCTCGGTTAGCACTTTACGCTTCCTTGTGGTGCAATTTCTATCATAGGAAAGGCAGGGAAGGAGTGTGTGGAGATTTCTGTTTTTTGCGTTTTCTGCATTTGCTGTCAAGTTTCAATTTTTGCTATTGTCTGCGTTTTTTCAATTTCTGCAATTTCTGCATTTTCAAGTTCTGCGTTTTTTAAATTTTCTGCAATTTCTGCATTTCTGCGTTTTTTCTGCAATTTCTGCAGTTTCTGCATTTCTGCGTTTTTCAATTTTCTGCATTTCTGCATTTTCAATTTCTGCGTTTTCAAATTCTGTACTTTCTGCATTTAAAAAAAAAAAAAAAATTGAAAAAAAAATTCTGAAAAAATAAAAATAAAAAAATAATAATTTCGGAAATTAAAAACGCGAGTGAGCGGGCGGCGAAATTTTTCGAAAATAAAAAACGTGACTCTTAAAACGGACGGGTTGGTTTGTATAAAAGATAGATCGGGATCGGTTTCCCAAGCCCAAGCCCAAGCCCAAGCCCAAGCGTAGGCCTCAATCCTATGATATACACTAGACTCACTCTTATATATATACCCTACTCCCTCAAGAGAGAATGAGAGCATGTGGGACAAGTCCTCCACTCTCCTCCTTTCTCTTCCCACTTGCACCCTTAGACTTTCTAGTTTGGGCCTAGTTCCCTACTGGAAATTGACAGGTTTAGGGATTCCGAGGGCATAGAGTGACCAAACGGAGGGCTGTAAAGCACGGCACGACCCTCTGACCGATACGCTCGTTTCGAGCTATCACACGGCCCATTCCACGACACGCTCTAAAAAATCTAGCAAAAAAACAAACAAAAAACACGCTAAAAACTAGTCACAAGGCCTCTTAGAGCAGCTTTTTGACACCTTAGGGTATCAAAAGCACATGCACTTACGCTCTGGGCGGGTGCTAGAACACGAGCATATTGAGGGTGCCTCTGTTCATACGGACACCCATTACCCATCCACGATAAGCTCTAGACCCTCAGTGGGGACACAAGGTAGCACCACCCAAGACCCTAAAATAGCCGCTAGTGATTCCTCCTCCGACTCAGAAATCATGGAAGGATACCCTACCCAAAACACTGAGAGAGAAGGCCATGCACCTCCCGAAGCTCCACAGCCTAGTACTAGTATGTTTAGCCGTTTCATGGAAACATTAGGTAGAGCTACTCGCTCGGAACCTGATGCAAATGAAGCACACGAAGGGGTGGGGAAGTGGACTCTCCTTTCACATCGCACGTGGACCCCACACCCCCAAAGAGTGTCCATGTGGATATCCTGCCAACTTCTTACCAAGAAGGCCCTGTTGAGCTGCCTCCTTCAGAAGTTCCCTCTAGAGTACCGTTGCTGACAAGTAAAACCACGGGGAGCCACATTGCTTCTACCTCACAAGAAACCGTTAACACGTCGACTCTAGAAGGATTGTTCATTAATGATCATTGGACATACGACCTCCACACTGAGGTGTTGACGGATCTACACTCTGGCCATGCCTACCATGTAGGATGGATAGAGATTGTACAATCCACCTCTAGTGCCACGAGCATCGAAGATCAACAGAAAATGATCTGTAATGTTATCCATGGCATTATTCAATCAGAAAGGCAAAACCGAGGGGTAAATATACTCTCAACTGGCCCCATGAGATTTCTGGATACGAGCAAGGCTCAACAGCCTATTCTATCACAAATGGAGACTCCTCTAATGAGCCCCATGGACCCATCTTACGTCATTTCACCTGGGGTCTCTATGCAATCTGAGCCTCCGAGCGAAAACTTTAGCTTCCCTAACTTGGCTCAACCCTCTATTAAGGAAAACACAGTGCTCACTCAAGGGATAAGCCTGACAGAGAATGTACCGATGACATCTACGATTAGCGCAGTGCCACTACCTAGTGTCGTAGTACCTAATATGGGGCCTCGACCATATGTGCCTCTAGCCCCTTATGCACACATGGCCCCCACACCTCCAATTGTACCACTTGCTTATGCTCCTCGAGTGCCGCTCCCTAGCTCTTATCTGAGTGGACCTATGCCCGGTTATGTTCCATATCCTGCATCATCTACATATATGCCAAGACCGGTACCCGTTCCTCTCCCACATATGACTCCAAGAGTACCTCCACCGTCCCTACCTCCTCACATAGGTGACTTGGCAGCGTTTGCTCAAACCATAGGTCGATCTATCGCGGAAAATATGCGTCATGCATCTGATAGAGAGCCTAGAAGTAAGGCAGTACAAATTGCCAAACTCACGCAAAAATTCAATGGGGACGAAGATGCTAGGAAACACATTGAAGTGTTTGAACAAGTATGTGATTCCTTAGGGGAACGCAACGAACTACATAAGTGCAATGCCTTAAGCTTGACATTAAGTGGGAAGGCTGGAGATTGGTATAGAACCCTAAAGGTGGACGAGAAAACAATCTACCCTACCCTTCGAAGGTTGTTTCTAAAGGAGTACATACGAGAAGGTGTGCTTTGGGGTGTAGCATCTCAGCTACAGAAGGCCGAACGTAAGGAAGGAGAGTCAGTAAGGGACTTCATTAGTCGTCTAAAGCACTTAAACTCTCGCTGCCCTGTAAATGAGCGCTTCAACAATAACCAACTGCTTGATCGATTCATCCGAGGGTTGAGGAATGAAGGAATCTATAATGGACTAGTGATTAGAGGTATCACAACCTGGGAAGATGTCACTGCCAATGCAATCCAATTAGAGGACAACTTGATGATAGCAGGCATGAGGATGTCTACCGACACGAGATCCACTAGCTCACAAGCCATTGAGTATGAACCCATGACTGCAAAGCCCATTGCCAATGAGCCAAAGGTATTTGAAACATTCTTGACAGACCTCACCAAGGCAATCCAAGAGTCTCTTAAGGATAATCGACCCCCTCAAAATAGTCACATGTATCCAAGAAGGGAGCAACAATGGTGTTCCATTTGCTTAGGTCCACATAGCACTAGTGAGTGCCCTACGTTTAGAGTAAAATTTAATGGAACTTGCAACGCATGTGGTAGGTATGGTCACCAAGCTAAGGATTGTTTAATGATCAAACGTATGATGGCAAATAGACAACCTGTAGCCTGGACGGATGCACCTCGAGCTCCTGTATTGATGCCTACTCCACCTGTTGAGCAACTACCGCAACACATGGTCCCTAGACCTCAAAATGTTGTACAAGCTACACCGCTACCACCTCCTGTGCTAGGACCGCAGCCCCCGCATCTAAGAGTCGCCCCTATGAACCAAGTGGGTTGCGAGCCATCTAATGCTTATGCAGATGGTTGTGAGGAGGAAATAGACACTAGTATTGCCTACGGACTTGATACATTGGAAGAGTGTCCTATATACTACATGGAAGATTGTTGGGGACAAGTCAAGCCGGTTTATCAAGCTGCTGCTCTCGCATCCAGAGGTCAAAATATCAACACCCAGGCTAGGAGGCCACCTCTTCAATGCTACGAGTGTGGTGGACCACATCGAGTAGCGGAGTGCCCTATTAGGCTGCAAAAGAATGCTGCACAGACGCAAATGAATCAAGGGAGCACGTCTGCAATGCCAATACTCACATGTAATCGTTGTGGCATAGATCACTTGATTGCCCAATGCCCCTATAACCCAAATGCGCCTAAAATCACACCCCTGAATTTGGTCGAAATTGCTAGTGTGACATCGCCAATACCACCCGTCGC
The DNA here is from genome assembly GCF_014529385.1 of Adiantum capillus-veneris. Classification (NCBI taxonomy): domain Eukaryota; kingdom Viridiplantae; phylum Streptophyta; class Polypodiopsida; order Polypodiales; family Pteridaceae; genus Adiantum; species Adiantum capillus-veneris. Next base: position 57,051,187 of record NC_140933.1, on the reverse strand, counting down.
ACCCGCTTATGCGATTACACGGTCCATACTTCAAGGGCCAGGCCATATCCTCGAAGAGAGAGATACCGCGTCCATTATCCAAGAAAAGAAAAAGAAGACACGAAGGAAGAAGTCGCAGAATACGGAAAATTCAAAGCCAAGTTCCAAAACAAACATAGGAACAGGAGATGACCCCGTGTATATGAATGACCTCGAGGATGATTCAGATTCAGTCGAGACAATGGAGACTAGAACCAATACCACAAAGGGAAAGACCGACAAAGAAAACCGTAACATGGAACCAAATGAAAACCGAATAAGAGAAAACCATAAAGAGCCTCTGAAAACACCACAAGTGTTTCCAAATCCAATCCAAGACCCCCAAGATAAACCGCAGGGGCAAAAAGGGAAGAATCGTAAAAAGAAGATTGGGACGTACCCAAACCCAGTAGACGAGATTGAGCAGGTGAAACATCTAAGAGGTTTAGTGGAGGAGACTCAAAGGAAACTAGAACCAGAACCCATGCAGGTCAAAATTCATGACACAGTGTTTCCCACACAAGTTCATCCACCCCACATGAACCATAGACCGTTAGCCATATCTAGTATCATCCAAGAAGGGAGTGAGGACGGGACATCAGAAAGTGAGCATACACCCTTCTTGTTGGAAAGGATGTTTAACGAAGGTATACCTGATCCCATTGAGGAATATGAGATTCCATCCTCACCAGTTCCTAGTCAAGGACCTACACCCTGCAAAACGCCAATGAATGTTGCCAAACTAGTGGACTTCATGTCTTCTGAGGTCCGAACCACGATCATAGCAAAGCTGTATGGAGATCCTGAGTTATTCCTTGCACTTCGAGCATTCCTTAATGGAGAGCTACGAACGGGATTACCGCAGTTTGCGCAACCAAATAGGCCTGACTCGATTATGATTGATGAGGAAAATCATGTGCAATCACTTGACTTAGATGGACACGAGTCTGTGATCGAGGTACCCATTAACGAATTAGGGCAGTATTTTGAAGGCGACGAGTCTAATGCAACCCTACCCATCACTGCCAAGGGATTAACTATAAAGGGAATTCTTGATGGTGGTGCAGGAGTTAGCATCGTTACAAAAGATTGTTGGGAATCCATGGGAAAACCCCGCCTCAGTGTTACTAACATTGTGGTAAAGATGGCAAATGGTACCATAGCCAAACCTATGGGGATGCACAAGGATCTTAAGATCAAAGTTCTAGGACACAAGGTACGACATACGTTCATTGTAATGGATTTCTCTAAACACCTTATGTCATATGAAATGATTTTAGGACGACCATTCATGAGGGAAGCACAAATGGTTCATGATTGGTCTAAAAATCATGTCTATTTGCAATTCCAAGACTCTGTCCTTAGAGTGGATTTGGTGACTGGTAAGGTACACCCCTTAGGGAGTAAAACCATTATTGATCATCGCTCTGACACCACAGTTCACTCAGCCCCACTACAATATTGTTACACTTGTAAGAAGGATACAGACATTGGCCAAGATTCTCCTTACATGGATGTGTTACCGGGTATGACGGAATCAGACAATGTGGATTGGGTCCACCTAGCATCAACCATAGACACTTGGGGAAGTAGGGGGACGACCTGGGTAACACCTGAGGGGGATGAAATGCCTATACCCTTAAATATGCTACAAGCAATGCATATCGCTTCCGACAAGACTCATCCTAATGTAACAGAGAAAACATACAAGTGGGTCCCTAAAGCTTCTTTAGTGACCATAGCTAGTGCTAAAAAACAGAAGCCTTGTAAGAAACGTACCACTCGCTCCAAGAAAAGTAAGAAAATGTTGCGATGGATCCCTAAACGACTATTGGAAGCCCAAGGCTACTATCAAGGAAATGATCAAATCTGGGTGCCAAAACGTAGATTGTGCTCTTACCTATCACCTGACCCAAGTGAGCCCAATCCCGTAGCTCCAAAACGAATCAATGATCGTGGAAAGAAAAAAATCACAGAATGCTACACACCTGCTCCCGAGCTAGTTTTGGTACCAAAGAAAGAACGATTTGTTCCACCTAGCTCAGGAAGGGGGGAGTCCCATGAAGATTCTAGCTCCTCATGTAATACATCCATAGAGGTAAAAGCTTCTACACAGCCTCCATCTATAGTAATGGACCTCAATGAAGCTACAAAAGAATCCACACCTCCCAGTGTTCAAGAATCACCTGATGAACCACTTCAAGTTCAATCCTGGGAGAGTACCTTACCACCCTTGCAGCTTGACAAGGCACCTAGGGTAATAGAAAACTACTGGCAAAAATCCTCACCTATTACCAACTGGAATAATTGGTTTCAAAGGGTGACAAGCTCATTTCAAACGGTATGATCTACCCAAGGAAGGGGGGAGTGTTTGCTGACAGTCATCATTCATTTGTTTCCCTCTCAACCTTTTTCCCTGACCTCTCAATTCCAATCTTAGGGAATGTACATATAAAGCTTTATACTCACAAAAAAAATAAAAATAAAGAGCAAGAGCAATTAGCAAACGAGTATGCACATTAAAGTCAAAACATTGACTCAGACCTACACATGTCACATCTGGTACAGTGAAACAGAAACCTATGCCATAAAACACCTTTTGATCCTCATCACTTGAGTAATGGAGGGTAGGTAAGATTAGTACGATAGGAGTGTTTCTGTTTTAGAGTTGAGTGATTAGAAAAGTTCTCTTTTCCCACTAATGTGCCTCCTGGAGGTATTCCTTTTGTTTCCTAGTGTGTACAGGAGCGTGTTGCTATTGATAGGATTTGGACCTTCATGGAACCTTTCTCTCGTTCACACTTCAAATCAAGCGCGACCATCAACACAAATAGGTGTTTCTTGTCCATTAGCATTGCCCTTATCTTTTTGCATCCATGTTTGTCTGCTTTGATTGTGATTGGTAGCATAATATTCAGCGCATTGGCTTAGTATCAAACATTTAATTCAATTTAATGTTTTGTCATAATCACTTGTTTAGGGGTAAAAATCAAGCAGTCCGACTAAGCTAGTTTGACCAAGCTAGGTATTAGAAATCTTCTCTTAATACCATGGGGAATGCCTTCCTAATAAACAATGGTTACTTAGGTTCTTAATCCGATTTAGGCAGCATTGTATGAAATGTACTAGGGCTTTCTAGTGGGCTTGACCCTATTGACCTTTAGCTTAAGTATTATAAAGGGAGTTTACTAATGTGATGAGCCTGGGGAGGGTAACAGTGTTATATGACCCCCCGAAGTTACAAAATTAAAATGCTGAAAATGAACAAACAAAAAATCAAAGTGCCACAATGTAAAATTTTAAGCTGGAAGAGAAATCCTGGCTTGAATTGGTACTTCACTCACATGTATCGCCTATGGTACTAGAGTCCTAGAGGTTCCCAGTGTGGGCGCTTTTCCTTGAAAAGCAAAAAACCCAAGGCATACAAAATAAGCACACACATCATCAATGAATCAATGTGAAAAGACTTTGGGGGGTCAAAGAAAAAGTAATCAGTCAGGCGATGATTTCATGAGAAATTCCTTTTATGGTAGCTTAACTACAAAGTTTTCTAGATATAGCCTCTAGTCAGCCCTCGAACATGAATACTTGGCTCTCGCGATTAAACAACTTAATTGACCAGAGAAAATTAAGAAGCTTACCCATGGTATTAATATTCGATCTCTAGTGCTTTTCGACCGTCAAATTAGCGACCCCAGACTTGTTTAATTTTCTACCTTTACATCTGTTTATGCATTTGATTACATTGCAATTTAATGTTCATTGTTAACAAATTGTTTGAAATTCTTTGACCAATCAATTTGTCTACCTAAAACAGCATATGCTTTTTAAGAGAATGCAATTACTGTGCCAATGTTGTTTGATTTTGCAGTGACTGAAGAAGGCTAAGGACATTCATCTCAAATGCTCTTCCACCTCGACGAACCAGCTTCAACTCAATAGCTTCCGAGGACGGAATCTACATCAGGAAGGGGGGCATGTTAACCCTCATGGCACACGGACACCCTATGATCTATAAACGTTGTATTATTTAGAGTTAGGTACCGGGCTTGTCGGACCAATAGGAAAAGGGTAAGAGTGATCGCCGATGAGAGGCGCACTCTAACACGAACATGCTAGGGTTAGTTGGCTAAGCATGGGCGCCCAAGTGTGAATGGGATGAGCTCCTATAAAAGCCAACTAAACCTAATTTTTACTCATTCTCTCTTTTGTGCAATTGAAGAGTGCTCTTGCTCCATCTCCATCTTCTTCTTCTTCTTCACCTCCTTGTGTGTGTGTGTGTGTGTGAGAGAGAGAGAGAGAGAGAGGGAGAGTGTGTGTGCGATCAAGCATTACGAAGGCACGACGGCGGCGAAGCGGTTGAGCGCGGCACGACTGCAGCTTCTTCTTCATCGCGGCGAGGAATCCACCACGAAGGCGAGCGTAGAGCGGTGAGTGACACACCCTTTGTTTTCTTGAGCTTGCTAGTTTAGGCTTGTTGTGTGCTTGGAGCCGTTTGTGGCTCGCACACGGTGTATTGGCAAGTCCCTTGCTTCGAGAGTGCGGCAAGGAGCGCACAGTCTCTCCGGACTTCGCTTCATTGAATGTATCTTTGATGGGTTGCCACCCTGAAGTGAACTGTGAGTCGTGGACAACTGTGTCAGCAATAAGATATTGGTCCACTCCATCATCATCCACAAATCCCATACTTGCCTCACAAAAATTCACAATTGCAGCTAGGTAGTAGTCCTCCCGTATATTCAGCTCATGCATGATATCTTTGAGCAGAACGTAGTGGGTGTCGCCCGCCATAGCAAAGCTGGGAGTGCAATTTAGAGGCAAAGTCACTTCCTTATTTGGGCTTTCTTGCTTGCACCCTAATGCTGCATTTGCAAGAGAAATAAGAGTTAAGCCCGCATCAAATGTTTCCTTTAATACCTCTACCCGCTCTTCTTCTGAGTCAAATTGCACCTCCACATCCTCTACCTCTTCCTCCAGTGCCAATGGACAACTATTGAAAGTTGTTGACTGGGAAGTCTCTGACTCACCATCCGTCTGCAAGTACAAGTAACAGACAAACCCATGGCTGAATTCCACTAAGCGACACTTTTTTAAGTGCTTCATACACCTGTCTTGTACAAGCAGTGCATTGGAGGGACTCTTTTCTAGACAACGATTCAGTCTCCTTGCCGCACTCTTGTTAGGGTCAAGGTTGGCTGGGTGCACATATCTCATGCCATCAAATGTCATGGAGTTGTCACAAATGATTGCCTCATACTGTTGCAAATGGGTTTGTAGGTACTCAAATGAGCAATCTATGATCCTCTGTATAGAAAACTCTGCATTAAACATTCCTGATAGTTCTGGTGCATGGTGATGAGCACGGGCATTGAATAAGAATGTGAATAGTTTTTCTTCACATGTATCCTCGCCCACATCATCTGTCTCCAGGACTATGATCCCCATGACCGCAAGAAAAAGCAAGCCAAAACTACTATTCAAATTTGGTCTCTATTTGGTGTCATAACCAAGCGAATATTGAGCTTGGAGTATCCCTCAAGGTCTCTATTTGCTTGGTTATGTCCCGTGTGCTAATGTTATAATAGATAACGTGACTAGAGTCAGAACCAGGCGAATAGGGGTCCCAAGAATCTCCGAAGGGCCCTATTTGCTTGGTTTTGACCCAAGCTGAATTTACGCTATTTCCTCGTCCATTTGGAATAGGTGGATTGGAACAGAGAATTTAATGTTATTAGTAAATGCTCTGTATCCTTGCCCACATCGTCTGTCTTGAAGACTATGATCCCCATGTCTGAAAGAAAAAGCAAGTCAAAACTACTAGTTAATATTGGTCTGTATTTGGTGTCATAACCAAGCGAATATTGGGCTTGGAGTATCCCTCAAGGTCTCTATTCACTTGGTTCTGTCCCATGCGCTAATGTCATAATAGGTGACGTGACTAGAGTCAGAACCAGGTGAATAGGGGCCCCAAGAATCTCTGAGGGGCCCTATTCGCTTGGTTCCGACCCAAGTTGAATTTACACTGTACCCATATCCATTCGGAATAGGTGGATTGGAATAGAGAATTTAATGTTATCAGTAAAAGATATATAGGCCTACTCACTCACTATGCCCAAACATAGCATTGAATAACAACTCAGGCACGGTCACATAAGGAGTAATTATTCCAACCATGCCTTGAACCTCACAACGGTGCATGGAGAATCTCAACTAATACGTACGATTTGTAACTATGCCAATCTTGAGGTTGCGAGACTTCTAATCTTACCCTAACAACCACTCTTGGCCCTTGGAGTGTTGTTCCCCTTGTGCCCTAACCCCGTAACACAGTGGCTTCTGTGCGCACACAATTAACAACACACAGGCCGGGGAGGGGGAGGGAGAGAGAGAGAGAGAGAGAGAGAGAGAGAGAGAGAGAGAGAGAGAGAGAGAGAGAGAGAGAGAGAGAGAGAGAGAGAGAGAGAGAGAGAGAACCTGTCTTTGCAATATCCAATGGCGCCGAGTTGGATGGTGCTGTCGCAGGTCGCTGAGAGCAAGAACCAAAAGGTGGGCAGGAGGAAGAGGACAAAAAGTCGAAGGCAAGGGTGATGGAGATGCAGTAGCAAAGGACTCAAACCAGTGGAGGTCGCTCAATGCAGGATCATGAGAGGTGGCCAAGGGGAAGAGCGTAGAAAAGGCGACGACAAGGGTGGTCTGTTTGTTCTACTTGGATATGGCGATGGCGACTACAACGGCGATTGGTGTCTGACTCTAAACGGTCACTCAAAAAAGGCATGTGGGTTGTGCTCACTTGGATATGGAGATGGCGACTACAACGGCGATTGGTGTCTGACTCTAAACGGTCACTCAAAAAAGGCATGTGGGTTGTGCTCACAAGGCCAACCAGTTTGGGAGTAATAAACGGGCTCAGATTCCAATGCAATATGATCTACCAACCACAATCTCGCGTGTAATCATGCACATAAGTGAAGTTGTCACCCTCATTGAGGTAAGCATACTAAGTTTAGAGGAAGTACCCCCGCCAAACATTCTAACTATATCCTCACCCCAGATGAGCGCTCATGCAGTGAGAAAACTGTAAAAGCTTGAGCGCTCTTCTGCCTCTTTTCACATCCTCTACTGCCCAACGTTTTAACTCTGCCTCGGTTGACACTACAAAGTAAGCAAACCATCTCTTTTGTGCTCCCAAACCTTTTTGCGCATTCTCCTCTTACTCTGTAGTGCTCCTCCTTTTTGCGCATCCTCCTCTTACTCCTATTTTGTAGCGCTTTAGTGACGCAAAACTCTACACACAATGAAGAGGTATGATACTACACTTTTGTGCACTTGTATTTTGTGAGGTCAGCACCAAGCGAATAAGGGAAGGAAAACTTTGTTTGTTGCACCTGTTTGCTTAGTACTAACCATCGTCTTTAATAATGATGTTTGCTATTATACTTTTCTAAGGTTAGTACAAAGCGAATAAGGGAAGGAAAACTCTGTTTGTTGCACGTGTTTGCTTGGTACTGACCATCATCTTTATTAATGATGTTTGCTATTATACTTTTTTGAGGTCAGTACCAAGAAAATAAGGGGATGCAAACTCTGTTTGTTGCACATGTTCGCTTGATACTGACCATCATTGCACCTGTTCGCTTAATACTGACCATCGTCTTTATTAATGATGTTTGCTATTATACTTTCTGAGGTCAGTATCAAGCTTTGTGCTCACCCTAGAAATCTTAAGTGCCTTGTGCAACAAATGACATGTTGTTTTCTGTTATGCTATTTGTAGAGATTCCTCGTGCAAAGGCCACGTCTAGAAGGCGAAGGATTGAATGACACATGCAACCGGCCATTCCATGTCTTCCTTTCTAGCGAGTAGTACAAGAGATTTGCGAGCATTGGAGAGTGGGCATGCGATGGGCCAGCAGTGGACTTCTTTGCCTGCAAGAAATTGCAGAAGACTATCTCGTTGAATTCTTCAGTGATGGATATATCTTGGCTGCCCATGAACATCGTGTTACTATCATGCCACGGGATTTTGACACTCTTTGGAGGCTACGCTTTTGCTACGATGGGCTACTTCAGCCAGTACCTATCCGAGATAGTAGAACCATGGATAATTTTAACATCCCCCCTCTCCATCCTTGTGCACGACAGACGGAGCCTTCTAGGGCTCAATTAAACATCATAAGGATACGATCACGGGTCGAGAGAAATGACACAGATGGGCAGGCTGAGACAGCCACAGAGGGGCATGAGCAGGCCAGGGTGGACCCGAGGCACCAGTCATGTAAGAAAGAGGAACCATCTAGAAAACAAAGTGAGCAAGGCATGGAGGATATGCAGTTAGTTAGGGAGGATCCAAAGCTAGTAAGGGAGGAGCCTGTGCTAGTAAGGAAGGAGCCTGTGCTAGTAAGGGAGGATCCTGTTAGGGAGGAGCCTGTGCCATTAAGGGAGGAGAATGAGGCAGCCATGGATAAGCTCAAGAAAGGAAAGGGAAAACCTCTGCTTCACAAGGGCCAGCCAATGAGGAGCCTTTATCAGAGGAGTTGATTATTTTAGAGGAAATCAACGAAGAAAATGAAGAGGAGTCGCAAGTTCTGATCAGTGCAGCACCTCTGCATCCACAGATACTGTTGCCTATAAGGTCAGATGAGGCCTGCATTTTCAGCCTCGATCAACAAGACTTCCTGTGCATGCACAGTTTCTCCAACTCCAACGCAACAGATGCGATCATCAACATTGCTATGTGGTACTTCTCAAGCTATTTATAAGTCATGCTTGGTTCATTAAATGGCTCACTTCTGCTAAAACATGGGTCAACACCAAGTGAGTCAGTGACTTATGGAATTAGACCACACACTCGGTATTGACCCATGTCTTAGCGGCAGTCGTCAATTTTGCTATGTGTTCTGTCTCAAGATTTTCTTTATAAGTCATGCTTGGTTCACTAGATGGCTCACTACCGCTAAGACATGGGTCAATACCAAGCGAGTCAGTGGCTTATGGAATTGGATAGTTATACCACTCGCTCGATATTGACCCATGTCTTCGCGGCAGTCATCAACGTTGCTATGTGTTACGTGACACGTCTCAAGCTTTTCTTTATAAGTCACGCTTGGCTCATTAGATGGCTCACTACCGCTAAGACATGGGTCAATACCAAGCGAGTCAGTGGCTTATGGAATTTGATAGGTGCCCCAATCGCTCGGTATTGACTCATGTGTTTGTAACAGTGACAGCCTGCTGAAATATTTAAAGTCTAATCTTTGCCATTGATTCATGTTAGGCACGCTATCTCGCTCCTGCCCGCTGATGTTCATAACAAAATATACATAATAGATCCATTGATCTCGCCTATGCTGCAGAACAACGGAGTTTCCTTTTTGGCTCTGTTGGGCTGGTTTAGCAGAGTCAATTTTGATCTAGCACGTTTTCTCGTCATTGCATACAATCAATCACGAGTTTCTTCTTGCCTTGTAAAAACCATGTTGGATTTAGGATCTTTCTCCTCATCTTTGATGGTTTTGGTGTAGTGATCATTGGAGTCTATTTTATTTGACCTTGAAGATAAGATTGTCTATTACGCAAACTCCAGGCAAAGCAGGCTGTTTTACGATCATGTAAAAACATAAGGCACATCTGGATACATTTGGAAGTAGTATCTCTTTGTAATGTGTTACTAACTCAAGTGGTTACATATGTAGTGTCGAAAAAACATTTGTATGCTGTGTAGAGCATGTTTTGTTAGAACATGATCTAGGGACTACCATTTGGCACGAATGGGTCATCGTGCCCATGCAAGTTGATGACTATAGCTGTGGCTGGAAAACTTGTTTGAATGCATTGTTGCTCCTCAGTCAAATTTTGGAAGTACCAAGGGACGAGAGCTGAGGAGTTTGAACAGGCTCGCATTGACAAAATGATGCAGTGCTACCATCAGACTCAAGAGGAGGTTCAAAATATGCAAGAAGCAATCAATCAACATTATGCAGACACCACAGAAGTAGAGGAATGAGCTACACAATGGAAAGAGCAAGAAAAGAGGGAAGCTTCACAAGTGCAAGATGCATGGGAAGCCATGGAAGAGGCCCATGATTTTGAACGACACGAAAGGATGCCTGAGACCAGCGTCCCCTGAGGGAGAAGAAGCAACAACTAGGGAAGAGGGCAGGGGAGCAGTGGTAGCAACTGGGAGAGAGGACAAGGGACCAGTGGCATCAACCAGGGGAGAGGACAGGGGAGCACTAGCACATTAGGAAAATTTTGAACTCGTTTTTGGGCCTTTTAAGAGTGCCACATCATCAAAGTTGTACAAAAGAAAGCAACCTGGTAGACCCCTCTAAATATGATTAGAACCCCATGATATGACCTATCATTGGAAAGTTCTTGAAAAATGGATTCTAAAGAGCCAAGGTCCGAAAAGTTTGGATGACTTCTATGAAAGTTATGCCATTTTTTTTTCAATCAGCCAGGTTTTGTTACCGTTACGGTAATCTAAAATCACCGTTTTCTAGATCTACATGAAGGCAATGTCCGATACATGCATGCTATATATCAATAGATAGCATTTGAAGAGTAGATTCTAAATATCCAACCTTCGACAAGTTTGGATCTTATTTGCAAAAAAAATTACCGATCCCCACTTTTTGAAAGCTATGCCACATCAACAATTCTTACAAGGCCCATTTTTGAGTCCAAACTTTTCCTAATGAGGGGAAGGGAGAAATAACTACCTCTCTTTGTATACATCTTGATAGAAACAACACAATTTGTAAAGTTTTCAGAAAATGAAAAGTGTATATTTTTTATGCTACAACAGGAGCTCGGAGAGCCCTGTAAAATACTCGAAATAGCACATAGCAAGCCATAAATCGACAAAATTGTATACCTGGCAACCATCATTGCACATACTCCGAGCCGTATGCAATACAAGAGAGACAGAGAGCGGGAGAGGACAAGAGAGCGTGTGCAGCGCACCTCCTAGAGCGGAGTGCTACGCGAGCACGGCGAGAGAGAAGAGAAGAGAGGAGAGAAGAATACACAGACACTGGGTGCAATCTCCCCCCGTGCAAGAGTGACCATTTCCCTCTTGCACATATTTCATTTATAGATTTCGTGAATGGTCAATGTGAGTACAAACTAACCGGCCGGTTATAAATGGCTAAAGCTCATAAAGAGCACTTGAATAATAAAATGTACAATATATATATATTTCCATTCGCATAGGCCTAGCTTGGTCTAGTATTTTCCACCTGTCAATTGCAATAAATAATAAAATATCAATTCTATAACATACCTCTCTGTTGGAAAGCAACTGTCCTCAGTTGCGCAAGATAAAATATGCAAACAATACTTGTCAGAAACAATGATTAGAAATCTGTATCAAATAATAAAAGAAAAGTCTATAAAATTAGACACATTGGTTATGCCTGCCGTCATCCACATACTACTTATTCTAGTGCCCCATACCACTAAACTAAGCAATATATGTCATACCTTGATGAACCAGGATATCATTGGTCACACTCATCATTGTATAAATCAATTCTCATCAATCTCAAGTTCACTTTCAATTTCATAAATACTCTCACGATAGAAAATCATCATATACCAATTCCAAATACAAATCCAAAATATCTTTCATTTTATATACCCGGGTAACAAAATCATACCAGTTGCAGTGGTGGCCAGCCACTGCAGTATGATCTTGTGATCGGTGTTGCCTCAATCGGTGAATCAACACCAATAAGATGTGCTGCCTAAATCGGTAAATCTGCACAAACGCTGCCTAAATCAGCGAATCTGCATTTGGTATTGTATAAAATCATGAATCCGGAATGTATCAATGTGTTGCCTAAATCGGCGGATCTGCACCAGGACGAATATCTACACACTGCCTAAATCGGCGAATCTATGTGTCCGTAACCAATGGACTAGGCAGGGCATAAAAAAATAAAGAAAAATAAATGACTTGTTTGATATGAAAATTGGAATAGATTGGAATGTGGAAGCATGTACCAAATCTTAGCGACCATCGCACACCAAATGAGCTCATGTAAGTAGTGGTATGAAAAGTCATCTCATTAAAGATTTCAATCAAAGTAAGTACGAGCCATGCAATAGACGTTGCAGCTTATAACATATGCAAACAAGTAAAGAATCTCCCTCTTCTAAAAGTAACCGGTGATATTCTTACTTATTGGAAAATTGCTTAGGTATAGCCTTGTGAAAACGCATGTAAATAGAGTTACTTGAAAGAAATTAAATATAATGAGCATGGATTTATTAAACTGATATTAAACTACAGGATTATCATATAGGAAGTTGGTATAATGGGTGATGGATAATCTATAGACCTTAACATAAGAAAGGAGGTGGAAGAAGCGAAAGGGTGGTATATTTATATATGGGTCTAAATAAACATAGAGAGATTACTTAGTAGAGATGATCTTCGTAGATAACATTATATTGATAAATTTTATACTTGGAGGGTTTTTGAGATGTTAGCATTGTATCAAGCTTTATCTGCAAAAGTGTCTCTCAAAGACAAAGCACTTACAATTTCTTGTTAAATTTAAGAGCAATATAATCGTACAGTAAATGCTTTAACATTTTGAAAACCGTGATGATAGAATTGATGCAAAGTTGGATTATTTGTCAGTAAAGAAGAATGAAAGCAGGCAAGGTTGATTACAAACAAATGGATAGTGAAGGTGCTACATAAAATTTGCTGAGTGGTGTGCAAAGCTGAGATAGCTAGTGGATAGCCGTCTTATGAAAAAGCAATACCAAGCTCCATGAATAACTATTTCGATGGGTTACAAGGAGGTCTCCTAATGGAAAGGTGTTGATATCAAATCCTTGCACAAAAGTAAATATCCCTCAATAATTTTAGTCCTCTAGCAATGAGTATTAGAAATGTTGGGAGGGGCGGGATGCAGAAACAAATAGATGGAACAATATTGAGTAATATGCAACAACAATTTTACTACCCTAATAATTCAACGTTTAGGATAATTGTAGAGTAATCAAAGTGAAAATCGAAGTAAATTACATTACTGCTAATGGGTATAACTGACATAATGCAGATACTGAGGAGAGAGTAATTTTCTCCTTTTTAACTAGTAGACAATTACTTACTTGTCTTGATCCTCATTCTAATGGTTGATATAACATCATCATGCATAATAGGCAGAGTATTTATAGGAATGGAATCGGCAACGATAGTCTTTAGTTAAAAACATGGCTATCATAAGATCTTTTGCGTAGTTGGTGTAGCAGCTTGTTACTTGGCCAAAGGTGGGTACCTTACCGAATATGTCTTACTACTAATCTAGAAGGCTATGCATAGTGATGAGTCGTACACCCCAATACCCTAGTGAGTATGTCATTCCCTAAGGAGGATTTAGATTGCATTATTCGAGCCACTTTGTAAAGTGTACTATCAAGATTTTGTAAAGAGGAAGAGAGAGATGATATCCTTGTGCCCATTATTACCATCACTGCTATGGTTCGCATGTTGTATTGTGATCGGTGACAGGGCTAGAAAAATACATTCTATGCTAATCACTGAAAATAAGTGCAGACTTGAAATTCGTGTGGTATTAGGTCAAATATTTTAAAGCTTTTGTTGCTAATTACACTAAACTTATGAAATTTGTGACTGTTCTTCAAAGCAAGCAAAAGAGGTAGTGGGGAATTTACAAGTTCAAGAAATTAAAAACTCTAAAGGACATTGAGTCTGGGTACAAAATAAAATAATCATCGTCGTCGTCAATGCTCTAGCGTTGTTGCAGGAAGTATTGCATCAAGAGCAAAGAAACTATATTACTCGTCTTTAAAAAGCCATGGGGTCAAACTCGTATAGTCCTCATGGATCTACTACAATATCGGATACAAGATAAAATGAAATGTAGTGAAAAATTAAATTAAAAGACTAAAAGTAATATCGTCAGACTGAAATCATCATCATCATGATCATCTCAATGCTTGGGATGGTCAGTAACAAGCACCGTTGTCATAGAAAGATGGTCGCTGAGGAGTTTCGTCGATGTCCGAATATGCTTGGCAGTCCGGTGATGTCCGAAAAGCTAGTGCATGCTTATTGAAGAGCTTCGTCTATGTTCGTCGTTATAAGGAATCGTAGTCGGAAAGGGAAGAGAGAGCGAAATGAAATGAAGTGCTTTATTATCCGGTTGCCAAAGGTCTTTGGGAACAAAATGATAGAATTCTTTGTATCTAATATGATGTGGGGTACAAAATAAAATGAGGTAAAATGAAAGATAAAATTTTGTTAGGCGGAGATCATCATCATCAATGTCGTCATCATCGTCATTGCCGGAGGATGCTCGACATACGCCTATGTTGTTGAAGAGATTCGTCAAGGTCTATCTCTGCAAGAGCTTCACCAAGGTTTGCTGGCCACTGTAGAGCTTTGTCAATGTCCGCTTGGGTAGGTAGGTGTACAAGAACAGAGTGAAGAAGAAGAATAATAACCAGTTGGTGTGGGAAACGATCCCCGAAGATTGTGTGAGAGAAAAATATCGTCATGCAGATGCAGTGACACTAGGAGGAGAAGTGGTTTTTCTACATGGCGTGAGCTCGAGAAGGTAGAGAGGACAGTGGGTAGCACTTTTAGGTGAGGAAATGATTTCTCGGTGTGAGTGTTCCTCAATCTACGGGTGACAGGAAAACAAATTGACGGGGCTGGTGGATGACACCAATTTGGGTTCTAATTGCATGGCGGCTGGTGTCCTGTGAGGATGAGGACGGTTGAAGCGATTATGGTTGCAAGACCTCATGTAGTCCAAGTGGTTGGTTGATGAGAAAAAGAGCGATCGTGCAGCTGGAAACTGTAAGAGGATTGCATGGCGGCTAGAGTGAGTGGGAGGAGTGGAAGAGATACATAGAGATTGGATTGGGTGCTTGTGCCAATAGAAAAACGAGAGAGAGAGAGAGAGAGAGAGAGAGAGAGAGAGAGAGAGAGAGAGAGAGAGAGAGAGAGAGAGAGAGAGAGAGAATGTGGCAGCTATGAAAAGACGGATTTGTGCTCCTTTCAGTTTGCATGGACACTATGGTCCACTCAAATGATAGGTGCTTGGTTGCATGAGGCTTACAGATGCGCGGAAAGTAGGAGCCAACAAGGGGAGAGAGACGTAGGGTAGGAACTATGCAACTCATAGTGATTCTACATATCAGGACTAAGTTCTGTGGTAGTGGATGGAGCCAAGTGCAAGAGTGGTTAGGAGGACAAAGGGTGGCAAGGCACGCATGCATGCAATGATGGAGGATGGCCCATTCCAGTGGAGGGCGGCGCAGATAAAGTAGGAACCCGGAGAGGAGGGTCAACTGGGAGGGGGGAGAAGTAGGTAAGCTATAAAAAAAAGGGTGGTTGATACCGCATGAAACAAGTAGCGGGGCAGTCGTTGCAGGCCAAAGAGCCGAATGGCAAGAGAAAAGCCGATGGAGGCGGTTCGCCAGGTCACTTATGATCGGCACAAGGTCTATTGTGAGCCCTCTACATGTAGAAGGGGGAAGGCGGCGTCCTTGGTAGACGTGGTGAGGTTGGCGCAACACAGAGACAGAGAGGGAGGGATGATGATGAGAAGTAGCCAAGCTTTTGCCCATAGGTTAATAATTAAACACAGAGAATATGTGAGTGTTTCCACAAACATCAAGCAAGAGCCTTGTTAGAGTAACCTTGCACAAACGTAAACTACCCCGTGGATGGAGATAGCTGGTCATGGCAAAACTCCACCGTACGCATGCAATCAAGATGTGATTAGCAAAGATATCATGCGATCAAGAAAAATTTGAAGCAAATTGTAATCATAATCATGCGATTAATGGAAATTTGAAGCAAATTCTTAATCCTAATCATACTACATAGGATCAAAGTTTCACTTATCTTTGCTTGCGTAGCCTTTGTAATGTTGAAACTGATTGGAGCGTAGTCCTGGTCTCTGATACCATTGCTACAAATGGGAGCGCGGAGAGCCCTACTAAATACTTGGAATAGCACATAGCAAGCCATAAATCGACAAAACCGTATACCTGGCAACTATCATTGCACATACTCCGAGCCGTACACAATACAAGAGAGACAGAGAGTGGGAGAGGGCAAGAGAGCACGTGTAGGTGCACCTCCTAGAGCGGAGTGCTACGCCGGCACGATGAGAGAGAAGAGAAGAGAGGAGAGAAGAATACACAGACACTGGGTGCAATCTCCACCCGTGCAAGAGTGAGCATTTCCCTCTTGTACGTATTTCATTTATAGATTTCTTGAATGGTCAATGTGAGTACAAACTGGTCGGCCGGTTATAAATGGCCAAAGCTCATAAAGAGCACTTGAATAATAAAATGTACAGTATATACATTTCCATTCGCATAGGCCTAGCTTGGTCTAGTCTTTTCCACCTGTCAGCTACAATAAATAATAAAATATCAATTCTATAATATTTAAAGCATTGTTTGAGTGGCACAAAATGTCTTTGTATTAGTCATTTTGAAGAGTACATCATGGTTTGCATGGCATGAAAGCTCATTGCGTGTACAATGTATGTGACCTAGCTTTCGGTGGAAGCAATTAAGTGAAGTGTATTTGAGAGGGACCCTTGCACAATGTTGTTACGCCTTGGAATATGAGAAGAAGAAAGAGTTAGATTCTATATCTCAATGTATTAACGACAGTCAAAATTCATCCATTTAGTAAGCACCTTTCTATTGTTGAGACTGAATGCATACAATTTCGGCAAAAATGGAAGTTCTTCACATGTAAAATCTACCTTGAGCTGTGCAAGATTTGTGCTTGACATTGTCTCCATCACATTAATAGGCTGTCTCAAAAGTAGAGTTCCATTGATAAAGGTTTGTTTTTGAGGCTAGACTTTGTATCTTGGCCGAGTGGAATGAGCTGCCCACTAAGAAGATAATATCTAAAATAGTAAAATGACACTATGGAATTTTGAGAGCTTATAATAAACTTGCAAATTATGGACTTCTTTTGCAAAATATAGATTTTACCCTGTGACTGTTTCCTATCCCAATTATCATCTAAAAAGTCCAAACAGCTCTCAAGCTTGCAAATGAACATTGTTGCGGTAATTCTTATTTGCTCATCGAAGAAGAAATCTACAAACACTTCAAGAGGCATAAATAGTGCGAGCCAAACTATTGTTGTGGCAATTGAATACTTGAGGGACTTTTATATATCCTAAAACAACCTATTCCTTAAGCTTTCACTAGTTTGCAAAGCTTGCAAAGACCAATCCTTGCTGTCAAAGGATGGAAGTGACAAAAGAGCTACACGATCCCAACCAAAGGAAGTTCTCGGTTCCAAATATGAAATATCATAAAATAATATTCCATTATGTGCAAGCTCCTTCTGTTGTCTTCCTCGGTACATTTGCTTACCAATAAATGCATGTAAAGCATAAAAAATCCCAACTATGCTCTCAACTGGTTGCCAATCTGTCCTATTTGATGGATAAATATCTAAAACATACCAAAAGATGATATCAACAAATTAACCTTTGAATATGATCATGCACTAAGTGAGAAGCTCAAAATAACCTACAGTTGGGTTGATGCCGTGGAAAACTTGGAGGAGATGTTTGCAACCTTAAGTCTGCATGCTAGAAAGCATGTTGTATGAGGACCTCTTTCACCCGCTTGCGTTGTGCACACACTTTAAACTCTTTAATTTGTCCCTTGAAAGCCTCCACAAAATCATTGCGTCACCTCCTCTTCCTCCTCCTAGTTTGCAGTAGTACCCAAATTCCGATAGTTATTCGAGATGGTATCCATGCTTGATCATCTGTATTATAACTGTTGAAAATGCTAACAGAGTCAATGGTAGTGCTAGGCGTTTGAGAAGTAGTCATGGTGTGCACTAGAATACACAAAAAAAGTTAGCGTAAATATGAAAAAGGGAAGAAAGTTTTGAGACGGAAGTAGAGCTACTCAAAGTCATATTTAGGCGGGAACATAGATACTAGAGTCTTCAATGAAAGTTCTGAAATTCGTCGGTACAGAGTTAGTACGACTTAGGGAATTTATGCCTTGAAAGCGTGAAATTGTGTAATTTGGTGAACAAAAAAATATTTTTTTCCCATTTTTCTAAAAGAGCTTGGCTCCAAAATGTCGATTCTCAAAGTAATGTTAGCCTCTTCCTCATTGGTCGAGAACCACTCTCTCTCTAGAACTGAAAGAACCAAATGTGAGTCCAACTTTCTCCTAATGTCTGATGCATAAGATGCATGGTGAGAACCTGATTATAAGGTGCATCCGATTTCCTGTCACTCAAAGTATGCACCAGCCATTTAGGTTGACCAGTAACATTTTTAGAAACCCCCATAGGCTATACATTTGCCTCATTGGAATTTACATTTGAACTTCCACCATTGAAAAGAGGCAACAAAGTGTTATATTTGTCTTGTAAGATGACAATACTGTCTCTAGTACATGACAGCAAGGAGTGAACAGAATCTTCCACAAACACAACATCTTGTGAGACCAAGATACACTTTGTTTACAAATGATACAACATGGAACCTTTTATTTTAGTACTATAACCAATAAAAATACATTTGACAACCTTATCATCCAATTTTCTGCATTGTGTTTCTGTGGCACCAAAGCATATGCCAAACAGCAAAGCCTTCTATTGAGATGTCCAAAACGTGCATGTCAAAGTTTTGCGTCTGAAATAGCCTTAAAATCCACAATTGCATTCGCAAAATTCTACCCACACTTGTCATACAAAGTGAGCTTATACAACCCACAACATAAAATACCAGATGCAACAATTTCATCATCGAAAATGAGTTAATGTACTGTACATTTGTCATCCACAAATTTGCTACAAGACCAAGTCGAGCAAGTGTAGATACAGACAAAAGATTCTTCTTGATCCAAGGTACATAAAGTGCATCAACAAGTGTGAAAGAAATACCATTTGTAGCAGTAAGAACAATCTTTCTAAATCCCTGAACCGGATAAGAGGCATTGTTGGCACAAGTAACTGGATTTCCATGAGGGACACTCAAGAGAGGTGAAAAAATCATGATGTGAGGTAATGTGCTTTGTAGCACCACTATCATAATACTACACATGTAAATCTGCAACAATTAACATGCATGCATCATGGACAACATGATTATAAGTGCATCTGCACTAAAAGCCCATTCTGCATCAACATCAGCATCACAGTCTCCGTTCACAAAAGACTCAACAATAGCTGCATTTGTAGGTGGAACCATCCTCTTTCTTCTTAGCCTCTTTGGCCTTCAACTTAGGACACTGCTTGATCAAGTGATCATTAGCTTTACAATAATGGCAACACATCTTCTTTTTGCCCTTATCACCAAAATTTCCAAATGAATTGCTGCCAGCAGAAGCATTAGGAACATGTGATTTTCCACTCGCAGAAGAACCATAAGAAGTGGCTGCATTTCTAATACCACCTTTTCTTTGAGCAGCAATAAATGCTTGTTCAACTGCACGCTATCTGATCCTTTTTTTCTTTTGGAAAGAAAATCTTGCAAGAACAATGTGTATAATGCATCAAACTTGACAACTTTAGGATTTCCTTGGGTCATAAGTCTCCAAGTACTAGCAAAAGTCTGATAAGAATATGGCAGAGCATCAAGAACAATTTGCACAAGGGAATTGTCTGAAATGACCTCTCCTGTAGAAATAAGTTGCTCATTGATATCCTTGACACCAGCAAGGCAAGTGTCCATGTCATCTTCCTGATGCATAATCTTCCACTCCAGCTCTTTATGCAACAATGCAATTTTTGCCTCATTGCGACTTGCATAAAGACCAACTAGAATATCCCAAGCGTGATTTGCTGATTTTGTTGACAAATGTGAGGAATAATCATGTGCTTCACAGACAACACAATCAATGCATGATGTTGTGCATCTTTTATGTCCCAACGAGTTTGTTCTACGGTAGGCAGAACAATTCTAACATCAGCAATCCTTGCAGCAGGACTTGCAACATCCTCAACATTGCCTGTATCCTCAGAACCATGACATACATCAATGACCTGCACAATGTTCCAAACACCCTTCGACACAAGAACATGTTGCATCATATAAGCCCACATAGGGTAGTTGTCCCCATCCAATCTATCCTCAACAACAAACATCTTGAACACATCTATGTTGTTGTCAGTCATGGTAAATGTTGCACTTTATGTGAAAACTACCCAAAAAGAGGAGAAGGAAAGCGGAAACAACACATGCTATATATCAAAAACTTTAGAAGAACGTAAGAGACCTGTTATGTAAAGAATGGCACTGACAAAATTGTTGCACAAGAAATAGCCTGTGCAATATTGACTGTAGTGGAAACGAAAGCCGAAATGAGCCCAAATCAAAATTATGAGCAACCAAGATGTACAAGCGTACTCAAAAAAAATTGACTTGCGAACGCTCACCAAAGCTCATAAAAATCAAAGAAAGTGAGTAGGCGTGTGCTGGAGCTGCTGGCGACTAAGCTCGGGAGGACACAACCTCTTCTGATACCAATTGTTGGAATTAGGGTTGTAAGAAAACACACACAGCTTGGAGAAGACGAAGAAAGCTCAAGGCACACAACAAAGAGTGTATTACTTAGTGTGCAATGAAAATATTGATAGCCCTAGAATGATGGACGTATATACAATGCACGGGGGAAAAAACCTCCTAGTGAGGAAAAAATTGCCTTGGCGGTCCTAAGTGTGTTCACACACATCACTACCACATGTATACAGTAACATACCCCCCCTTGAAGAACAATCTTTGTCATAAAAAGCAAAAGTAGAAAATCTAATGACCTTAAATGTTTTCCCAAGAAGGTGAACCTTTCTTAGGCCTATCTTTGCAATTTAACAGAACTTGGTGGCATACATGATGCCTTGTACATAAAACATGATTAAAATATAGAATATGTTTTGGCCTATAAAGTAAACTTGTTGGTTCAAGAATATCAACCAATACGTCCGTATCAATTACATTGTCAATCATTCTTAGCCGCTTCCTCAAACAACCAACATGGAACATGGAATGCACACACAAAGGGGATGCTAAATCGAGTTTATATGCAAATTCACCAATCTACTTAATAAATTTCAATTGACCATAGTTTTGAGAAGATAGCTTGGAACTTGTTGGGTCTTGAGAGTTTCAGAACAAATATAAAAACTTGGTCACCTTCATCAATTGTAACCAATCGGCGTATGTCAATAGCATACTTTTTCTATCAATCATGGGCTTGGAGAACATTTAAACAAGAAGTTTGTAACATGGACATATGATCTTGGAGGAAGTTATTGACTTGCTCGATCTTTTCATTAGCTAATTCAGCCAAGATGGGTGCATGAGGCTGATAGCTATACATCAACATAAAGGGACTAAACCCTTTAGAGACATGTATAGTGCTATTATTGGAAAACTCTAAGATTGGGAGAGAGTCTTTTTAATCTGATTGGGAGAGATTCTTACTTGCATAGGCTCAGGGTGATCATCCATACTTAAAACTCAATTTTGTACTCAACGTTCGGAATGTAGCTCGTCAAAAATGGTTGTTAAACTTGCAATTGTGATCACTTACAATAGTGGTGGATAAACCATACACCTTGTAAAGGTTCTCCATGACTAGCCATGGTAATTCTAGAGTTTTCAATGTAGTCTTTGTAGAAATAAACCTACACATTTTGGTAAGACGATCAATCACAACCCAAATGGACTCATGTCCACATACAATGGTTGGTAGTCCTACTATAAAATCCATAAATATACTTTCCATTTTCCAGCTTGAATCTCTAAGGATTGAAGTAGTCCTCATGCTTTTAATCTTTATCCTATTACTAATCTAGCACTTTTGGCAATGAATTATATGGCCAATAGAATTGCCAATGTACAAATGCATAGATCTTTTGTATCCCAAGATAACTTGCAGTAAGACTATCATGACATTCATAGAGGATTTGGTGTCTAATATCATTATCTCCATCGGTACACATACTCTCACTTTGTGAAGTAATCTTACCTATGGAGAAATATTTCCATCAATTAAGGTCATCCCTAGGTAAAGTGGAACATAGTGTAGAGTCATTATGAACACTAGCCTAAGTATTGGTGAGATCGCGTTTTAGAACATGACTCCACACCTTTGAGTAAGACTGATCATGCTCACACTTGCCTTGAAGATGTTGCAAAAAGTCACTACAAGTTTATGTCAATGCCAGAATATGTATCTTAATTTGTCGTCATACTCTTGAAGGAATCCATCTCACTAGGCCTTACGTTTTTTCAAATCGTTTTGTTTTGCAAACCACTTGATGATTTTGTAATAAAAAGTAGTCTCAAACTGGGCACTTTACCAATAGTGTCCCCATTTGCTTTAGGGCATGCATAATGGCATAAAATTCACGCTCACAAGCAAAGTAGTTCTACTAAGTGGAATCTAGTTTCTAAGGCCACCCTTCTTATAGGAGTACTAAGCCTATAGATTTGTTGCTAGAATCTATATCAACCACACATCATTTAAGAGAATCAACAATAGGTAACATCGATGCTTTGGATCATGCTACCTTAAGTGTGCCAAAGCTATGTTGTTGGTTGTCAATTGAAGGCCTTTCCCTGAGTTCTAAATTGAATTGTCATAGGTACCACAAGCTTAGCATACTATTTAATCAATCTATGATAACAACTTGCCATACCTTGAAATTCTAGATCTCCTCTAGGTTTGTTAGAAAGGGCCATTGTTAAATCACTCTGACTTTTGTGGGATTTGTTTGAAGACCAGCTAGAAGTTACATGCCCCAAATAGTTGATTTTAGACTTAAGGAAATCATACTATATGAGCTTAGCATAAAACTTATGCTCGCATAATAAGTCAAACACCAACTTGAGACATGTGAGGTGCTCTTTTTTAGATGCACTGTAAACTAAACTTTCATCGAGGAAAACAATGCAAATTTTCTTGCATACAATCGTAGCGTGTCATCCATTGTTTTCAAAAAGGTGGCTGGCAAGTTACTCAACCCAAAGGTATAGTTAAAACTCGTAATGCACTACAAAACGCCGTGCAAAAATCGATGCAGATACCGATGACTCAAAGCTAGTTTTAAAACTAAAATGCGATGGAATAAGCACTGGAATAAATGTCGATATCACATCGTCGATATATGCACTGATACATTAAACGTCAAAATAAGCAATAAAAGGAGCATCAAAATGACCGCTCGTATATGTGCCGGTATAATATTGTGCTATACCAAAGGCCATTTTGATGGCGATACCAGCATTTGTACCAAACTCTGTACTAATGGCAAAGCCTGAATTTTTTTTGGGGTAGAGAGGACTGGGAACTGATGCTGCATGTACTGTAGCAACAGAAAACAACCCTCTCTACCCAAAGGGAGAAGCAACCGCACTCCACCTGCAGCTTGATGCTAAAGAGTGAGTGTTTACAGATTAGCAAAATTGTGAGAAGAACAAAATCACAAAATCAAAAGCTTAATCATGACAAGTTCCCAAAAGAATAACCATAACGTCGACTCCCAAACTATGGGCACAACAACATGAAGATTTATTGTGCTGTGAGCGCAGGGGACACTTGGATATGTGCCGTAGCTATAATTAAAACATGATTCAAAAACTACAAGACCATAAACATAACCCATTTGCCATACCATAACCATAACCATAACTTTCTTGTCATACCATAACCATAACACATCCATACCATTATTGCAAAATCATAACAATTAACCATAATCTGATTGCCAAACCATAACCATAATATGATTGCCATACCATCATTGCAAAACCATAACCATAACTTGATTGCCAAACCCTAACCATACCATGATTGCCATACCATCAATACAAAACCAAAACCATAACTTGATTGCCAAACCATGACCATAACCCCTCTCCCATACCATAACCATAACATGTGCCATACCATAATTGCAAAACCATAACCATACCATAACCAAAACCATACCATAACCATACCCTACGTGCCATAACCATAATTGCAAAAGCATAATTGCAAATGGAATGAAAAACCATAAACATAAGCATGAAATTGTACATGTATACAATGAATGAGTAAGACTGTATCAAGAAGACCACAACTACAAAAACAAAACATACATAGAGGATGTCACCCTCATGGTAATGCCTCCCAGTTGATGGCCTCTCCCTCCTGTCGTTGGGTCAAAAGGGCCACAAGTCCATGCTTGTACCCATGCTTCTCCTCTCGGCGTGTCGGAGGGCGCTTCACGACAACTTCCTGCAAAATTATGGTTTAATCATGAGATAAAATGTTCAAATAACATAAACATTTTTAAAAATTTAAAGCATACGTATAATAGCTACAAACTCATGTCAAAGTGTGTCATAGCCTTCACATCCAAGATGTGATGCTCTAGCAAACTCCAAACGTGCTTTGGTTGCATCTCTCTGCTGCTGAAATCTATTAGGGTCTCTCGTGCAATCCCCACCCACTCCTCTGCATCTAACCATGTTGGCTTTGGACTATCGTCCTTGTACATGTCTCTCCCCTCTGACCGACGGTGTGACATTGTGGCACATACCATGACCAAAATCCACTCATTCAAAACTAGATCGTACCCCTCATCCGGTCTGTACTCTCTATGAATGGCATCGACGATATAACTCTTTCTTTCATCATCTTGATTATCCCAAATCTACATCACAGAGTGGCCAAACTGAAGTGTACATAGCTACCAAATCCTCTATCGCATGGACTTTCCGACCCTGTCTGCCACAACAACCCCATCCATGCTCTTGTACACCTTGCTAGGATCATGCTCGTGTGATACCCAAGGTGTACGTGGTGTGCCAATCGGTGAACTATCTATTGAAGAGAGTGGTGGACACTCTTTCCGTGGTGTGGACGCATTGGTAGAACCGCTACCACCACAAACACCACCTCTAGAATGATGCCTCCTACCTCGTCTCAAAGATGAACCACCATCAATGTAGGGACACACTTGAATGAGGTGTGGGGCCGATTGGTGTTGGGGGCTCACTAGTCCTACGCATAGGGGTGGCTGTAGTAGGTCTAGAGGAACCAGTTTCCCAAAGGTTCTCTACGTAACTAATCTGCTCTGGTGTGAACTGTGTCAAAAAAAGCCCATCTGCTCGGGTGACATGTGGACTGCAGTGACAAGAAAACTAAAACTAGGAGAGTATGTATCATCATCATCGGCCATGGCTATAGATAGACAAATAACACTGATAAAATAGGTTAGTTTACAAAAGAAATACTCTAGGGGAGGTCACCTAATAAAAATGTAACCTATCACGTGAGTTCAACAGAAGGGTATTTAAAGTTCTTGAAACTTACAGGTATATATATATAGATGGGCGTTATTTTTTAAAATTTTAAAAAAACTTACAGATTTTAAAAGAAAATGGTACATTATATTCTTAACAAAATTCACAGATAGGGGGTTTTACAAACATGTCTTGAACGCAGGTGATATGGTAGTTTTACACATAGTGAACCCCCCGAGGAAATGCGTAAGCGATACAAATAACAAAAAAACAAAGCTGCAACCCAACTCAATGAATCTATCCAATATTGTAGACTAATAAAAAGAGTTTTACAACAGAGTTCCTAGCAAAAATCAGTAGTTAATCTCTCCTCTTCTGTGAGAGCTGATGCACCAAAGATGTCTATCTCAATATGTACTTTTGCAGCTTCATCATCGAACTCCACTTCTTCGTTGCTCTCCGCATCAACTTCAGTATTTGAAAGCTTATCTCTAGGTTCAGGCATATGCTCACCTCTGACCTCTAGCTCAAAATCCAAACTTATATCATCCGTTGGCCCTGCACTTTGTTCATGAAGCTCTACGACCTCAACTTCCAATCCTTCACACACTTGCTTGCTCTATAGAGAAACTTGAACAACATAGAGCCAACACGGTTTAGACAGATCTTTTTCATCATTTTCTCTCCATAGTGGATCTAGTGTGAACACCACTTGTTCACAATGTTGCGGAAGTACAAATGTATCCCATGCATCTATCCACATACGCCTATAGTTCACTTGAATCAATCCACTCTTGTCTTTGCGCATAGTTGCATTAGGGCCACTGATAATAACTTTGAACCACTTGGCATCAAAGATAAAAATATCAAACTTTATAAAGCTAATCTTCAAGATGTCTTGGATGTAGCCAAAGTATTCAAGCTGGCTAGTCTCTGTATTCTCATCCCTTGTACTACTCCTGCTTTCTTGGACAAAGCTTTCCCTAACACCATGTACATCTATCCTTTGTTCATCTATCCGCCGCTGCACTCTAAAGTGTTTCCATGCGACCACAAAGCTCCATGTTTGTAATACTCTAGCCACAAAATTGAAACAAACTTAAAGTTATTAAAGTAATGTGATCATGTTGAGCTTGAAAAGGAAGTTGTGAAAATCTACATGACAATCACAACCCCTTGACATCTCTGCTTCCTCTTCAGTAATCAACACTCCATTCCTCTTTGCCTCTGAGATTGTCGCATCTAACCACCACCCAGTTGGAAAGTCAAGCAATTTGTGAAGATGATCTAGAAAAAGAAGGTTTCTAGTGGCACGATTGCGCTTGAATTGCAAGCGATCTGTCAAGTAGCATTGCTTTTCCTCTTCATGTCTCTCTAGCCACTTTTGCATGATGTCTGAGTTGAGAAGGAAAAATATCATAACCGTTTCTCGCATTATGATGTCCATCTTTCTAATGATGCCCTGTCCTTGTGGCTCATCTCTTTTCACCTTGATGTTGACCTTTGCAGTCCACATTCAAGGCATATCTGGATCAATTGAACCCAAAAATTCACTGATGAGGACAAGAGACTCTTGTACAAGCCATCCTTCAGCCATGCTACCCTCTACCCTAGCAACTGCAACTTCATCAACCACATGCACAAGTACATGCATTTGGATGGTAAGTACTTCTCCACCATACATAATGCTCCAATAGCATTTAAGCGTGTTGCATTGATGTTGTCTTCTCTTATCTGTTTTGCACTGATCCAGCATACCAACTCACTGATTTTATAGATTGTTCTTCTAATGTCATCTATCAAACAATCCTTTATAGAAATTGGTAATATAAACTGTAAAAATATGTGCCAATCGTCGGACTTAAGACCACTAAGATTGTCATCTCTCATAAAACCTATTTTCAAACGTCACATGCACCCAATGGGGGTCTTGAATGAAGATATAATCTTCTTCACTTGTTGCTCTTTTGCACGACTCAAGACCCATAGAACTTTTGGTATAGAAAAGTTTCCATTGGGTTTAAGTCAAGTCCACATCTCTGACATTCAACCCACAAAACCTGCAGGTCATCTCTTTGGGACTTGCTCCCCCTTTTCCTAGTGATGGTTTTCCATACGATCTCCCCCACATTCTTGAAGATGTGCATTAGGTCGAGCAAATGATTAATCAGCATGTCACTCCAGTATGGGAGTTCATGGAAAATAGGAAGTCTTTTCATTCCAGGTGGCATGAAATCTCCCCTCTCTAGCTACATGTTTTTCCAATCGCTCGCTTTCAGTGGATGCCTGTCATGTTTGCATATGTTTGGTCCATGCAGCTCATGTTCTTCAGGCAAAAATTTACCATGCTTCTCGTAAAATGTTTACTCAATTGATCATAGCGGCAGAAGCCAAGTCAAGGACCACATTTTGGACATGAATGATTTCGCGAGTACCTCAATCCTGAAAATTCATAAACTAAAATATAAAAGCATTGGTATAGCTAGGAATAACATGTATGTGAGGGTTTCAAAGGAGCTTACCTGAACACTCACAAAATCCTGGCCAATTGTGCATGGTCCACATGAGAATGCCTTGCACATGTGCATTTCATCGTCGGATTGGTTGGGACATATCAACCACATTGATTTTTGTCCACAATATTTGGGGCTCTTCTATTAGTGGTGCTAGATAGAAGTCCATGTTCTTTGGTTTGTACTATCCTTGGACAATCAATGTGACAATAAAACAGATGGCCCTTCTTGATAGCTAGCCACAGTGGAAGAACTGCGTAATCAAAATGGGTTTACTCCGTCCATTGCTAGAGCAAAATGGATACATCAAGGCTCATTCTTAAATTTAGGCCAAGTTTCCTCTATGTGCTTCCATGCACGAAAGTCAGCAGAGGTACCCGCACTACATTATTTGTCAATCTAGTATTTGAGTGCCATGTCATCAAAGTGGCTATAGACCACCATTTGAACATGCTCTTTAATCTTGGAAAAGAAAAGTGTCGAAGGACCTTTGCAGGGATAATTTTTTCTTGTGTGTCCTCTCTGTACCTGTTTGATCCACAATTGGGACAATGTTCCAAATTTCCATACTCACTGCGAAAAGTATACAATCATTAGGACATGCATATATTTTGTGATAATCCAAGCCCAAATTAATAAGAAGCTTTTTAGCGGCGGCTAGACGGGTAGGGGACATGTAATTGCCTTTCGGTAAGATTTTCTCGTTGAGCAACCTATCATTACATGAACAAATCAACCCCTTATTCACATTATTGAATTGTAATTTGCACTTTGGCATGCTTAGAATACAATGTATTTACCTGAAAGCTCTGTGACGGAGACGTCAAACCACCCATAAACAAACTGCAAATTAAGCATTTCCAAAGCGCTACGGAGAACTGAGATTTTTGCACCATTGTAAACCAGCATACGTGCAAGAGTTTGCATAATATCGCCCTCTTTATCGTTACTATCATGCCGTCAAGATGGACATGATGCCTGGGGTTGGTTCGTAGTATTGACTTGAATGTTGTCATCTTCTATGTTTTCAATGATGGGATCCATGTCAAAGAATGCGACTAACATCTGCTCCATCTCTACTTCTTGAAATGCCACATGAGTTATTGGTTGCGTGGACTCAATCTTCGATGGATGTTCATTTGAAAATCGTCTTCTCTGCGATGAAGTGGGAGAAATATCTACTTGTTGCAGAGGTTGATCTAATGTTTTCGGACCATGAGATCAATAATGCAGGTCTTGTAGTTTCTCTATGGGAAAGAGATTGTTATTGCGTATGTGCTAGTTGTTGCAAACTTTTCGTTTTTGAAAGATCTGATGCTTGCAATGTGCACAAGGACACGCTATCCTATTGTCCATACTTTATCTACCAATGATGCAACAAATAATTAAACCACTCTTGTTATAAGTACACATTACTAACTACATGACAATACATGACAACCTCACATTCTCTAGCCATGCCCGATCCCCGCACACCTTGGCCTAGAGGTGCATGAACATTAGGACCACATGGTAATAATCTCGTCTTTATTAGTCAATGACTATATATTAGGATTTTTGAAGTCTGTGTGTGCTATTGAAGTCCGATTGAATTATTTTACTTCGTTTATCAAAGTCCGTTTGCATTTTTGAAGTACACAAGTCATTTCCGAAATCCATTTGCATTTTTTTGACTATTTTCCACTAGCTCTAACAGCCCAACATTCTGTAGCCATGCCCAATCCCCATACACCTTGGTCTAGTGGTGCACAAAGATTAGAACCATAGGGTAATAATCTTGTCTTTATTGGTCAATGACTATATATTAGGAATTTGAAAGTTTGTGTGCGTGTTTGAAGTTGGATTGCGCTATTTTACTTCGTTTATCAAAGTCCGTTTGCGAGTACACAAGTCATTTTTGAAGTCCGTTTGCTATTTTTCTATTATTTGCCACCTAACCCTAAGCTACTAATTTTAAGAATGCAAATGGATTGCACACGGCTTGCCATATTTTCTTGCTACTTTGAGTATAGCTTGCCCATTTTCCTGTTGATGGTTTGAGCAATCCATATGCGTTCTTGTTAGCAGAAACAACAAACGAGCAAGCCATTTTTGAAGTCCATTTGCATTTTTCTATAAAATATGCATACGAACTTCAAGGACTTCAAGAATGTTTGCACCTATGGATGGTTAAGACAAGTGCACAAGCCATTTTTGAAGTCCGTTTGCATTTTAATCAATAAAAATGCAAACAGACTTCTCAAAATTTTGGTGATAATTTGATTCAAAAAACATACAAAACCCATAACTTGTTTGAAAGCAAATACGATAGAAAAGTCTCTTTCTCTCTCTACCTTACTATCTTCTCCCCTCTACCTCTATCTCTCTCTCTCTCTCTCTCTCTCTCTCTAGCTCCATGTGTGTGTGTGTGTCTGTGTGTGGAACAGGTTGGTCACTTGATAGCTATTATAGATCTAGAATTTTAGAGTCAAATGTCAGATCATATTGCAGAGGCAAAATAAAAAATTAGATGATCAGATGGGAAAGTAAGACAAACAATTGAATAAAACTAATAGAATAGATTCAAATGATAGAAAGTAATACAACTAGAAATTGGATATTCAAATTTATCAGTTCAAAAGTATAATTAGTGGTGAATTGATTGTGTTTCTACAAGACAATATAGTGATTCTAATGACTCATGAATGATACAATGAAGCTTTGCTAAATACCAATTGATCGATAGCTATATCCCCAAAATGAATGTAGCGGGTCCTATTTATAGGCACTTGCACTAGGTTCTCATTGAATAATTGACTATACAATTATTAAATGGTAAAGACTAGCACCTACTGGTAATATCACTATGTAGAAGCCGCTTCCAGGGCTAGTTCTCACTATCTACATCCTCCTCGTCTTTCTTGAATTTGAAGTGTTTCCATGCTTCGAGACTACTAGTTTGATTTTAGCATTTGAGATTAGCCATCCATTTGTTTGGGGCTTTCTTCAGGGTAGCCTGCGATACCTATTAGGGTGGTGATTGTAGAACTCCAAGTAGGACTTGACATCAAGGGGCACTACAGGTAGAATTTTGCTTTTGAATGATTTTGGATATGGCCTCCTACTCTAGTTGCTCCCTTCTCTCTATGAGCATGTTGAATTCATAGGGTGTGAGAGCATGCTAGGGTTTTGTATCAGGAACCTATAAAGTTCTCTTATCTTTAGTGAGCCATGTCCTTGTGAGCTTGAGACATAAATAGACACAATGTGAATCTATCCTACTAGGTCTGGATGATTAGCTTTGATCCTAGTTCTGATCAAGACCTCAACCATTTTTATGAACTAGGATTTAGAGCTGAATTTACTAGAAAAGTTTCTTTTTAAAAATATTGGATACCTCGACTTATAATTGAAGGATATTATTAGTGTACTTGATTAGGAGATTGATATGAGATTTCCATTAGGTTGTCATGCCTCAAAACTACTCGTGGTCCTGGATTTGAGTTCTATTTATAGAAAACGAAGTTTGTAGCTCTAGGCTATGTTGTTTTGAGTAGACTCAAACTTAACACATTTTTTCTCTTCATGAATCATCCGCTATCGTTTTTCTATTTTTATCATTTATAAATTTTTTAAAAATTTAGCATTTTTTGGTGCATAGTGTGGCTACCAATATTGAGTCTCATGTATCTCTATTTTGAGGCCACCTTTTTTGGTCTCCTTTCACTTTCAGATGTAATGTCTCGTTCTCTTTGAGCTTTTTTCAAGAGCATCATTTTCTTCTCATTTTTGGCAAAGTACGACTGCAATACTTCTCTCTCATTCTCACTTGATGTGTCTCGTCAACTACGGCCTTCATCTTATATGTTGTGAAGATTTTGTGATCCTATCTTACATATCTTCTTGCAACTGGATATGGCTATGAGTGTTCTCTTTAATGATTTTCCTTCTAGAAAACGTTTTGCTCCTCCTTGTCAAGGCCAATGGTTTCCTCGTTGAAAATGAAAGATGTTGTTAATTCTTCAAGGCAATGAATACTTAGATGTTGTTCTTGGAAATTCTACATGTCCATCCCAACCTGTTAATTTGGATCATAACAACGTTTCTATAAAAAATGAAGGACTTAATTTTGAAGAGTGGAATCTTGCTTATATAGATTGGCAGCAATGTGATAAATCAGCTCATCATAGTACATTCTTTCTACTCTTAATGATTCTCTTTTGCTGGATGTTTATGTACTTTCTATTTTTGGAAGTATCTTATTGAAAATTTCATAAGAATTCAAATACAAAATTTCAAAAGAAGTCAGTTACAAAATTTCAGAAGAAGTCTTTTACAAAAATTATTTATTTGAGAGGTTTGCTTACCAAACGGGCCTTTTATATTTGAAGGCGTCCATTTCAATGAGAAAGCCGCAAAGATGGTCATCAAAGTGGTAGTTTCTCTCATCTCAAATTTCCTTGCAAGCATTGTTAATATACTACAACAATGAGGATGATTGTTGGGCATATCAATATGACAAAGAGCACACCATTACCACAAAAAAATTACATTTATCTAGAGATTCGTCTTCTTCTTGTAATTATTGTGGATGATTTCAACATCCATCTTACATGTGCTTTAAGCACCAATTTGATACATATCCAAATAAAGCATATGCTACTAAACATCATGATAACATTTTACCAGAAATAAGCTATCTTTTATGTTCGGATACTCCAGACAAAATACGTCATGTACATGATGGTTCACCTTTCATTATTGATTCTAATGCTACATAAAATATGACATATCAATCTAAGTGGATATAAAAGTACCATTGTCTAATTGTTAAGGATGTAATTTATCTTGTCGATGATACAACTTATCAAGTAAAGGGTATTGGAGATTTATATCTTGGTACATTATCTTCTTTAGCTCGAGTTCTACAAGCTTGTTTTCCATGTTTCAAATCTTCAACATAATCTTCTTTATGTTGTAAGACCCATTAATCTTGGTATATTTGCGGGCTTTGATCATACCAAATGCTGCATTGATAAAGATGGATAGACTATCGAAATTGCTTCTCAAGATGGTAATTTGTTTGAGCTCTCTCTTAATGATGCTGTAACAAATGTTTCCGTTCTTGAAGTGATCATGATTACAAGGTATGACATCATCGTTTTGTTCATACTGATTTCTTAAAACTCCTTGACCTTCATCATTGAAATCTTGTATATGGCATGGATCTTAAAGCTCAAGCTCATATGGAAATCAATGAGTTTTATGCTTTTGGGAAACACAATCATAAATCCTTTCCTCAATTGCAAATATTCTCATAATCTTTTGGATCTTTCTCATACTCATATTTGTGAAATTAGTCCTTCATCAAGATCACAAAATTATTATTTCATTATGTTTATTGATAAATACTCATGGTATTCAGTTGTTTTTATTCTTAGACAAAAATATGAGGCGTTTTCTGTTTTCAAAAAATTCATAGTGCTACAAAACTTCAAATTGGTCAATGCCTCAAGAAACTTGGCAGTGATAATGGTGGAGAATATATTTCTCATGAGTTTCAAAATTATTGTACTAAACAAGGTATTCATTATTACGTTTATTGACAAACTCATGGTATACAACTGTTTTCATTCTTAGACAAAAATATGAAGCATTATATATATATATTTTAAAAACAACAATGCCACAAAACTTCAAAGTGGTCATTGCCTCAAGAAACTTGGCAATGATAATGGTAGAGAATTTGTTTCTCATGAGTTTCAAAGCTAATGTACTAAACAAGGTTTTCATATAATGAACATACTATTCCATATTCACCTCAATAAAATGGTGTTGTTGAATGAAGCCTTCACACTATTATTAATATTATAAGATGTATACTGACTTATTTTTGGTTGTCTCGTGTCTTCTAGGCTAAAGATGTCTTGGCACTAGTATTTGTTTAAAATCATATTCTTACTACCACTCCTTTTTGTAAGATACCCATCATACATGTGAAATCCTTTCTGTATCTCATTTTCAAACCTTTGGATGTATTGATTATATTCATGTTTCCAAAGAAAAAAGAACAAAGATTGATGCTCCCGATCTTAAAGTTTTTCTTTTTTTGGATATTCTGACACCTTGTAAGGCTAAAATTTTAATGATCCTTCCTCCAAGAAAGTAGTCATGAATCGTAATGCTACTTTCAATGAACAACTTATGGGAGATACATGACCCATGGATGATGCTGATGATAATAAATCTTTGCTTCAAGAGTTTCCATTCTTTTTTGATGATGAAACATAGATACACAATGTACTTTTACATGATTACTTGTTCATATTTTCACATTTATATAGGGGCTTCGGTTTTTTCCATGTACTCCCCAATGTCTATTTAATACAGAGCTCAAGACCTTTGTTTGAGTGAATTTGTTGGAGCTATACATGGATCATTTACTGAGTTTTGAACCGTATAAGCCAGCCACTGGCCACACGAGCCCTAGGTATAAAGTTTGAACACACACATTGTATCATTATCTAAAGTTTCTGGAGAGCTTTAGATAATGATACAATGGTTTCACCTTGTTAAGTATGGAGCCTGATTCACCCCTTGTAACTTTTAGTCTTAAAACACACATTTGTAAGGCCCCCATTATGAGGAGAAGCCATTGTGCGTAATAAAAATCACTCATTGAGAAACTAAAAATTCAGGCCTAGGCATCGGATTTTTCTTTTTTGGCCAAAATATTATGGCTGGATGGCAGTCAAAAAGTGGTTGGAAAATGGCCAATCAGTTAGCCAATCGACCGGTGGTAGTCTAAAGTTTCTGGAGAGCTTTAGATAATGATACAATGGTTTCACCTTGTTAAGTATGGAGCCTGATTCACCCCTTGTAACTTTTAGTCTTAAAACACACATTTGTAAGGCCCCCATTATGAGGAGAAGCCATTGTGCGTAATAAAAATCACTCATTGAGAAACTAAAAATTCATGCCTAGGCATCGGATTTTTCTTTTTTGGCCAAAAGATTATGGCTGGATGGCAGTCAAAAAGTGGTTGGAAAATGGCCAATCAGTTAGCCAATCGACCGGTGGTAGTCAACGGCTAATGGCCGATGGTCATAAGTCAATGGCCGGTGGCCGATTTCTAGATGGACTTGTCTTCTCAAGGGCGGCCACACATGGATGCATGGGAGAGTCCAACTTGGACTTTTCAACACAAGGGCGGCTATACACGACTGCCTCTCATGAGAGAGGGCAACCATTTTGGCCTATAAAAAGAGGCCTCTTCTACACAAAAAATGCATTATGAAGTTAATGAAAAAAGGTGTATGTGAGGTGGTGAGAGTGAAGAAAGGTGGGAGCTCCATTAAGGGTATAATCCCTTTGTAACCTACTTCTAGTTTGAAGTACTAAAGCCATTGAGTGGCTACTTTCCCGTGGATGTATCCCACATTGGGTAAAAAATGTATATTGTGTGATATCTCTCTCTCTCTCTCTCTCTCTCTCTCTCTCTACTATCTCTCGTGTGCGAAAATTATCTCTCTTTATTAAGTAAACTACTCTAATATCTACTTAGCTACGTCCTATTTCCCAACAATTGCTAGCAGAGCAAGGTTTGCTCGTAGCTACAGTATCTCAAGGAAAGGATTCCTTGAGTTGAGCAAAGGAATGTAGGCTCAAGAGTTGCGAAGCTCAACCAAAAAAACTACCAACATTGGAAGATGCACATTGAAGACTACCTCTACAAGAAGGACATTTATTTGCCACTAGGAGGTCTTGCAAAGAAGCCTACAATGATGGAAAATGAAGTATGGATTGTCCTTGACCAATAGGAATTAGGCAAAATCCGTTGAAGCTTGGTGCGTTGATGATGGCCTTCAATGTTTTGGAGATGAAGACCATAGAGGGCTTTGCAAAGTCACTCGACGGCCTCTACAAGAAACCATCAACATCCAATAAGGTATTTCTCATGAAGCGCTTGTTCAATCTAAAAATGGCAAATGAAGTATGGATTGTCCTCGACCAATAGGAATTAGGAAAAATCCGTTTAAGTTTGTAGTTGATGATGGCCTTCAACGTTTTGGAGATGAAGACCATAAAGGACTTTATAAAGTCACTGGACGGCCTCTACAAGAAACCATCGACATCCACTAAGGTATTTCTCATGAAGCGCTTGTTCAATTAAAAATTGGCATAGAGTAGTTTAGTTCTAGAACACCTAAACAAATCTAGGACCAGCATAAGTCAACTTCAATTCATGAGGGTGTTGTGCCGCTCCGCTTCCATGATGGGAAAAAGAGAAAAGAAATGCAAGTTAAGCTTCTTTGAAGCCTACACATTTACTAAGTAGTGATGAAGGCTTGTAAACATGCCAAGTATTATGGTTAATGTATGCCAGATGTGGCTTTAAAGAGCCAACAGATGCGTGAATGATGCTTAAAAATATGTATTCTTGAGGTGATCATAGATGGGAGATTATGATCTAGAACTGCAGTGGATGAAGTGCTCCACCGGCCTATCTTTAGGGCTCATCGATTGGAGCTACGGTGAGAAAGTTATGGTAGTTTGAAGTTTGATTCAATTACAGATCCGTACTAGATTGGGCACCTGCAAGCAACTGAGAGGACATAAATGAAATGAATGGATGAACCTCAAGTGCTCACTTTGTGGAGCATGTTGGTATTTTCAAATCTGAGTGATCGGAGTTCTTGTTTACCAAGATATTTGTCATTAAAGATTCATCGAGGGCCGGTTCTGTACCAGTCTGATCCGCTTGGTTGGTGTGCCATCTGCGAATTTTACAGCCTCAACAAGCTTTGTATGCATTCTACGTAGCTTGAGAAGTCTACATGAATTTACAGCTTGCCACTCGGAGTCCAGAGCTGAAAGATATTAATGTTGGAAGTCGATGATGACGACCAATGATGAGGTACTAGATGGCTTTTGGCAGATTTGGCCAGCCTCAACTAGTGGGCCACAGATGGTAGTGGCAAAACGGTGCCTCTTGGGGCACATTGAGTGTGGGGAAAACCCAACACAGCTGCAAAAAGGAGTTCTAGGCTATTTTCACCAAGTGCGAAGGGAATACCTTTTGGTAAATGCAGTTGCCTATGCTTGCGTCTTAAAGGCATGTTGCTTTATCTCAAATGTTGAGCAAAAAAATTCACGATGATATTGATAAAATCAAGGACTGCTGTGTAAAGATGTGGTGCCTTGCAATATACTGACCAATATGCATGTCAAATGTGATGGTTATTTACTAAAGCACAACAAGTTTTTGATGAGCTCTTTGTCCGAAATGTCGTCTCATGGAGCGTATTGATTGTGGGATATGCAAAGGTTGAGAGGGGCTACTCGAGAAAGATGTTGTGCTTGGCAATGCTTTGCCTGAGATGTATACCAAATGTGGTGCCCACTATGAAGCATAGGCCACCCAAAGCCATAGGGTCCAGTGGCCGCCCATCCCAAGCCAATGGAATAAGGCCGCCCAAAAACCAGTGTCCGCCCGCGAATTAAAAGGTCGCCAAATAGGGCCTTAATGAGTGTGGATGGGGGAAAGAAAAGAAAATTAGGGAGGCGGTGGGGAGAAAACAACGAGCAAGGATGGAGAGCGGGCAAGAAGAGCTCGCGCTGGCCAACAGGAAGCCTAGATGAGTGCCGCCATGAAACGAGATGTGCTTAGTAGGAGGGGGCGATTGGGTTTGGGGCTAGATGTGGTGGATTTGGTCCATCCCGGCATCCGGCACTACCACATCATCTCTTGCCTTCCCATCTAGCAACGATGGCGCAGTCATTGCTTAGGGGGAAGAGAGAGTCTAATAAGAGGCATGGGGTGTGGAATAAGGGGAGGAAGGTAACAAACATACGAAGATAAGGTAAGGGAGAAAAGGAGCGGAAGAGAAGGCGAGGGAAGGGAAGGAGTGTAGGAGCTCAGCAGGAGAATGGAGTTAGAGCTTGGCAAGATAAGGCAAGGAGAGAAGAAAATAGAGGAGCTCGGCTTGGTGAAGGAGAAAACAGTGGTTTGGGAGCTCGTCTTGGTGAAGGGAGCGAGTAGTGAGACGGAGCTTAGCTTGGCAAAGGCAAAAAGGGAGTTAAATCTTGGCAAGGTATGAGTCGGAGCTTGGCAAGGAAAGAATCTCGGCAAGGTAACCAATCGGAGCTTGGCAAGGTAATGAAGGGGATCTTGGCAAGGAGAGGTGGAGAAAGAGGAGCGGGGAGTCGAAGCTTGGCAAGGAAGGGAAGAAGATTAAAGAGTCGATGGCAACAGACATCCTTATAGCCAGTTTAAAGCTCTAGCTGTATGCATAAGCGGAAGATTATACTCTTGGCCAAATTAGTGAGGATTAAGCTCCATAAGCTCAAGATTTTCTCTCGAAGTACTGCTAATGATAGGAATTGTAATTTGGAAGCAAGCAAAGGAGCATTAAGGAAAGAATGAGGTTATTCTCTCTACAGTATTTGGGAAATACAAGGGCACCAAGCAGGAAATTTTTTCCAGATACTTCCTTCTTCCTAATTAGCTTCAAAAGGCTCTAATGGTAGGCATAAGTGGAAAAATTGCAGTCTTGACTCTCTTAACTCTATCAGTGACGTTAACAAAAAACATTTGTAATCGAATTTCACTTTGGCTAATTACTAGAAGCTTAAAGCATTCAGGTTGTCAATTGCAAGCATTTACAGTGTTGTCGGTGTCTTTTGTGTTGTGTTCTGTATATTGTCTCTCTTATTTCCCATAGCAAGCAGCCCGGTGTTGACCTGGCTCACCTTGTAAATCCATTAACCCAGACATCTTTCGTGAACCCGATGCAGAACTGAGCCGGGGTGGGAAAATTTGCAGAGAAAGATGACTACACCTCAAGAGGCGGCGATGCAGCCATTCTCCTACATGCAATAGCAGCAGATTGCACAACAACAATTTAATTTGCATAAGGGGATACAGAAAGCTTGACAAGCTTGAAAAGCAGTAACAAAAAAATTGCAGCGGTTTGAAGGTCGAGATGTTTTGAAATATTGCAAAGTTTACAAGCAATCCATGGAGGATAATGGGGTCGATGATCATGAAGCAGTTGAAGGTTTCCACTTGATTGTCGTGCCAGAGCTTAGGGCTCCAATTGGGGAGATATAGGCTGCACAAGGACCAACAAACTGGCAAAATTCTAAAAAGGCATTACAGAGGAGTATTTCCTTGAAGATTCTCAAAGGGTAACTAAGCACAGTTTTATGAAATGGAACCAACAAAAAAATAAGGATTTATCTGCAAGAGAGCTGTTACAAGAATTTGAAAAGAAATTTGAGCAGCTATCTATAGGAGAGCAGCGATCATTGAAACCAAAATGGGTGGAGTTATTTGTCCAAGCTGCTCACCCACGCCTTCAAAAGAGCTTGGTGCAGCTACTTGAGGATTCAACAGGTGAATTGGGTTTAACATCTGATTGGAAGGTGGTTTATGAAGCGATTAACATGAATGTAAAGTGAAAGATGAGGGTGGATAAACTGATTGTGGTTGATCCCATGGAGACAACAGATTAAGAAATTAAGGAAAAGCCAGCCTCTGGGAAGCAAAAATTAGAGGAGCATGTTCTTGACAAGATGATCAAAGGTATACAAGAATTAAATCTAAATTTGAAGTCAATTAAGCTTGAAGGGGTAGGCACCAAGGGTTCAACGTCAAAGCCCATGCAACGACTTCCATGCAATAATTGGGATGACCACTGCATGCGGTGTGATAGTAAAGATCATGAACGCAAGGACTGTGAAGGTTTTGATGAAGCTTACAAGAAAAATATGGTCTTTTGGAAAGACAAGAAGATTCATCTCAAAGCAACAGGTGAGCCGCTTTGCTTGAATTTTGGGAGGGGTGGTATGAAGAAGTTAGCGGAAGAGATACAACATAATGTTGCTATGGTAGAAGCAACTACATATGGGTTGAAGGTATACAATAATGTAGATGATGAAGGTGCAAGAACTAAAGGTGATTGAAGACTGTAGGAAGCAGACAAGGTGACTCATGGAAAATTGTATCAGGTTGGGAATTGCATTATGGAAACTACAGGATGGGCCAATCCGGTAGATTCACTTTTAGTATATGAATTTATTGCAAGGTCTTAAGCTAATGAAGCTATAGTAGAAGAAAAGTGCAAAAGGGATGAAGATATTGCAGGAACATCAAAAAGAGAAACCAGATCTAGCAGTAAGCAAGATGAAGGGTCTGCTCCCAAACCTACTCCAGAGATGGTAATGGAAGAGGTATCAAAAGATAAGAAGTAG
Organism: Adiantum capillus-veneris; assembly: GCF_014529385.1. Taxonomy (NCBI): domain Eukaryota; kingdom Viridiplantae; phylum Streptophyta; class Polypodiopsida; order Polypodiales; family Pteridaceae; genus Adiantum; species Adiantum capillus-veneris. The sequence goes on along the minus strand of NC_140933.1, from coordinate 57,011,130 downwards.
AAGGGACCTTCCTATAAGTTGAAATTGGACATTGAGTTGGCTACAAATCTAAAGAAGGTTTTGGAAGAGCGCATTCTCAATAGAAAGTGGAGCTCATGTTAGGTGACACCTTGGGAATTTCCAAGCATGAGTTTCATGAGGAGATTATTGACATTATCAAGAGGAAACGTCAGATACCAAGTGAGCAAGAACCTGATGCGGTTAAAAGCCAAATGATCCACTACATTAAGTCAATCTTGGATGCTTATGAAGAAGCATTTGAAGATGAAAATTCAAAGGTTGTGGTGGTTTCAAATCCACTCATATATGAGGTAAGGCATGTTCATTTTAATGACGATGGGGATGAGGACATTGTGCCCATGAGACACTTTTCTAGGACTCATTGGGCGAGAGCAACAACAACCATTGTGAAGCTTGGGGACATTGAAGAGCCAGTTTTAGCACTTGTGGACCATGGGTCAGAAATCAATCTTATGCAAAGAGCTTGCACAAAAAAGGAAAATGGTCTATTGATGTTGATCACGGTTGGCGGATTCAAGCTGCCAATATGCTTCTAGGGGATCTTTATGGTGCATGTGCAAATGTTAAAGTAACAATTGGGGATGCTTGTGATGCACAAAAATTTTTCATATAGGAGCACTCGTCCTATCCACTCATACTAGGAAAACCCTACATTACGGCTGTGCACATGGAAACAAAGGTGTAAGATGATAGCAAGGCTCCGAAACAAGGATAGTAAAAGGGCTGTTCAATTTTTGACAGTATGTGTAGAACATGCCACAAACAAAGATAGCCTACATGATCATCCATTGCCAAAGATACGCAAAGCGTGCAAAGAACACAGGTTTTCATAGGATTTTCTCGGGTGCCACTATAAAACGGGACTATGGTGGTACGGAGGTAGGAAAGGTCTCGCAAAGAGAGACTCTCTCTTTGGGATTTTTTGGGATTACCGTTTGAGGGTTCGGTGTCATGCGGGAGGTTCAATGAGCTACCTAAATGGGAAAAACAATATGTGTCAGGTGTTCAAAGTGAATTGCAGGGATGTGATGTGCTTGAACCAAATGATGTAATTTCAAGAATCTTTGAAGACGTCTCTTATGAGGATACTATGTTAGAGCTAGAAGAGATCATGCAATATAGGTTACAAAGTGGAATTGACATTGTAAAAGTTCATTCAATGGAATTGTATGAAGGACTGGATTTATATGAAGCACTTACACATATAAAGGAGGAATGGGTGAAGTAGTTGAAGTCTAGTTAGAGACAAAATATAAATCTGTTGCAAAGAAGGTGAGGCTGGTGGCTACACCTATGCCAAAAGGAAGTGATGGAGTAAATAGAAAGCTTCTCGCCAGCATACATTGAGAGATCCAAGACATGCTGGGCATAAGTTTATTGAAGAGACATTGAAGCAGTTGAAAATTGGAGAGGAGGATTTCTTTACTGAAGAGGAGATCAAATGCTTTTGAGAGATGCTTGAAATCATGTTAAAGCCTTTTATTTTGAGCCAGGTGGTATTGGGTGTGCAGACCCAAATGTTGTTTCTCCTATGGTTATATTTATTATTCCTCATATGCCATGGAGTTTACACCCTATTCCGGTACCCAAAGCTCATTTGCCAAAGCTCATTGATTTATTAAATGGGAAGATAAGGATGGGCATTTTGGAACCATCATGCGCACCATACTCTAATCTATGGTTTACCATTTCAAAGAAGATTGGTACCCTAAGGTTCATTTAGGATATGCAACAATTCAAAAAAGTAACAATCCGCAATGTGGGTACAGGTCCAATAGTGGATGAGTTTGCTAAAGCCTTTGCAGGAAGATATATCTACTCTATGGGTGATCTTTAGTTTGGATATGATCTATGGTTTACCGTTCCAAAGAATAGTGGTACCCTAAGGTTCATTCAGGATATGTAACCAGTAAAAAAAGTAACAATCCACAATGTGGGTACAAGTCCAATAGTGGACGAGTTTGTTGAAGCCTTTGTAGGAAGATATATCTACTCTATGGGTGATCTTTACTTAGGATACGATTAATTTAATCTTGATTTGGAGAGCAGGGATATTACTACGATGCGTACACCTCTTGGTTTAGTAAGGATGTGCACTCTATCACAGGGTGCCACTAGCTGTGTAGCTTATATGATGAATGATATGAATAAGGTGCTAAGGGATCTTATTCCTCATGTTACTATGCCTTTCATCGATTATTTTTCCATTAAGGGATGTGAAGAAGGGTTCAAAGATGAGGTAAAAGACCAGAGGGGGTGCCAACAGTTTGTTACCTAGCATATTGCTAACTTTGATGCCATTTTATCTAGGCTTGAAAAAGTTAACTTGACACTTTCAGGGACAAAATCAATTTTTGGTGCTAAAGAGGTTTTAATTGTGGGGCATATGTGTGGCCTAGATGGAAGACGACCAAGTCTGAGTAAAGTTGACCTTATATAGAAGATGAAAGAAACATGCACATCGATTATAGAGGTTCAAAGATTTTTGGGTGCATGTGTATTTTATCGTATTTGGCTGTCGCACTTTGCTCATGTTGCACAGGCGCTTTACCAATTTCTAAGGAAGGGTAAAAGGTTTGCATGGGAAGAAGCTCGTACAATGGCCATCAAAAAATTGAAAACAATGCTTCTTGAGGCTCATACCTTGAGAAAGGTTGACTATAAGTGTGGAAGGCTAGTGATCTTAATTGTTGACACTAGCTCGACAGCATCAGGTATTGGATGGGCTATAGGTCAAGATGATGAGGTTGGTCATAGGTATGCAGTTTGGTTTGGAGCAAAAGTGCTTAATGCTTGTCAAAGAGGTTTCCCACAAGCTAAGAGAGAAATTTGGGGTGTTTGGAATTGGAGATGATCTCTTCATATAGCTGATTCTAGTGTTGGAATTTAGAGCTACTAGTAAGTCGTCAGTTCAGTAAGTGAAACTGGAATAGAGACTAGAGACTGGACTGAAATAGTTATCTGAACTGAAATAGTATACTGAAAATGAGAGACACACTGGGTGGACAAAAGGAAAAGTGTTTGCAGTTTCAGATTCATAGTTCAGGAACAACTAGTACAAGGTATAACGGATTGAAGCTTAAATGATTACAGTAGCAGTAACAATTACAAGGTGAAGTTACAAGCAAAGAGATTGTAGCTCAAGAAATACTTGGAAGGCTAAAACCAAGAGAACTAAGAAGTAAGAAGCAAGAAGGCCGATTACAATGTAATGGGTCCTATTTATAGCCTTCTCGAGTTACTGTAGTAACTGCAGTGGTAATTATTGATGTGTGACTGATCCACTGTTGGGCTTTCCAGGAGACAGCTCTCGCCTGTTGGGATTGTCTTCGCCTTCTACATCCTTCCCACCTTCCTTGAATTTTGGTATAACCCGAAAATTTCTAAAAAATGCACCGCTTGATTTCAAAATTGTGTTGAGAAGCCCATCTGGGTTTTTGGTTGATGTCATAAAATCTAGTATCTAACCAACCCAAATGATTTTCTCATATTAAATTGATCACTTAATATGGGAGAATAAACGGGAACAAGGGTTAAGATATAGATGTGCTTATGGATCTATTTCAACACAGGGCCAATGGTAAAGGGACCCAAATGAGAAATGGTCTATCAAAGAGCAAGGTTAACCAATGGAGCAAAAGACCTTAGGGCTCTCTTCATTAAAGCATCCAAAGGTAAGTTTTAAAAGCCTTAATAAATAGTCTTTAATTTTTACTCTTTAGTCAATTAAGGTCCAAGCAGGCAAGGGGGCAGCTTGCTTAAGCTAGGGCTGTGCTTAAGAAGGGGGCCAACTTGCTTACCAAGATTAAATATCTTGCTACAAAGAGGGGGGCGATCCCTACAAAGGAGGGATGTGTGTAGTAAGTATGCACGTCACAAAGGAACCATACTCTTATGAAAAGAAAGGGGCCACATGTCAAGTGTAGAGGCACATTGCTCAAGTAGGCAAGGGCTGTGCTTACGAAAGGGGGGTGCTAGCTTAACCTCACAAGAGGGAAAGAAGGACACATGTCAAGAGACTACACATCTTGCCCCAAAGGGAGGCCAAAAGCTCTCATTGGCTAGAGGGCTACATGGCCCAATGATTTTCAGAGGAAGCCTTGGAAAGGGGGTCGACCTATCCCTCTCTCTCTCTCTGTCTCTCTCTCTCTCTCTCTCTCTCTCTCTCTCTCTCTCTCTCTCTCATTTGAGTATCCCATGAGCTCTATCACTCTCATTCTTCCCTTCAGACCCTCTTGTGAAGCAAGTGCTCCATCTCCTTCTCCAAGCTTCAAAAGTTGAGTGCCTACTACCACAATCTCTTGGCTATGGATGCAAATCCACACAAGAGAATGCTTATGCTTGCTTATCAATATCTCTAATATTCATTATCACTATGCTAAGCTATGCGACAAGAGCTATGAGTGAATATGTGCAAGGGGTTATTGCTTTCTCATAGAGCTACTTCTACTTCTCTTTTCTTCCTCACTCCCAACCATCTCTCCTCACCTTTCATGGTGTTTTAGGTCTTGGGATTGAGGCTGGGCATTCTTCAAGTTCATGCTAATCATGTTTATTGTTGTTACCATGCTAATGCTTGGTGAGTGAAGCTTATCATCTTCATCTCATCAAGCAGGTCTCAAGGAACACAAACAGTTGTATTGTAAACAAGTCTTCTGTCATGGAAGAATCTATAATACAAATGCCTATTGGAGGGGGGAACGGCTCCAACTAATCCTGTCCTCTATTGGTGTCAATTGCTCTAAACTCTCACTCTCTTTTACAAGTATTTCCAATGCCATGTTAATGAAGTAATGTGTTACTGTTGCTCTCTCCATCCAAGCACTTTCTTTCTCACTATACATCTACACACAAAAGAATGCTGAAGGAAATGCTCAATATGTTATTCACTTTCCGCTCCAACTCAAGTTAAAAGGCTAATTCCATTACATTGGTATCAGAGCATTTGGTTTCTCTTTTCTTGCTTAAGAAGAGAGGCCCTTAAGTAGCCTATAAATGGTTGATGTTGTTAATTATATTAGGGTAAGTGGAGCTGGGATTTATTATTGGTTTTGTTGAGCCCACTATGTGGGGTATGGAGCATACCTCCGGAGATTTGGACTTAATAATGGAGCTTTTTTAGACTTGCCTACGGCTTTACCATTATTGATCAATAAGAAGTCCAAAAGGAGCTAGCCCTCAACAACTCTGCTATGTTAGACCTACTCCTCTACTCTTTGTAATTAACCACTTCGAGCCGTGGGTGTAGATACTTAAGAGACAATTTTCAAAGGCTAAGAGAAGTGGCAACTAAGGTTTTGAATTGCCAAAGCATACACTAAGTGTATACATAAATATTGTTAACATGACTGACAATAATCAAGAGAGTAGAATGAACATTGATAGCTTTGATTTTGCACATAAAGGTGCTTATGATGATGCTCCCATGTTTGTGAATTATCTTGTCACTAGGTTGCAACAAGCTATGGGAAACCCTGATTTGCAAGCCAAAGTTACTCAACAACTTCATGATTATGGAATTTCCCTTCCTCTCCAAGAGGAGAGAGAGCTTAGGAGGCCTCTAGAAGAGACCCCCAAAAGAAGACTCTCTCGCATACGAGAGGAGGAATCCAAAGAGCAAGAAAGCAATGAAAATTTAAGTTCCTCTAAAGATGTGGCTCCACGAAGACAATCGTCTAGACAATCGCCTACTCCTCCCAAGAGGAAAAGATCAACACACAGTCCTTCCAAGAGGGAAAGATCAATCGCCTACTCCTCCAAAGAGGAAAAGATCAACACACAGTCCTTCTCCTCATCATTCCAAAAGAGTAGAGAGGAAACAAAGGAAGAAAAGGGCTAGGAAGAGGTCACCCTCTTCCCTTCGTCTTCACCTTCCTTCTCTTTCGATGAAAGCTATGGATATTCTCCAAGAGAACATATGAGGGGAGGACATTGCAAATCATTCTTTGCATGGAGAAGGTCCCAAAAGTTAAAGAAGTTCAAGGAGGGAAGAAAGAGTATCTCTTTTCTCACTTATGATGGCACCTTTGGTGCTAGTGACAAAGTGTTGACCTTCATCCAGCAATTTGATGCGGCCTTTGGAGACGAGGTCTTTACAAAGTCTTCCAAGCTACGCAATGTAGCTATGCACTTTCAAAATCATCTCGTCAATGGTGGGCTAGCCTTTGTGGCAACGGCAAAGCTCCAAAGACATGGAAAACTCTACGAGTTTCCATCATGAAGCAATTTCTTGCAAGTGATTCAAAGTCAAAGTGCTTACCAAATGGTGTAGTTCGAAGCTTCTCTCTCATGAGTCTATCCACAAGTATGTAGACAAGTTTTGGAAAAATTTACATATCAAGGCTAATGTCTTTCAAAAGATAGACTTTGCCAAGCAAAGACATCAATTCTGTGCGGGATTATCTGAAGAGATGGCTGAATACATCAAATCTCAATGGCCTAGTACTATTAGCAAGGTAATCCATCACACCATGGTTGCTTCACGTATCAATTTCCATCAAGGGACTGGACATAATGTCAAACCTATGGAAGACAAAGGCAAAAATGATGCAAAGGGGAAGACCAATGCTCAAAATTCTTCCCAAGGCACTTCCAACAACAACAATCGGTCCAAGCAGAAGGGAATTTACAAGGGTAAAAACAAACTCTCTCCTGAAGATCTTGAAGCTTTTCTCAAGGACCATAAGTGTTTCAAGTGTGGGGAGTAAGGACATGGCTATCGTTCTTGTCCCAAGAAGAATACTTGCAATGAGACTGCTAGGGCTTCCACCATCAAATCTCCAAAAGAAGATGCTCATTGCAAAGGCTCATAACTCTCCTATGCTTGGGAAAAGGTAAGAGAGCATGATGCATTCATCTTGTTTGGCCCTGGCTCTACTCAAAACTTTTTATTAACGGAGTTGGCCACCAAGTTGACCATTCAAGCTTTGGAGATGGGAGGTATGGTAACGGATGATGCAGATTTCAAGGGACAACAAGCCTCTGTTACTCCCTTGATTGGAAAGTTGAGGCTTCATATCCAAAGCTATGTCAACAAAGAAGACTTCTTCATATCTCCTCTCCAACATGAGGATGTTATCCTAGGGGCACCATGGTGTGATATCATGGCTGCCAATATGAAGTTCCCTTAAATGAGAATTTACTTCACTTCAGAGCAAAGAATATGTATATAGATTCTAGTGAGCGTGGTTGCACTATTTCACTTGTAAATTCTCCTGCTTTTGATAAATCAATGAAGAGCTCAATTTCTGCGTATATGATTTTTGTCAAAGAGTCTCCAAAAGATCCTAATGTTTCATCAAATGTAAATGGTAGGAATCAAGAAGAGTTAGACTTGTCTAATTTTCTAAAAGGATTCCAAGATGTGTTCATTGATGATATCCCTATGGACTTACCTCCAAAACGAGGGGATGATGAACATCACATTGAGCTCCTTCCTGGAAGCTCACCATCTAACAAGCCTCCTTATTGAATGTCACAAGCTCAACAAGAGGAGATCATGAGGCAAGTACAAGAACTGGTAGACAAAGGGATGGTGAGGCCTAGTTCCTCTCCCTTTTGTTCTCCAGTCCTTTTAGTGCAAAAGAAAGATGGTACATACTGCATGTGTGTGGACTATCGAGCATTAAACCATATCACTATCAAAAGCAGACTTCCCGTGCCTCGGGTAGAAGATCTATTTGATAAGCTACAAGGCTCTACCTACTTCAATAGGTTTGACCTTAAAAGTGGCTATCATCAAATAAGGATAGTGGATGAAGATATCTTAAAGACAGTGGTCGCACAAAGTTTGTTCTTTATGAATATCTAGTCATGCCTTTTGGTTTGACTAATGCACCGGCTACATTCAATCGTCTAATGGAGAAAATTTTTAGACCGTACCGCAAATTCACCGGAGTGTTCTTTGATGATATCATCATCTACTCCAAGTCTTTGGAGGAACATAAGCGACATCTCCAAGTGATTTTCCAAGCATTGAGGGAGAATAAGCTTTTTCTCAACCAAAAGAAAAGCGAGTTTTTCCTTCAAGAGATTCAATACTTAGGTAATATTATCTCTCAAGATGGTATCCGTATGGATCCATCAAAGTTAGAGGTAATAAAATCATGGCCTAACCCAAGGAATCTACATGAGCTAAGAAGCTTTATTGGTATGTGTGCATACTATAGACACTTCATAGAAAACTTTTCCCAAGCAGCAGGACCACTACATGACTTAGCTAAGAAGAACGTTAAGTATGTATGGACTACTAAGAAGAAAAATGATTTTAACAAGCTCAAGGAGAAGCTTACGAGTCCTCATGCTTCTCGATCTCTCAAAGCCATTTGAGGTCCAACGTGATGCTTGTGGTGATTGCCTTGGAGTAGTTTTGCTTCAAGAAGGGCATGCCATAGCATATGAGAGCCGACAACTCAATACTGATGAATGAGTCTCGGGAATTTATGAGACAGAGATTTTAGTTGTTCTACATGCCCTAGGAACATGGAAGAACTACCTATTGGGGACTCCATTTATTCAGTGAACCGGCCACCAAAGTCTCAAGTATTTCATGACGCAAACCAAGCTCTCCGGGCAAGCAAATAAGGTGGGCAAATTTTATTTCACAATTTAATTTTCATATTGCTCACATTGCTAGTAAGCACAATCAAGTGGTTGATGCACTTTTACGACAACCAAAAGTTAATGCAGTGTCTAGAGCTACTCACAATGACCTAACTTCTATGATAGACGAGTATGCTACTGACCCTGATTTTAGAGACATAATATCAGCCCTTGTTTTGGGGAAGAAAGAGGAACCATTCACCTTGCAGGATGGTTATCTTCTCCACGAAAATAGGCTATGTGTTACCCATTCCCTTCATGAGAAAGTTATGTGTGAATCCCATGCTCCTCCCTATGTGGGGCATATAGGTATTCAACCTACTCTTCGAGGAGTAGATACGTATTTATATTGGCCTACCATGAAAGTGGACATACAAGAGTATGTTTCAAAATGCGTAGTATGCCAAAAGACCAAATATGATAGAGGGAAGAAACCTGGATTACTCCAGCCATTGCCTATCCCAAATTCACCATGGGAGAGTATATCCATGGATTTTATCTTTGGATTACCCAAGTCTATCCATGGGAATACGTGAATATGGACAATAGTTGATAGGTTTAGCAAACAAGCACACTTTATTCCTGTCAAAAGGACTACTAAGACACACCAAATGGCAACTCTCTTCATATCACATATTTTCAAACACCATGATTACCCACATCCATTGTGTTAGATAGAGATCCTAGAATGACTAGTAATTTCTAGAAAGGTCTCTTTGAAAATCTAGGAACAAGATTGAACTTCTCTTCGGCCTACCACCCACAAACGGATGGCCAAAGTGAGATAGCCAATCTGACGATACTCGATCTACTAAAGACTTATGTTACAGAAGTAGATCAATGCTCAAAATGGAAAAAGTACTTACAACTTGTAGAGTATGCTTACAATAATATTGTACATACTTCTACGGGAAAGGCACCTTTTGAGATCATTTGAGGGAATACCAAAAAGTCCCTTGCTACTCAAAATACATGGGAAGATCTTCGCCGCCGATGAGTATAGCTGTGACCTACAAGAATCTTTTCAAAAGATTAAAGAGGCTATATCCATTTCTCAGGAAAAAAGCTGTTGTCTACTGACAAGCACAGAAGGGCCTTAACATTCCAAGAAAATGATTGGGTCTTACTTGCATTTCCTAAGGCTCGATTAAGGAAAACAACGGGCAAAAATCCTATGGGCCATCAAAAGTATTATGCTAAGGTAGGAAAAAGATACTATGGTCCTTTTTAAATCTTGAAACCTATCAATGATACGGCTTACCAACTCAAATTGCCCAACCATTGGCTCATACACAATGCTTTTCATGTGAGCCTACTCAAGCCCTACAAAGGAGAGCCACCAAGTGAACCAATTATTGAAGACCCTCGCGAAGTTGAAGACCAAGAAGAGGTGCTACAACCCAAAGCTATACTTTGGCATGAAGAAAAGGTACTAAGGCATGGTAAGATTATCCGTGACGGTATCTTATTAGATTAAAAAATTATCATTTTGAAGATGCTAGATGGATGCAAGGAATATAACTTAAGGATAGTATGAACCTTGTCAATGCTTACAATGACATTGGAGTAAGAAAATGTACAAATTTCTTTTAGCTAACTCATGTTTTAATCTTATAGTCTAGTTCTGTTTTTATTTTGCACAAATTTAAATAGTATGCATGCTTAGAATCATGTTTGTGACTACGATGTCTCTCAAACACCAAATAGAAATTGTCACTCTACTTTGGGATAATGAAATGGACTAAAGAGTAGATGTGCTTGTGGTAGCTATGTCTCGCCAAGCACCAAATGGATTAGTCATCCATCTTGGAAAGATGTGGTAGGGCCCGCTAAGTAAAATTGACTAATGACTACGACTTTATCTCTTCTACCTCATAGTCAAGGGCAACTATGATTTCAAGAGAGAGGTAATGCCATAAAATCTAATATCTAACCAACTCAAATCATTTTCTCATATTAAACTCATCACTTAATGTGGGAGAATAAATGGGAACAAGGGTTAAGATATAGATGTGCTTATAGATCTATTTCAACACCGGGCCAATGCTAAAGGGGCCCAAATGAGAAATGGTCTATCAAAGAGCAAGGTTAACCAATGGAGCAAAAGACCTTAGGGTTGTCTTCATTAAAGCCTCCAAAGGTAAGTGTTAAAAGCCTTAAGAGATAGTTTTTAATTTTTACTCTTTAGTCGATTAAGGTCCAAGCAAGCAAGGGGGCAGCTTGCTTAAGCTAGGGTTGTGCTTAAGCAGGGGGCCTGCCTGCTTAACAAGATTAAATATCTTCCTGCAAAGAGGGGGGCCAGCCCTACAAAGGAGGAATGTGTGTAGTAAGTATGCACCTCACCAAGGACCCATACTCTTATGAAAGGAAAGGGGCCACATGTCAAGTGTAAAGGCACATTGCTCAAGCAGGCAAGGGCCGTGCTTAAGCATGGGCTATACTTAAGCAAGGGGGGTGCTAGGTTAACCTCACAAGAGGGAAAGAAGGACACTTTTCAAGAGACTAAACATCTTGCCCAAAAGGGATCCAAGCTCTCATTGGCTAGAGGGCTACATGGTCTAATGAGCTTCAGGGGAAGCCTTGGAAAGGGGGTCGACCTAGTTATCTCTCTCTCTCTCTCTCTCTCTCTCTCTCTCTCTCTCTCTCTCTCTCTCTTTCTCTTTCTCATTTGAGCATCCCACAAGCTCTCTCACTCTCATTCTTCCCTTCACACCCTCTTGTGAAGCAAGGACTCCATCTCCTTCTCCAAGCTTGAGAGCTTGAGTTCCTACTACCACAAGCTCTTGGCTATGGATGCAAATTCACACAAGAGAATGCTTATGCTTGCTTATCAATCTCCCTAATCTCCATTATCACTATGCTAAGCATGCTACAAGAGCTATGAGTGAATATTTGCAAGAGTTTATTGCTTTCTCGTAGAGCTACTTCTACTTCAGTTTTCTTCCTTACTCCTTGCCAGCTCTCCTCACCTTTCATGGTGTTTGAGGTCTTGGGATTGAGTCTGGGCAGTTTTCAAGTTCATGCTAATCATGTTTGTTGTTGTTACCATGCTAATGCTTGGTGAGTGAAGCTTACCATCTTCATCTTATCAAGAAGATCTCAAGGAACAAAAACAATTGTATTGTAAACAAGTCTTCCGTCATGGAAGAATCTATAATACAAATGCCTATTGGAGGGGGGACCGGCTCCAACTAATCTAGTACTCTATTGGTGTCAATTTCTCTAATCTCTCACTCTCTTTTACAAGTATTGCTCATGCCATGTTAATGAAGTAATGTGTTAGTGTTGTTGCCTACCTTTAAGCACTTTCTTTCTCACTATACATCTACACACAAAATAATGCTCAAGGAAATGCTTGATATGTTATTCACTTTCCGATCCAACTCAAGTTAAAAGGCTAATTCCATTACAATTGAGGCCCAAACCCTAAACCCTAAACCCGTTTATCTGTTTGCTGAGTTGGCCGATGTTTCTCATGAGTTGGCCTATGTTCCTCATGATAGTACTCCTCTGGAGTCGCTAGCTCTTTTGGTATTGCTAGCTTTATGCCATATTTCATGATTGTTGAGTGCTTGACTCCTCTATAATTGTAATTTCCAAGGGTGCCCAGCCAAAGAAATTCCAGCAGCTCACTGGAAAAATCCTCGGTCTGATTCTGAGATGGAACTACCCAGTATCCTTCCATTGAACCCGCTTCCTCTTGCCCTTCTTTTGTACTGGTGCTTTAGAAGTTCTAGTGCTAGCATTGTCCTTCTAGATAAGTCGATAAATGGCTTCCTACTCAAGCTAATCCCGCCTTGCTGTGGACATCTCCAATTCATAAGGTGTGATAGGATTATATGTGCTGGTGTCGAGATCATACATCGTGCGTCTACCCTTTGTCAGAGACGGCATCTAGCCAATTTATGACAATGCAAAGCTGTATGGATCCATCCTTTCGGGAGAGGCTGATTTATTTTAATTCTAACTTCAAAGAATATCTCAGCCATTTCTCTGTACTGTGGCCCCAGACCTGGTTTAGGTGTAATATCCTTTTCAGGAATCTTAGAGGATTCCACAGGAAGTTGAAATAGCTGATTTGTGATCTTGATGAGACCTTTGATCTGGATTTTCCATTGTCCCATATAGATCTTGATCCTCTGCATTTCTCCTTGCAGTTCTAAAACATCATTTGATTGGAGAGCATCATTGATCAGTGTTTGCCAGGTTTTCCATTCTATAGTGGCTCGCTCATACCAATACTGAAGATCATCAGTGATGTTAATAGTATGTGAGCCGATCCACTAGTTCTAAAGGTTGAGGATAAAGGCTGGGAACAACCTAGGCAGCTCAGTCTCTCTAGCAAGCAATTCATACAGGAGAACTGGGGAATCAGGTACAAACTCTAAAAAGTTGAGAATAGCCTGGTTCTCTTGCTCCATCATATTCTTGGTGACGACCAGCTGAAACAGTCTTTGGAGAGCAGCTACCTTCACCCCTACTGTCATTTGCGTTTGTAGTGCTTTACTACTGGAAGTCTGATCTTCAATAATAGCTTGTACCCTCTGGTCCAGAACTCCTCTAGCAATTTGCATTTACAGTAGGACTTCTTTTAGTTGATTTCTGATCTCTTTCATACATTTATATGTAGGCCTATTCCCAAGAAGCAACTCTAATTCAATGGTGGCTAGGGAATGACAGTCTATAGTAGATTGCCCCTGCTAGTGTGGATTGACCAGCTTATCATCAGAGGTTAGTGCCCATTCAGGTACTCTCTCTAGCAACTGAATTCTCCTAGGATGCTGAGGTAATTGGCACAAATCCTGATCATGGAAAGCGGTTGATTTCCAATGCTGGATCATTTCTCTGGCGCCGACATATAGTCTTTGAAAACGTTCCAGATCAGAAAGAAGAACATCATCCTCCAGATACATCCTAGTTATAGGAGCTTGCTGATGTCTTAGCCTCTTGTTCAGTGTGATGAGTTGTAATGATTGTTGCTCATCACCTTTCAAAGTCTCACTCACAGCTTTAGCTTTCCCTTTCATATCTGAACTGTGTTGTGACTGGTGTGTACTGGGGAATCTTCAGTGTCGCATGGTTGCTGATCATCAGCCCCTTGGTCTCCCAATTGTTGATCCTTGTACTGGTCTAGCTCGTCTGTGTTGGACTGACTACCCCTGGTGGCGGAGCTGATCCACCAGCACCAGATCTTGAAGGTGGAGATGGAGGAGAGTCATTATCATCATCATGTTTATCTACTGGTTCATCCTCCCTCTCTTCATCCTTGTCTTTTGCTTTCTCAGAATCCTCATAGAGGTCATTCTTCTTACCAATATAGTCTAGAATAGCTTGATTTGCCAAAGAACTATTATATTCAAAAAGCTTATCCTGCAAATCACTCTACATTGTTTCCACGAGTGTCTTCAGATTATCTATATTGAAAATGGCATTGCCTTCTGTATTCAGTATATCAGTCAAATTATTGTATATGTATCTTTTTGCTAAAGAGGCTTTCAATGCAGTGTGACTGGTCAGTAATGAGTTGAAATCAACTCTCCTCAGCATAGTTTCAAATCTGTCACAGCAACTCTCTCAGCCTCTATCTCTTCTTCATTTAACCAACTCACTTCAAACTCAAGCTTTGACAGCTTACTTTCCAATGTCTGAATTGTCCTGGCTGACTGATTTTCAAGAACACTATGCCACAAGGATTGTGTCCCTATATCTTGTTTCAACTTCTTGACTTGATGCTCATTGTTCCTTAGTTTAGCTTTTAACTTAGTCACTTCATCAGTAGATGCTAAGGCATCCATCATTTGTCCCAAAGCATGGACAATCGTATTCCAGGATGACTGGATAAGCATTGAGCAACCATCCATGACTGTCTCTAGGTAAGAGGCAACTAGTTCATCGTCCTTCAGAGCTGCACTTATCTATTCTACAATTGCAACAGTCGGCTTCGGCTCATTTGAAATCTTGAAAGCATAAGCAATGTCATCTAGAGTTTCTGAGACTTTCCTACCATATACTACAATGCTGCCATCATCAACATTGAAGGAATCAAGAACCTGCCTAATGATAGGCTGTGTCAAACTCGATTCTTGGCTTGCACAACCACATGAAAATCCCATAGTCGCAGCAATGCTTCTGCTTTCTCGGTAAACACATACCGTTGTATCTTACTATGAGGAACAATTGGTAAAGAAGCTTTTATAGAGGTGATAAGTGCCGAAGTTTCATCTATAGTGTCCTGCATCTTCTCCAACATTTTTCTTTTGCCCATACAAGGTGAAGACATTGACATTGTAGAAGAAGAAGAAGACTTACCCGATTATTCAAATCCTATCCACCTGTGTCTCGTAAAAACAAACAACAATTGACAGTTGCTTCTCATGAAGAAGTTTGGGATTGTAGGGAAGAGGCTTTGGAGCTTGGCGATGGCAAATGTCTAACAGCAGGCAGACATCGCGCAAGAGACTTATGGGGAAAAATCCCTACTCACCTTACTGTTATATGAGTTCGCACCATAAAAAATCCACTACTTACCGCTCCTAGAGTTCTGTGCACTGCCAATGACGTGGCATACATGCATTGGCTAATACTCTCCATGTTCTTTGAAATTATTATCACAGATAGCCCGATTGGCCCTTTTTTCCATCATTAAAACTGATACTGGCTCTTGCACTTTACTGATTCTGCTCTACTGACATGGTTTTGTTGTGCTAAGACTTTTCTGACCCTTTGAATGGCTCTGGTACTGGTTGTACATGAAAAAGGCTTAAAATAAATGATTGTGAATTTTTCTGGCCTTCAGTTCCCAGAATACCAGTATCATTAGCCTTGGAAGTCTCTTTGTCATCTGAATAAAATAGCTTGATCTTGGCCCCATTATACACACCTGGCAGCAATAATCCAGATTAATATTTTGGTCTTGCTGTGCCGTTGGATGTGTTAACTCCTCTAGTCTCTGTTTAAGATTGTGGCTAAAAGACAATCCATATTCTAATGCCATCTTGAGACTCGGAATTATAAATTCCATAGTCACGACAGCTTTAGTGCCATACACCATTCTGAATGGTGTTAGTCCAGTGGTGACCTTATAGGGAGTCCTATATGCCGAGAGAGCAGTCTCGAGCTTCAGATCCCACTGGTGTGGCTCCTTCTGCACAATCTTAGTGAGAATGGTCCTGACAGTTTTTTTACTGCTGTCTGCTTGCCCATTGCATCTGGGATAACATGGTGTTGATTTTTGATGCTTTATTGAGAGAATTTCCATTAGAATGTCCAGAGTATCATTTATAAAGTGTGTTTCTTGATCAGACACAATCTCCATAGGACATCCATAACGACATATAATATTTTCAAATAAGAATACAACAGTGGACTTTGCGGTGTTGTCCGGAAGATCCTTGCTTCCACTCATTTCGTGACATAAAAAGTGGCCATCAATATATACCTATTCTTCCTTGAAGTACTTTTCTTGAATGGACCCATGAAATCCTGACCACATTTCATAAACACTCCCAGTGGGCTGGACTGCAGTTAGAGGAGTCATATCTGTTGCTGTGGGTCTACCCATCCTCTGGCATATATCACATGTCTTACAAAAGCTTTTGACATCAGATATTACAGTTTGCCACCACAATCTAGCCTTCAAAATCTTCTTGTAAGTGATATCTGTAGATAAATGTCCTCCAAAATCCCCATCATTTGCCTCTGAAATAGTTATGTATCCACTGGCTCGTCTCTCAAGGATACCTCAGAGTAACCATCCATACTCCTAGACAGGAAATTAGCACCATTGTGGGTTTTACTGAGCTTATGAAAAATGAGAAACTCAAATTCCATCAAGAACATCATCCATCTTATCAGTCTGCCTTGAATAATGACTTTGTTAATAATAAAAAAAAGGTCTGATGATCCACATAAAAATGAAATAGCTTGCCCAACAAATAGTGTCAAAATTTAGTAGCACTGAAAACCATTCCTAAGGATTCTCTTTCAGTAGTGGTATATCCTTGTTCAGCACTGAATCTCCAACTGGAAAAATACACTGGATAATCAGTCCTCCCTTCTGGTTGAGCTAAGATTTCTCCCATTGCCAGTCCTGAAGCATCTACATGTACATCAAAAATGACATCCCAATTCGGTTGTTGAAGTACTGCCTTACTGATAATAGCATTATTCAAATTCTAAAAGCTCTCCTCACATTCAGCAGTCTGATTGAACTTGATGTTCTTCTTTGTGAGCTCATACAAAGGTAATGCATGGGAAGCAAACTGATACACAAATCTTCTATAGAAATTGATATATCCCAAGAAAGAGCTTAGTTTTGATGCATTGTGGGGCACCTTGGCATGTTGGACACAGTGAATCTTGTCATTGGCCATTTCTATACCATTTTTTGGACACTACATGTCCCAATATCCATCCTTTCCAAGCGAAGAGAACATATTTTAATGGATTTAAACAGATCCTCTTTTCCTGACAACGCTGAAAACCATTTCCAAAAAAAGTAAATGCTTATCCTCTGCTAAATATATAGTGAAGTCATCCATAAATATGGCAAGGAATTGGTGGAGAAATTCATTGAATATTTCCATCATACATCATTGGAAAGTCGGTGGAGCATTGCAAAGACCAAACAACTAGATACATGAATGCTCCCCGCTTAGTAAAAAAAGTAGTTTTACTCCACTCCTTAGGAGCAATTTGTAACTGGTTATAACCACTATAACCATCCAAGATATACATCTCATAACGAGCAGGGAGCAATTTGTAACTGGTTATAACCACTATAATCATCCAAGCTATACATCTCATAACGAGCAATTCCATCAAGCAACATGTCTGTACATGGTAATGGAAATGGATCCTTGATGTTTAGAGCATTCAACTTTTGATAATCCACACAGACCCTAAGATTTCCATTCTTCTTGGGCACTACCACAATAAGAAATAACCAGTCACCACTGGCTACTTCAGTAATGAACTCAGTCTTCAGTAGGTTATCAATCTCTTCCTTGACCTTCTTAGGATAATTTGGATTCATTCTGTATATTTGCAACCTCACTGGTCTGGCATCTAGCTGCAATGGTATGCGATGTTTACATACCTCTAGATCTACGGCCTTGAGGTCAGTATGTTCCCATGCAAACACATGTTTGTACTGCTGGAGCATGTGTCGGGCCTTTTCTTTCATTACTGGATTCAAATGCTTGTTGACTTTGATCAATCGAGGATTTTTCTCAGAACCCAAATTCCATTCCTCTATTCTTGATCATTTAGAAGCAACTAGTTAGGCCCTTCGCTCTTTCTTTTGGTTGACTCTTCCGCATAATCCCAAGAAGGTCCTTTGAGCTCTGAACTGCTATTCTAATTTCTAGTATCTTCTCCAGAGTGTGCTTGTTCAGAAGCCACTGGCGTACTAGAATCAACGAGTTCTTTTGGCCTTCTAGTTAGTTGAACTTGTCGTTCCTTAGAATTCAGTTCAGTAAACTGATCTGGAAATTGTTTCTTTTTCTTTTTAGCATGGACTTTATCCAATAGTATTGTGTTGATATATATTTTGGTTAGTGGAAAAATATTCATTGCCACCAAGATCCTCTCAATCTTCTACAGCTTATACTTCTGGCAAAGCTCTTCTAGACGTAACTCCTTTCTCCAGCTCCTAGTGTTGTTTGTTTGAATCTGAATTCTGCTACTAGCACTTGCATTGTCAAAGTCTGATTGGCATAGTCATGAACAACCTGTGCTATTCACAACCATGGGTGCCCCAGTAGCATCCCATATGCACCTTGCACATCTAGTCCTATTAAGCTGCTCTTGAACGTTTCTTTGCCTACCCTTATCTGCATACTCGCTATCATCCCAGTTTCTTGCACAACTCGATGATCCACCATTCGAACTTTGAAAGTTGTTGGTTTTAGATTTGTGATACCCATTCTTTGCTGAAGGTGTACCCCCAGAATATTTACTCCTAGTTCTCTATCCAGTATGAAACCAGACAGTGGATCCCACTGTTTCCTAACCTTGTAGTCTACCTGGATCACCGGCACTTCATCACTCCTAACAGTAGCCAAGTCAACTGCTCTGGCTTCCGCTTCAGCCTTCCTTCACTGTTTGATGCATTTTGCTGCTTGTGGTAAATTTTTTCTAATATCATCTAGCTCAACTGTGAGTTTCTGAATCCTGTCACAAATTTTGACATGAATTTCTTCCCTCTCTTGATCAGAGTTGTTCTCAGAACTTGAAGAATTGAGAGTATCTGCACAGTACCATTACCCTGTTCTAGTGCCTTTAGTGTCTCTTTTAGTGTTTTTTGTTGCAGTTCTATTTGATTTAATGCTCCCTGATTTCCTCCATTAGTCCATGAACTGCAACCAACACAGTCTCAAGAATCCTAGACCCTGACTGATCTGGTTGTGCTTTCTCAGAAGACTGGGTTGGTATCGTTTGAATGACCCGAGCATCAGAGCTTTCTGGCTGCTCTGACAACTTCTTGGCTAAATCTTCTGTGATCTTAGTCACCAGTTCTCTCTGCTCTTTCCATTCATCAACTACTTTCTATTTACCCTTTGCCGTCCACACCTCTCTCTGTTGAGCCCATTTGCTACTTTTAGGACTGAGTGGTTTTGCTGGCTCATATGGAATTTCCTCAATGGCCACCCCTTTGCTTCGCATAACTGCTCATACAGGAACTAGCTCTGGGGCCTTTGCTTCAGTAGCCATAGTAGTAGGTATTTTTGGACACTGAGCCGCAAAATGCCCATACTTGCCACAAGTATAGGAGTTCAGACTTTGGTTCTGGAAATTACCACGACCCTGGCCCCGGCCTGTGCCCCCTGATACCTATCGCTGTCATGTAGCTCCGCTGCCATGATGAGAAAAAGAGCAGAGAAATGCAAGCTAAGCTTCTTTGAAGCCTACACATTAAGTGAGTAGTGATCACGGCTTGATAACAGGCCACGCTTAATGATTAATGTATGCCAGATGCGGCTTAAAAGGGCCAAGAGATGCCTCAATGATGCCAAAAATGATTATGCTTGGAGTGAACACAGATGGGATATTATGATCTATAACTGTAGTGCTTGATGTGCTCTACCGGCCTGTCTTTACGGCTCGTCGATAGGAGCTACGATGAAGAAGTTATGGCACTTTGAAGTTTAAGTCAATTGCAGATCCGTACCGGATTGGGCAACTGCAGCTAATATGAAATGAATGCATGGGCCTGAAGTGATCTACTTCTGGAGCGCGTCGGTCTTTTCAGATTGGTGATTGGAGTTCCGATCACCAAGATATTGGCCGATAAAGATTCACCGGGGGCCGGTTTCGTACCACTCCGGTGGGCTCGTACGGAGTGCCATCTGGGAGATTTTGGCTCTCGCTCGGGATTTGGAGTGCAGCAAATTAAGTGACTCGAGGAGAATCTTGTCCAAAATTGATAGCAGCTACATGTACATCAAATGTGGTGTACGTCTCATTAAGTATAAAAAGTGCTTGAAGAGATTCATGTTCGAATGTGACCTCTCGGAATGCATTGACTGCAGGATATAACCAACAAGGCAGTGCCGATATGCATGACAAATTTGATGCCCTTCATAGGGCCGCCCAATGGCCACCCAAGACAATCAAATGGCCAATGATTGCCCGCCCAAGCGATTAAGTTGGCCGCCTAAGAAGGCAAGTTGGCTGCCTGCCCAATGTGGCCGTCCAATGCTTGGCAATACCTAGGTCGGCATGTATGCAAAATGTGGTGCCCAACAAGGGCCAAGGGCCACCCACATTAAACCCAAGTGGGTATGGTTGGAGGCCGCCCGCCCAATGAGCAAAGGGCCGCCCACTAGGAGCCCTAAGGTGAGTAAGTGTAAAAAAAAATAAATAAAAGAGAAATGGAGAAGGCGTCGAGCAGCCAGCAAAGCGAGAGATTGCACAGAAGAAGAAGCGAACGCGCTAGGGTCTGGAAGGCTCGGACGCCGCCGACCATGAAACGAAAAAGAATCAGTAGCACATGGCGTCCAGTTGTGGAGCCACTCCCATCGATTTCCATGCTGGTCGAAAATAGCCTGCCATGTCATCACCTGGATTCCCGCGCCACGTCAGTCACGGCGCTGTGACTGATGGGTAGGGCAAAAATAAGAATATAGAGAAGAAAAAGAGGGGCATGCGGGTTGTTGTTGTTCATAGAAGGGAAGAGGGGAGCCAAGCGGCAAGCAGGGCCCTCTCTCTTCATCTCCCAACAAGCAGGGATCTCTCTCTTGATCTCCCAACAAGCAAGGCGAGGCGAACTCTCACTATCGATCTCCAATCCAACCAAAGGCGCAAAGGGAAAACTCTCTCTCTTTCTCGACAATCCAAGACAAGCAAGGGCAAAATCTCTCTTTCTCTCTCTCTCTCTCTCTCTCTCTCTCTCTCTCTCTCTCTCTCTCTCTCTTCCGCATCCTCGGACTTAAGCTTTAGAAGAGGAGAGCAAGGAGCCAAAGATCAAGGAAAGGGCGTGCAATTAAGGGGATTCTCTCTCTACAAGTAGCTCTGAAAGACGCTCGACCGAGCAAAGCAGGGCAATCAAAGAGAGTCTCGAGAGCTCTTGACAACATCGAAAGAAAAACTTGAGGCTTATTGTCGGTAACCCAAGCAATAGAAGAAGCATAAGAACAGGCTAAGGAAGGCACTCAGAGAAGCAAGGGATAAAGCTTCCGATTGAAATTGAAGAACAGGAGGGAGTTAAATTACAGAGCATGAGGGAGTTAAATTGCAGACCATGAGGAATTTAATGTGAAGAGCATAAAGAGCAGGATAATCGAGAATAATTGAGGCTTGATGATTGAGGCAGTGAACTGACTTGAAGCTTGCAGAATCTAATGGAACTTGAAGCAGACAAAGCGACAAGAGACAATAACCATCATCGTCATCAGCTAGAGATTGATTTAATATTCTGTTAAGTCCGGTGTCGTTAACGGCCCGGTTAATCCTGTAAACGGGAGCTTAAACTCCTAGTTAGCAAATGACCCAAGTGACGGCGCTGTTAACAGCCCGCCCTTGCTAAAGATTAAGTTGTACTCAGATGTATTAATCGATTAATTGATGATTGCGGTGATTGCCAGAGTTATCAGTTGTTCTTGTTCTCTCTCTTTCACACCTCCCACAACCAGAGGCCCGGCGCCTGCCCGGCTCACATAGCGAACACATATCCCCCGACACCGCGCCCAGTACCAGTACCACTAGTACATGATTTCTCTTCTTGGGGTACACTGGTAGTCTCCACTCTAACTGGTTCATCAATGGTAAATGCCAATACATACAAATCCTTTCCCTTCTTGAAGTGATGAATGCAAATTCCACAATTGTTCCATAAATGACCATATGCTTTGCAATAGGTACACTATGGAAATTGATTGGAAACATGATCTTTAGATTTACACTTTGCACACCAAGTTTCCATTGTTCTAACCGATTGCCTGGTTTGGCTAGTTTTAGTAATGTTCTGGGCCATCTCATCAATCTTTCTTGACGAAGACCCCTTCTTAGCTTTGTCTTTGCTATTTTCATCTAAGCTGCTTCAAGAGCTACTGTAGCTCTTACTGGAATCAGAATTCTCAGTGGAAGAACTACTACTACTGGAACTCCTCTTCTCGTGACTCCTCTCCTTCTTTGCCTACTATTCAAGCTTCAGGGCCTGCTACACCAAATCATTGAATTTCTTTGTTGGTGCGGGCACCTCCTGTTCTCTAAGATTTTTACTGTGGAACCCATTTAAAAATCATGCTCGCAACCTCTTTTCTGATGGTGGCTCCTGCAACAGCTGCTTGGTTAGCTCATTGATTTTTCAACATAACTTCTGACTGATAATTTTTCTTACTTTATCTTATCCAGTCGAGATGATGTCCTCATCTCCTCTGTTGTTTGAATATTCTAGTATGAAAGCTTTGAGCAATTTGTTGTATGATGGTTGGCAACTTGGGTAATGGTAGAACCATTTCCTTTCTGCATCCTTTAGTGTTTGAAGAAAGTATTCAATCCAGACATCTTCATCAATATTTTTTAACTCAACATACTTTTCAAAATCTTGGATATGAACATCTGGATCATCTTTCATTCCACCTTTGAACACTGGGAAAGAAATTTTCAATGAAGAGATATAATCATGCCGGTGAGCATCTTCTTTGCCTCTTTTGACCTTCAAAACTTGACTCCATCTTGAGGACTTTTTGTAATGGTCTGTATCAGCATCCCAATCAATTTCTTCATCAGTCTTAGTTTCTATCTCTCCTCTAGCTTTTCTACTGGAACTGTGATGACTACCCTTGTTGCCTTTGGCCCCACTATCCCTATGTGTGGTCCAAGAACTCCTAGCCTTGCGTTCTTCTCTCTCAGCCCTTCTCCTTCTGGTCTGGTTGGAGTGCTGAGAGTCCTTCGCCTCATTAGCATGACTGTGCTCCTCCCGAGCCTCAGTTTCAGTCACCGGGTCCTTCTTAGGATCAGAGTCTCATTCTGATTCCTCAAGAATAAGGTCAATGCGGTGTGATGGTTTACAACCACGACTGGTTTTGGACACCATCACTATAGCTAAAAAATCTAATAGGAAGAAGAGTTTTCTGGTCAATGAGAAAACAGCTCTAACCACCATGATTGTCAAAATGGAATTGGAGCTGATCTCTTCAGATAGCTGATTCCAATGTTAGAATTTAGAGCTTTTGGTAAGTCGTTAGTTTAGTCAGTGAAACTCGAATAAAGACTAGAGACTGGACTGAAATAGTTATCTAAAATGAGAGACAGACTGGACAACTAGAAATTTAAAGTTTTTGTAGTTCATGAAATACTTGGAAGGCTAAAACCAAGAGAACTAAGAAGTAAGAAGCAAGAAGCCCAATTACAATGTAATGGGTCCTATTTATAGCCTTCTAGAAGTTACTGTAGTAATTGTCGTGGTAATTATGGATGTGTGACTGATCCACTTTTCTGCTTTCCAGATGACTGTTCTGGCCTGATGGGACTATCTTTTTCTTCTACAGTGTTGCTACTGCATTGGGGTTTGACAAAGAATATTTCATTGGCGCTTCAGTTATAGTAGAGACATATTGTTTACCATTGATAGGGATGCTTGCAAATTGTACTACTCCAAACATTGCAATGTTGAGATGGATAGCCTTTGTTAAGTCTCTTAACCTAGAGTTTTGTCACATTGCACACAGAGATAACCTTGTAGTAGATATGTTGTCAAGGGGTAGATATGAAGATGAAGAGCAGATACTTACCACTAGTGATGATATGGGCTTAAATTTCTACACATCTTCTCATTTACATGAAAGTTGTGGTACTCATGCTTGTGTTTTTGAAGTCTTTTTTGAAGAGTTGTATGATGGAGAATGGCTTCTGATCGGCCGTTACCTAAGAACTCTTACCAGGCAAGAGGGATGGAGTGATCAAGAGTACAAGAGGATCAGAAAGAAGGCTTATGGCTACTTTTTAAAAGATGGTCATTTGTGGAAGTAGCTAAAGCGTTCAAGAGGGGTACCACAATGGGTTGTTTGTGATAAAGCAACTCAACATCAAGTAGTTAAATTTTTCATGAAAGTTGATGGGCCGAACAGAGAGGGGTATGGGCAACTTTTGTCAAAATTAAGGACCGCTACTATTGGAAGGGAATGTACAAAGATGTTGCTCTATTTGTGGAGACATGCTTAGTATGCCAACAATATTCTAATGTATGGCATCTAGAGGGATTACATCCTACTTATCCATTAGCTATGCATTACAAGTAGGTAGTAAATCTGATTACAATGCTAGTGGGTGTTTGGCAGATGAGGTATATTTCTCTTGCTAGAGAAGATCTCACTGATCAAGTTGAAGGAAGAGCTTTGCGTACAAAGGCTAGTATGAAATTTTTTGCTTGAAGATGTGATTTCCAGGTATGGCTGTGTTGATAAAATCACTGACTGCTGGCAGAGGAGAGCTGGATGCAGATGAAGCTTGTGAGTTCTTTTCTTGTTTGGACATCAAATTGGATCTTACTACGGCATACAATCCAAAGGGTAGTGGGAAAAGTGAAAGAGAGCATCCGCCTATTGTTAAGGCTTTAGCAAAAGCATACCAAGGACATATTGGTGATCAGCCTAAGCTACTACCTTTTGCTTTATGGGCCGATCGCACTATGCATAGTTCAATTATAGGTTATATGCCATTTGAATTGATGCATGGGAACAAACCCATTATGACTATAGAGGAGGTAGTTATGTCTTGGACTATAATGCCATGAGAGGTAGATATGTCTACAAAATATTTGATTGATTTACATATTCGCCAACTTGAGAGGCATCAAGAAGATATTGAGCAGGCCAAAGAAAATCTCAAGGAGGCAAGGTTGAAGAATAAAGCAACATTTGATGAGAAGCATAGGCTACGGCCTTATGCTATCAAGGATGGAGATTGGGTACTTGTTTATGATAGTAGCTTGGAGAACCAATACTCTGCTATGGGGAAGATGGCCAAGTGGTGGTTTGCAAGTGGTGGTTTGGACCATATGTAGTGCTTCATGTTTATGAGAATGCAACATATAAACTATGTGAGCTCGATGGCACCAAGCTTAGAGTTCCTATTGTTTCAGGGACAAGAATCAAATTGTTCAAGAAATGTGAAGGTGAGTTTAGTTTTGAGGATGTAATCTTAGATCAGCAGCCAAGGGATGATGATGCTATGTATGCATCAGACAGTGTGTTTGATGAAGCTTTTGATGATGCAAATTAAAAGGGAAGACGGTTGGCACATGCCACATGAAGTGCAGGTTCGCAGGGGGTGGATGTCATGCTGCTCTGCTTCCATGATGGGGAAAAGAGCAAAGAAATGCAACTTAAGCTTCTTTGAAGCCTACACATATACTAGGCAGTGATGATGGCTTGTTAACATGCCAAATTTTATGGTTAATGTATGCCAGATGCCACTTTAAAGATCCAAAAAATGCCTTGATGATGCTTAAAAAGGAGTATGCTTCAGGTAATCACAGATGGGAGATTATGATCTAGAATTGCAGTGCTTGAAGTGCTCTACCAGCCTGTCTTTACGGCTCATCGATTAGAGCTACAATGAAAACATTATGGCAGTTTGAAGTTAGAGTCAATTGTAGATCCGTACCGGATTGGGCATCTACAAATGAGGGACAAAATTGAAATGAATGCATGGGTCTGAAGTGCTCACTTTGTGGAGTGTGCACTTCAAAGTTCCGGTTGCCAAGATATTCGCCGCCGTTAAAGATTCATCAAGGGCCGGTTCTGTACTAGTCTGGTCGGCTCGGTCAGTGTGCCATCTGGGAATTTTATAGCCTCAACAAGGTTTGCATGAATTATATACAGCTTGAGAAGTCTATATGAAGTTACAGCTTGCCAATTAGAGTCCAGAGATGAAATATATTAATGCTGGAAGTTGGTGACGACGACCAATGATGAGGTACTAGATGGATTTTGGCAGATTTGACAGCCTCAGTTAGTGGGCCATAGATGGTAGTGGAGAAATGGTGCCTCTTGGGGCTCATTGAGTGTGAAGAATGCCCAACATGGCTATGGCAAGGAGATCTGGGCTATTTTCACCAAGTGCGAAGGGAATACCTTCTAGTAAATGCAGTCGCCTATGTTTGCGTCTTAATGGCATGTGGCATTATCTGAGATGTTGGACAACAAAATTCACGATGATATTGTTAATCAAGGATTGCTGTGTAAAGATGTTGTGACTTGCAATATATTGGTTGGGGATATGCATGTCAAATGAGGTGGTTATTTACGAAAGCACAAAAAGTTCTTGATGAGGTCTTTGTCCGAAATGTCGTCTCATGGAGTGTATTGATTGTGGGATATGCCTAGCTTGATAGAGACTACTCAAGAAAGATGTTGTGCTTGGAAATGATTTTCCCAGGATATATGCCAAATGTGGTGCCCACTTTGAAGCGTAGGCCAGTGGCCGCCCGCCCAAGCCAATGGAATAAGGCCGCCCAAAAGCTAGTGTCTGCCCACCAATTAAAAGGCTGCCTAATAGGGCCTTAATGAGTGTGGATGGGGTAAAGAAAAACAAAATAAGTGAGGCAATGGGGAAAATAACAAGCAGGGATGGAGAGCGGGCAAGAAGAGCTCCTGCTGGCCAGTAGGCAGCTCAGATGAGTGCCACCATGAAACGAGATATGCTCAGCAGGCGGGGGCGATCGGGTTTGGGGCCAGTTGTGGTGCATTTGGTCCAGCCCTACATCGGCCACTACCACATCATCTCTTGTTGTCACACCTAGCAATGACGGGGCCATTGTTGCTTAGAGGGAAGAGAGGGGCTCAATAAGAGGCATGAGGTGGAGGAAGGTAATGAATGTATGAAGATAAGGTAAGGAAGAAAAGGAGCGGAAGAGAAGGTGAGGGAAGGAAAGGAGTGTCGGAGCTCGGCTTGGCAAACGAGGGACGCTCGGCAAGAGAACGGAGTCAGAGCACGGCAAGATAAGGTAAGGAGAGAAGAAAAGAGCGGTTTGGTAGCTCGGCTTTGTGAAGTGAGCGATCCAGAGCTCGACTTGGCAAAAGCAAAAAGGGAGTCGAATTTCGGCAAGGTAACGAGGGAGCTGGACAACGTAATGAAGAGGATCTCAGGAAAGATAGGCGGAGAAAGAGAATCGGGGACACAAAGCTCGACAAGGAAGGGAAGGATATTAGAGAGTCGAAGGCAACAAACATCCTTATAGCCAGTTTAAATCGCTAACTGTAGGCATAATTGGGAGATTATACTCTTGGCCAAATAAGTGAGGATTAAGCTCCATAAGCTCGAGATTTTCTCTCAAAGGGCTGCTAATGGCAAGAATTGTAATTTGGAAGCAAGCAAAGGAGCAGTAAGGCAAGAAGGAGAGAGGATAACCTCTCTCTACCATATTTGGGAAATACAAGTGCACCAAGCAGAGAACTTTTGCCAGATACTTCCTTCTTTCTAATTAGCTTCAAAAGGCTCTAATGGCAGGCATAAGTGGGAAAATTAAAATCTTGGTCTAATTTGAGAGCATTAAACTCTCCTAACTCTATCATTGCCATTAACGGCAAACATTTGTAATCGAATTCCACTTTGGCTAATTATTAGCAGCTTAAAGCATTCAGGTTGTCAATTGCAAGCATTTACGATTTTGTCAATGTCTTTTGCTTTGTGTTGTGCATCTTGTCTCTCTTATTCCCACAGCAAGCAGCCGAGATCACCTCGTGAACCCATTATCCCTGACAACGGTCAATTTCAACGATGAAGTACGAGCTCTCCTTATACTATCATCTCTACCGAATAGTTGGGACAACCTTGTGATGGCTGTAAGTAACTCTGTCTTTCACACAAAGACTGTTATGTTTGATGATGCTGTGGGTATTCTCCTAAGCGAGGAAATGCAAAGGAGAAGCCCGGATGAATTATCAAGTTTTTCACTATCAGCATAAACGAGTGGAAGATCGAACTAGAGGTTCAAAAATAAAAAGAATCGTGATCTCTCAATGTGGAGCAAGTCATGCACAAAGTCAATTCTTGAATGTTGAAGATATGTCAAGAACGACCACGTCAAGAAGGATTGCTGGTCCAAAAAGAAGAAGGAATCGTAGCCCCAAGACAACAAGCCAACATCAGTGGATAATGTGGCAGGTAAAGTAGAGCAAGATGCTCTAATTCTCTCATTAGACAATGTGTCTAATTCCTACATAGTAGACTTCGTGGCTTCATTCCATGCCACACCGCACAGGCAACATTTCCAAGATTACACCAAAGGTAATTTTGGGTATGTATACTCGGGAGATGATGAAGCTTGTGAAATTGTTAGCAAAGGTACAATTTGTATCAAGAATACTAACAAAAATGAATGGAAGCTTAAAGATGTTAGGCGTGCTCCTTCTCTTTGCAAAAAAATGATCTTTATAGGACAATTAGATGATGAAGGTCACAAAAATGCATTAAAAAACAAATGGTAGAAGATCTCAAAGGGATATTTGTGGTGGTTTCCAAAGGAGAAAAGATTAGTACACTTTACGTGTATACTGTCAGCACACAATCTTCGACTTGTGAAACAACTATAGAAGTCGACAGTGTGGTGTGGTTCTACTGGCTTGGGAATATGGATGCCCAAGGAATGAAAATCATTCAATTCAAGAAGCTTCTACCAGGTTTGAGAGAAGTGGAATTAGAGTTATGTGAAGATTATGTCTACGGTAAACAAAAGAGGGTAAAATTTCAAAATGTAGGAAATGAAAGAAAAATAAAAAACTTGAATTAGTTCATTCTGATGTTTGGGGTCCTGTAAGTACACCATCCCTTGGTGGCTCGTTGTACTATGTAACATTCATAGATGATGCAACTAGGAAAACATGGGTTTATGTCATGAGGAATAAATCCAATGTGTTTTCCATATTTCAAAGGTGGAAAGCCTTTGTGGAGAATGAAGCAGGTACCAAGCTTAAATGCCTCAGATCCAACAATGGAGACAAATATTGTAGCCAAGCTTTTGAAAGCTCTTGTGCTAGCAATGGCATTTGGAGGCAAAGGAAAACCCCAAGGACACCTCAACAAAATGGCATTTTGGAAAGGATGAAAATAAAAAACATGGAGTGAGCACCAAGCATGTGGCTACATGCAAACCTATTGCTTAAGCTTTGGGCAGAGGCAGTAAGCACGTCTGTGTACTTAATCAACCGGTGATTAACCGCTTTTGACATTTACAAATTAGCGTGTATATGCATGTGCATATGTATAAAAATAGGTGAATATGTGCATTTGGGAGCTTTGCACAATGGTTTTGAGTTTCAAAAATGATGCGACATGTACACATTGTAAATAGTAATTCTTGCATGACAGCAGTCGGACACGTATACATGCCTGGATAGGGTATCAAAGCCTTGGATGTGGTCTGAAATGGTTTATTTTGGCTCTAGAGAATGTGTTTGAGATTTTTAGAATGTAATTAATGAATGTGGGAGGTGTGGGCACCCTTGTACCACCTGAGAAGTTTGGCACATGTGGTGACTGTCTATTTACGGTGCCTTATCTACGATGATGCAAGCACCACCCTAGAAGAGGTCAAAAATAATATGTGAGCATGTGGAAATAATTTTTGGATATCAACGACCAAGCCTTTCAAAGTTGGTGGATTTTGGAGTCCGTTTGGTATTTTTCGCTCAAAAAATGTCCGTTTGGGGTCAAAATTGGCCAAAATAGGGGCTAAAAAGGTGAAAGAATGTCCAAATATGATGTGAAAAGGCTTTAAATTTCCACATCACTCATGGTGCTGTGAGTGCCTAGGTTGAGGGAGTACTCATAAGGCGAAGAATCATCACTTTCACCTTTTTGTGTGTGGGAGGAAGTAGGGTTTCTATAGGTGGTCTGGTGCAGCTGCGAGTGTCTAGGCTGAGGGAGTACTTATAAAGCCAAGAATCAACACTTTCACCTCTCTGTGTGTGGGAGGAAGTAGGGTTTCTATAGGTGCTCTGGTGTAGTCCCGTTGTAATTTGTGTCCTATTTTAGAGTGTTCAGAGGAGTGAATGAGAGCTTTTTCTCTTCAATTTTTCACATGGAAGAGTGTATGGAATTTTTGAGGTTTCCATGGATGCATGCACTACATTACAGCACGCAGAAATTAGGGTAGATAACGAAAAAATAAAGTTAGTTTTAGAACTAAAAAGAGCTGAAATAGGCCAGCTGGTATTGTGACGTCGTTATAAGTAGTTGTATACTATGCGTCGGAATAAACTATGAAATGAGCATTGAGATACGCAACAAAATAACCTCCGGAAATTGTATTCCAACGCTTGTTCCAAAGTTTATATCGGCACGTTTACAGTACTCTACACGGACGACCAAACCTGCAATTCTTTTTTGGCCAGAGAGGGCTAGGAACTGATGCTGCATGTACTGCAACAAAAGAAAACAGCCCTCTCTGCCCAAAGGAAGAGTACACAAGCAACCCCACTCCACCTACAAGATGACGCTAAAGAGTGAGTGTATGGAAATTAGCAAAATTTTAAGAATAACATAACCACAAAATCAAAAGCTTGATCATGGCATAACGGCATAAATATTTTATAACCATAATTAAAACATGAGTCGAAAACTGCAAAACCATAAATATAACCTGTTTGCCATACCATAACCATTACCATAACTTTCTTGTCATACCAGAACCATAACAGCCATACCATAACCATAACCATCACATGATTGCCATACCACCATAGCAAAACCATAACCTTAACTTGACTGCCAAAGGTGTGACATTGTGGACTTTGCCACGCTCAAAATCAAGAGGTTTGAGACAGGATTGTACCCCTCTGCCATCCTGTACTCTCTGTGAATGGCCTCGACGATGTAATTCTTTCTTTCAAGATCAAGGTTATCCCAAACACCCATCACAGAGTGACCAAACTGAGTCGTACAGACTTGTTGAATCCGCTCTCGCATGGCCTTCCGACCCTATCTGCCACAACAACCCCATCTCTGCTCTTGTACACCTTGCTAAGATCATGCTCGTGTGATCCCCAAGGTGTACGTGTTGTGCCAATCGGTGAATTATCTACTGAAGAGAGTGGTGAACGCTCTCTAGATGGTGTGGACACATTGGTAGAACCACTACCACAACTACCACCGCCTCCAAAATGACGTGTACCTCATCTCGAGGATGAACCACCCGTCGGTGTAGGGGGCACGCGAGTCCTAGGTGAAGGGGGCACACTAGACTGAGATGTGGGGCCACTTGTTGTAGGGACCACACTAGTCCTGGGCATAGGGTTGGATGTAGTAGGTCTAGAGGGACCTGTTGCCCAAAGGTGCTGTGCCATCGCGATCTGCTGTGGTGTGAACTGAGACAAAACAAGCCCGTCTGCTCGAGTGACATGCCGACCGGAGTGACAAGAAAACTAAAACTAGGAGAGTATGGCTCATCGTCATTGGCCATGGCTAATCATACACAAATAAAAGCCACAAAATATGTTAGTTTATAGAAGAAATGCTTAATCAATACAAATAACAAATCAATGAAGCTGCAACACAAATGAATGAATCTAAAGTGTATTGTAGACTACTAAAAAGAGTTCCTAGGAAAAATCATTTGTTAATCTCTCATCCTCTATGAGATCTGATGCACCAAATATGTAGACTATCTCAATCTGTACTTTTGCATCCTTGTCATCGAACTCTACTTCTTTGTCGCTCTCTACATCAGCTTCAGTATTTGACACCTCATCTCTAGGTTTAGACAATTGCTCACTACTGACATCCACCTCAAAATCTAAAATTAAAGTTTTTGTCAGTCCTGCGCTTTGTTCATGAATCACCTCTTGGACGTCAACGTCCAATACTTCACACACTTGCTTGCTGCTACCTGGAGCAACTTGAACGACATATAGCCAATAGGGTTTAGACAGATCATTCTCATTATTTTCTGTCCATAGTGGATTGTGTATGAACACAACTTGTTCACAATGCTGCGGAAGTACGAATGTATCCCGCGCATTTGTCCACACCCGCCTAGAGTTCACTTGAATCAATCCACTCTTCTCTTTACACACATATGCATTAGGGCCGCTGGTAATAACTTTGAACCACTTGACATCAAAGATAAACATTTCAAACTTTCTAAAGCTAATCTTCAAGATGTATTGGATGTAGCCAAAGTATTCAAGTTGGCTAGTCTCTATGTTCTCATCCCTTGCACTACTCCTACTTTCTTGGACAAAGCTTTCCCTAACACCACTATTGAAAGTGACCCTTTGTTCGTCGATCCGTTGTGCAGTCTGAAGTGTTTCCCATGCGACCACAAAGCTCCATATTTGTGATACTACAGCCACAAAATTGAAACAAACTAAAAGCTATTAAAGTAATGTGATCATGTGGAGCTCAAAAAGGAAGTTATGAAAATATACATGCCAATCGCAACCCCTTGACATCTCCTCTTCCTCTTTAGTAATAAACACTCCATTTCTCTTTGCCTTTGAGATTGTCGCATCTAACCACCACCCAATTGGAACGTCATGTAATTTTTGAAGATGATCTGGAAAAGGAAGGTTTCTAGTGGCACAATTGCACTTGAATTGAAGGCGATTTTCCAAGAATTGTCCCCTTCGTACCTCTCTAGCCACTTTTGCATGATGTCTAAGTTGAGAAGTCAAAATCTCATAACCTTTTCTCGCATTGTGATATCCATCTTCCTAACAATGCCTTGTCTCTGTGGCTCATCCCCTGTCACCTTGATGTTGACCTTAGTAGTCCACATACGGGGCATCTCTCGATCCATTGAGACAAAAAATTCACTGATGAGGACAAGAGACTCTTGTACAAGCCATCCTTTGGCCATGCTACCTTCGAGGGGAGCCCTTTGATGAACAAACCCCTTTAAAGTCTTCATAAATCTCTCCAAGAAGAACATCCACATGCTATGGACCACCCCAACAACTGCAACCTCATCGACCACATGCACAAGTACATGCATTTGAATGGTAAGAATGTTTGTTGGAAAGTACTTCTCCACCATGCACACTACTTTAGTAGCATTTAAGCATGCTGCATTAATGTTGTCTACTCTTATCTCTTTTGGACTAATCCAGTGTACCAACTCACTGACTTTGTAGATTGTTCTTCTAATTTCTTCTATCAAACAACCCTTTATGGAAATTGGTAAGATGAACTATAAGAATTTGTGCCAATCGTGGGACTTAAGACCACTGAGATTGTCATCTCTCGTAAAATCCGTTTTCAAACATTGCATGCACCCTGTGGGAGTCTTGAATGAAGATATAGTCTTCTTCACTTGTTGCTCTTCTACACGACTCAGAACCCATGGACCTTTTGGTATAGCAAACTTTCCATTGGGTTTAAGTCGCGGCCACATCTCTGGCATTTGACCCACAGCATGCATGTCATCTCGTTAGGCCTTGCTCTCCCTTTTTTAAATTGATGGTTTTCCATATGATCTCCCCCACATTCTTAAAGATGTGCATTGGGTCAAGAAAATAATTAATCATCAAGTCACTCCAGTATGGGAGTTCATGATAAAAAATAGAAAGTCTTTTCATTCTAGGTGGCATTCAATTCCCCTCTCCAGCCACATGTTTTTCCAATCGCTCGCTTTCAATGGATGCATGTCATGTTTGCATATGTTTGGTCCACGTAGCTCATGTCCTTTAGGCAAAGATCTACCATGCTCCTTGTAAACTGTCTTGCTCAAATGCTAAGACCCGCGGAAGCCAGGTCGAGGACCACATTCTGGACATGCATGATGCTCGAGTAACTCAAGCCTGAAAGATCACAAAATTGAAATATAGAACCATTGGCATAGCCATGAATCACATGTGTGTGAGGGTTTCAAAGGTACTTACATGAGCACTCACCGAAGCCTGGCCAGTCGTGCATGGTCCACATGAGAATGCCTTGCACATGTACATTCCATCTCCGATTGGTTGGGACATATCAACCACATGGATTCCTGTCCACAAGATTTGGAGTTCTTCTATAAGTGGTTCCGGATAGACATCCATGTTCTTTGATTTACCTTCTTGGGATGATCAATGACAACAACATATTGCCCTTCTTGATAGCGAGCCATGGTGGAAGATTGTAATTAACAAGACAAATAGGCCACGTACTCCATGAAAAACTCCGTAATCCGAATGGGTTTACTCCATCCATTGCCATACCAAAGAGGATACATCGAGTCTGTAGAGAGTGTGGTTTGCTCTCTTCAAACGCAATAGACCCGGCATCTCCGTATAGAGATCTTATATCCCTTGGGAAAAATTTGTGAACCATGTTTATCTCAGGGATAGGTGGTGCTGATTGTAAAGTGGCACTACCATCTTTTTGGTTTCTAATTGATTCCCATAAGGATTGTGGCCACGGTTGTTCTACCTCTATAATTGGCATCATTGCTTGTGAGCACACCTCATTTGTGGTATTGGCTACTTCCCTTGTATCTAAAGGTGCCTCAACTTTTGGCTCTTCCTAGTCTCTATTCACAACACCTTGGTTCTCCATTTCCCAGATTCTTTTGCGGATTATCACCTCCATTTTTGGAGCAGCTAGAACCTGTGGTTCCATAAGATCTTGGACTGCCTAGGTAAGCTCCTTGCACATTTGCAACCTCTCTTTTTCATACCCTAGATGAGGATACGTCAGCCATCTATGCTCTTGAGTTTGATTGGGTTTTAGCCTAGCTTCATAGGCCTTAAAAATTGCATCTAAGGGTTCAAAGACTTTTTCAGCCAAGATTGAACCTCCGGTGATTCTTTAGGTTCCTTTTGCATTTTTCTTGCTTTCTTGCTCTCATTTAAGTTGTTCTTTTGTTTGATTCAGTTCAATTTCCAAAGTAGATTTCTCTTGCAACCTCTTGGATTTCATTTAATCCCTTTTGGATTAAATGATTTTCTTGCCGTTCTCATCCATATGTTCTCGATTCCTTTTTGAGGTGGCATGGTGGGTTCATAAAAAATTGTGCTTTTGGTAGCTTCTTCAGCTTGAGCTCAAAGTCATCACCTTCAAAAATGTTTTGGGTTCTACCTCAGATCCGCTTGAAGAAGGCATCATGCCTACAACATTCATTGTTCCTTTCCTTTTGTAGTTTGGATTATTAGCACAGTTCTAGAGTAGATGGTCTCTCCCACAACCATCACAGAATACAAACAACTCTATTTATTGACCCTTGTTTGGACAACCTCGTGCCCAATGGTCACCTCCACATTCATAGCATGGACCTCCTTGTTTCATAGCTGGTGATCTAGCCAACGGTTGTTCTTGCATGGTACAAATTTTCTTTGAACCATACTCCTGGTTGGGATCCAGGGAGTACTGGTGTGGAATGGGTGTCTAACCTCACTCTTATCTTATTTCAAACATAGCAAGAACCACAAATATAATTGTCAATCCATGGGACGAAGCTGAATCGACTAGTGCATAGAGGCTACAAGAGATTGTCAATCTCATAAAAAACAACAAACAACTCGCATTTAACTCAAGATACACTCCAATGACTGAAATCACCAAAAGCTAATCGCTCATCGGCAAAAAAATCACATCCGTTACAGCATCAAACGGCATCCAAACATTATGAAACTTCTAGAACATGTTTATAAGACCTAAGCACACATGCTTGTGGTCTCAAATCTCACTTTAGGTCAAGTGCAAAAATCACGTTTATTAACAGCAGAGTAGAAATTTAAGCTTCAAAATCATAAAATAAGTATAGGTGGGGTATTGGGGCATCATTGCTAAGCATTAAGATGCATTCTTGGTCGAAAACGACTAGGTCAAAAACTACGGATTACCATGAAATGATTATGTCAATGCATAGAGCTCTTGCCTGCTATTGCAACACAACAAACGGCAGTGCAATGTGACAACCAAGAAGGGAGTAAGAAGCACAAGAAGGAGAGATGTGAGCACCGCTAGCTCACATTGTGTTTCATTATCCAAAACTTAATCAAAACTTTACAAAGTTGGATTTTATACTTAGCCAAGGTCTATGATATGTAATGTCTGGCACCCAAGACCTTTGAGCTCCACACTTATTGTATCTGCAACCCAAGTACACTAAGTGACCTATGCTTTACATCTTGGAACTCTTATTGAGCCCGTAACACGTTACAGTTATCACAATGGCTAAACAAACTAGGAAATTACAAGACATGGCCATTTTGGAAAAATGTGAAAAGTGTGTAACTCCAATCTTTACTGCTTCTTCATATTCATCTTTGATGTGCATTCATAAGGCTTTGATCTTTAGCAACTCCTATTAACTAACGTCTGCTCACTTCATATTCCCCCCTTCCGATTTTAGTGCTCGTCCTCGGTCCCTGTTGAGAAGTGGCCGTGGAGGCTGTGGAAGCTTGTTTATTGGTTGTTGATGGGCTGAGTGTCTTCCTTTGTAGTTGAATTTTTTGATGAGGTTTAATTTGCTGCAACATCTTGATTGGTCCGAATATGTCTGATGTGAGAGATGATGCTGTATTTGTCCATTGTAATGTCATTATGATGAGGCTGCTATTTATTTATGAAAAGTATGTACAAGAGAAGTAAAATGATGAGGATCTAAATTAGGGTCTAATATTTGAATGACCAAAGGGAAAAAACCCAGTGGGAAAAAAGTGCCTTTAGGATACACACATTATTGGAGTACTTATTAGAATGGGAAATATTAATAAAGTACTCAAGGTATTATTTGTTGATAGATATGGGATTAAAAAGGCAGCAAATATGAAAGGGCAGCATGATGGAACATTTGTTGTCTGTAGTCCACTCAACGTGCATAGGTGTAAGAAAAAAAGAGTGTCTAATGCATATTACCAATGATGGACATCCTATATATACATACACAAAAATGCATGGAAAACAATATGTTGTGCAAGAAAGATTTTGAGGGGTTCTTCAGAAAAATGGTGTAGCTATAAAAGCATATGACATGGCTTTGCAAGCTGGCATCCTTTAAGAATGGTTTTCTTCTTCGAGGAAATGTGCTCTCATCTTACTGTGCATTGTGCGTGAGTGTTGGACTTTACAACACTCCACCATTTGTAAGTTAATAGACTTTGACTCTTATGCTCATCTCATCCAGCGTGCATGAGCGACATGACTTAGATATGCTCAACTCTTCCAGCTTGAGCATAAGTCTAATAACTATGACTCTTAGCACAGAGTTTAATATGACTTGAAGATTTGGGACTAATGCTTTGCTCATTTTGTGGCTCAGTAACTGGACTCTGACTATGCCAAAGAGTATTTTTTATATGGTGACTTGACTTTTTACATTCTTGTGCTTACTAAAAACATTTCTTCAAGTAAAAGTAAGCTTGAATCCTCAAAAAGAGGATAAGTGAAGGACCAAGTTGGCATTGAAGGTTTCTTTTGCCATACCTATTCTATCTTCTTTGAATTTGCATTCACGTTGGTTGGGTGGTTCTCCTTTGACTGTGAAGACTCCATTATTTGATTGATTCTCCAATTAGACCTATTGATAGGAGTCTTTGATGTTGTTGTAGGCCTCTATTGGCTATCAGCATTTGGCTTTTGACTTGATTCATAAGAAGACTTAGGGATCCAAATCTTTTGAGGACCTTTGTAACTCATTTGTGACTTTTATTAGCTCTAGGTCTTGTTCAGTTTTTGAGATCTTCATGCAGGTCTAGTGTAGTTGCAGTTGGCTTGTGGTTGACTGGTAGCCAAATCTTTGTATAGCCTGTGAAGAATACTTGTCCAAGAGGAAGATTCTTTGAGACCCGTCTTTGTTCTGTATCTTCTTGAGAGTTGTGATAGAATTTATTATCTTTCGATGTGGTTCTATTGTATACCTGCTACTTAGGTATCCTAGGATATTGTCGAGGTTGATACCTTGTGGGCCTTCTTTCTTGGGAGGGACTTGACGTTACTTCATATGCTCTAATCTCTGATTTTGGTACCCACATCTGTCTGTTACCTCCATAGTATTCCTATTCTTTTAAAGCCCCATTGTGATGCTATCCATCCCATGTGTTTGTCTTTTTGTGTTGATTTCCTATCTTTAACCCAAATCGGATCATTGACTTTGACTAAACTGTTGGGAACAAACACTTGGTTGAGTTTCCTTTGCTTTCTTGAGTATTTAGCTGAAATATCTTTGATTTGTTGGGTGGCTCCTTAGAGGTTTTTGTTGGGTCGGCAATTGACTTGAAGTTTTGAAATCCTCACTTGCTTGAAGAAGCTGATCCATGAGGGTTCTTTGATCTAGAGCCATATGATGTCACATATTCTTTGCTAATCGGTAGAGGGTCCACATTAGCTTTACCTATGTCTGAAAGATTTATCTTTGATTCTTGTGACTTATGCAACTCTGAATCTAGCATTAACGATACACGTACATGTTGCTAGCTACCTCTTGAAAAAGAGAGTGATAGCATTGTATCGTCATTGTAGGCCTTGTGTTGGTCTAACCGCTGATGCCCAATGATTACATCTACAAGCATTTCCTTTGAATGCTTCACCTGAAACTTTAACTGCTCTTCATGATTTTGGATGCTAAGGGTAGCAACCATTTCTTGTTGACTTGTAGCCTTAACCATGATTTCCCTATTACCTGGCTTGTCGTGAGTAATCTCTAGAATGCTCTGGATGTTGTCTCCAACCATATTGAACTTTGATTCTTTATCCAGTAGAGCATTGCATTTGCTTCTTGCTATTGCCTAATTTGCTTTAAGCTCTTCTGTAGTTCTGTTTGATGGAGATGAATCATCTTCAATAAGATCTGCTTTGATATTAGTCTCCGTTTTAACTGTGTTCGAGGACTTTGTGATGTTGTCCGCAAGCGACCATTGTTGGTCTTCATTCTTTGTTGTCTTTGAAGACTCCATTCTGTTTACATTCTGTCTCTAAGACCTTTTTTTCCATTGGCATTCCCATTATGACGTCCTCTAGCATATCTTTTGTTGTGATCACGTGGAATTGAGCTATGATGATATGTGAACTTACTTCAATGGTGGTGGAATGATTTCCTAGCATTCTGCTTGTTTGTTTCTAGATATGCTCACAAATTCAAGAGCATCTTCCAGCTGTGTTTGGCTACATCTTTTCGAAGTGCGAAAAGACCTCAGGTTCTTGTCTAGCTGGAAATCTAGCTTTACTTCGCTTGAGAGATTTTCTTCAATTTCACTCGTGATGTTGCACTTGATCTTCTTAGGATTTCTTTATGTATTGATTGATTTTGTTGCGGCAGTGTCCTTGGGTTGAGCTTTTTCTACATTGGCTTTGTTTTGATCACCTGCTTTCATTGATATTGGCTCGTTTTGTTGTAATACTGCACCTTTTTCTTGCAGTTGTTGAGCATTGTGTGCCTGCATTGAGTCACTTCTGATCTTAGAAGATGCACTATACTTTTTGGAAAAATCTGTCTCTTTGGAGGAGATTTTGGTGGTGACCTTTGTGTAGCCTTCTGGACTTTAACTTTCATTGAATTTTCCTTTTCTGTCACCTGTTCAGGTAGCTTGAGGCTTTGCATCATCTTCAGATAGTCCTTGACTTCAGGTTTAACATTTGTAGGGGCTTGTACAAGGTCATGAACCTGCTACAAATCATTGCCATTTGATCTCAATATGCATATGAGAGCTTGGTCTCATACAATTGATTGAGCACTATGGGATTTGTCGGCTTTTGGATTTTGTGAAGATCATCTGAAACTTTTGCCCTTGATGATCTTCATAGAAGTTTTTTTTTTTTTTCAAATTTTGATGGGATCTGGGTCAGTGGGAAATTTTTTGCAACCATATGATCTTTCAATGGTTTTTGCTTTGAAGGGGTCTGCTGGCTAGAAGTTCTTGAGCTTCTAACTCGTGTAGCATTTTCTGGTACTAGAGCTAAGCTTGATAGATTTGCAGCTCCCCCCTTCCTAAGGTGATCACTATAGCCTACTGCATTATGAGAGATCAAAGCTATTTGGCTCTGGCTTAGCCTCACCTTTTGGGATTGTGAAGACACACTTTGGGTAGCATTGTTGATGTTTGGTATCTGTAGACCTTCTACATAGTTTCCTATGTATCTCCGTGAAACATGACAAATTATTCCCCAAGTCAAGCTGTAGATAGCATTATCTTTGTCCTAATATTGTATATCCCATGGGTCTCCTATGATATGAGATTTTGTGGTTTCAGGACCCAAGGCATCATAGATGCTAGACTCTTGTCTATATCTATGACTATTTTGGTCAAAGTATATGCTCGTTTGGTTACAATGTTGAAGCTTGATTTTCGATGGAGGAGAGTTTGGCTCTGAATAGATTTCTGGGCTCACTCAAGTAATATCCTTTAACTCTAGGGAGGATGGACTATAATAGATTCTATCCTCTGAAATGACCATCCTTTCTGATCTATCATTGGATGCACTTCTATGAGCTGGTATGTGGGCCGTTCAAACACTGTTGATCCTTTTTGTACAGTTTCCCTTTTTGGTCTACATAGTGTGCATATGAATTTTGCGTGCATATACAATGCTAACAACAGTCTGTTTAATGTGTCCCTTAGACTCATGAATGATTGCACACTTGTGGCATTGGATGCAGAATCATTTGCAAACCCTACAGGTTTTCAACATTTGGTGATATCTGGACATCTTGACCAAATTCATGCAGGAATTTCTTGTTCAAAGGATCAATTTTAAGCTTTTCAGGTGCCTGTGTATCTTTATGCTGATTTTGAACTTACAGTGCTTTTACTGGTACTTCTAATGGTAATGTAGAATCATCTGATTTTATTGAAAGTGACAAGCTAGATGATTCGCATTTCCAATTTTCTCTGTACCTTGCTTGACAGTTGATATGTCCTTGTTGTCTAGATTTCTTGGACAATCTTGAAAAAAATGTCCATCTTTTTGTCCACAATCTGAGCACTACGCCATGACTGGTGGTATTTCATTTGGTTCTGTCATGTCAAGCTCTAGCTGAGAGGTTAAGTTTCTGTGCTTGCCAAATTGTCGGCATCTTGTTTAAAACACTAAGCATCAAGCTGTAGACTGCTTTGTCTTGACCTTTGTACCGTCTTTGGTTCGGTTCTCCAATTAGACTGGCTTCTATTGGCTGATCTGTTGGATCTTGCAAATTTGGCTCTTGAAAATAGATCTGACCACTGTAGTCCATGTACAATGACCCTAATTGCATATGCACTAAATAGATGCTTTGCTGGCTTGTGCAGGTTGTTGGATAACCACGTGGATCAATCTTTTGCACTTATATCTACATTTCAATTTTGAGCTTGCAATACTTGGCTCCACTGAAATCTGTGAACATCTGAGAGTTCTTTGAATCTGGCTTTACTCTGATCAATAGGACCGTGGATCTTGGGTTGCTTTTGTTGCTCCATCAAGTATCATTGGCCTTCAGAATCTGTGTACAATAATTTATCCCCATTGTAGCCAATATAGTTGAAAAATATTCTCTGTTGCACTTGTGCTTGTGTTTTTATCGCTACTAGCTTGCTCTACTGTACTTGAACTCTCAGCTCGACTTGAGTCCATGTCGGATTGTTCTATAAAAACTATCTCCTAGCAGATTTTAGTATTGATTAGCATAATTTCTTCTGCTTCGGCTTGATAAAATTGCTTGTGTCAAAGCCCTTTTGCAGTTGACTGCTCTTAAGACTCATAAGAGTTGATTAACTCTAGCTCAAAAGTGTCAAAATTGATTGCAGCTTTTGAAATGATCAAAATTTGGGCCTTGAATAACCTAACGAATGGATTAGATTGAATAACCTAACCAATGGGTTAGATTGTTATTTGCTTTTTCACTTGACTTGAATTTAACTCCTGTCAAAAGCTCCCAATTCTTTGCTTGCAACCTGGTTCCCTTAAATTTGAGCTAAGTGAGTCAGCAAATAAGATTGCCAAATTGTATCCTTACAAGGAGCTAAAGGACTAATTTGCAACCTGGAAACTGAGTTATCATGTATTAATTTGGATCCGATTGAACCCAAACTTGACCAGTGGCCTTGTATTATGTTGTTCTAACACTGTACAAGCTCAAAAGTCCAAAGTCTTGTTTCTATGTATCAGAAGTAAACAATCAAGATTATTTACTTTTCTAAAAAAAATTGCACTTTTTGGCTTGTTTTTCCAAGTAAGTAACTTGTTAAGGTCCCTAGACAAGTTTTACTGAGTTTAAACATAACTTTCCAAGTTCTGCTTCGTGTTCGCAGACTCTGAATCCAAGCATCTTGCTTAAGTCTCAATTTTGTAATCCAAATTTCACCAAAGTTGATTTGTGGAGTCTACTTGATATGCTTGACCTTGTGACATACTCAGTTGTGCAAAATTTCTCAATTCTGGAGCAGATGTAAATAATCGTGACTATTTAC
This sequence comes from Adiantum capillus-veneris, assembly GCF_014529385.1. Lineage (NCBI taxonomy): Eukaryota > Viridiplantae > Streptophyta > Polypodiopsida > Polypodiales > Pteridaceae > Adiantum > Adiantum capillus-veneris. Next base: position 56,968,702 of record NC_140933.1, on the reverse strand, counting down.
TTCTGGTAATTTTTTACAACTTTTTGTCAAAATATTGATACCAACTGGTTAAGCAACTCAACTTAAGCTAGCAAATTTTCACCAAGTTTGAATAATCCCTGTTCAAATGGTCAACAATTTTGTGTCTGCAGATTGACTTTATAAATTTGGCCACAATTTTTACTCCAATGATCCAAATCTTACCAAATTTGATTTGTGGGCTTAATATAACATGCTAAAACTAGTGGTATACTGGTTTGGCCAAAAAAGTTGAAAAATGAGACAAAATTAAATAATCATGATTATTTATTGGCAAATTATTGCAAGATTTACCAAGTCACACTCAAGTTCTTGACAATTAGTACAAAATTTAATTTTTACTAAGTTTTTGGCTTCTTTTGTGATCCAAACTCTATGAGCCTTTACAAAAGATGTTTGTAATCATGCATAGAGTCTTTGGTATCAGCCTTAATCCATTTTAAGCCAAATGCAAAAAATATAAATATTTACTTTTTGGAATTTTTTCACTGGACAGTCTTTTTATGACCTGTTTTAAGCCTCTGAGTGAAGTCTCATAGAATTTGAACAAGATTCATCAAGTCAGACACAATTTCTCAACAATTAGTATGGATTTCAGTTTTTACTAAGTTTTTGGTGTGTTTTGTGATCCAAACTCTATGAGCTTTCACAAAAGATGTTTGTATCAACCTTGATCCATTTTGAGCCAAATGTAAAAAATACGATTATTTACTTTTGACCTAAAATGAACACTTTTTGCAATTTTTTAAATACTCAGTCTTTTTGTGACATGTTTTGAGCCTCTAAATCATGTTTCACCAAATTTGAACAAGATTCATCAAGTCAGACACAATTTCTCGACAATCAGTACATATTTCAGATTTTGTCAAGTTTTTGGTCTGTTTTGTGATCCAAACTCTATGAGCCTTTACAAAAGATGTTTATACACATGCATAGAGTCTCTGGTATCAACCTTGACCATTTTTGAACTAAAAGTAAATAATTGCGATTATTTACTTTTGGCCCAAAATGAAAACTTTTTTCAACTTTTTCAGTGGACAGTCTTTGTATGATCTATTTTTAAGCCTCTGAGTAAAGTCAAAACTTAATTTGACCGAAATATCAAGAAAAATTAAATAATATGAGTTTTTGCAAACTCTTGAAAATTTACCTCAAATACGTCCTTAAGCTTATCCACTAGTTCATATAACTTTTAAAGCATAACCTCCAACTGAATTCAGTGGTTGACAATCTTTTGGTGCTGTTTCCAGCCGTAGACATGAAATTTTGCAACTTGACATAAACAACTCACAATTGATTCTTCTGGTGTGAGCAATTTTTGAGATCCCACCTCGGATTCTACTTACCCTACTCCTAGATTCCACTACAATGGGGTTGTGTAAAGTGTCCACAAACACTTGTTTTCTTGTTTTTTATGGTTTCTTGAGCATTGATCTTAAGACTTGTCTTGTCCATCAATCATTCTCAAAATCCTAACCTAATCTTACAATCCTACAAGATACTTAACAAAGAACTCTATTTATTGACGCTTGTTTGGACAACCTCATGCCCAATGGTCACCTCCACATTCATAGCATGGACCTTCTTGTTTCATAGCTGGTGATCTAGCCAACGGTTGTTCTTGACTAGTACGAATTTTGTTTGAACCATACTCCTCGTGGGCTATGAACATGAGCATATTTGCATCCATGGAGTACTGGTGTGGGATGGGTGTCTAACCTCACTCATATCTTATTGCAAACATAGCAAGAACCACGAATATAATTGTCAATCCATGGGAGGAAGCTGACTCGACTAGTTCATAGAGGCTACAAGAGGTTGTCAATCTGTTGGAAAACAACTTGCTCCTTGTGGTGAGGTACACATCTTTACCAAACCCAAGGGTGGCTTTATGGTGGTCACGTCTCTTCTTTCCATTGCTATTTGGAATTGATCATACCCTAGGTACATATCTCCCATAGAGTATATTGATCTTCCTGATGCAAATGATTCTACAAATTCATCCACAATTGGCCATGTACTTACATCTATGATTGTAACTTTTTATACAGGATGAATTTCTTAGATGAAGAGGAAGGATGCATTCGTGGAAATAGTGAACCATCTGTTTGAATACGGAGCACAAGAAGGCTCCAAGATGCCCATTTTAATCTTTTCATTAAGCAGATCAATCAACATTGGCAGGTGAGCTCTAGGAGCTGGAATTGGTCGTAAGTTCTAAGGAGCATGAGGTACAGAGAAAATTATCATAGGTACAACAATGCTTGGGTCTACACATCCTATCTCACTTGCCTTTAATGAAAAAGACTAACCATGTTGGAAAAGAATCCCTTCACAGCGCTTCTTCTCAATAGGTGTCAAAAACTCACCACATCCAATTTGAAGCACTTTCAAAGATTCCTGTGTAAACTTGTCCTAAGGTTTGGTTGCAAAGAATCTTGTTCTATATTTTCAGTGCAATCTGAAGGTAGAGGTAAGGCCACTGGTTTAACCTTTTTGCCACAGTCTTGTACTTTGTTTCAACTCACACTTCGGGTGCTTGTTAGCTGTCTATAAAAACCTTGATCACCTTATACATATCTAAAGTAAAAACTTCAATAACCTGCAACTTCTTATGGTCACTAGAGACCATTATGGATTTAAGATCACCCATTGTATCTAAAAACAAAATTTGTTCAAAGAAACTTGTAATGTATTCACTATCCTCTAGCAACCCAATATTCTTAAAGATTCTTGTGTACCTATGGGAAAATTTTAATGCACACTTGGATCAGGCGCTAGCGTGTTATTCTTTTTACAATGGTAGTTGGACAAAACCCCTCATTTCCCTATGATCTTTAAATTCCATGGTTGCCTTTGAAAGAGGATTGTCTCGTAGGCTATCATAATTTCTTTCATGCCATTACACACACAGTGAGAAACTGGACAACTTTCTTATCATTTTTACTTTTCATCCTTGCATAAGCCCATTCATCATCCATCACCTTTGTCTCCATCTGTACCTTGTGATGAATGGTTGCCCTAAGATGAGTGGGTAGGTTGACATCTCTTGCACAAAGAAATTTTTCTCAGCCATTACATCTCCTATAGTCACTTTGATATTAGGGCAAGCTCCATATAGGTCCCCTAAGGAGCTGTTTGTAGCTCTTATCATTTATCCATGATATGTGCCAATTAGACACTTTCCCTTCATATAGAGACTTTTGGAAATGAGTTTGATTTCAAGTCCATGATCAATCAAGGCTACAAAGGGCTCATCTAGGTCTCCCACCTTGACCAAGGTTTTTGTAGTGGCTCTTGCCCAAAGGCTCCTTGCATAATGACTCATGTATATAGCATCATCGTCCTCATTATCCATAAAGTGAACGTGTTTTGTGCTTCCAATATAATGGTAGCACCTTGCCGTGCTTTTGTCATGGTCATTGCTATATACTTGTATTCCTTGTGCCTTGAAATATCCCCTTCACCCAATTCCTATCGCTTCCTCTTGATTATATCTATGATTTCTTTATGGAGTTCCCGCTTTTCAATCCAAAGTAACTCACCCAATGTATACTCAACTTTATTGCTTAAGATTATTTCTTCCAACACCTTCTTTACACTTGTAGCAGTCTCTATGTCTGATTGCAATTTATATGTAGGAATATTTGCTTTGCTCTTTGTTTGCTTCGTCTCCGGTGATGTATCCTCCATGGGTATTTTTGATGGTGTAACTTGCTGTGGTGAAGCTTCCCTTGGAAGAATGATATCTTTGTTTCCTCCACTTCTTGTAGCCCTTTTGAGGTTTCTTCATTTCCATTTTACATTTTCAATTTTCTTCTACAATAGCTTCATGATTTTGACATTTTGCAATATACGCATGAAGTGACAAAACATCCATTAGATCATTCCACCCTGTTGTTTCACAAATACAATCTCCAGCTTTATGTATTTCTTCCATTTTTGAAGTTAAGTTAATTGGATTTGACAGCCTTTTTGGTGTCATCGAGAGAGAAGTACCATTAGACACCACCTTTGTGTCTTGTCGACGTTGTCTCTTGGCAAGTAGTGAAACTGCATCTTTGACTTGTTTCCATTCTGTCTTCAATATTTTCTCTGTACTCTTGTTGTCTAAGGGTAGATCAAGATTCTCTTAAACATCCAACCCTACATCTTGCAAGAATAGTTACGTATTTTCTCTATCCAAGGGATTTCTTTCTATTGTTGATAGCTGGGCGTAGCAACACTAAAACTCCCTTAATAATTTAATAATTGAAGTCTCTTCTTTTGGCTTTGCAACCCAATCTAAGAATGTCCTTTTTCGAGCCCTCTCTCATCCTCCATAAAGTATTTATCCTTTAGAGCAAACTTGAAAGCTTCCCAATCTTCACCATGCCCAACCCTTATGGTCTTCACATGATCTCAAATCTCTCGCACCACAACAAAATAAAAAATTCTCCTCATCTCAATTCCTAGAACCCTATTTAACTCCATCTCATTCTCATAGTGACGGAGATATTTGTAATATTTCTTCCATCAAATTGATCAATCTTGTTAATGACAACCGAGCGAAGCACCTTTGTGCTTGAGACTTTTCTCCTTTATGTAGCTTATTTGTAATATTTCTTCCATAAAATTGATCAATTTTGTTGATGAAAACCGAGTGAAGCACCTTTGTGGTTGCGAATTTCCTCCGTTATGAAGCTTCTTGCTGTGCTGCTTGAACATGGCAAAGGCTTGAAAAAATTGCATTAATCTAGCATAAAATTTCATACCTTGATAGCCTTGTTGATCTGCCATGGTTGAAGCGTTGAAATGTCTTTGCAATCCCTCACCTTGGCTTTTTTGCATGGGCTTCAGGCTGTGAGAGTTTGCAAGGGGTTGTAGGATACTTTGACACATTGCAACTTAGTAGTTAAAGATAAAAGCTTTGAGTGTAGCCATATGAGCTTCGCTCTCTTGTACACATATATATACAAAGTCCCTTACTTAAATCAAGACAAAAATAAAGCATCAAATCTCAATTCATATCTAATCAAAGCTAGGGGTTGTAGGATACTTTGACACATTGCAACTTAGTAGTTAAAGATAAAAGCTTTGAGTGTAGCCATATGAGCTTCTCTCTCTTGTACACATATATATACAAAGTCCCTTACTTAAATCAAGACAAAATAAAGCATCAAAGCTCAATTCATATCTAATCATAGCTAGGATAAAAGACGCTAATGATGTGTTAATGGTAGCTAATCTTTGTAGCCCAAATAGGCTACGAATGGTCCTTTGGAACCGTAGTTTAATACTCACCATGATATAAATATTTTTCCTAGCAATTGGGACAAGTTGTGTATATAAATCTTCTTGGTTCATAGAAAAACCAAGTAAAGGCTTGATTCTTAGAGAAAAGAGGAATTTCCACAGTTGTTCAAGCTCAGTAAGAAACATAAAAATCTGTCAGAAGTGAGCTAAGATAGGTAAACAAAACGGGAGACCTTTATGTACAAGGCTCAAAGAAATATAAGGACTGGAAGATAAAAGAAGAAAATAACACTATATGTCTCTTGCACAACCTTGAGCATGAAATAAGGAGTGTGTCACACCTTGATGCCATTCCGATGAGGGAGTAAGAAGAGATTCCCTTATACTACATGTTTATTTAATGGTCAATAATATGGATTTATTAATAAGAGATAATAACATAGAGGGTATAAGAGTTTATAAAGCTAATTGTAAGGGCAAGTATAGTACAAGATGATGGTAGTAGGAGCTTGGTTTGAAAGATAGAGGAGCTTGGCTCTCAAGAGCTTGGGGTTGTTGGAGTAGAGGAGCTTGGCTTGTTGGAGTAGAAGATCTTGGCTCGTGAGAGCTTGGATAGGTTTGATGAAAGTGTGGTTGAGAGGCTAGGTCTTAGCTTGGCTTAATACGATACAATGCAATATGATGGGAAGCAATGCCCAAATGAGGGAGGAAGAGCTCTATTTATAGGTGAGGTTGCCTCCTTAAGAAGAAGATATGTTGTAGCATTTGGACAAGTGTCGAGCTACTTTTGCCTCCATGTGAAGAATTTGAGTGATATTTGCTTCTCCAAAAAATACCCTTGTTGATACTGACACTTGTTCTTCTAGAGATCTTTTAGTCCTAGTAAAAGTTTTTGTCTTGTCACATGTCCTTTCTCTTAGATGATTCTAGTGTTTAAAGGTCTTGGGTTTTCTTAGGTTTTCACTTGCTTCCAAAATTAGACTCATCATCACGGATGTAGTCATGCCATGCAGATTTGGACTAGAATTAATGAGGGGACTAGTATGAATTTAAAAATGATGCATGGTAGGAAAAAGAAAAATTAATGCATTGGCTTACTTTGTGTTGTGCTCATACTAAATACGCACAAGAAGTAGTTATCATAATGAAATTTAGGTGAGGTGGAAAAATGATTCTTAAAATAATTTATTAGATAAGGTACATAATTTTACCTTATATATTGTGCATGCATATGTACATTTATAGAGAATGTTCCCATGCATCTAAATACATACATTGTGGTATTCATCACCCGTTCCTACTATGGATGTGCTATCGCATGACATTGTGCATAGATTTCAATGGACCGCTATAGAAGCTAGTCAAATGCAAATGGAAATAGCTCCTTTCAACAGTAAAATAATTCCTCTAGGAGAACAACACCAAAGTCCTAAAGACTTAGCACAGACGAGTTGGGAAAGAGTTGCAAGATCAGTCGAGCAAGGCAATCTTGGGATTCTTAATCCAAGTGTTCATGAGGAGGCCCTATTTGCTAAGTTTGTGGTTGTAAGACCAAACTTGGAATACTATGGCCAAAGACATGATGGACAAGGCAAAGATTTACTCAGAAGGTGGACGGTGGAAAGGGCTTGACGTACACGCCAAACTACTTGCCCCGTGGTGGGCTAGATTGAAGGTCGGGGGTGCGCTGGGGTGAGCTTGTTAGGAAATGTAAAAGAGTGGAAAAGACTCTAGGGTGGGGAGAATTGACAACGTAGTTCCACAACTTGGTATCATTGGTCCCTGTGGAGGTGGGAAGCATTTTCCTAAACCCGTTCTAAGGGGAAGCTGCTAGAAAGACCAATAACAAAGGCATTCAACATCTATAAATGAATTGGTCCATTACAACCTAGATGAGACTGAAATTTTGTTGATCAATAGAGCCTAACACCGGATAGATAGTTGGTGCCTACCTAGTTGTGAGTCTGAGTTGGAGTGGAAAGCATGGATGGCCTAAAGATATACACTTTTGTAAGCCTCAAACAAAATAAGTATACCATACACTTATGGCATCGATGGATTGGTTCTCTCCACTGAATAAACAATGGGTCATGAAGTGCCCAAAGTCAAGATGGGAGCAAATCACCAAGAACAACTGGTGCCCACAACAAATTAAACCACCCATAAAGTGCACGCAGCACAACCTAGATCAACATAATGTCAATTGAGGACACAGATGACATGATAGGTGCATGGAGGAAATCTCTTTAGATTGTCAAGCTGAAACCATCCCACGCATACAACACTTTGGAAGGCTGACTAAACCACAGTGTATAATCTCACTCAACTACACCATCCAACCACACACAAACGGAAGGAAACTAACCAAACCATGCCAAAATCATACGAAACTTAAGGAACACAATCCCCTCACTAGGATACACCTGTCCCAAATCCTCTACACTCAAAACCCTAACTCTAGACCCATCTACAACAAACACGTGAGACAAAGCAATACTTTGGGAGTGCCCAAAACTGAAATCTATGAGTATATATGCGTAGCTTATGTCGCCACAATTCTAATGACTACTTGCAAGAAAACAATAGACATCATTTGATATACTTACGGCCACAAATGACCCGTAGATACGTCAGCACACATGCTCCATTCTGTGAGGAATGCTTGGTGTTAATGTGTAGCTCTCACCGAGCCTATACGATGGTGCAATCTAATCTCCAATATGATGAATGAGCGGGGAGAAACACGAGGATGAAGCTCACGCTCTCTCTCTTTCTCTCTAACACATAGTCAACGACAGCTTAAAAATTGATTATGATAAAATTTTTCTTTACAAATTGACCTAGGTACCTTATATACTAAGGCTCATAGGTTAAACCTAAAATAGAGTTCAAGGAGTAAAATGTATTTGTATGTACAATCTAGAAGTGCCATTGCACCCCGGATTCTACAATTAGACTAACTACTCATTACAAATGATTTTTTAAACCATACTCTGTAGCATTACATAACTCTCAAAAAATAAGGCTTTGTTGAGTTATGTTGTGTTGTTGACCCGTGGGTCAACACTCGCCCTTGGAATTCATGTCGTCCCTCACACGACCTTGGTGTCAATTTCCGGGTGCGGTCTTTGTTGTCGTTCTTGCTTTCTTGTGCTTCACTACTTTTACTTTTGTCAACCCACAGGGAGAACTATGATCCATGAAAATCATAATTGATGAGGAGATTTTGTCCCTCACATCCATGCGCGAGCTGCAACGTTTTTTGCTATCATTAGAGGGTTATTGCCAAATCTAAATTCAGAAAGAACCCACTCTTGTTCAGCTTGACTCTTATCATCATTGATAGAAAAAGCTCCATCCATCTCTTGCTCTAGCAAATCTGTCAATTCACAGTATTTCTCATTCTCAGAAACAACTCCACAATCTGTAGAATTGAATGATTGGCTTTCAAATCTTGTGAACCAATACAACTTTGTAAGGATTCTATAGAGATTTGTTGGCTAAACCTTCAACTTCTTTAGGCCAATTTGCACTCCAATGCAAAGACTGTCTGCCAAGCTGAATCTAAGATTTTTTTTTTTACCTTGAGGTTCAAAACCCATGCCTAGCATTCGATCAACCTCATCAAGGACAAGATATGTAACCTTGTGAAAGACGTTTTGTCAATCATTTGTGTCTGCTCTTCTTCATTGGCGACTCCTTTGTTCCTGCATCTAGGTGATCAAAGTCGCATTTTCCATTATTAGTTTTTGTGTGATGAATTATACTCAAAATTAAAAGGTATTCCTAATGGCTTCAGAAAAATTAAAAGTTGCTCCTAATTCAAAGATTCCACTCAAGAACAAGAAAAACGATGTCGAGGGATATATGTCCGAAACCTGAGCCGAGAAGGTGCCGGGCCTCTAACTGCGAGAGGTGTCAAGAGAGAGAACAAGAGACACTGACATCTCTAGCAATCACTATAATCATCAATTAATTGAATAATACTTTAAGTACAACTTAATCCTTAGCCAAAGAGGGTTGTTAACAACACCATCACTTGGATCATCTGCTAACTAGGAGTTTAAGCTCCCATTTTATAGGATTAACCGGGCTATTAATGACACTGCGGTTTGACACAAGGATTATTCAATATTTAGCTGATGACGATGATGGAAATTCCCTCTTGTTTTTATCCGCTTCATCTGCATTCAAGATTCTGCAAACCTCATGTAAGTTCTCGCGTTATCTACTTCATCTACATTCAAGATTATGCAAACCTCGTGTAAGTTCACTATGTCAACCATCATGCTTCAATTATTGCCAACTGTTCTACAGCTTCCTGCTCGGTGTGCTTTGCATTGGCTTAATTTCCGCTCTTAAATTTCACCGTCACCTCTAATCCACTTGCTTTGATTGCCTTTGGTGCTCCGCTTCAATCTTCTTCTTTCCTCGTACCTTGCAAGCCTTGGAGTTTCTTTCCCTCCTCTCAGGCTCCTTTCTTATGCATGAGAGCAAGAAAAAGCCCTTTGCTTTGATTCACCTCTCGTTTTTCTCCCTCTTTGTCTGCCCTTACTCATCGAGGATGAGAAAGAGCAAGCGAGAGAGCCTTCAATTTCTTGTTCAACTCAAAAGAGAGAGAGACTTCCTTCTTGCTTCTTCTCCCGCTTTGCATTGCTTATTTCCTTTTACTTGCTTCCCTTTGTCACCATGAGCAAATCGCTCAAAACATAGATGAGTTTTAAGTAGTACACGTGGCATTTTAGATAACCCTACCATAGAAACGCAGAGCGAGCAAAGCGAAACACAGACGAAATAGGGGAGATTCTTTCTTGCACGCACAGAGTAATTTCTTGCTCGTGCACACAAGGAAACCATAGTGCATGCAAAATAGGTTGTGCACAGTATGATAGGGGCGACATCGCATTCAAAAGAGGGAATACTGGCTTGCATGCATACAGGGACCACGTCGTGTGAAAAAGCGAGCGTGAATAGCACGACAAAGGCAATCACACTTAGGGCTTCGACATCACAGAGAGCAGATCCTTTAATAATGTAAGTGAAAGTGTTTGACAAGGTGCATTTCATCTCCCTCTCACTCTCCATCTACATCAGGTTTTTGTCTTTATGTTTTGCTCTCCAAGAAACCAAAACGGTTCTCTTTCTCTGTGCTGCCTTCTTACACACACATATGCATGGATGTTTTGCACACACACACAACCCACACATAAACAAGATGAAAAATCCTTTCCTTCACACTCTTCACCTTCCTTTCTCCCATAAAAACCTACACACACACACACACACACACACACACACACACACACACACACACCAAATCACACATATTTACATAGATACTCTATCTCTCTCACACTTACATATACACAAATTCCAAATTTCTAATTCTTGCTCTATTTATGATGGCTTTTCCTATGTATGTCGGTACATATATTTATGTATATGCGTTGGTAGAAATGTATACTATCTCATGGTGATATACATACAGAACATACAAATACATATGTTTGTACATGACATGTAATAATATACATAAAAAACAAGATTTTACATAAGCATGTAAATTTCAGTAGTTGACTTACTTATGTCTTCCAGTGAAGTTGCTTTATTTGGCATTTTGTTGCTTTCTGTCCAACACATCTATAAATTTGATTCCTTGTTTAATTTCTCAATAAAGGTAACATAGCTTACTGAGGTTTCTAATGAAGATGATAGTTGAAACTAGGAGAGGCTCATAGATAATACATGAAATGACATTTTTACCTACTATTGGGATGAAATAAGATAGGTTCCCAGTATAAACAAGGTTATAGATTGAGGTTGGACAAGTGGTGGACCTTTCTCTAATTCTATAACATCTCCCTCAAGTAGGAAATTTGAATTGAAGCGGGAAATTTTTAATTTAAGCGATAAATTTTGAATTTTGAATCCAAGCGGGAAAATTTAAATCCAAGCAGGAAACTTTGAATTTAGGTCAGACAAGTGGTGGATATAGAAACAAAGCAAGCCATATTGCTAGATATAATAGCTGATAATAGGCTGTACATGTGGTGGACCTTGCATCAATTCTCCATGCTTAGCTTAGACTATGGTCCTTGTGACTCTCTATGCTCCAATTGAGCTTAGATTGGACAAGTGGTGGACCTTGCATCAATTCCCCATGTCTAGCTTTTATTGTAGACCTTATGGTTGTCTATAATTTAATGACAAGTGGTGGACCTTGTGGCTATTTGTGTGTCAATAGTAGAGTTTAGCTTGGAGAAGTTTCAAAGACTATCACCCTTTTTGCTTCAGTGATAGAGTCTGGCTTCAATGATAGACCTTGCATTATTTCAGCTTAGACTAAGGATCTTGTGGCTCTGTATTGTTCAAATGAGCTTAGCTTGAACAAGTGGTGGACCTTGTGGCTCTCTATGCTTTGATGGGGCTTAGATTAAATAAGCAGTGGATACATGCATTTTTCTTACATGCCTAGCTTAGACTGTGGACCTTGCATCTCTCTATTCTTGACTGGACCTTAGCTTGGATAAGTCATAGACCGTGTCACTTTTTACACTTTAATGGGAATTTTCTTAGACAAATGGTGGAACCTTGCACCATTCTTCATGCCTAAATTAGATTGTGGACCTTGTGGCTCTCTATGCTTCAATGGATCTTAGCTTGGACAAGTGGTTGACCTTGTGGCTCTCTATTATACAATAGAGTGGGTCTCTATGCTAGAATAAATCTTACTTAAACAAGCGGTGAACCTTGTGAATCTCTATGCTTCAATAGAGCTTAAGCTTGGATAAATGGTGGACCTTGCATCCATTCTCCATGCATATATTAAATTATGGACATTGTAAGTATTTATGATACAATGGAGATTAGGTTGAACAAGTGGTGGACCTTGTGGCTCTCTATGCTTGAATATAGCTTAAGCTTGAACAAGTGATGGATGTTCCATCATTTTTCCATGGTTAGCTTAAATTGTGGACCTTCTATCACTCAATGATTCAATAGAGAAATTATCTTGAATAGGTCCTAGACATTATGGCTCTCTATTCTTCAATGAAGTGACACAATGCTTCAATGGAGCTTAGCTTGAAGAATTGATGGACCTTGCATAAATTTTCCGTGCATACCTTAGATTGTGGACATTCTGGCTCTGTATGCTTTGGTTGGACCTTGTGGCTCTATATGATGTAATGCAGATTAGCTTGGACAAGTGGTGGACCTTGTGGATCTCTATCCTTCAATAGAGCTTAGGGTTGGACAAGTGGTGGAACTTGTGGATCTTTATGATTCAATAGAGCTTATATTTGGACAAGTGGTGAACTTTGCATCAATTTTCTATGCATAGTTTACATTATGGACCTTGTAACTCTCTATGCTAAAATGGAGATTGGGGTGGGATAAGTGGTGAATCTTGTGGCTCTTTATGCTTGAATGAAGTTTAAGCTTGAACACGTGGTGGACCTTGCATCATTTCTCCTTGCTTGGCTTAAATTGTGGACCTTATGGCCTTCTATGCTTCAATGGAGATTATCTTGAACATGTGGTGGTCATTATGGCTCTGTATTCTTCAATGAATTAGTTCTCTATGCTTCAATGGAGCTTAGCTTGGAGAAGTGGTGGACCTTGCATCAATTTTCCGTGCATAGCATAGGTTGTGGATCTTCTAGCTCTATTTTCTTTGACTAAGCTTAGCTTGGACAATTGATGGACCTTGCATCAGCTCTCCATGCATAGATTAGATTATGGACCTTGTAAGTATTTATGCTACAATGGAGACTAGGTTGGACAAGTGGTAGACCTTGTGGCTCTCCGTGCTTGCATGAAGCTTGAGATTGAAGATGGTCAATCATTTCTCCATGCTTACCTTAAATTGTGGACCGTGTGTCCCTCTATGGTTCAATGGAGATTATCTTGTACAAGTGGTGGACATTTTGGCTATGTATTCTTCAATGGAATGGCTCTCAATGCTTCAATGGAGCTTAGCTTGGAGAAGTGGTGGACCTTGCATCAGTTTTCCATACATTGCTTAGATTGTGGACATTATGGCACTATATGCTTTGATGAAGCCAAGCTTGGACAAGTGGTGGACCTTACATCAATTTCCCATGGGTAGATTAGATTGTGGACCTTGTGGCTCTCTTTGCTTTAATGAACTTTGACATGTAGTGAACCTTGTGGTTTTGTATGCCTCAATGGCACTTATCTTGGATAGGTGGTGGACCTTATATTAATTTTGCATATGCAACTTAGAATATGGACCTTGCATCTCTCTATGCTACGATGGGAGGCTGGACAAGTGGTGAACCTTATGGCTCTATACGTTTGACTGAAGCTTAAGGTTGAACAAGTGGTGGACCTTTCACCATTTCTCCATGCTTCGTTTACAATGTGGTTCTCTATGCTTCAATTAAGTTTAGCTTGGACAAATAGTGGACCTTCTAGCTCTCTATTCTTCAAAATTGGCATACCGTCAAAGTAGAAATTATTGTGTCCTAATTCTGAGACTGTTTGGAGTGTTGTTTTAAGTGAAGCTTACCGAAATTACTCTAACTTTTGAAACACAACTAAAGCCAGGATAAAATGTTGTCAGCATTTTTTAAGGTTTGAGACAATGGCCCAAGCAGGGTCAAGGGGTGGCAATGATTTTTAACATGATTGCTTTGCTTTCTGAATAGAGGTCAATACTTTCAAGTAGTGGATCTTTGGATGCACCCACCTTCAGGAATTGGCTACATACTTTGTTTCAAATGAGGTGGTGGATCTAGGAGACACCAACAATTGGATCCACAATTCAATCCTTCGTTATAATGTCCAAGTGGTGGATCTTTGATGCACATACTTACCAATTATTCGTCTAAATGGCCAAGTGGTGGATCTAGGATCTACTCATCCCACAAACATTGTGTAAAATTACAAGTGTTGAGATGACGAGGTGTTGATGCACCTAACTTTAAGACATGGTTAGAATGGCCAATTGGTGGATCTAGGAGACACCAACAATTGGATTCACAATTCAGCCTTTGTTATAATGGCCAAGTGGTGGATCTAGGATCTACTCATCCCACAAACATTGTGTAAAATTACAAGTGTTATGATGGCCAAGTGTTGAATGCACCTAACTTTAAGACATGGTTAGAATGGCCAAGTGGTGGATCTAGGAGACACCAGCAATTGGATCCACATTTCAAGCCTTCAATATAATGGCTAAGTGGTGGATCTTTGATGCACCTACTTCCCAATTCTTAGTCTAAATGGCCAAGTGGTGGATCTAGGATCTACTTATCCCACAAACATTGTGTAAACTTACAAGTTTTATGATGGCCAAGTGTTGGATGCACCTAGCTTTAGGACATGGTTAGAATGGCCAAGTGGTGGATCTAGGAGACACCAACAATTGGATCCATATTTCAAGCCTTTGTTATAATGGGCAAGTGGTGGATCTTTGATGCACCTACTTCCCAATTCTTAGTCTAAATGGCCAAGTGGTGGATCTAGGATCTACTCATCCCACAAACATTGTGTAAAATTACAAGTGTTATGATGGCCAAGTTTTGAATGCACCTAATTTTAAGACATGGTTAGAATGACCAAGTGGTGGATCTAGAAGACACCAACAATTGGATCCACAATTCAAGCCTTCATTATAATGGCCAAGTAGTGGATCTCTGATGCGCCTACATCCCAAATCTTAGTCTAAATGGCCAAGTGGTGGATCTAGTATCTACTCATCCCACAAGCATTGTGTAAAATTACAAGTGTTATGATGGATAAGTGTTGAATGCAAACAACTTTAAGACATGGTTAGAATGGCCAAGTGGTGAACCAAGTGGTGGATCTAGGAGACACCAACAATTGGATTCACATTTCAAGCTTTTGTTATAATGGCCAAGTGGTGGATCTTTGACGCACCTACTTCCCAATTCTTAGTCTAAATGGCCAAGTGATGGATCTAGGATCTACTCATCCCACAAACATAGTGTAAAATTACAAATGTTATGATGGACAATGTTATCGTATACATGTGGTAGTGGTGTGTGATCACACTAGGACCGCCAGGGCATTTTTTCCCTCTTTAGGAGGTTTTTTCCCTCGAGCATTGTATATACGCCCATCACTCTAGGGCTATCTATCTTTCCATTGCACACTAAGTAACATACTCTCTATTGTGTGTCTTGAGCTTCCTTCGTCTTCTCCAACCTGTGTGTGCTTCTCTCTAACCCTAATTCCAACAATTGGTATCAGAGGAGGTTACATCCTCCCGGGCTTAGTCGCTAGTTGATCCAGCACACACTTGCTCACTTTCTCCGATTACAGTGAGGTGTGGCGAGCGTTCACAGGTCTGCTCAGATTTTTGATTCGGGCTCATTTCGGCCTCCATTTCTACTACAAGCAGGTCTGCACATGCAATTTGTCATTTTGTGCAAAATTTTTGTCAGTGCCAATTTCTGCATAAGAGGTGCCTACAGTTTGTGCTATATAGCACGTGTTGTTCCCGCTCCGTTTCTCCTATTTTTGGGTAGTTTGCATATCAGGTGCAACATTTACCATGACTGACAACAACACAAATGTCTTCAAGATGTTTGCTGCTGAGAACAGGTTGGATGGGGACAATTACCCTATGTGGGCTTATATGATGCAACACGTTCTTGTGTCAAAGGGCGTCTGAAATATTATGCAGGGCATTGATGTACGTCCTGGTTCTAAGGATGTAGGCGATGTTGAGGATGTTGCAGGTCTTGCTGCAAGGTTGCTGCTATTAGAGTTTCTTTGCCTACGGCAGAACAAGCGCATTGGGATGTAAAGGATGTGTAGGCTCATGCATTGATTGCGTTTTCTGTGAAGTACACCACTGTTCCTCACATCCGTTCAGCAAAATCTACAAAACAGGCTTGGGATATTTTAGCAGGTCTTTATGCAAGTCGCAATGAGGCTAAAATTGCTTTGTTGCATGTCACTAGATCAAATGAGAGACATAATTGCTGAATTTAAGGCTGATTTGAATGCTACTTTCAAGATGAAAGATTTGGGGTTGTTGCATCATTATTTGGACATACAATTTAAGCAGTGTGATGGTGGTATTGCCTTGTGTCAAAAAAGTTGCATAAAGACATTGCTATGTAAGTTTGGACTTGAGGATTGCAATCATATTGCCACTCCCATGGAAACAGGTTCGAAGTTGAGTCTACATGATTTTGGTGATCCTGTTGATGTCACTCTCTACCAAACTGTTGTTGGCTACCTTATTTAGTATGCAACACGAGGCCGGATATTCAATTTGCAGTCTCACAAGTCAGCAAATTTATGCATAGCCCAGGGTCTAAGCATTGGCAGGCTGTCAAGAGGATTTTCTACTATCTTAGTGGAACTTTACATCTTGGCTTGTTTTATCCCAAGGGGGAATCATTGCTGCCATACTTACATGATTTTTTGGACTCAGATTGGGCTGGTTGTTTTGACACGAGAGTGTCCACAAGTGGTTTTTGTTTCATGCTTGGCAGTTCATGTATATCATGGTTGAGCAAGAAACAACCTACTGTGGACACTTCGAGTTGTGAGGTTGAGTACAAGGCAATCTTCACAGCTACGATTGAGTGTGTATGGCTCAGACGCCTTATGGCTGATTTGGGTGTTGGACAGGACACTGCCAACACTATCTACACTAACAGTGAGAGCGCATTGGGAGTTGCGAGGAACCTAATTTTTCATGCTTGCACAAAGCACATTGAGATGCATTACCACTATGTCAGGGAGAGGCTCTTAGTAGGAGAGATCAACTTGGCTTATATGCCAACACAAGACAACCTTGTAGATCATTTCACAAAGGCATTGTCTCGTGAGAAGCTAGAAGCTTTCCGCAAAGCTTTGGGCTTACTCCCCTTTGTGGACTGACCATGTCCTCAAGGCATGACACTTCCCTTTACTCATGTGCCAGCTCTCGTTCACCGCATCACTCCAGGGGGGATTTGTTACCATATACATGTGGTAGTGATGTGTGTGAACACACTAGGACCGCCGGGGCATTTTTTCCCTCTTTAGGAGGTTTTTTCCCCCGAGCATTGTATATACGCCCATCACTATGGGGCTATCTATCTTTCCATTTCACACTAAGTAACATACTCTCTATTGTGTACCTTGAGCTTCCTTCATCTTCTCCAAGCTGTGTGTGTTTCTCTGCAACCCTAATTCCAACAGCCAAGTGTTGAATGCACCTAACTTTAAGACATGGTTAGAATGGCCAAGTGGTGGATCTAGGAGACACCAGCAATTGGATCCACATTTCAAGCCTTTGTTATAATGGCCAAGTGGTGGATCTAGGATCTACTCATTCCACAAACATTGTGTAAAATTACAAGTGTTATGATGGCCAAGTGTTGAATGCACCTAACTTTAAGACATGGTTAGAATGGCCAAGTGGTGGATTTAGGAGACACCAACAGTTCACACATTGACCTTGGAATAATAGAGATATCTTGAACAGGTGGTCCACCTTCACACCACCTTGGGATAAAACCTCCATAACACAATGGATAGTAGTCTGGGCAAGTGGTGGACCTTTGCCCCATACTATCCATGGTAATAAACATAGTAGTTACACTTTATTCACACATTGAACTTCAGATAATAGAGATAGCTTCTTTCAATAGAGATAGCTTGGAACCACCTTGTGCTAAAGCCTCCATGACACAATGGATAGTAGGTTGGACAAGTAGTAGAACTCTACCCCAAACCATCCATGGTAGTAAACAAAGTATCTACACTCCATTCACACACTGACTTTGAAACAATAGAGATAACTGTTTTCAATGGAGATAGCTTGAACAGGTGGTGGACCTTCAAACAATCCTGGGCTACAACCTCCATAAAACAATGGATAGTAGGATGGAAGGGTGGTGGACCTTTGCCCCAAACTTTCCATGGTAGTAAACAAAGTAGCTACACTCCATTCACACATTGACTTTGAAACAATAGAGATAGCTTTGCTCAATAGATCTAGCTTGTAAAGGTGGTGGACCTTCAAACCAACCTAGGCTAAAACCTCAAGAACACAATGGTTAGTAGGTTGGACAAGTGGTGAACCTCTATCCCAAACCATCCACATGATTAAACTAGAGATAGGACTATTCAATAGAGTTAGCTTGGATAGGTGGTGGATCTTCACCTTGGGCTAAAAACTCCATAACACAATAGATAGTAGGTTGGATAAGTGATGGAACTCTGTCCCAAACCATCCATGGTAGTAAAAAAAGTAGTTACAATCCATTCACACATTGACCTTGAAACAATGGAGATAGCTTATTTCAAAGAAGCTAGCTTGGACAGATGATGGACCTTCAAACACTCTTGCGCTAAAACCTCCATAACACAATGGATAGTAGGTTGGTGGAACTTTGCCCCAAGCCGTCCATGGTAGTAAACAAAGTAGCTACACTCCATTCACACACCAACTTTGAAACAAAGAGATCGCTTTGTTCAATAGATCTATCTTGGATAGGTGGTGGACCTCAAATAAACCTCGGATAAAACCTCTAGAACACAATGGAAAAGAGGTTGGACAAGTGGTAACCTCTACCCCAAACCATCCATGGTAGTAAACATAGTAGATACACTCCATTCGCACATTGATCTTCAAACAATAGAGGTAGGAATATTCAATAGAGCTAGTTTGGATAGGTGGTGGACCTTCAAACCACCTTGGGCTAAAACCTCCATAACACAATGGTTAGTAGGTTGGACAAGTGGTGGATCTCTACCCAAAACCATCCTTGGTAGTAAACATAATAGCTACACTCCAATCACACATTGACCTTCAAACAATAGAGATAGCTTCTTTCAATAGACCTAGCTTGGATAGGTGATGGACCTTCAAACCGCCTTGGGCTAAAAACTCCATAACACAATGGATTGTAGGTTGGACAAGAGTTGAACCTCTAGCCAAAACCATTCATGCTATCACAGTAGAGATAGGACTATTCAATAGAGTGAGCTTGAACAGCTTGTGGACCTTTAAACCGCATAGGGATAAAACCTGCATAACACAATGGCTAGTAGGTTGGACAAGTGATGGTCCTCTACCCAAACCATCCATGGTAGATTAAACAAGGTAGTTACACTCCATTCACACATTGACCTTCAAACAATAGAGATAGATTCTTTCAATAGTGCTAGCTTGGATAGCTGGTGGACCTTTAAACCACCTTGGGCTAGAACCTCAATAACACAATGGATAGTAAGTTGGACAAGTGTTAGACCTCTACCCCAAACCATCCACGCTATTAGAGTAGAGATAGAACTATTCAATAGAGCTAGTTGGACAGGTGGTGGACCTTCAAACCAACTTGGGCTAGAACCTCCATAACACAAATGCTAGTAGCTTGGACAAGCGATGGACCTCTGTCCCAAACCCTTCATGGTAGTAAACATAGTAGCTAGACTCCATTCACACTTTAACCTTCAAACAATAGTGATAGATTCTTTCAATAGAGCTAGCTTGGATAGTTGGTGAATTTTCGAACAACCTTGGGCTAAAACCTCCATAACGCAATCGCTAATAACTACAAAATAGAAAAATATATTAATTTATCAAATACATATTAAAGATAATTTCAAGAAATAGCAAGACAATATGGTTTAGGTATATGAGTACTCTACCTTTGGTACGCAGCCTCGTGCATACTCCCATTCTTTGTTGGTAATTTCTTCTCCGTGCACTTTTTCCTCGGTCATTCTCTCATGAATCCACTCTGCACTAATGAGATATGGGAAAGATGCAAGGTGTTTAGGCATTGGGGGTTCCCTTCTTCCTCCATGTGCTTGTTTCCATGCTTCCCTCTCTTGCAAACTCCTGGGCGGACAATCCTCTTCACACACTTCATGCACATGAGCTAGTAACTCATCACACATGTCAAACATGTACTCATCCTCTACCTCAAAGTGCGACGAAGATGCCGTAGAAGCTGCCGACGTAGAGCCAACGGGAGGATCACCATGCAGTGCACCCAAATCGCCCAGTCACTCTTGCCTCTACCGTTCGGTCTTGCATGCCGATGCACCACCACCTAACACAAACCAATGGGACACCTCCTCAAATGACAGGTGAGTCGTGCTATCATCTCTCCAAGTGCTTTTTCGAGGATGCCAAAGCCCTTCGTTCTCCATGTGCTCCAAAGGCAATGCACCTCAAGTGAGGAATTTCCCTTTTGCACTTGGCGCAAGGACAATGTAGTTTTTCCTTGAGCCAACGATATCGCTATGGGCCTCCAGGAGAACCAGGATCATCCCAGTCTCGATTTCCTGCACACGCGAAAGGTTGTTTATTTAGTCATGTGTTGTAAAAAGTAAATAATAAGAAAAACACTTAATTCCATTAGAAAAATTACATATAGTTAAAGTCAAAGGAAATAAATGACAATGAATCTTAAAATTATTTTTTAACTAAAAGAGATTTTAAAAATTCAATTAATAAACATTTAAAAGTACTACAAAGTAAAGTATCCATAAAAAAATAAAAATTTTCATCAAAAGGCTAAAAAATGAAATAATGTATAGCTAAGGGTAGAGGGGGTGGTTTGTACCCCCCCCGCGTTGCAACCTTGGATTCGCATGTATCTGTTTGAGATGATTGGCCACGGTAATATGGTCGATAATAAGCGCGGTAATAGGAGAAAGCGAGGGAGATAGAGAGAGAGAGAGAGAGAGAGAGAGAGAGAGAGAGAGAGAGAGAGAGAGAGAGAGAGAAAGAGAAGGGCAACCCATCCCCAATCTTGGAGGGTATAGGTAGAAGACAAAGGGTTCCACTTGTAAAACATGTTGATCTATGTTTTGCAATAACGGGATGAAGCGACTACCTCAATTTGTGAGGCCAATCTAGGACATGGTGGATCTACCTGGGGTCGCTCTTGTGGACATACGCGAAGCCCAAAAAAGTGGTGTCCAAGTCCAAAGCCACCATGACCTTAGCCGAGACCTCCATGCCTTGGCAGAAGATGTCATCCAGGTTTGGCTTCTCATCTCTGAGAGTGCTTGCTTGACATGACTCTAGGATGTAGAGAGAGAGACTCAGTGAGAGAAATAAAATTACTAATTGCATTACATTAGAATTGTAATGTTACAATCAATTGATCACTTAGATGTTGAATTTAGGTGCAGCCAACACAAAACAATGGCTACATTTACAACCTTAACATATATATGTGTGTACATATATATGTGTGTACATATATATATGTTGATCATGTATGTAGGCACTAAGTACGGGAGCATAGCATCCAAAGGTTAAAGGCTTCCTCTTGGATATAGTCCTTTTTTAATTGTGGTGTTGCGGTTATTGATCCACTCATTCATGGATTACCGCAATGTACCTTTGGTTTTACCACGATTGAAACTGCGATGATATCTAAAGAGGTGCAGTTGACCTTTGGCACTACTAGCCTCTACTTAGGTCTACTTGTATGTGTATATATCTACGTTATGGTGTGCTAATATATATATCCTTTGGGAGATAATTGTAATGTTACGATCAATTGATCACTTAGACGTTGAATTTAGGTGCAGCCAACACAAAATGATGGTTACATTACAACTTTAACATATATATGTGTGTACATATATATCTGTTTATGCATGTATGTAGGCACTAAGTATGGGAGCATAGCATCCAAGGTTAGACGCTTCCTCTTGGCATCCTCCTCTTTAAATCATGGCATTGCGGTCATTGATCCACTCATGCATGGATTACCACAACGTACATTTGGTTTTACCACCGTTGAGACTGCAATGATATCTAAAGAGGTATAGTTGACCTTTGGCACTACTAGCCTCTACTTATGTCTACTAGTATGTATATGTATCTATGTTTTTGTGTGCTAATATACTTGTGTATGTATTTATAGATGAGTGAGTAGGGTGGAAAGCTTAATCTTATATTGCTCTTTGTAATGTAGATGTCAGACAACAGACCAACTGGTGAGGAGTAGCCAATTGGATCTTCTTTTGGTTGGTTCACATCTCAGGTGGGCTTCCACACGGGGTGGACATCGCCTCCAGGTCTTGAGTCGATGAGAACAAGCAAAGAAATAAATAATGTTTCCACGTAGTTAACCATAAACCATGAGTGTCATAGTTTTTTTTTGTTAATTGTAGGCATGTCCATCCTACACCTACCCTTCTTAGATTCCTCCACCGGTCGTAGATCCTGACTTACAGCGGGCTATCTCTTTACGAGAGCAGTACCTCCACTCGAGGGAAGATTTGTTTGGCTGTTACACGTCACAGCAGCTTGTGACCTACGGCATTTTTCTTGCAGACTACACCATGGGGGAGTCAGGGAGGGACTACTTACCTACAGAGCCTCTACTCTCCCTTCCTATCGTCCTACTCCTATTCCATCGCAGGGTCCTACTCCCTTTGCATCACAGGGTCCTACTCCCCTAGCATCGCAGGGTACTACTCCCATGGCATCACAGGGTCCTACGTCACTCCATTCCACTTCGGCTTTTCCAGAACATCATCGATGGACTTCCTCTAGCAGCACACGTAGACGCTCGTCTCAGGGCAGTGAGCAATGTGAGAGATGAAGCGGTGGTGGATCTTGTGGTTTTGTATGTTTTGGTAGTGGTGGGGGAATGGAGTCCCCACTTTCAAAGCGTGCCTCCCCTGACGCAGAGGATGAGGATACTGACGTCTCCGTGCAAGACATGCATGGGTGCTACTACAGGGCTAAATATGGCGGGGAGGTTGATTTTGATACAGCATAGGGCAAGGCATTTCGATGCCATCTACAAATTCTTATACATTCAACGTATAAGAATTGTTTTATAAAGTTCAGAGACCAGCTACCCGGTCATGCACGGTACATTAAAGATGCTCTGTTAGCTAGATTTCCAAACGCCCTCGATCAACGTTTTTCACAACAATGGTTGGAGGGCTGCATAAAACCATTTTTAAAAAACAAGCAGTCCAGTGTGCAACACGCAGCAGCCAATCAATTCAGAGATCCAGAGAGGAGTTACTACAGTGGAAACATGGCAAACGTGGAGTGGGAGTGGACAATTCAAGAGAAGAGTGATCAAGCTGCACCAGCTCACCATATAGACAACAACGCGAGGCCCGTGCAAGACAAACTCCCACGCACTATGGCTCAGGAGGCAAGGGAGCTTGGAAGGATAAATATGTAATATTATTTGAATTATAATGTCGCTCGGTGACTATAAAGATTGTAGTTGATAATTTGCTGAGAAACCACTACCACGTTCATAGCCGCGGTTATTGTCGCCCCGCAAAATTTTCTCTCTCCTTTTTCCTTTGTTTTTCCGCGGCAATGTTAGCGGTTATAGACAACTCCTCTTATAGTGCCTCCACATCTTTGGAAATATAACATATGTTCCTGGCATATTCCACATCATCCTATATGGACTATCATAAAAAAATCAAGGTATTCTTTGCATCCAAGTCTTTAAACATATTCCAGATATCGCTCAAGCTTTTATGATAAACCCTTCTACATCCTAACATGATGTTTGGATTTTGGCAACACTTGTTACTCATAAAGATCTGAACTTGCTATAATGCTTTCGGAAACTTTTCTGTGTGATGTGTTGCACTCTTGTTAGGTTATAGAAACTCCTTATGCACAACTCAAAGTATTCACCACAAAAATCCAAAAACATTTCTGCGTCTAGGCGCACCACATGATAAACTTCATCTTTGTCCTCCACAAGACGCATGTGTTGAGACCAAGATGGCATAGAATCTCCATGTTTTACTTCAAGTGTCTTCAAAAGTGGTCCTTCAAGGTCCAAAACAAGCACACTTTTGATATTCTTGACAGCAAGTGGCAGGTGACAAGGAGGTGATTGATATATACGACAAGGCCTTGAATGAGGTTGGTTGGGTTCTTCAAAACCTTCCTTCATGCTTACAGATAGTCAACCCACTTTCGTATAGTGATGACTGTGTAATTGAAAATAAGAAATTTATTATGTCTCAAAGAATACAAACAATTTCTACATTTTCTACACTATGGTATTATTAGATGCCAAAGTCCATCTTCAACTTGCTATAAACAAATCCAATTGAAAACCTTACAAAGCTTCACCATTTCTCCAAGCTATGCTTCTTTGAAGCATGGAGAAAAGTAAGGTCTACCACTTGGCTAGGCTAGGCTTCACTCTGGATGGGAGAAAAGTAAGATCTACCATAGGTCGAAACTAGGCTTGATGATGAGGGGTCTCTTGTTTCACGGTCTACCACTTGTCCAAGCTACACTTCATACAATATAGTGGTGGATAGCTAGATTCGATTGGGAATGGGAGAAAAAGTGTAGGGTCCACCACCTGTCCAACCTCTTAGGCTCTTTCTTAAATGTTTTCCCTCTCACTGTATGGAGGACTTGTGATATGTTTCCCATGAGGGGCTTTACCAAAAGGTCCACCACCTGTCCAAGCTTGCTCCATGGAATATCTAGAATTACTTTTTTTGAGAACTGCAACAAGAAACAAAAAGAAACATTTGATACCATGCACATGTATAATCAAGTATGTGAAACAATGTTCAAGTCATAAAAGGTACCTTAGGCGTGTGTTTTATTTAGCCTTAGAAGATTGTTCTCATCTTTGACCTTGTTTATATAAGCCTTTGGAGTGGTTGCCTTCAATGGTCCCTTTGTAGTACTTCCCAATTTCCTAGCTAGATTGATCAATTGTGGTGCCTTCATGCTTTCGACAATTGTACCTTCCTTTTCCAATATCTCTTGTATTTGGGCTCGTCTGATGTCATTGTGCCAGTTTTGTCACTTGATCGATTGTGTTTGCCTTCAAGGATAGCTTCACCTTTGTCATATTTTGCAGGAGTTATCCTTCTTGTAAAGAACACCTTGGCTGACCAAGAATCATTTTTTTGCTTTCAATTCTCTTTCATTTCTTTATATTCACTCTCATTTGTCAATCCTCTTTGTCTGTAACAATTAGAGGCAATGAAATTCCACACATCCCTTGTCTTATCCAGCTCAAACAAGTAGGGAAGCAACTCCTCCAAGAGCATATTGTCAACCAGTTTTTCACCATCAAATTGGGATGGAAAAATACAATTGTTTTTGCAAGACAAATGCATCCCTTGTAAGGAGAGTCATCAATAAGCATTGCTCTTCGTGGGTCACATTTATACCCCATGGAAATTTTAGCTAGAGGCTTGAACATTGCCTCAATGGTTGGATTGTCAGGTCTAAATAATTTATTGCTTTGACAAGTGTAGAAACTTTCTTGATTCCAAATTGCAAAGAAAAAAATGTACCTTCTGCTAAGCTCTCTAGTGCTTTAAGATTTTGAAGCACATTGTTCCTAGTAGCCATCGACCAAATTGCAACATTAAACCTTTGTAATATAGTCTTCAAGAATTGGATGCAACCTGGCCTAAGTATAATTTATCTTTTTGGATCTAGCTGCACTGACTGGTGGTGTGAGGATGGTTGAGGGGAATGTTCAATAGCAGACCATTTAAGACTTCTCAACATCTGCACTAGATGAAGTAGCAACAAATGGAAATGGCTCTTGACCAAATTTTTTAGTCTCTTTTGAAGTAGATTGTATTGTTGGAGTAGGCATTTCTTTATTCTCCCTGTTGCAAGATTTCTCAAGGTGCACATGACCAGACTTTAGTATACATGTATCGTCCACCTTGGGCATGTCAGAAATAATAGAATCAAGGGGTTCAACAATTGCGCACTCAACCATAGGGGCTTTATCTATCTTAATTTGCGAATCTAAAAAACACAAATAACATTGGTTTTTAAAAAATAACTAGAATCTAAATCACCAATTGTAAACATGTGGAAGTCGAACTTAGGAGTTTAACACCATTTTAGATGAAATGGGAAAATCCCACAACTTTGGGACTAATTTCAACGCCTATGGATTCCTATTTCCCATTAAATTTGGAAAAATTTCATTTAATTTGGGAATGTGACAAAGAGATAGATTCTCAAGAAAATGGTGGTGTTGAGAAACACCTTTTAAAATTTTTATTTTTATGTGGGTGTTTCAAAACACTGCATAAAAGAGATAGATTCTCAAGAAAATGGTGGTGTTGAGAAACACCTTTTAAAATTTTTATTTTTATGTGGGTGTTTCAAAACACTTCATAAAAGAGATAGATTCCCAAGAAAATGGTTGTGTTGAGAAACACCTTTTAGAATTTTTATTTTTATGTGGGTGTTTAAAAATACTTCATAAAATCATACATAAGCTGGGGAAATAAAACAATGAGCAAGATATGAAATGCTATTCAATTTCTCCTATTAAGCTAGCCTGTGCCTTCTCCATGACATTTGATGGTATCTTGATTGTTTTCGCAATTCTTCCACCCCTTGGAGTCCATAACCATACAATTGTATCAACACACTCCCAGCGCTTTGGGTCAGCAAGATTGCAGCACCAACTCTTTTTCCAACAATCCTCATACTGTTCTTCGATTGTGGGATTTCGTTTTCGATGTTTTGGTGCCCAATACTGAATCAGAACTTTCTTGTAGTTAGGAGATGACTTGTCTACATCAACGTTTGACTCTGCCACTCCTAGCCATATCAGATATTCAGGATCTGCGGGTCTCACAAGAACAAGATCCCCTTTTCTTACATCAATTTGAGGCCTAAAGGCCTCTTGTGGCCTTGAACTTTGAGGACCAACATAGTGATCATTCAATTCTTCATATCCTTGAAACTCATCTCTGTCTTCCTCTATCTCTTGCATTCTGTGACTCCCTATAGTCTTTGGCCAAAATGTTGTATATTCACCAATGTGTTTATTGGTTGGTTCTTCAAGCTCATTGATTATGTTTTGCCAATAAGTGATAACAGGCTCCACGTATTTTGTGGAGTCATGGTCCTTTCCCTTTAATAGAGAACATCTTTTCCAAAATTCAAGATATGACTTAATCCCTTGAATAACAAGCTGACTATCTCTCACATAGTCTGCTATAGGTACCACATCTGGACAGCCTATTGGTAATTTTGGTTTTCCCTGGTCATCTTTTTTCCGCAACTCAATTCCCGACTCCTTTGGCATCCAATCGGGTGATTTGGGATGAATTTTGTACTGCATTACTAGGACTTCACCTTGCATATAGAAATGAAATTGAAGTGGCTTAGAGTGTCCGACTAGAGCATCTTGTCCGTCACACATGTACCCTTGCACAAAGGATTTAAAGTCAGGAACTTGTGTCATCAAAAATGGTGCTGGAGCTGAGCTTTCACATTTTTGAAAATGTTCCATCAGATGTGGAAAAGTGAATGTCATTCCTGTTCGCAATCTTTCTGAGAACCTACTAAACATTGCATCTATGTACTCATGTGTATGACCCACCATTAAGAATCCCAAATGCACGGTTTTGAAACCTCCTTTTGCTACTAACAAGGATAAGTATGCAAACAAATATCGATTTTTATTCTCTCCTGCACAATTATCTAGCTGTAGCAAAAGATTCTCAGGCGATTTTTGAAATACAAGAGTGGATATGGTATCCACAACACATTGAGAGGAAGTTGATTGTATGTGTACAATCTCTTCATTACATCCCTGGATGGCCAACGGTGGTGTCATTGTTGATGCAAACCTCTCACGCTCTTGCTTCATTTTGTTTTGGAGGTCTAGAGCTCTCCTTGAGTTCAATGCATTGAATAACGTTACATTGTTGCATAGCATACCGTCATGGCATAAATCTCCTTGTCCATGGTTTTCTGTTCTTTCCAGATTCTGTAAGCATAATGCAAGGGAACCAATTGTAGCATTGGGATCTGAAGGCCATAGACCATTAAGTGAGAAGTGACCATACATTCCATGACCATGTCCATGTGTTATCATACCTGTTAATGATACTTGCAATTGATATGCATTCGCATAATCTTTTGAGTTCACACGCAACCTAGGTATTGCTGTCTTTTTTTGATCCATTTTATCATGTATAATGCATAAATACTTATCCTTTTACAACTGGGCGCCAGGTGTAGTACACATTCCTACAAATTTGTTGTTGCAACATGTGAATTCGACGTTCATCCTTCAAACGTGCAATCATCTCGTCATCCTTTGTTGACTCTAGTTGAGACTTTATCCGACTACACACAACACATTTGGAGAACTCACTTGTTTTTTACAATGTCACATTAGCAAACTCTGTATTCCAAATCCTATTGAATGTCATGCTAGACATTGGCTTGAGACTCATATTGTCAAGTGTTTTATTGACATCATGTAAAATGTCTACTTGCTTCTACGTGTTTGGTATTGCAAGCAAAGTTTCCCTAGTACCATCTTCCATGGTTCTACTCTTATGTGGCATTCTCTCGGAGTTTTCATCAACAAAAGAGCGCATCAATGCCCTTCCCATTTCTGTATGGTCTCTTCCTTTTCTCATGACACCATCATTACCATGCACTGAGCGTCTAACCCCATTCTCAAAATGTTCACGGTAACGATAAAATGAAGTTTTTGGAATGCCATGAATTTCGTACCAAGCTCTACTGCAAACCTCACTGCCATTAAAATAAAACACATAGCATGTCTTTGTAGTTGTTCTGTTCTCACGCCATGCAGTCAACATTGTATCATACACATAGTTTGTTCTATTTTGCAAACTTTGTCCCCAAAATTCATTGCGCATAGCCATGACCTTATCTCGATTGGCATATTGACAACACCTTTTGGAACAACAATCTATGGTTGAAACAAGCTGGACAGATGCTAGAGATGCTTGATTGGATCTCTTAGAAGCTTTCACTGACATTTTTGGCTTCCTATTTACAAAGCAATATTTCCACTTTTTTGAAATAGGCTCTACTAAATAAGCTGATTCAATGCATGTGTCTTGTAACGCATGCATAGCATGTAGATCCTCATAGCATAACAATTCTTTTCCATCCATAGTTGTCACTCTCTTGATAGGCCAGCAAACTAGGTTAATGCTGCATACACTAGCTTCTGCAGAAATAGTAGACTCATCTGCATAGGATGTTTCGATACCAATACCAATGTTATCTTCACCTAGCTCACCAAAGTTTACAGAGTCAAACTGACACACGTACATGACAACCCCTTCGGCTACTACACGTGTTTTGTTGTCATCCCAAAGTTGAACCCTCTTATCCTTCCAAACCTCTCTGTAGCTCATTCCATTACATTGTGCATCCAATTCTCCTTCTGCTTTGTCAGTCTCATGCATAGAAGCCCCTTTGTAGTGCATCTCATTTATATGTTGCAAAAACCCACTACTCCATTTCACAATACTATGAAAAGCATCTCCCACTGTTAGTGCATCCATTGTTGGAAAAGGGATGAGTGCTTTCTTTTCAAAACACAAATCAACTGACACCGATACATTGCCTTCCCCAATAAGCATGCCAGAACAATATGCACTTGGATTTATTTCAAATACAGTCCCAATGGCAACCTTTTGTGTCGCTACAAACATGCACACTCTATCAACATGATTGAAATTAGCCATACCTGCAAGAAGATTGGAAGAATAATTGTTAAACAAACCGCTTGCAGAGTATATTGATTTACGTAGCATAAAGCATAACAAGTATGTATGTGGGTGTTTCATGAGAAGCACCCTGTGGCCTGAAGGTCATAGGGTTCCCTCTATGCTACTAAGAATCTCTTTGTGCTCTATGCTCTATTGTCTATGCTCTATGATCTATATTGACTTCCTATGGCCCCTAGACCACAAGGCGCCCTCATTGTTTCCAAAAAACCCTCATTGTTTTTCTATGGGCCCAGGGCCATAGCTCTCTATGCCGGTATAAAGCATATTTGCTCTATATTAGCTCCCTAAGGCCTGAAGGCCATAGGGTTGTCCTCAAGATCACCTCACGGAGTTTCATGTCAAGTATATATACATCCTATGGCACCCCATGACCCTAGGGCCATAAGATCTCCAAATGAAACATACGACATTGTATGGCCCTTGAGCTTATACATTGCAACCCCATGACCCTAGGGCCATAGGATCAGCATATGAAACATACGACAATGTATGGCCCTTGAGCTTATACATTGCAACCCCATGACCCTAGGGCTATAGGATTTCCAAATGGAACATAGGGAAACGTATGGCCCTTGAGCTTATACATTGACACCCTCTGGCCCTAGGGCCACAAGACTTAAGAACATACAAAAAGACAACCTATGGCCCTAAGTCCAAGGGTGTGAGCATTGACACCCTATGACTCTAGGGCCACAAGACTTCAAAACATACAAAAAGACAACCTATGGCCCTAAGCCCAAGGGTGTGAGCATTGACACCCTAGGGCCCTAGGGCCACAAGACTTCAAAACATACAAAAAGACAACCTATGGCCATGATGTCAAAGGTGGTCAAGATATAAATGCAGCCCCATGGCCCTAGGGCCATAGGATATCTATATGGAACATGGGGCACCCTATGGCCCTTGAGCTTATACATTGCCACCCCATGACCCTAGGGCCATAGGATTTCCAAATGGAACATAGGCAATGTATGGCCCTTGAGCTTATACATTGCCACCCTATGGCCCTAGGGCAACAAGATCTCACAACATACAATGAGAGAACATAAGGCCCCTAAGCTCAAGGGTGCGGGCTCAAGGGTGGCCAAGATATCATTGAAGCCCCATGGCCCTAGGTCCATAGGATCTTTATATGGGACATGTGGCACCCCATGACCCTAGGGCCATAGGATTTCCAAATGGAACATAGGCAATGTATGGCCCTTGAGCTTATACATTGCCACCCCATTACCCTAGGGCCATAGGATTTCCGAATGGAACATAGGCAATGTATGGACATTGAGCTTATACATTGCCACCCCATGGCCCTAGGGCCGTAGAATCTCCATATGGGACATGTGGCACCCTATGGCCCTTGAGCTTACATATTGCCACCCCATGACCCTAGGGCCATAGGATCTCCAACTACAAATTAGGGCAACGTATGGCTCTTGAGCTTATACATTGTCGTGGACCTAGGGCCATAGGATCTCCAACTGGAACATAGGGATATGTATTGGAGCTTATCTATTGTCGCCCCTAAACCCTAGGTCCATAGGATTTCCAAATGGAATATAGGGCAACTTATGGCTCTTGAGCTTATACATTGCCACCCTATGGCCCTAGGTCCACAAGATTTCGCATTGCCACCGTAGGGCCACAAGGATCTCACAAGATAGAAGAAGAAAACCCTAGGACATAGGATTTTCAAATGGGACTGAGTGCACGCTTTGATCCTTGACCTCCAACATTGCCATCCTATGGTGTGAGCCCAGGGGTGGCTGAGGTGTCTTCATAATAATTTCGGCCATTCAAGGGATATCCGCAAGTGGCATAAATTTAAAAAATAATTGAAAAATAATAATTATTTTTTTTACACTACGACAAACTTTGTCATAATGGGTTTTCAAATACACTTTTTGATATCGGACAAAAAAATAGCGCACAATTTTCGGGATAATTTTTTTAAAATTTAGCTATTTTTAGTGTATTTTTTACTATGCAGATTTTGATTCTGAAGTCAAATTTTGCTTCATTGGTGTCGTTCCACTTGTACTACAAAGATATGGACATTGACAAAGCCTTCCACCAACTTTTTTTTTTCTTTTCTGAAAAGCTCTTTCAATTTCGGAGCCGATCGACGAGCTATGTCTCATTTTCGCACAAAGCTTAGAACTCTAGTAATCTAGACTGCAAACCCGTGAGAACAACCCCTACATTCAAAATTTGAATTTTGAATTTCTAACCTAACCTAACTAACCTTATCTCTCTCTATCACAATTTTTTCCGCGCTGTCGCTCTCTTTCTCTCTCTCGTTTCTTGCTTGAAACCTACACAGAAACCTGCACAGAGCTTGTCTTTCTCTATCTCTCTCTCCCTCTCTCCCTACGCATACATTTCTATGCCATCGTTGCGACACGCACACAGATCTACGCGAAGCCATCGCCACAACCTTCAACAGAAGGACTGCTGTCGCGACCTCCCAAACACAGATCTGTTACCATCATCGTCGTGGCCTCAACACACCTAAGTTATTGCTTGCTACTGCTGCAGCCGGTTTTCATCAAACACAGATTTACTAAGAGGTAACCTGTAGAAACCCTAATCTTTTTGCTTAATTCGGTTTTAACTGTTCTTAATCTAATTACGTTTTAGCTAAGTTGTGAATCACCTCTCTCTAGAGCAATAAACAAAAATCATTAATTACATCTCTAAAACTGTAAAACTAATTAGAGATCTAAAACTATAATACAGAATACTCTAATTAGAGACCTAAAAATATAAAACATAAGACACTAATTAGGGACCTAAATTTGTAAAACGAAAAACTCTTATTAGGGACCTAAATTTGTAAAACAGAAAACTCCTCATAAGTGACCTAATACTGTAAAATTGTAAAACTCTGAATGCAAAAATCTCTAATTACAACAAAAAATTATAAACCTGCAAATGCAAAAGACAATAACTACAGAAAATGCTGAAACTATGGATACCTGTAATTGGGTTGTGGGGAGTTGGGCACACGTTGTAAAAGGACGAGTAGAGCACACTGTTGTATGAGGATGGATTAGGGTTCAGTTTTGCAGGAGGATGGGAAAAAAAAAGAGGCAAGAAGGTGGGAAAGAAAGTGTACACTATATGTGCTTGTAAGATACGGTGTAATATAGTTTCTTTAAATTCATTTGTAGTCACTAAAATAAAACTAGACATTGAATCTTTAGAAAGGCAGACGGGGTGTGGCTACATAGGGTTTCACCTCATACTAAAGAGTAACATATGGCTCTAAGGCACCCTATGACCATAAGGCCATAGGGTGGTCTCACATCGTACTACAGGGTGACCAATGTCCCATCTGGCCATAGGGTGCCAATGTACAATCTCAAGGGTCATAGGGTTCCCTATGTTCCTATTGAAATCCTATGGCCATAGGGCCATAGGATCTCCAAAACATATATATGGCACTATGGACATAGGATCACATGGGGCTCTATGTCCGATCTAGAGACCTGGTGGCCCAAGGGCCTTAGGGTGGCAATGTACAATCTCAAGGGACATAGGGTTCCCTATGTTCCTTTTGGAGATAGGATGGCACTAGGGCCATAGAATCTCCAAAAGCAACATAAAGAACCTAGGGCCATAGGATCAAAGGGTGACCTATTGGAGACCTTGTGGCCCAAGGGCCATAGTGTGGGAATGTACAATCTCAAGGGCCATAGGGTTCCCTATGTTCCTTTTGGAGATCCGATGGTCCTCGAGACATAGGATATCCAAAATGAACATATGGCCCTACGGACATAGTATCATAGGGTTCCCTATGTTCCTTTTGGAGATCCTATGGTCCTCGGACCATAGGATCTCCAAAAGGTACATAGGGCCCTACGGACATAGGATCACATGGTGCCCTATGTCCCATCAAGAGACACTGTGGCCCAAGGGCCATAGGATGGCAATGTACAATCTCAAGGGCCATATGGTTCCCTATGTTCCTTCTGAAGATCCTATGGCCCTAGCGCCATAAAATCTCCGAAAGGAACATAAGGAACCTATGGCCATAGGATCAAAAGGTGCCCTATGTTCCATCTTGAGACCTTGTGGCCCAAGGGCCATAGGGTGTATTTGTACAATCTCAAGGGCCATAGGGCTCCATATGTTTTTTTTGGAGATCCTATGGCCCTATATCCATAGGATCACAGGGTGCCCTACGCTCCATCTAGAGACCTTGTGGCCCAAGGGCCATAGGGTGACAACCTACAATCTGAAGGGCCATAGGATTCCCTATGTTCCCTAGGGTCACAAGGTGCCCTACATTCCATCTGAAGACCCTATGGCCCAAGTGTCATAGGGTGGCAATGTACAATTGCAAGGGCCATATGATTCCCTATGTTCCTTTTGGAGATCCTATGGCCCTAGAGCCCTAGGTGCATGGGGCTGCCATGGTGCCCGTTAATATGCACCATGGTGTACCCTATGTACGTAGGCCACCCTCCGGCCCTTCGATGCCCTATGTCCCATCTAAAGACCTTGTGGTCCAAGGGCCATAGGGTGACAATCTACAATCTCAAGGGCCATAGGATTCCCTATGTTCCCAGGGTCACAAGGTGCCCTACTTTCCATCTGAAACAATGAGGGCACCTTGTGGCCTTCGGGCCATAGGATCTCTATGTAGAGCATAGAGCAAAGATCATAGAGAGCTTCTTACTACCATAGAGGGAACCCTATTGCCTTCAGGCCACAGGGTGTCAATATAGAGATAACAGAGGTTCTTACTAGCATAGAGGGGACCCTATGGACTTCAGCCCACAAGGTCTCCTCAATATAGAGAAAATAGTGTTTTTTACTAGCATAGAGAGCACCCTATGGACCTGGGTCCATAGGTTGCCAAAAAACTATCATGAATGGTTTCTTTAAAACATATAGGGCACCTTGTGTCCTTAGGGTCATAAGATGTGTAGAGCATAGAGAGGTTCTTACTAGAATGCATGGGACTCTATGGCGTGAAGGCCACAGGCTCCCAATATGGAGCATAGATCGGTTCTTACTAGCATAGAGAGACCAAATAGTGCTTGGGGCCATAGGATGTCAATTTAGAGCATAGAGCATAGAGCAAAGAGCATAGAGAGCTTCTTACTACCATAGAGGGAACCCTATGGCCTTCAGGCCATAGGGTGTCAATATACAGATAACAGAGATTCTTACGAGCATAGAGGGGCCCCATTGGCCTTCAACCCACAAGGTCTCCTCAATACAGAGAAAATAGTGTTTTTTACTGGCATAGAGAGAACCCTATGGACTTGGGTCCATAGGTTGCCAAAAAACTGTCATGAATGGTTTCTTTAAGATGTGTAGAGCATAGAGAGGTTCTTACAAGAATACAGGGGACTCTATGGCTTGAAGGCCACAGGCTCCCAATATGGAGCATAGATTGGTTCTTACTAGCATAGAGAGACCAAATAGTGCTTTATACATGGGGCCTTAAGGTGTCAAAACAATGAGGGTTTTTTCAAAACAATGAGGGTACCTTGTGGCCTTGGGGCCATAGGATGTCAATTTAGAGCATAGAGCATAGAGCATAGAGAGATTCTTACTACCATAGAGGGAACCCTATGGCCTTCAAGCCACAGGGTCTCAATATAGAGAAAACAGAGGTTCTAGCATAAATGGGACCCTATGGCCTTCAGCCCACAAGATCTCATCAATATAGAGCAATAGTGTTTTTTACTGGCATATAGAGCACCCTATGGCCCTGGGTCCATAGGTTGCCAAAAAAACCCTCATGAAGGGTCTCTTTAAAACATACAAGGCACCTTGTGCCCTTAGGGTCATAAGATGTGTAGAGCATAGAGAGGTTCTTACTAGCATACATAGAACCCTATGGCCTGAACGCCATAAGGTCCCAATATAGAGCATAGATCGGTTCTTGCTAGCATAGAGAGAACAAATAGTGCTTTATACTTGGGAGCATAATGTGCGAAAACAATGAGGGTTTCTACAAAACTATGAGGGCACCTTGTGGCCTTGGGGCCATAGGATGTCAATATAGAGCATAGAGCATAGAGAGCTTCTTACTATCATAGAGGGAACCCTATGGCCTTCAGGCTACAGGGTGTCAATGTAGAGAAAACAGTGTCTCTTACTAGCATAGAGGGGACCCTATGGCCTTCAGCCCACAAGGTCTCCTCAATGGCATAGAGAGAATCCTATGGCCCTGGGTCCATAGGTTGCCAAAAAACCCTCATGAAGGGTTTCTTCAAAACATATAGGATGTGTAGAACATAGAGAGTTACTTACTAGCATAGGGGGGACCCTATGGCCTTCAGGCCATAGGGTGCCAATATAGAACATAGATCGGTTCTTACTAACATAGAGAGACCAAATAGTGCTTTATACATGGGGCCATAGGATGTCAATATAGAGCATAGAGAGCTTCTTACTAGCATACAAGGAACCCTATGGCCTTCAGGCCACAGGGTGTCAACGTAGAGAAAACAGAGGTTCTCACTAGCATAGAGGGGAACCTATGGCCTTCAGCCCACAATGTCTCCGGGATATAGAGCAAATAATGTTTTTACTAGCATAGAGAGCACCCGATGGCCCTGGGTCCATGGGTTGCCAAAAAACCATCATGAAGGGTTTCTTCAAAACATAGAGGGCACCTTGTGCCCTTGGGGTCATAGTATTTGTAGAGCATAGAGAGGTTCTTACTAGCATACAGGGGACCCTATGGCCTAAATATAGAGAATATAGAGAATAGATCGGTTCTTACTAGCACGGAGCGGACCCTATGGTATTTAGGCCAAAGGGTGCTAATATAGAATAAAGATCAATTCTTACTAGCATAGAGAGACCAAATAGTGCTTTATACCTGGGGCCATAGGGTACGAAAACAATGAGGGTTGTTCAATGGCATAGAGAGCACCCTATG
The DNA here is from genome assembly GCF_014529385.1 of Adiantum capillus-veneris. Taxonomy (NCBI): domain Eukaryota; kingdom Viridiplantae; phylum Streptophyta; class Polypodiopsida; order Polypodiales; family Pteridaceae; genus Adiantum; species Adiantum capillus-veneris. The sequence goes on along the minus strand of NC_140933.1, from coordinate 56,932,017 downwards.
GCCTTGGTTGGGTCCATAGGTTGCCAAAAAACCCTCCTGAAGGGTTTCTTCAAAACATAGAGGGCAACTTGTGGCCTTGGGGTCATCAGATGTGTAGAGCATAGAGAGGTTCTTACTAGCATACAGGGGACCCTATGGCATTCAGGCCATAGGGTGCCAATATAGAGCATAGATCGGTTCTTACTAGCAAAGATCGGACCCTATGGCCTTCAGGCCAAAGGGTGCCAATATAGAGAATGGAGAGGCTCTTACTAGAATATAGGGGACCATATGGCTTTCAAGTCACATGGTGCCAATATAGAGCAAATAGTATTTTTACTAGCATATAGAACATCCTGACCTAGGGGGATTGGTTGTCAAAAATCCATCATAGAAGGGTTCCTATGGCCTTCAACCCACAAGGTCTTCTCAATATAGAGCGAATAGTATTTTTCATTGGCATACAGAGCACCCTTGGGGCCCTTGAGGCCAACCCTATGGCCTTCAGGCCTTAGGGAGCTAATATAGAGCATGGTTCTTTATATCGGCATAGAGAGCTATGGCCCTAGGGCCATAGCAAAACAATGAGGTGTTTTTGGAAACGACGAGGGAACCTTGTGGTCTTGGGGCCATAGGAAGTCAATATAGATCATAGAGCATAGACAATAGAGCATAGAGCACAAAGAGATTCTTAGTAGCATAGAGGGAACCCTATGACCTTTAGGCCAGAGGGTGCCATTATAGAGTAAACAGAGGTTCTTACTAGCATAGAGGGGACACTATGGACTTCATCCCACAAGGTCTCCTCAATATAGAGAAAATAGTGGTTTTTACTTGCATGGAGAGCACCATATGGACCTGGGGTCATAGGTTACCAGAAAACCCTCATGAAGTGTTTCTTTAAAACATTGTGGCCACCTTGTGGCCTTGGGGCCATAGAATGCCAATGTAGAGCATAGAGAGGTTCTTACTAGCATGCAGGGGACCCTATGGCCTTCAGGCCACAGATTGCCATATGGTGTTGGTGTAGAGGCTCTAAAGGGGTATTTAGGCCATTCAAGGGATACTTCTTTGAGGGTCCTCCAATGTCATAAGGGAACATGTGATCACACTATCATAGAGTGGCCTAGGTACACTTGTAGAACCATTTTGTTGGCACCCTTTGGACCTAGGACCACATGGTTTAACATAGAGGTGACTCTATGGCCCTAGGTCCATATGGATGTAATAATATCCATCTTGTCTAAATATATTTCATTCTTTTTACAGAAAATGTCTCAGAAGAGAAAGTCAAAGTCAATTGATGCAACAGGCTCAACACCAAGTTCTTGGTATCTAGATTTTCACTTACCAAATGGTGAAAGTGATCAGAAAGTCCTTGTTCTTTCAAGATAAAGAGCAATTGCCCTTCAAGGACTGTGGTATTGTCAAGGAGATAAAGAAAGATTGTTCAGATCTTGAAATGTCTCCATGCCTTGGAGTAAAACTGCTCAATGGTGACTCCTACTTGTTGGAGCCTATGGCCTTTGCTCAAAAATTGGTGAAGGTTGATTATGAAGGAGTGACAAGGACAAGAGCAGGGTGGGTGGAGCTTCAAGAAGACACTCCAAATGAGAACTTTATAGACTTGTATATTGAGGGCTTTAAGAAAGTCAATCAATATTTGGGTAAATTGAGCAGCACAAAGAAGAATAAGACGCGAAAGAATGAAGACACAGGTACAACAAATCAATCTAAGAAGCTTAAGGAGAGTTAGACTCCCTCACTTGGAGAAAATAGTGGAAATGTGGCCGAAGAAAATCTTTCAGTTATACCCTTACAGACTCAAGAAGCAGGAGATTCTAGTGGACTTGCAACCCTAACAATTGGAACCCCCTCAGTGACAGTGGTTGTGGACTCAGCATCCTTAGCTGTGTTGGACTCTATTATACAGCCCAAAGAAAAAGATCTTGATAAAGAAGTTGCCAAAACTTCTAAGAGTGGGCTAGATGGATACGTCGGAATTGACCACTATTTTAAATTTGGTGTACAATTTACCCAATTGATCCCAGCTGGGCAATGCAACCTTGCACCAGAAGGCTCTAGATGCAGACCATTGTCACATGTATATGTGAAATATCTCTTGAAGCAATTTGCAGAGCACTCTAGGACAGTCTCCAGTGCAGCAGACTTGATGCCGTATAACCCAATTACAAAAATGCCTTTACAAACAGCTGAACTTCATGGAGACAAGCTATCAATATACCACTAGTGGATTCTAGTTGGTCAGCATTCCATCATAGCGGCTAGAGATTTTTTGCATAACAGCAACACTAAGTATGCTTTGAGAAAAGAGTTCTACAAGTTTAGAACTGCAAGGATAGTGGTAGACGCTTCGAAAGAGGTTTCTATTCGAATTTACAAAATGGAGAACATGGAGAGAATAACAGCAATGAAACACCAGCCTTATGTGGAGGTCTTGAAGCATGGCCTTAGTCAATGGCTTGCATATTCTAAACCAACAAAATCCAAGGCAGGTGTTCCTGTCGGTCATCCAAGTCGAGTAGGTTGGGATGTAAGTTCCACTTCCCTATGCTTGTTTTTGTTACAAATATGTCTTGAAATAAAGTTAATTTTCTTTTCTTTATTTTGAAGGCCTTTGTAAATGTGGCGAACATCGTGTTCAACCATAAATCATTTGCCAACAAAGAAGCACACATGGTCATGTACGATGATGAAATCTATGATCAGTGGATACACATCTTGGAGAAGCATCATACATCAACTGCTCATGGGCGACAACCAGGCATAAAAACCTTTAGATGCCTAGCTGGTTTAGAAGATAATGATGTCGAGCTACTACAAAGAGCTGGCAGATGAGAAGATCTGCTTAGTGAAGCAACCACGTCAACAAGCGGGAATGCTCGACCTCACTGCACGTGCAACGGTCTTAAAGAAGACCAGGGTTTTTGAGCCTCAAATGTTGATGGCATTTAAAGAGATAGATCCATCAGCAATAGCAGTTACTTCATGGGATAAATGTAAGTCTCATTATAACATTACAGATGAGACTTACAAATCTCTCTTCACGAGTTGTACGCAATGGCTAAATCTCCTACTACAAAAAGGAAAGGAGAAAGAGCCAATTCCTGAGATCACTAGGGGGTATGTGCAGTGGATCATTGCACAAAAGAATGGAACTTCTAGTTTGCAATTCATTTTACCATGGACAATCAAGTGTGTTGGAAAGAATTTGGAAGGCATTGAGTTTCTCTGCAGTGAGAATAGCTCTAAAATTCGTGTCGGTGTTTGCATCATAGACACAACACACAAAAGTCTTACATCTAGTGGTTGGAGTGCTGTCCAATTTGGTAAAGTAATTGATGGAGTATGTGGGATAGCGCATCAACCATTAGAGTTTTTAATTGCCGGCTTAGTCAAGTATTAGCATGCTGCTTCCCTAGAGAAGGCAATTTCTGAAAAAGCTAAATGGTATGAAATGCACGTTCTACCTTTGAGCTCCTTAATGGGATCAGAGACCATCCAAACATGTGCTCTTCGCGAAGTAGTTTTTGGGGTTTGGGAATTTTTTAGTCAAGGAGAGCAGTACACCAACTACTCTAGTGTTAAAGAGTCATTGTTGGAGCCAATGCATACTCTCTGCATCAATGACGACGAGTATGATGTTGTGACCACGGCCAATTCCTTTTTTGTACGTTGTGCAATCAAATACATCTGTCTCAAATAAGATGATCAAGTGATAGACATCTTCTCATTAGGCTATGGGACTAAAGAGGCAGTACAACAATAGAGAAAGGTGATATCAGTTGCATGTAGTAGTGATCAAATGACGCAATTGGAATCTCTTTGCCATTCCATAGTGGAAGAAGACCTTGATCTTAGAAGGTGGGCAGGTGTGGATAACACAGAGAAAGTCAATGCCAAGGATTCAGAGGAAGAAGAAATTGAAGAACCATTGGATGCAAGTGCTGAGGCCATTCTAGAAAGTCTACAGGAAACAGGTTAAGCTAGCCACCCATGATATTACATTACTGATATTTAGATTATTAATTTTGTCATTTTATTTTCTTTGTCCCATCTCAAATCTTCCCATGATGTTAAAAACATTGATGTTTGGCTCGTTATTGTTCTCAATTTATTTTCTTTAAAAAAATGTGAACTTGTGAGTTTGAGTTTTTTCACAATAAATGAATTAGACTTAAGTGTATGATATTATATGGACATGTTTTGGTAAATAGAATTCTACATTTATATATGGTCATAAGATATATATTATGTAATACTTTAAAGTTAATTGATCATATGAGGTTTGGGAAGAATACACTATGACTTGAGGATCATAAAGTTCTTTGTAGACTTGAGTATCATAGAGTTCTTTGTAGACATGACACCCTATGGCCCTAGGGCCATAGAATCTCCCAAAAAAAAATGGGATACCCAACAACCTTACAGATGTAGGGTGATTATACCGAGTCTCTAAAAGGGCACATAAGCATCTGGGTTACTCTATAGCCTTAGGCCCATAGGGTGTCAACATAGAATCCCCCAAAAGCATTTGGCTACCCTACAATCTTACGGATATAGGGTGATTACATAGAGTCTTGAAAAGCGCACATAAACATTTGGGCTAGTCTACAGCCTTAAGGCCATAGGGTGTCAACACAGCTATCCTACAATTTTATGTATATAGAGAGATTACATAAAGTCTCTAAACGGGCACATGAGTATTTGGGCTATTCTAGAAGGAAACATAAGTTATCCAAGAGCATTTGGGATACCCTAAGGCCTTAGGGACATAGGGTGGTGACATATAATCTCCACAAGGGCACTTAAATCACCCCATGGATGCAAATCACCTAGCTCTTATGGACACATCTCATAAAACATCACATGACACCCTATGGCCTTTAGACCATAGGTTGGTTATTCTAGGTCACCTAAAGACTCTTTAAGTGTTTCAAGAACATTTTTCGTTGGCCTTATATCTTGTGTCCATATACATTAGGGACATATATTTCTTATCTTGTGATTAAGGTTTAATATTCTATTGAGAATGAAATAAGCTAGAAAAAACTAAAAAGTATTTAGTCCTCAAAATTCTAAAATGAGAGTTTGAACAATTGATGTATGATCACTTTTTGTTGGGTGTAAGTTTTTCTATTGTGAATTGATGGTGTAAGCGTTTGAAATAATTATCTTTGTATTGCAACTAACTAGATTAAACATATTTGCTTTGAAATAATTATCTTTTTATTGAAATTAACTAGATTAAACATATATTCAACATTTGTTGTAAATGCCAATTATTTGCTTAGATAGTAAACATCGAGTATAAATGGTTATTGAAGCATTTGTCCTTTGAATTATGTGAAGATCTAGTTCTTTGATTGTAACAAGATTTTATTCAACGATATAAAGTGCGAGTATTTTGTTCCAAACTATGATTTTGTTTCTCTTATAGATGATGCAGAGAATTGGAATTTATATCTTGAATTTTTTTCAATAGAGAGAAGCTAGGACTAGTAGAATTTTTTAGCTTGTCATGTAGCAATCGGAACATTGTTTATTGCAAAGAAATGATTGTATAATGTATAACCATTGTTTAAGTTTGTAAATTGGAAGTAGAAGGCAGTGAAAGTTCCAAAACATGTGCAATGCCATAAGGAGAATCCAACACAAATACTTTTGCCCCTCAGGATTTGTAAATCAAAGTGCATGGTGAGCCGGACCTTCCATCCACCAACAGATCAATGCATTTGTGAATTAAAGTACTTGAAATTTTGATTTAAATGTTTGAATGTTATGAGATGATATTTGAAGGCAAAGACCTCTTCAACTGTGTGGTAAAACAACAACTGTATGATGTATGATAATGATTCAATTTTGTATATCGTGTTGCATATTTATCGCATTTTTTAGCTTACACATTTGGCTAGCATAGAGGACACCCTATGGCCATAGGACCATAGGATGCCATCATATCCCATGTACAATTTCTCTTTTACCATAGAGGACATCTTATGGATCTAGGGTCATAAGACACCAACATAGTGCATAAATGGATTCTTATAAGTATACACGTAAACATAGTGCATAGAGAGAATTTTACTAGCATAAAGACCACCCTATGGCCTTGGGACTATAGGGTGCCAACATAGAGCATAGAGGGATTTTTATTAGCACCTTGTTGCCCTTGGGACGCCATAGTGCCATAAAGTGGTTTTTGTATATATAGTAGAGAATTATCACACACATGATACCTTGGTCACTATCTAGCCCTTGGACCATATGATAGTATCATAGAGGACACCCTATAGCCCTAGGGTTTCCTTTTATCACTAGGGCCATACACTCCCAACATATAGTATACATGGTTTCTTCATAGAGCAAACCTTTTAGTCCTACACTATAGAGTGGAAACCTAGACCATATAATGTATCCTACTAGCATAGAAAGCACCCTATGACCCTGAGGCCAAAGAGTATCAATTTAGGGCATAAAGGGTCTCTTCCTAAGTTTGAAGGGAAACTTGTGGCCCTAGGGAGCACCCTATGGCCCCAGGGCCATAGGGTGTCAACATAGTCAAATCGGGTGTAAACTTAGACCTAAGCATAGAGGGTTTCTTACTATCATGGAGGACACCCTGTGTCCTTGGTACCATAGGGTGCAAACATATAGCATGGAGGGTTTCTTGCTAGCATAGAGAGCACCCTATGGCCTTGGGGCCATATGATTCCAACAAAGAGGATAAACGGTTTTTTGATAGTATAGAGGATAGCTTATTTCCTTGGGGCCATACGATACAAAAATAAAAGAGTCTTAAGAAGGGAACCTAGGACACTAAGTCACCATGGGGCCATAAGGTGGTCTTTGTGGGGAATGCTCCTAAAGGGTTCCTTGGCTATCCTATAGCCTTTGGGCCATAGGCTACCAATATAGAGTTTAGATGGTTTCTTACGAACATAGAGCTCACCTTGTGGCCTACGGTCTTTAGATTCTAATATAGAGTTTCAATGGTTTCATACTAGGCGTAAGGGGCACCCTGTGGCCTTGGGTCCATAGAGTGTCAATGTAGAGCGCAGAGGTTTCCTTTCTAGCATAGAGGGCACCATGTGGCCTAGGAGCCATTTGATGCACCCTATGGCCCGAGGGCTATAGGTTGCCAATGTAGACAAGGTTTCTTAGTAGCATTATAAAGGGTACCTTGTGGACCTCAAATCTCCATAGGGTGACAACATAGAGCGTAGAGGGTTTTTCATACTAGCATAGAGGACATCCTATGGCCTTGGGGCCATAGGGTTTCAATATTGAGCATAGAGGATTTCTTACTAGCATAGAGGCTACCTTGTGGCCCTAGGTCCATAGGGTGCAAACATAGAGAATAGAGGAGTTCTTAATATCATATAGGATACCTTGTGGCCCTAGGTCCATAGGGTGCAAACATAGAGCATAGAGGATTTGTTACAGGCACAGAGGGCACCCTATGGCCCAAAGGCCATAGAGTGACAACATGTAGCATAAAGGGTTTCTTACTAGCATAAGAGGCAGACCTTGTGGCCCTAGGGTCATAGGGTTCCAACATAAAGCATATATGGTTTCTTAGTAGTGCTCATAGAGGGCATCTTGTGGCCCTATGATAACCCATGTCCTTAGGGCCATAGGGTGACACATAAATAAAGTACCATATGGCTTTGAAGCCATATATCTATTTATATGTTGAGACCTCCCAACAATCCTAACCCTATGGCCTTGAGGCCATAAACAGACATATTTTGGATTATCTTAAAGTCATAGAGATATCTACAAAGAGAACTGTATGGCCTGAAGGCCATAAGAAACTTAGTCAAGGAAATCATCCAATGCAAGAAGATCATGGCAATAGAAAATGAGACTTCTGCTCTAGAGCTTAAAGGCATAAATGTTTCTCGAAGTATACTTCTAGGCGCCACCATCATGGACAAAGAACTAATGTAGTTAGATAAAGATTAGGAATCTCTAGACAATAAGGAGCATAAAAATAAATTCATTGTAGATGTGTTGTCAGTTAGTAAATTTGCTATTTGCGATTAGTTTTTTTCTAAGAGTGTGAAAAACAAGAGTTATCAAAATGTAGATACTTTGGAATCTAAAATTAGGTGTTCTTTAAACTTGTATTCCTTCAATAAGATATTGCGGCTGACAAAGTTTTACTCGAGATTGTTGGTATAGAGGATGCTAATGCCATTGACCCTACTGAGAAATATTCTATCAATCTCCATGTCAACCAAAGAGTTTCTGACGAAGATGACAAGAATCTACAAGTCTTTGAAGGTCAACTACTACAACGACTGGTGATAAATTTAAAGAGTAATCCAATGGAAGAAGACAATGAAAGTTCCAGAACATGCGCAAGGGAAGAAGAAGAATCTAATGAAAATATTCTAGTAGCCCAAGAGTTGGGAATTGGATTGCATGACACCACAATGGAAGTAGAAGGTTTTTTTTTTCTTTTTTTTTTCTGAAAAGCTCTTTCAATTTCAGACTATTAACTTACAGATTTTGCTAGCATAGAGGACACCCTATGGCCCTAGGACCATAGGATGCCATCATATCCCATGTACAATTTCTCTTTTACCATAGAGGACATCTTATGGATCTAGGGTCATAAGAGGTCAACATAGTGCATAAATGGCTTCTTATAAGTATACACATAAACATAGTGCATAGAGGGAATTTTACTAGCATAAAGATCGCTCTATGGCCTTGGGGCCATAGGGTGCCAACATAAAGCATAGAGGGCTTTTTATTAGCACCTTGTTACCCTTGGGACACACATGATACCTTGGTCACTATTTGGCCCTGGACCATATGATAGTAGCATAGAGGACACCCTATAGCCCTAGGGTTTCCTTCTATCCCTGGGGCCATACACTGCCAACATATAGTATACATGGTTTCTTCATAGAGAAAAACTCTTAGCCCTACGCAATACAATGGAAACCTAGACCATATAATGTATCCTACTAGCATAGAAGGCACCCTATGACCTTGAGGCCAAAGAGTACCAATTTAGGGCATAAAGGGTCTCTTCCTAGGTTGAAGGGCACCTTGTATCCCTAGGGAGAAGCCTATGGCCCCAGGGCCATCGGGTGTCAACATAGTCAAATGGGGTGTAAACTTAGAGCATAGAGGGTTTCTTACTATGATGGAGGACACCCTGGGTCCTTGGTGCAATAGGGTGCAAACATATATCATGGAGGGTTTCTTGATAGCATAGAGAGCACCCTATGGGCTCCCTATGGACTTGGGGCCATATGATTCCAACAAAAAGCATAAACGGTTTTTTGATAGCATAGAGGATATCTTATTTCCCTGGGGCCATATGATACAAAAATAAAAGAGTCTTAAGAAGGGCACCTAGGCCACTAAATCACCATGGGGCCATAAGGTGGTCTTTGTGGGGAATTCTCCTAAAGGGTTCCTTTGCTATCCTATGGAGTTTGGCTACCAACATAAAGTTTAGATGGTTTCTTACTAACATAGAGCTCACCTTGTGGCCTACGGTCTTTAGATGCTAATATAGAGTTTCAATGGTTTCATACTAGTCGTAAGCGGCACCCTATGGCCTTGGGGCCATAGAGTGTCAATGTAGAGCGCAGAGGTTCCCTTTCGAGCATAGAGAGCACCATGTGGCCTAGGAGCCATTTGATGCACCCTATGGCCCGAGGGCTGTAGGTTGCCAATGTAGACCGTAGAGATTTTCTTTCTAGCATAGAGGGAACCTTGTGGCCTAGGGGCTATTTAGTGCTCCCCTAGTGCATACAAGGTTTCTTAGTAGCATTATAAGGGTACCTTGAGGCCCTCAAGTCTCCATAGGGTGCCAACATAGAGCGTAGAGGGTTTTTCTTACTAGCATAGAGGACATCGTATGGCCTTGGGGCCATAGGGTTTCAATATTGAGCATAGAGGATTTCTTACTAGCATAGAGGCTACCTTGTGGCCATAGGTCCATAGGGTGAAAAAATAGAGAATAGAGGATTTCTTACTATCATAGAGGGTACCTTGTGGCCGTAGGTCCATAGGGTGCAAACATAGAGCATAGAGGATTTTTTACTAGCACATAGGGCACCCTATGGCCCAAACGCCATAGAGTGATAACATGTAGCATAAAGGGTTTCTTACTAGCATAAAAGGCAGACCTTGTGGCCCTCGGGTCATAGGGTGCCAACATGAAGCATATATGGCTTCTTACTAGTGCTCATAGAGGGCATCTTGTGGCCCTATGACAACCCATGGCCTTAGGGCCATAGGGTGACACATAAATAAAGTACCATATGGATTTGAAGCCATATATATATTTATATGTTGAGACCTCCCAACAATCCTAACCTTATGGCCTTGAGTCCATAAACAGACATATTTTGGATTATCTTAAAGTCATAGAGATATCTACAAAGAGAACCATATGGCCTGAAGGCCATAAGAAACTTAGTCAAGGAAATCATCCAATGCAAGAAGATCATGGCAACAGAAAAGGAGACTTCTGCTCTAGAGCTTAAAGGCATAAATGTTTCTCGAAGTATAATTCTAGGCGCCACCATCATGGAAAAAGAACTAATGTAGCTAGATAAAGATTAGGAATCTCTAGACAATAAGGAGCATAAAAATAAATTAATTGTAGATGTGTTGTCAGTTAGTAAATTTGCTATTTGCGATTAGTTTTTTCTAAGAGTGTGAAAAAAAAAGAATTATCAAAATGTAGATACTTTGGAATCTAAAATTAGGTGTTCTTTAAACTTGTAGTCCTTCAACAAGATATTGCGGCTGACAAAGTTTTACTTGAGATTGTTGGTATAGAGGATGCTAATGCCATTGACCCTACTGAGAAAGATTCTATCAATCTCCATGTCAACCGAAGAGTTTTTGACGAAGATGACAAGAATCTACAAGTCTTTGAAGGTCAACTGCTACAACGAGTGGAGATAAATTTAAAGAGTAATCCAATGGAAGAAGACAGTGAAAGTTCCAGAACATGTGCAAGGGAAGAAGAAGAATCCAATGAAAATATTATAGTAGCCCAAGAGTTGGGAATTGGATTGCATGACACCACAATGGAAGTAGAAGGAAATGGAAGTTCCAGAACATGTGCAACACCAGAATGATAATCCAACACAAATATTTTAGCACCTCAAGATTTGGAAATTGAAGTGCATGGTGAGTCAGACCTTCCATCCACCAACAAATCAATGCTGACTATAATAGTGAGATTGTGTGGATTGTTCCTGAGGAGATGATAGAAAAAGTCCAAGAAAATGAAGAGCTTAAAGTTTGGACATGAGCATATTGTTCTTCGTCCAGGATGCATTGAGTTTTTAAAGGCTCTATTTAGCAATTTCAATGTAGGGATATGGTCACCTGCTGCTAATGACATGCAATCCAATGTCAACCATGCGTAGAATCAAGGATCACTCGCTTAGTAAATCTAGGAGTAGAAGCACTTTTCAAACCGCTGGCTATTGCATCATCAAAATTTGGGCTTGATGCAAGAAGATTGCTTCTTGTAGATGATGAACCATTAAAGGGATGTGTGAATCCTGCATTGAATTGTATTTTTCCACCATCATTTAATGTTGATGATGAGGAGGATAATATCCTCCTTGGGGATCTGCTACCATATATCAAAGCTCTCAATCATGTTAATGACATTCGCACAGTTACAGGGTCTCATTTATATGGACAAGCACCCATTGCTCAAGGTCATGATCTTTATAACCGTATACACAAGGTTTTTGCAGAGTGGGAGGAGAGAAATCTAATTTTTCTAGGAAAAACCTACTCCACGAGAAGGCTACCAGAAGTTTCTCGTCCTCTTCACGATGAGAAGGTTACAACATCTAGCACTAGTGGAATGTCCACTCGAAGTCAAGACAAGAAACTTTCAGCACGTGATCGAGAAAAAGTAAGGGTCTTAAAGAATATCAAATCATTATCATCCTTGAAAGGTACATAAGCAATCATGATTGCCCAAAAATTGGGATACAAGGAGCCTGTGATCAAAGTACATGAAGCCAGGAATTATATAAAGCATCTAATAATTCAGTATGATCTCAAATAGCCCTATATCAAGAAATGATGGAGCAATGTTTTGTAACATTTTCTCATTTACAATGATCTTTATGTACTCAGAGACTTTGTTAGAGTGCTTAGGGTTTCAAGATATATGAAGATGTAAATGATTAATAGTTTTTTAAATTGTCTTTCAATACTATAAGTAACTTCTGAGTTTCATGTGCCAAATGCTCTTTTTTTTTAAAGCTTTTATAATTGTTTGCTTTGAAATTTGAGTTCACTGTGCCATCAAGGACAATCTACATGCTCATAAGGTCAAATCTCACCCTATATGTCCTTGGGGGAATTTCACTTTATGGTCTCAACACCCTATGAATCTAAGTCCATAGGGTCATAGTTTGGCATGTGTTCTTGCATAGGACTTACTAAGTGTAACCACAAATTAGCACCCTATGTCCCTAAGGTCTTCAACACACTTAAGATCTCTATATTAACTTTTTTTTTAAAATCATTTCAGGGCTTCTAAGAAAAAATGTTTTGCTATTAGATTATCACAAAATAGAGGAGCTCCCTTTCATATTACATCAAATATCACATTCAAACCAAGAGCAATGGTTTCATTATCTACCAACATCTTTCAAACAGGACAAAAGAACGCTTATCTTGGATTTAGAGAGTGTGCTTCTTGCAACATTTGAGCTTCAATCAAGGCCAACTTGGACCAAGTACATGTGCATTGTAGAAGATAACAATGAGGTGTATGCGGTGCGTCCAGATGCAGAGTATTTCTTAAGATTTTGCTTTGAGTTCTTTGAGGTTTGGATTTGGAGATGCCATCGTTCACAAAAATCTCAACACATAATCAAGACCTGTTTTCCTACACAAAGTCACAAATTCAAGATGATTATGGATAACCGGTGCTGCCAAAATCAAATTTCATGATCGGTTACAAAAGAGCCTATCACAAAAATATTTCGACCATATGGAAGCTATTGATTATTTAGATGGGGGCAACACTATAATATTTGATGATAGTCCATATCGAGTGATGTGGAATATGCAAGGAACTTATATGATTTTTCCAAAGTTTTGGAACCAACCTACTCAATTGCTTCAAAGTTTTTCAAAAGATGAAATTGTTCCATGGTTATGTGGATGGTTGTATGCTAAAGACAAGAGAGACTATACCATAAGAAATTTTGTAATGTTCCATCCTGATCCTGAGACTCACTATGTAATGCAATGTTATATGTCTCAAAGGACTCAAAATCTCAAGAGAAGGAGGCCATTTTAAGTGTACTAGTTAAGTATTCTAAATAGCATCTACCAAGTATTTGGCAATGTGTACTTTTCAAAATTTAAACTTGTTGGAATGTTGTGGGATATCTTGAAACATCTTTAAGCTGTTTTTTTAATGAAGTGCATCCTATTGTCAGGAGACTTCTCTCATTCAAGTTCTTTGGTTTCATTGTTTGATGCTTCTATGGTATTGTTAACTTTTTATTCTTATTAATTGTCTTTATTAAGTAATCCAAACAATCAAAATTTCTTGACATTTGGTAGTGTTACAAAACGGTGTTTTTTGAACACCCTCAATCTTGGAGATATCATACTCTTTCTAGTTAGTCTTTATTGTACATGCGATGAAGACCATCATTTTTATGAAACTGTCAAGTTGGTGGTAATCTTTATGTTTATACTTTATACTATTTTGACATAATCAATGTATACAATTCATATATTCACATCAAATGGTGTTTTTAAACACCTTCTTTTTTTGAGACACCATCTCTAAAACCTTTGAGTGAAGTTTTAAAGCATGTACTTGATGTAAAAAATCTTCATCTTAACATTGATTCTTTGGCACAAACTTATATTTGGAGTTTTTATATTGTAGTTTTATGTTAAGAAATAATTTCAAAGTTAGAATTATGATAGTTTATCTAAGTAAGTGCCTCATCTAACTTTGTATAGTTAAATAAAATACCAAATGGAATTGTAGGTGCAATAGATGACATCTTATGGTCTTAGGGCCATAGGATACTCTATAGTATTGTTTAGATTTTTTAATTGTTTGTGAACATAGATCATAGAGGGTTTTTCTCACTACCATAAAGGATATCCTATGGATTTGGGGCCACATGGTCTCAATATTGAGCGTAGAGGATTTCTTACTAGCATAGAGGGTACCTTGTGGCCCTAGGTCCATAGGGTGCAAACACAGAGTATAGAGGATTTCTTACTGGCACAGAGGGCACCCTATGGTCTAAGGCCATATGGTGACAACATATAGAATAAAGGGTTTCTAACTAGCATACGAGGCACACCTTGTGTGCCTGGGGACATAGTGTGCCAAAATAGAGCATAGAAGGGTTTCTTATTGTCATAAACAACATCTTGTGGCCCTAAGACAACCTACAACCTTAGGGACATAGGGTGGTACATAAATAAAGTCCCATATGGCTTTGAAGGACTGGACCTCTTTATACGTTGGGACCAACTAACAATCCTAACCCTATGGCCTTGAGGTCATAAAAAGACATATTAAAGTCATAGACATGTCTACAAAGAGCACCATGTGGCCTTAAAACCATAGGTGCAATAGATGGCATCTCATGGTCTTATAGCCATATGATACTATATAGTATTGTTTTGACTTTTTAAGTGTGAAATATTAGTTTGAATGTTGTTTAAATTATCGTGTATTTAAAACTTGATAGCATGCTACAAAACCATGACTAAGTATTTTGTTATACATGGATTAAGGTCACCCAATTATGACAAGAGTGTTTAATAGTATTTGCCTTTACATATTATCTTTTTTAATTGCTATAATTAATCTATATGCTGCTTTAAAATCATATCAATTGGTTTTTTTGACACCTCATTTTTTGAGAAGCTACTTCTAAAAGCATTTGTTGAATTTTGAAAAGCACTGATGTCATACAAATCCTCTTTCCAAAAACTATATTGGAGGTTTATTCTTAAATTTTATAGTAGAGAAATTAAAATAGACTCATACAATCATGATAATTTATCTAAATTAAAGGCAACTAGAGCTTAGAAATCATTAAATAACACAATCCTAGCATACACATTTAGAATTTGGGAAACGGGATTTTCCCAAATTATCTAAAATGGTGTTGTTTATTTAAGGTAAAATCAATATTATAAACCTTGCAACATTGGTACACAAGGGAACACTAGTCTAGACTACAGTCTTTTGTGACAAACTTGTACACCCTATACTTTAATAAAAATTAGTACTTAAGTGAATACTGAAGGCCACATAAAGTTAACAACCACCATGATTTACTTGATTAAGATTTGATCCATTAGAAGTCATATTAGCACATGTAATTAAGACTTCTATCCATATAAATACTTGAAAACTTCAAATAAAGTCATAGTCAACAAACTATGTGTCTCCTCATTCAAGTCGACCAATAGTCTACACATGCATAGCCATAACCTCTTGATTTAATGTCTAAAGATAAGCCTTTATCCAAAGGTGTTCATTTTGTATGAAATATATAGCTACATTTGGACACTGGTATAATGAGAGGTATTTTTGTAATCCGACACGTTTCCCTTTTCTACAAATTTACAAATCCATGCCTAGTTAATCTCTCTCTTCTTCTATATTCAATTCTTCTCTCAATAGAGACCTTAATAGAAGCAAGGTCTACCACTTGTCCAAGCCAGTGCAAGGAAATCGCTATTATTTTAAGTCTACCACAATTAGACTCCACAGATGGTTCACCACCACACTTGTTTGAATTAGCCTCCATCGAAGGTCCACCACTTGTCCAAGCTATATGGGGTTGTTTGAAGGTCTAACACACTTCTTGAGATTGGGATCTATGTATGGTTCACCTACCCATGCTATCCTTGAAATTATAAAATAAAGGGGATAGTATGAGGTCTAGAACTCATCAATTCAAGCTCTTAAGTCTAGGTTAGTGTTTTTTTAAAAATCTAACGGTTCATCACTCAAAAATTATAAGATTATTCTCTACATTTAAACCTTTAATTCTTGAAGATGAAAAAGATGGACTCAAAAAATACTACTGTTAAGCCGGTTACGCCGCTAGCGGAAGCTAAATAGCGAGAACTCAACCAACAACAGAATTTGTCAGACAAGGACGAAGCTTGACCCGCAGGCGCATGGAAACAACTAGGTGGGTGTCAAATCACCTACTCGACCTTCTAATGACAATCACTACTAAGGAAATCAAATCTGAGTTCTAAAATACGCAAGTGACTGAAATCCGTACTACGAACGAATGCTATACGAAACAGGATCTAGAATCATTGAATCGATCTCAAACTCAAGGGGAAGTCTATGCACTAGGTAAGAACAACACCCTAAAGACTTGAACTGCAAAATCAACCTATAACCACTCCGTGCGGCAAACGCGTATGAAGACAGGCCAAAAAATACAGGTGATCGAAACTTGACCCCGATGGTACTAATGTGTAGCTCTACTCGTTGTGGTTCTATTGATATGCTGCACGCTCCATTCCGACACACGAGTTGGAAGAAAACTCACACCGAAGCTCGTAGGAACTTACCACACATAAAAGCCGATAGCACGCATTCTTGGTATCTGTGCGTAGCTCTTGCCGTTGCTAACACAATGGCGGTGTCGCTTCTCCAATGGCGGCTCCGTAGCTAGCGTAGCAAGTAGATAAGACTCTCTCTCTCTCTCTCTCTCTCTCTCTCTCTCTCTCTCTCTCTCTCTCTCTCTCTCTCTCTCTCTCACAGACACAGTCACGGCGCTCAAAAACTCACTTTTGATTAAAAACTGAATCCCCTTTTAGGTTACAAAACTTTGGCTTATATACCTCAGCCTTGGAGGTGAGAACATCTCTAACTAATTACATCAGCAAGTGAAATTACTTCGGGATTACAAGCTGGAAACTCAATTGAGTTCCGTTACTTAATGAATGACTCAATTCAAAATCAATGTCGGAAAGACATTTATTACAATCAATGGTTACAAAAGTGATGAGTGTGAGCAAAAATGTGGGTGTGATCCTCTGTTGGCTCAACAACTACATAAAACAAAACCTAACATTAAGAGTATCAAATCAACAAGAATAGATGTTAACATATACAAGAAGTTCAAAACATACATCCTTCCATTTCCAAGTAGGCTTCCATTAACAAAGGAGGTTGGTCTTCTTGTTCTTCTTCTTCTTACGGAGAAATGTCTTCTCTGATGCCCACATTGTCAGCTAATTGCAAAGTAGGTTGTTGATCTTGAAGGCCAACGCACTTTTCTATATCATCATGGGCCTTAGCAATTTTGAGAAGCCTAGTTGCTAAGGTTCCTTGATCTTGCACGCTCTCAACTAAGCAGATGACATCTTTTTTTTGTTGTAATCCTTATTGTGCAGTTAAAGAGCCATCACTAAAGAGATCTACAAGCTTGCAATCTTCAAAACAGTATGTATGAATGTAGTGCTTGACGAAAAATCTTTTTTTGGCTTCCAAATATTGCAAATCTGACATGCCTTCATTTTCTACTTGAAGCAAAGAACAATGGCGTTGCTAACACAATGGCGTAGCTCTCGCCGTTGCTAACACAATGGCGGTGTCGCTTATCCAATGGCGGCTCCGTAGCTCGCGTAGCAAGTAGATAAGACTCTCTCTCTCTCTCTCTCTCTCTCTCTCTCTCTCTCTCTCTCTCTCTCTCTCTCTCTCTCTCTCTCTCTCTCTCTCGCTCTCTCAGACACAGTCACGGCGCTCAAAAACTCACTTTTGATTAAAAACTGAATCCCCTTTTAGGTTACAAAACTTTGGCTTATATACCTCAGCCTTGGAGGTGAGAACATCTCTAACTAATTACATCAGCAAGTGAAATTACTTCGGGATTACAAGCTGGAAACTCAATTGAGTCCCGTTACTTAATGAATGACTCAATTCAAAATCAATGTCGGAAAGACATTTATTACAATCAATGGTTACAAAAGTGATGAGTGTGAGCAAAAATGTGGGTGTGATCCTCTGCTGGCTCAACACTCCCTCCCTCCGCGTTCATGTCGTCCCTGACATGACTTTTATGCTTGGTCAATAAAGTCTTGTCGTCTTGAGCATCTGCAAATGTGATTCCTATCGTAGGTTGCCGATGGTCAAGGTTGGGCCGAATATTTTACTCTCGTGGGTGAAAAAGCCGGTGTAGAATGCTTCTTCGAATGTTTGCATGTGGAAGCTAGGCAAAAACATAATCCTCTGGTATAGGAGGTGCAACACTTTTGGAGAAGGCTGCAATGAAAGATCATACATCATATCAGTCACTGTGTTGGCGGTCGATAGTAGACTCGAGGTCGTGGCTTTATCTGGCGTGAACACTTCAATGCAAGCTAAGAGAGTCCTGCAAATTTTCTTGAGCATCTGACACGAAAGGTCAGGAGAGCCAGTAAAGAGCTTGATGGTGCCCGTTAGGGTTTTCACCATGTAGGCTTTACCTATTCTCTCTCCTGCCTTTGGTCCTGGCATTCTGGGGTAATTAAGCCAATTTGGCTTCTTTTCTGCAATCCTGCCATGCTCTTTCTAGCTTCTGACTCTTAGCACTGGACAGAAGGTTGCATCCTCCCGAATCTCCTTTGGTGCCTCTACCAAGTAGATGAGGTAGGCTGGGTATTTGTTCAGCCAACCTTTCCTCCATCTAGGCTGCGAATCTACAATCTTCTTTGATTGTTCCTCTTTTGTGATGTCGCCTTCGTAAAGAGCAACATACTGCTCCTCCTCTATTCTCTTTTTCGTTTTTATCACTTCAAACTTCATCAAAGGGAAAGGCAGGCTGGGTTGCATCCACTCTTCATGGAGCACTTTTGTGTCTAATCCCTGAAGTCTAATGGAGATTAGGAGTCTCCTCTCCCATTCCATTTCCGCCTTGGCACTCTCCTCTGTTGACTTTGCTATTTGGTCATGGAGCCTTTGTTCTTCTTCTTCAGAGATTCCTGAAGTCGAGGCCACCTCGTGAACTGGGGCTGGATCTTCAATTGTGGTTGCCTCTCCAGTTTCTGGTAGCTCTATGGCTGCTCCACCTAATTCTTCTTTTGGTGTCTCTGTCTCTCTTCTTTGTTGCTCTTGTAGATCTTGGAGCTGTTTGCGGAGGGTCTCATTCTCTGTTCTTAGTGTTTGATTTTCTAAAGTGAGCCTCTCCTCTGCTGCCAATGATCCCTCCGCAATGTGCAACCTTTGCACTTGCTCTAATCTTAGCTCTCTTTGTAAGCTTCGGACCTGGTCTTCCAGAGCTGGTACAAGAGCTCCCTCTTGTTCGGTTCCTGCTCTGCTAGCTCTAGGGGTAGTCCTGAGTCTAGTGATTGTTCTTTCTTGGAGCGCGACTCTTTCCCTTAGCTCAATGAGCTCATCTTTAGTCGCCTCCAAGTCGTCTTCCATCCGCTCCCTTGCTTCCTGTGCACTTGTTACTTCTCTTGAAGCCTCGGCTAGCTGGAGTATCAAGCCGTCTCTCTCGTTTTCCGCATCGTAGAGTGATGCTTTATGACTTTCAGATTCAGTCATAGCATCCTCTAATTTCCTCTGCACTTCGGCTTCCCTTTGTTTGGCTGTCCCAATCTCCACTTCCTTTGCCTTGGATCTTTCTTTGATCTTGTTGAGCAGTTCATGCACCATGTGCATGTCTTTTTCATCTTCATCTGTCAACTCTAAATCTTTTTCGGCCACCACCTCCACTGGCTTCGGCTCTTCTAGTACGTTCTGCTCGTCCAGTTTTTCATCACTTTCTTTTGTACTCTTTGTATTTTCCTATGTCCCTCTCCGATCATTTCGTTTTTGTAGGGTGATCCCATAAACCGCCTCAAGGGCCTCTTCTTCAGTGTACCCTATCGCTACCAGATCCTCATAATCGTTTTTCTTTTGCTGAATTGGATCTATCTCTTTTTCCTTGGTCCCGGCCTCCGGCTTTTCCATACCAGCCGTGTCCATCTCTACTGTGGTGTCTTCCACAATGATTTCCGTCTTCTTCGGGCTTGGTACATCAGTAAAGGAGGGCTGATTGTCCTCAGTCATCTTGGCTTTCCCTTTTTTTGCTTGCCCGTCTTTCTCTTGAGGTTCAGTAGACTCATCTACTTTCTTCTTCCCCTTGTCGTCCTTTTTCAGCTCAGCTTTTAAAAGCTGTACTTCCTCTTCAGTGTATGGCTCGACAGGTTGCTGCTCCAGTATAGCCTCTGACTCCTCATAAGCTCTAATATATTGATCATATTGATCAACATGTGGCCTAGCTGAGCTAGTTCCGACTTTAGTGGGGTCTGGCACCCACTTTTCTTCAAAGTCCCCCTTTAGAGCTCTTTCCGCTCTAAACTGCTCCACCAGTCTTTCCATTCTTGCCGCTTTCTGACTTTTGGTTTGCTTGGGAGCAACCTTCTTCTTTGCTTTCTTCATAATCGGCTCATCCACATTCTCTTCAGGTTCTGAAACTATTTCTAGTTTCCTGCGTGCTCTTGTGAACGCCCTCTTGGATACTTCAGGCTGTTCTTCCTCCTCATCGGCTTCTCTAAGCCACTCATTCTGGGAGGGAACCTTTGGCCATTGATCTCTGGCTCCAATAGCTTCATAAGCTATTCTTGTCAGAACTTCAGCTCCTCCTATATACTTTGGCTTCTCGTTGTGCATGGAAATTACTTGCTCGTGGATGTGTTGAGCGTAGTTCACCTCTTTTGGCATATTGCTCTTCAATGCCCATGTGATGGTAGTTGCAATGGCATGGGGCGGTGTCGTATACTTTTGCGGTCTTTTACTACAAATATGGAGAAATTGGTTGTACAGTCGACAAAGGGTTGCCGCTCTTTGGTCTGCCATATCTCCATAAGTTGCATTCTGTTTCTTGGACCCATAAACCTCTATAGCCTCTCTTCTTTCCCTGACAGAGCTCCCTTTGTTGTTCAGCTTCAATGCATCTGCAATGAGCTGTGGAGTGATCTGTACCTCTACTTTCTCTCCATCTATTGCTGTCAATGTGGCTTTCCCATCCTTCTGAATGGAGGTTGCCAACTCATACACTCTTCTTGTATCTACACCTGATGGTCTCGAGGTGAAGAATCTGTGCAAGTCTGCCCTTTCCAGGTACCTGCTGATGTTCTCTGACCTGCTATAATCCACCAATTCTTGTGGGATCATCGGTATATCCACCGCTTGCCCTTGAGGATCTCTGAAAGTCCCCTGGTAGATCTTTATTCCCTCTTGTTCCAATACTGCTTCCTCCACCCAAGTTTTGGTTGGCTTGAGGGTTTCTGCTGGAATGTCAAAGGGTTCCGCTTCTGCAAGAGCATCTTTGATTTTCGGTCTTTTTCTCTTCGTTGCCGATAACTTGGCGGAATCCATGGATCCTGTAACTCCAATTTCAGAAGTTAGGGTCTTTTTAGTACTGAAAGCCGAAATGAAGCTTTTAACTATTCAAATGACTTGAAAATTGAAACATGAGCTATTCAGGGCCTAAGGATGCAGGGTAGGTGAAAAAATATGCAAACTGGGCTCAAAATCATGCTGGAGACATCATACGCGTATGATGTCTTTTGTGTCAAAATGACTTCATATTGGTTGTGCTTGTAGCTGATAGTATATACATGAGTATCATATGCTTGGATTTGAGTTTGGATCCCATTTGGTCAAGTTTTGGCCAGTTTAGTCCAGATCAGGCTCTTGGAAAATTTTTGAAAGGGAATTGGATTTTATGATCCAAATTGGATAAAACTTGGTGGTTCACCTTCAAATGGCATGTAGATCACTTCTGTTTGGTGGTTGAAGCCCTGAAGTGCCAAAATCACATAGTGAGACATCATACGCGTATGATGTCTTTTAGTGTATTTTTGGACCAAATTTCTCTATGAGCTTGGATATGGCTTTAGATAGGCTTATTCAGTGAATTTATGAATTTTGGATAGATTTTGGGTTAAAAATGGCTCTGGAGACATCATACGCGTATGATGTCTTTTTCATCAATTTTTCATGGGATTGATTCTGTGGACTCCCCATGTACTAGTGAAGGACTGTCTCTACTCAAATCTTGGTTTGGACTTGAGTATGTTGGATTTGGGCTAAAATAGGCTTTGGATGAAATATTTTCCCTCAATTGGGCTAATGGGGTGATCCACTTGACCAAATGGTTCCAAACTTCATTTGTAGCATGTATTAGATATATATAATGGATGTATGATGACAAATGAGCAATTTTGGCTCTGTAAGTGCATATAGACATCATACGCGTATGATGTCTTTTGTGTCAAAATGGTGCTTTTTGGTTCCAGATAGCTTGTAGATGTGTTAATTGAGTTTGGAGTTATTTTGACAAAATTAGGACCCAAAATCAATTTTATGGCCTACTTTGCGTCTTTTTGGTTTTCCTTGGGTTTTCTAACTCCAATTCTCATGATACTTGGTTCATAGGATGTGATTAACATGTGGAATGAGGCTATGCACTCAAATGTTGAAATGGATGTGAAAATCATGCTGTGAGACATCATACGCGTATGATGTCTTTTCTTGAAATGTTGGTCTTTTTGTGCAAAGAATGCTTTGTGCTAGTGCCCTAAGCCCTGCTAACTAGTTTTCAACTTAAAAGGTCATCAGTTTAGCTAAAAAGCCCCCTTATAGGCATTTCAGTCTCCGAAGTCGTCTTTTTGCCTTGGAGTTGAATTTTTTCAACTTTTCTTCTCGAGAGTTGCATTTCCAGGTCATTGGATATGTTGTGAAGCCATCTGTTTGGTTGAACTTGACTTTGGCTTCCCGTTCTCCATCTTTCTCTAATTGGTTGCCCGAAAGCGTCTTTTTTCACCATCGGTAAGTGAATCAGCTTTCTTTTGGGTTTTGCTTGCAAACATAAGTCATCCATGTATATTTGAGGCTGCTTGTGAAGTTTCATGTCATATGGTCGTCAATTTTAGCCGTTATGCCAAAATGACGCTTTGTGTGTCCGCAGCCGAATCGGTTGTTCCGACCTACTTTTGGTGATCCAAACCCGGAGATACTCCATGGTTGCATTGCCCTCGATGTTGTTAAGCTTCCTGAGAAGTTTTGTGTCGTTTCGACAACTTTTTCCTGTTTGCCTCTTGCAGGCTCTGTTGACCTAGGGTTTTTCAAGTCGTTCTTTCTCGAGCTTTGAGTGTTAGAAACCCATCTTCTATGTTAGGGTAACCCACCTCTAAGTTCTTGCAAGGTTTGGTTAGGCGGTTGTGCCCCTACCTAGCGTTCCTCCCCATTCCCCGTCTGCTCTTGTTTCTTGGTTTTGGTCAGTTTTCGCGACAAAAGTTAACGATAAGCATCAAAAGCTTATGGCAACGAGTCTACCTCTCATGTCTGGTGTCCTCTAAGCTCTCGTAGCAGTCGTAGAAGGTGGTAGAAGGTTGGATGCTCCTGTGTGCTCTTTGCTCTCTCCAAGAAGGTAATAGTGGAAATGAGCTTGAAAGTGATGTGAAAAATACTAAACTTCGGACTTCCCGGATCACTTGTTACCAAATTTGACATGTGCTCCTATCTCGTCGTGAAATGCACTTTAGGATTTGAAATTTCTCAATTTGGACTCCGTTTGACTTGTTTTTGAGAAATCTGTCCACTTTGCCAAAATTCTGTCATTTCAGGCTTTCCGCAACTTTTTCAGAATTGTACCCAATTTTTACCATGGGTTGCTTTTTTCATTAGGACCATCACCGTCTATTCTTTTCTTTTTCTGATCTCATTTCACCTGCTTTTTTATTTTTCTTTTACTTTTATTAAGAAAATCATAAAAAATAAAGGAAAATAGCAAATTGAAGCCAAAAAATTCCAAACATACACGATAAATAGCTGGTAACCCTGTGTATATGAATATACACTTATTTGTGATTTTTGGACTTGGATTACCACTTTTTTCCGCTTTTTAGCTCCAAAAACACTCTTATTTAGTGATATTTACACGTCTAGAGACCCAAATTCATCATTTGATCTCTTCTTGTTGCAAAACAAGGTATATAAGGGCATAAATATTATCAATATCCGCAATCAAACATAAAAATTTCAAAATCATGTAAGACACTGCCCTTGTAATATAATTTTTGTTTTTCTTTGTTTTTGGCGCTTGTAGCTGCTTTGTAACTCCTGTATACCTGTATACCTCCCCCCCTCCTAGTCTGAGTCCTCCCGGACGACTATGAAGTGTCTGTGGGCAAAGCATTGTAATTGTTTTGGTCATAAGTTCCCAATGCAATTGCAGAGCGATGATACAACAGTCTTTCCAATAAAGCTGCTCTTTGTTTGATTGAAGGATTAGTGGTCGGGTTTTGGGTTGGTGATGCTTTGGTAGTAGAATCAGTCGATGGATTCTTCTTTACCTTGTTGTTCTTTTTCACAATCCAAATCTGCTTCCGCTTTGCTTGTGCTTGCCACAAACTCTTTGCGACCCAAACCTGCTTTGTTCCTTGTGTTGATTTCCTCGCCTTGAAATACCTAGGAGTTTCCGTTGATTGTACTGAAGGGATTTCCTATTTACAAATCTTTGGGATCCAAATTTTCTTGCTATAGCTTTGTGCCGTCAAGAACTTCTTTGGAATCCAGATCTGTTTCACTGTCCTTGATTGTCTGGAATCACTCTGTTGTCTGGTATTGAAGACTCTGTTTTCCACCTTTGTGTTCTCTGGCACAACCTTTTTTGGTCTCCATACCAACTTTGACTCCGTTTTTTCCCAAGGTTGAGCTGTTATATTATTGCTTGTCTTCCTTATCCACTGTTGAGAATTCCTCGTCGAAGAGTAATCCGGTTGTAAAGAAACTTTTGGTTGCCATTGCTTCTTCTTTTTCTCTGGTTGTTGTTTACTTTTGTCGTTGGATTCGTCCTTTGGAGTTGGCACTGCTCCTTTGGTGAACTTAACTGATTGACTTTCACCTTCGTATTTGATAAGCACTGATTTAGAACTCCAGTCAATCATTGCATTGTATTGTTTCTGCCATGGTTGTCCTAGCAATAATGGTTGTTGTGTAGCTTGGTCTTCAACCACGTAAAACATATGAGGATACACATATTGGTTAATCTGTATATGTAAAACTGTGCATCCGACAGTTTTGACTGAATTCTCAGAGTAACTCTTTAACTTTTGCTTGGCAGTTTGTAGTTTAGTGTCATTTGTCAATTGTCTATACAAACTGAGTGAAAGTAGGTTAGCTGAGCTCTTGAATCCAATAGTGCTCTGGCTTTGATTTGGTTGGTTCCTACTTTGCATTCAATGATGGATTCTTCTTTGTCATTATCCATTTCTGTTATACTGACTGCGTTTATTCCTATTGCTCCTTCATTGCGCTGTTTCTGACGCAGTAGTCTTCTTTTCTCCATTCTTTCCTTCGCCTCGGCTTGCGCTTCCTCCACAATCTTTTTCTTTTTCTGGACACGCAGCTCTTCTTGATGTATTTTGAGAAGCATGTCTTGGGTTAGCGGCAAAAGATACTTTTTCACTCTGCATCCACTAATCCAATTGGGCATTTCTTCTTCGTCTAATGTAGCAAGCTTGACGGCTCCACTTGGTGATAGATCTTTAATCACCAGAGGTCCCATCCCTCGCTTTTTAAGCTTCTTAGCATGCTATTTTAGAGTGTAAACGAGGACATAGTCCCCAACCTTAAACTCTTTAGTCCGCACATGCTTATCAAAAAATTCCTTTTGTCGCCTTTTTTTAGCGTAGATAGAAGCTACTGCTTTTAGGCGAAGCTCATCTAGCTTTTCCAGGTCATCTATTCTATAAGAAAGCTCGTGCCCTGTCCACTCTAGATCCTTAGCCACCCTTAAGGTTGAAATCAAGAATTCTATTGGTAAGATAGCATTTAGCCCAAAAACCATGTTATATGGGGTCGTTCCTATTGATGTTTTATATGCTACCCTATATGCCCATAATGTTGAATGCAACTTCTGGTCCCAGTCAGTTCTCGACTTAGATACAATCTTCGTAAGGACCGTGCATATGGTTTTGTTTGTTGCTTCAGCTTGTCCGTTTGCTTGTGGATGATACGGGGCTGATTTCCTATGGATTACCATGAATTCATCTAGAAGGATCTTTATCACTTCATTTATAAAATGTGTGCCTCGATCACTCACAATTTCTATTGGCAATCCATATCGTACAAAGACGTATTCATACAGAAATTGTGTCGTGGTCCTGGCATCTGCTTTTTGAGTTGCCTTTGCTTCGACCCACTTTGTTAGATAGTCTGTAGCCACAATGATGTATTGTGCATGAGTCTTATATGCAGGAGGTGAAATGGGTCCGACATAATCAATCCCCCATTTTTCAAAAGCTCTTGCCCCCATCATTGGTCTAAGTGGCATATCATCTCTTTTAAGTGGTACTTTGGTCCGCTAACAGTCATCACACCGTTTAACGTATTCCTCAGCGTCCATATGTAATGTTGGCCACCATATTCCTGCGGCTAAGAGAAGTTTTGTTGTCTTATCACCTGAGAAATGGCCTCCATCTACTCCTCCATGAGCTTGCTCCAGGATTATCACATACTCAGACTCTGATGCGCAAATCCTAAGCTGGTTGTCTTTACCTCTCTTATAGAGTTGATCTCCTATGAAAGTGTAATCTCTAGCTTCTGTCTCTACAGATTTCTGACGAGCTTTTGACGTTCCTTCTGGGAAAGTTCTATTTGTGAGATATTCAACAATATACTGACTCCATTCCGGAGCGATCGTTATCTGATATAATGTCAAATACTCTGCTAGCAGTTTCGATGAACATATAATACATACAGTGACATATTCATGTACGCTTTCTTTCATTCCTGGCCAATAGACTCCCAATTGTAACAAATTCCTATATGTGTTCCTTCTTGAACAATGAAATGCACATTCCTGAACATGTGCTTCGCACAGATATATATTATATTCCTCAGGATTGATGCATAGTCGTAAAACTTGATCATTTCCCAATTGATACAACCTTCCTGCAACCAATTGAAGATTCTTGGATTGCTGAATAGCAATATGTTTCTGGTTGTATTCTCTTCTATCGAATTCTCCTCCATAGGTTAATAGGTTAACGACATTTTGAGACCACTTCGGTATCATTTCTATGTTGAACAAGTACGCGTCTGGCATGTCGTCATCTACTCCTATAGGGCCTTCTCCATTCGTCAATCGCGAAAGATGATCAGCTCTAAGATGTGTTTTTCCTTTCTTTACTACTACCGTGAAGTCGAATTCCAGTAAGATAATGAACCATCTCACTATTCTCCCGGTATTGCATGGTTTATTCACTAGGTAGAGCAAGGCTTGGTGATTCGTAAAAAACACAAACTTGTTGGCTAGAAGATAATGCCGAAATTTCTTCACAGCATATATCATTCCTAATCCTTCTCGCTCTGTTGTGGTGTAATTCTTCTCTGCATTGTTGAGCTGTCGACCGGCGTAACAGATAGGAAAATCCATGTTTCCTTCTTCTGGCTGAGCCAGAATGCATCCTATTGCATATGCCGAAGCATCTATATGCACATGGAATATCTTCTCCCAATCTGGTGATTTCAAGACTGGAGCAGTAATGAGTGCCTCTTTCAATTTCTTGAACGATTCCTCACACTCCTCTGTCCATTCAAAGTTCACTATTAGCCTGTAAAGTGGTTGGCCTATTATAGCGTACATGTAAATGAATCGTCTATAATATCCGCAATGTCCCATAAAGCTCTGTACTTCTTTCGCATTGGTTGGTTTAGGCATATCCACTATAACTTTTATCTTCTCTAAATCCGTGGATATTCCGTTGTGTGAGACAATATGTCCCAGAATTCTGCCCTGTCGGACCATAAACACACATTTCTCAGGATTGAGACAAATGCGATATGTCCTACATTTCTCAAATACTTTTCTTAGGTGTTCTAGATGCTCATCTCTCAGAAGAGAATGTACACATAAGTCATCCATGTATATTTCTAAAAACAACCTTAAGTATTCTTTGAAAGCATGCGTCATCAGCCTCTGGAAGGTTGCGGGAGCATTGGTTAGACCAAAAGGCATAACCCTATAAGCATAGATTCCCCACTCAGTTGCAAAAGCTGTTTTATGTTGATCTTCCAGTGCTATGGCTAGCTGGTTATATCCTAAAAAACCATCAAGAAAGGAGTAGGCTGTTTTCCCTGACACGCGCTCTAGAACATGATCAGTTATCGGCAGGGGATAATTGTCCCTGATTGTTGCAGCATTCACTTTCTTTAAGTTGACACACACTCGGAGTTTTCCGTTCTTCTTGGGTACCACCACAATCGGAGATACCCAATCGGTGTGTTCAGTCTCGTATATGAATTTAGCTTCCATTAGCTTATCTATCTCTTCTTTGATTCGCTTAGCAAACGTATCATTATATGTGTATGGTCTCTGTCTGCTAGGCTTTGCGTCTTGTTTCAGTGGGATTGTGTGTTGGCATATCGATGGGTCAACTCCCTTTAAGTCCTTATAAGACCATGCAAACACATCCCTATACTCTCTGAGAAGACTCAAAAGTCTCTCTTCCTCGCCTGGAGACAAATCTGTGGCTATGTACACCGGTCTAGGTGTCTCACGTGGAGCTGCTAAATCTACTTTTTTTGCATCCTCCGGTCCGTCATAAGATTCGTTCTCCTTTCTCTCTCGAATAGGTGGGGTTAATACCACCTTCCTATCCTCTATTGTGAATTTCCTATAGTGAGAGGGAACATCCATGTTTTCCTTGATTTTGGCGTTTAATTCGTCCTCTCCACTCTCAATTTCTGTCGTCCAAACTTCTTTCAGAGTTTTCTTGAGCTCTCTATACTTGTTTCTACGTTCTAGCTTGGACTCCGTGTGTTCTCTGTTGCGCTTGTTCTTTTCTGATTTTTCAGTTTCAGTTTTCGTTCCATTCCTTTGAACTCGATTTCTTGAGCCTCTTTTGTCTTTTCGTAAGCTCTTTTGATCATTGCCTCTCATTCTTCCAGAAATCTTGTCCTTAACACAATCTTCCGCCTTTACTAGCATTAGGAATTGATTCTTTCCTCCTATTCTAGGCATCGGATTGGTTCTAACCCCCTTTGTTTTTTTCTTTGCTCTATAGCGTTTCTGGCGTTGTTTAGTTTGGTTCGAAAAATCATAAAATCGGACATCCGTTATAGTTTCTTCGTTTCCGATTGAATTGTCCGTTGACTCATTGTCTGCTTCATTTCCCCACTCAGGATGATTGGGAATGTCGTGAAACACCTCCTTTTCATCTTCCTTTTCAAGTGTATCGTTCTTTTCAGTTTCTTTTTCGAGTACAGTTCTCAACATAAAGTATGGAACCACATCGTACCCGTCCTTGTCGCAAAATTTTGTTGTGGGACCATCCGGAATTGCACAAACATCTAGGGTTGCTAGAATGTGTGTCCATTCTAATGGTTCAAGCGTGTCCTCTGGAAAGGGTTCTCCTATATAAGTTTCGTCTTCGATAGCCCTTTCTAAAACACATTCTTCTCGTTTCAGACTTCCACATTTCGAAGCTCCACACATCCATAACTCCTTGGGTTTACCTAACCAAGCTGGAAATTCGGATCCCGCCAAAGTAGCTGAATCAAACTCCTCTACCGGTGTTCGGTTCACATCTTTGTAGCTATGGTCTTTTAGGTTCACACGTGTAGTGGTTCCCATATTTCTCACGTATATGTGATCGTAGCCCCAATCCTGGACCATTTTTAACTGTGTCATGAATGGTCTTCCCAGTATGATATCATAGTTATTCTCCTTGCCAAAATCGACAATAGCAAAAGTATGTTCGTATTCAATGCCGCAAGAAGTCACTACAACTTTCTCTAATAACCCCACAGATTTCTCCATGTGTCCATCTGCTAATTGGAGTTTCAACCTAGTCTTCCTTATTGCTGGTTTCCCCCATTTTTTCCAGATTTCTTTTGTAGCAATGGCTACCCTAGCTCCGCTGTCTAGTATTGCCATCGTGTTAACTCCTTGGAATTCAACTGGTAAGGTTGTATTCCCCTCTTCACCTTCGCAATACTCTCCGACCTTGTTTAAGGGTACAGGCTTAGCATTCTTTTGTGGTTTGCTCAGCTCTTGTATACCCTCTTTCAGTCTTGATGTTGGGTCTTTTATCCCGAATTTCTCCAAGCATTTTCCTACAGTGGTCCACATATGTGGTCTTAGCCTCAAAAGCTCAGCTAGAGTGATAGTGCATGTCACTGGTGTTGACAAGATCTCTATCAATCCTTGCGAGTCCATGACTTTTTCTGATGAGATTCTTCGTGAGGGAAGTGCTCTAATATCGGATTTTGCTTCATACTCTCCTAAGTATGAAGGTAAAGTATTCAGTGAATGATGTTTGCTCTCCATTGTTCTAACAGAGCCCCCATCTCCCCAGTTAGATTGCAGATCCAAGTCCACTTGAGATCCTGCCTCAAATTCCACTATGGGAGGGGTCGTGATGTCCTTTTCCCAATTTGTCTGATTAGCTTGGCAACTTAGCTCGTTTGCAAAGTTTTCCTCTCTCACTTGTTTCCAAAATTCATTGTATTCCTCATCTCTTCCGTAAGACCTCTGTCTGACTGGATGAAAACTCTCTATCTCCTGATCGGTTGTGTTCAACACTATGCGGTCATCCTTGTGTGTATTTTCAGGCTTTTGTGCACTGGGAGTCTTTTCAGCTACCCGTGAAACGATAGTCTCTTGCTGAATTGGGTTTTCCGTTCCACAATTCATTGTTTCTCTTGGTGGTTCAAATAAGGCTTGTGCAGTCTCGATCATTCTCTGGCACATTTCAAGTCTCTGCTTTTCCAATTCCGCGTTTGGGTATGTCATCCACCTCTGTTCTTGTGTTTGGTTGTTCTTTAACCTAGCTTCGTAAGCTCTCATCAGTGCGTCCAATGGTTCGTGTACTTTTTCGACTAGCACTGATCCCCCTGAGCTTAAGCTCGTTGTTTCTTTAATACTCTTTTGTTTCGTTCTTTCCGGGCTCATCTCTCGTTTCCCGTTTTGACTCTCAAGTTTTTCTAATCTATCTTTAGTTCGCTTTAGTTCCTCAGCTAGAATAGCGTCTTCACGTTCTTTTCTCAACTTCATGCGTGCTTTTCTAGCTTTCCATGTGTTTTTCTGACTCCGCGGTCCTTGACTAACCATTTCAGTCGCTAACTTTCCATTCTCAGGTTCTCTAGTGGTTTTCTTAGCTTGAGCTCTAGTAACAACTTGCGTTGGTATCAGAGTTTCATTTTTAGACCCACTGCTGGTAGGAATAGTTTCTAGCATATTCAATGTCGTCTTTTGCACTTTGTTTGGATTCTTTGAACAATCCTCAATGAAGTGAGTAACCCCACACTCAGTGCAATAAGCGTTAATTCTAATGATTTTCGTATGTGGACAAACATTCATCAGATGGTCACCTCCACACTTGTAACAGGGTCCTAGAGCTGGTCTTGGTCCCACGTGATTCGTCCTTTGTGGATAGGATGGTCTTTGTCCTGTTAACCCTCCATGAGCTATGAACATCAATGTTCTTGCGTCCAAATTGTATCTCTCTTCATCAGAAGCAGTTGGAGCTATTGGTGTTCCAACATTCCCAATCATGCCCCATGGTTCTGGTTGTTTGGGTTCTTCTGGTGGGTAATACACAGTTGGAGACATGTGTGCACCAGATTCTTCATAATAGGCTTGAACAGGCACTAAGGCTTGTTCTTCCTGATTCTCTAAGGTTGGTGCATATCTAATGCCCACTGGTCTTGCTCGTGGTAAAGGTGGTTGTTGTCCCAATACCGGTTGCGGTCTTTCTATCCCCATAGGTCCTGGTAAATTTCCCATTGGGTATCGAGGTACTGGATGTACCTGAGGTGGTGCTAATTGAGCAGGAGGTGTATACTGACGCTCCCTTACATACCCTTTGTTGTAATAGCACTCCTCTGTTGGGTGGTTTGTCCATTTTTGTTCAATAGCACACCATTTCAGTGTTTTTGGCAATGGTTTTTGGTATGGTGCCATCCTTTTTAGAGCATCTTCTATCATTTGCTCTACATTTGGCATGGTTGTTGTTTGAGCATTCTTTTTAGTGGTAGTCTCGCTCGCTACGGAGGAAGAGCTACCGGATGCAAAATCTGTATCCGCTGACACCTCTCCATAAACCGTACAGTTATCCACTAAGTACAATGCTTCTCTCGTTACTTGCTCGAAACTTGTACAAGCTTTCAAGTGCAAGTCCTTCTTGAGAGTGTCGTTTCTCAATCCCTCAATAAAGAGAACAGATAGTCTGTCATCTTGTGGTCGTTCACGTACTGGACATCTCTCAATGTATTGTTTGAAGCGAAGTGAAGCTTCCTTCACTTTTTCGTGTTCTCTCTGTTTAAAAGCATATATTTGTGAGACCGTATTGTGCTTAATCCCTCGTTTAGAGAATTCCTCAGCAAACTCTCTTAGCAAATGGTCAATGTCCTGGAATCCCCCTATGTTCAGTGGTTGAAACCATGTCAATGCCGTACCTTCTAGAGTAAGACCAAATCCCTCGTATTGTGTATGGAAATCTGTTATCTGCTCAGCTCTTAAGACTTGCCTAAAGAGTGACACATGTGCATACGGATCTCCTGAACCACCATACTTCTTTGGCATACACTTGGCTACTTGAGATGGTCTCATACGTCTATGGTCTGCTACCAATCTCATTGCTCCTGTGTCCCGGTTAAAGCTTTCTCTAGCATCATGGACTTCATGGGTTACCCTTGTCGGTTCCCCTGCCCTGAGTCTACTACTAGGAGGTAAATGTGATGGTTCCGCTTCGAACCTTGGACCTAGAGTGGTATATGTGGGGATTGGACAACTTGGTCAATTGTTTAATCTTGTCAGTTGGACAACTTCTGTTTCATCAAGTGAGAATTTAGTTGCAGTTATGCTAAAAAAGACATTATACGCGTATGATGTCTTTTTTCACAGATTTAGACTATTTTGGTTATGCTCACTCTCAGTAGCCCCCTTATGCTCTTTCCACTCACAAAATTCAGTTTGAACTCTGTTTGAGCAAGTTATGGCTAATTTAGGCTTTTCTTGGCAATTTTCCGCTTTTGACTTGTTTTTTTGGGTCAATTGTGATCCAAATGGGATGAAACTTGAAATATAACCTCTAGACAGCTATTACAATGGATCTGTGTTAGCAAAGTATCAAAATATGTCTAAAATTAGGTAAAAGACATTATACGCGTATGATGTCTTTTTCATCAATTTGGGTCAAGACTTGATATTTAAGCTTCCTACAGTGCTTGTAACAATCTTGTCAGGTCAGATATCAAAAATAAGCAGTGGATGTGCCAAAAGACATTATACGCGTATGATGTCTTTTGTCCCAGATTTTGACTATTCTTGGTTTTAAGCCTTCTCCAATGTTTACAATTGAGTTTCAAGTGTTTTTGTCAGGTTTGAATGTAAAAACAAGATCTGAATCCAAAATTTCTTATTCTTTGCGTTTCTTGGACTCCGACTTGTCTTTTTGGGTTTCCTTGAGTGTTAATGCTCTTGTTTTAAGTTGAAATTAGGGTATAACCCCCCTTTTGAACACTCTGGTAAAGTCAAAATTTCTGTTTTGGTCTCTGTTTGGTCATTTAGACATCATACGCGTATGATGTCTAAAGTTGCAGATCTCTAGTTTTTTGGCACAGAATCCTTCCCTAAGCTTTCTCTAGTGCTCAGCAACTCCCAGATACACAGAAAATTTCTCTTACTTTTGTTTATTGCAAGTTTCACTACTAACTCGACGGTTTAGTGATCTAACATGCAATCAACCATATCAAGCAAATACTCCAATGATTACTAGCTCTAGATCAGGATCAAATGAAGTCCTACCTAAACTATTCCTAATCATAAAATGGGTTTGGTAATTGTGATTTTAAAGAGATCCACTGCCACTCACGGACTAGCAAATTCTTCTTCTATCAACAACTACTCAACACCAACAAAACAACAAACAAATCTAAGCTAAACTAAAAATACTGTCAACACGGAAGACCCAGGAATACCCCACTTCCTAGTATCTCTCGCGATCTTCGGAGTCCACCATTCCTAGATCTTTTCTAACTAAAGTATACAAAGTAGTTTATACGACTCACCTCGTAGGATTATTCTAAGGTCACCTACTTAGGGCTTTCTTTCCCAGCAGCGGCGCCAAATGTTAAGGCGGTTACGCAGCTAGCGGAAGCTAAATAGCGAGAACTCAACCAACAACAGAATTTGTCAGATGAGGACGAAGCTTGACCCGCAGGCGCATGGAAACAACTAGGTGGGTGTCAAATCACCTACTCGACCTTCTAATGACAATCACTACTAAGGAAATCAAATCTGAGTTCTAAAATACGCAAGTGACTGAAATCCGTACTACGAACGAATGCTATACGAAATAGGATCTAGAATCATTGAATCGATCTCAAACTCAAGGGGAAGTCTATGCACTAGGTAAGAACAACACCCTAAAGACTTGAACTGCAAAATCAACCTATAACCACTCCGTGCGGCAAACGCGTATGAAGATAGGTCGAAAAATACAGGTGATCGAAACTTGACCCCGATGGTACTAATGTGTAGCTCTACTCGTTGTGGTTCTATTGATATGCTGCACGCTCCATTCCGACACACGAGTTGGAAGAAAACTCACACCGAAGCTCGTAGGAACTTACCACACATAGAAGCCGATAGAACGCATTCTTGATATCTGTGCGTAGCTCTCGCCGTTGCTAATACAATGGCGGTGTCGCTTCTCCAATGGCGGCTCCGTAGCTCGCGTAGCAAGTAGAGAAGACTCTCTCTCTCTCTCTCTCTCTCTCTCTCTCTCTCTCTCTCTCTCTCTCTCTCTCTCTCTCTCTCTCTCTCAGACACAGTCACGGCGCTCAAAAACTCACTTTTGATTAAAAACTGAATCCCCTTTTAGGTTACAAAACTTTGGCTTATATACCTCAGCCTTGGAGGTGAGAACATCTCTAACTAATTACATCAGCAAGTGAAATTACTTCGGGATTACAAGCTGGAAACTCAATTGAGTTCCGTTACTTAATGAATGACTCAATTCAAAATCAATGTCGGAAAGACATTTATTACAATCAATGGTTACAAAAGTGATGAGTGTGAGCAAAAATGTGGGTGTGATCCTCTGTTGGCTCAACAACTACATAAAACAAAACCTAACATTAAGAGTATCAAATCAACAAGAATAGATGTTAACATATACAAGAAGTTCAAAACATACATCCTTCCATTTCCAAGTAGGCTTCCATTAACAAAGGAGGTTGGTCTTCTTGTTCTTCTTCTTCTTACGGAGAAATGTCTTCTCTGATGCCCACATTGTCAGCTAATTGCAAAGTAGGTTGTTGATCTTGAAGGCCAACGCACTTTTCTATATCATCATGGGCCTTAGCAATTTTGAGAAGCCTAGTTGCTAAGGTTCCTTGATCTTGCACGCTCTCAACTAAGCAGATGACATCTTTTTTTTGTTGTAATCCTTATTGTGCAGTTAAAGAGCCATCACTAAAGAGATCTACAAGCTTGCAATCTTCAAAACAGTATGTATGAATGTAGTGCTTGACGAAAACTCTTTTTTTGGCTTCCAAATATTGCAAATCTGACATGCCTTCATTTTCTACTTGAAGCAAAGAACAATCAATTGGCTTGATCTCCTTCTCAACTCTTCAAATGCATTACCTTGTCCTGTGAAGGAAATAACCACAAGGATTTGAATTGCTCCTTTGTAAGTTGCTAATGGAAAGTGACGCAAGGCACCACAACAATGGTAGCTCACGTTATCTCTCATACTCTGGAATGCACATTGCATTTTGTGAGTTTAGAGAAATCTATAAATGCAAGAAAGACAAATCCAGGATCAATTGAGCCTCTAGAAATAACCAACATCCCATCCAAAGCATTTCTAAATATCTCCTCACTCCACTGCAAGTTGTCCCCATAGTGTTTTGTCAAGTCTAAAATGCATAAGCCAATAGGAATTTGGTCGTTGAAGTGGTGCTTCAAGTAGAGATCTCCTTCCATCTTTAGGTTCATCACATAGATGGACCATGGCAAATCAAGAGACTCAATTTTCTCTTGTGAAGGTGAATTGCCCATTGCATGTATTTTATAGCTTCATTCAGAAAATCCTATTTCTTTGTTCCATGCTTTAAGCTATTTTTGAGACATTGCTCACATAGCATTAGAATGGTTTTATAAAATGCATCATTGATTTTGTACATGCTGACTATTTTGTCCCAATGTTTACACGGTGAGGACTCATTCAAAGCATTAAAGCCTTCAAGAAGTGCATCTTGAATGAGTTTGTCTTGTTTGAGTTTCTTGATTCAATCATACATATCAATTACATCACCATCTTTTGCACTCTTTGACAATAAAATCTTCTCCTCTTTAATTTCTTCTTGAATGATCTTTACCTCTGATTCCTCAAGAACGCAAAGAAAATAAATACTATTGCTGGCGGTTTCTTGTTCTCCTCCTCAAGACTTGTAATAATTTCTACCCAACAATTATAAACTCGATCAGAATATGTAACCATGTGTGCCTGTTTAGCAATCCAACTTTGTCCTACACTCATTCTTGCCAATCGAAGAAAAGTCTAGAAAGAAATATAACACCCATGAGAAGATTGAACTCAAGTGTCCAATTAAAGACAATAAGAAAGAAGAAGAAAAACACTTACATCCCATCTAGCACGAGATATATGTCCCTCTGCAACTCCAATTGTTGCCCTTGATAGTCGTCTTGAATAGATCCATTGACTTTGCAAATGCCGCAATATTTGACTGTAAGGTTGCTTGACATACAATGCTTTAGCCTCATCATTTGAAATGGTAGACATAGCAGTTGCAACCATTGGAGGAGCATTTACAACAATAAAATCCTTTAAAAATTTATACACGTCAATCAATCTTTGGAATATCTCATTTTGTTTTTGTTCATTGTTGTGAAGCAAAACTTTTGCGGCATAAATTGAATGTTGGCCATCAAGAATCCAATAATGATAATCTTGTAGTTTACCCTCTTGTACCTCTTCTACTGCCAAAGGTGTACCCTGCTTTGCCTTTGCATTTTGAGCAGGCATTAAATATGCACACGTTGCATGCTTAGTTGTACTCCAGGAAAATCCAAATAGCATGCTTTCAGCATGTTTTCCATCAATAGTACGTACATTATAGTGATCAGAAGCTAGCCAACAATTTTGAATAGGGATATCAAATTCCCACTACAACATAACCCAAAGTTATCAACGGCCTATATATCGACACCTGTACCTTTCCACGTCCATATCGACGTTCTTACACTCCGTCGATATGCGCATCGATATGTCCGTGGAAATACGCGTAGAAAGGTAAAGTTTTCCACGCATACATCGACGTGCATATCGATGGACATATCGACGCTAATCATTTGGGGAAAAAAAAGCCGAACCCGCAAGCAGGGGCCATTTTCTCCCTCAACGTGTGCGTTCTCAGATCTTGGCCGAAACCTGCGCAGCAGGTATTATGGAACTCTTCTCCCCCCCCCCCCCCCCCCCCCCAACCCCTCTCTCTCTCTCTCTCTCTACACATCGTGTGTGTGTGTGTGTGTGTTTGTGTAGAAAAGAGAGAGAGAGAGAGAGAGAGAGAGAGAGAGAGAGAGAGAGAGAGAGAGAGAGAAAGAGAAGTGTGTGTGTGTGTAGGAAATTAAAACTAAAGAGAGAGAGAGAGAGAGAATTATGGTTTGCATAAAAAAATAAAATTAAAGAAAGAAATGAAATGAAATGTTATATTAACTCTTGAAAAGGCCAAAGTGACCTATGAGACCAGAAAGTTACAATGTGGTAGACTGATACAGAGTCAGAATAACAAGATGACAAAATGACCAAATAAAATATTATGGAATCCTAAACTGCTGGGTGTGGACTAAGCAGCTAAAGCAGCTAGTTGGGATAGGTAGATCATAGGAGATCCAGCATTTGTCTTCGATGGTGGACCTCATCAATCTCCTCCATGGTCAGTAGTCTGACCGGGCGTTGTGCATGTCGAGCCAAAGTGACCTGGATCGTCTGATGCAGCCTCTGTCGATGTTGTGTAGTTTGGCCTCCGCAGTCGTGGGCGTTCATTTTCTCTCTAGCTCAGCCGCTCATTCGATTAGTACGTAGAGAGATAGGGAAGTAGACAGAGAGAGAGAGAGAGAGAGAGAGAGAGAGAGAGAGAGAGAGAGAGAGAGAGAGAGAGAGAGAGAGAGAGAGAGAGAGAGAGAGAGAGAGAGAGATAGAGAAGTGGAGAGCGAGATAGAGAGAGAGATAGGGAAATAGGAAAATAGAGAGAGAAAGAGAGATAGTGAGAGCGAGATCGAGAGAGAGAGAGAAAGGGAGATAGCGAGAGGGAGATCGAGAGAGAGATAGGGAAATAGGAAAATAGCGAGAGAAAGAGAGATAGCGAGAGCGAGATCGAGAGAGACAGAGAAAGGGAGATAGCGAGAGCGAGATCGAGAGAGACAGAGAAAGGGAGATAGCGAGAGCGAGATCGAGAGAGAAAGAATGAGAGATAGGGTACGTAGACACACAGAGAGAGAGAGAGATATATATAAAGAGATAGAGAGTGATATATATAGAGAGAGATAAAGAATTAACTAGAGATAGCTACAGAGATAGAGAGAGAGAGAGATAGATAGTAGATAGAGAAAGAGAGAGAGAAAGAGTTAGGTTGGCTGACCAATTGCAGATGTGAAAAGGACAGAAACTCTCTCTATCTATCTCTCTCTCCCTCTAGAAGAAACTATGGAACTAAAAGAGGCAAAGGGGTTTCTCCCGCTACATGCATTGCCATGTACACCTGGGAGTGCACGTATGTGTCTACCCATATAGGATTTGACCAATAAAGACGAGATTTTGACCCGGTGGTCCTGATCTCCGTACACCTCTGGACCGAGGTGTACGGAGATTGGGAAAGACTAGAGAATGTGAGGTAGTTTACATTGTGAGGAGTATATATATTAAAACAACATTCATAATCATTGTAGATGGCAACATCCTCAACTAACATGGAGGAAAAGATTGCATGCTCGTGCACGCTCTGCAAGTATCAAATCCTGTGCCGCAAGCGTAGGATATGTAATGAGCATGTGCACAAGTACGGAGAGTTTGCTAAAGAAACCGTATAGAATCTACGATACGACTCCTACAGAACGGGCATTGATTTTCGCGACATAGCACCTACATCTGAGAGAGAGAGAAAAAGGATTATGCATGAAGGTCCGACCAATTTAGAGCCAAGGATGGAAGCAGAAAAGGACTTACAGACAGAAGATGACGGCATGGAGGAGATGTTGGATGCCTTCTTCCAGACAAGCGAGGAGAACTCTAACAAAGTAGCACTAGAAGACGTGCGCCTATCTCCTGAAGACATGTTGAGGAAGTTGGCACGTCAACCAATTTATGAAGGCACCAAAATATCGACGCTTCGTACTTGTCTGGCGTTTTTGAATCTTCAATCAGTGTACGGGTGGTCAGATGCAAGCGTCATTGTTTTGTTTAGGTACGTAATTTACAAAAGATATTTTCCGATTGCAACGGTGACGTGCTTGGAGAGCTTTTTAATTTAATGTGGCTTAAACAGGTTGTTGCAGGAGAAACTTCTCCCGGCTGGCAATGAAATGCCCCCCTCCAGGCCAGACGCAAAGCAACTATTGACCTCAGTTGGCTTGGACTAGAACAAGATTCATGCATGTCCAAATGATTGCATTCTTTTTCGCAAATGAATTCGCAGATTGTCTGTCGTGTCCTAAGTGCGGAGCAATGCGCTACAAACAAGATGCAGTTGGCAAGACAGTGCCAGCTAAAGTGTTGCAGCATTTCCTTGTTATTCCTAGGATAAAAAGCATGTTTCGTTGTGGTTCCATTGCCAAGTTGATGCGGTGGAATTATACAAATAGATCCACTGACGCAACATTTAGGGTGCTTGCTGATTCAAAGGCCTAGAGGCACATTGAAGATACCTGGCCATATTTTAAGAGTGAACCACGCAATTTGCGTTTGGGCATGGCAATGGATGGATTCAATCCATTTTGCTTGAGAAGCTCGTCATGGAGCACTTGGCCTATGTGCCTTATCAATTACAACCTCCCGCCGTGGCTTGCCATCAAGAAGGGTCATTTGATATTAAGCTTGATTGTACCTGGTAAGTTCAAGGCAAAAAACATGGATGTTTATCTAGCTTCACTAGTTAATGAGCTCCAAGAGTTATGGCATGGGATCGACATAGTAGATGCGGTTGAACCAGTAGGACAATAGCATGCAAGGATCCATGGACTTCTTATGTGGACTATACATGATTGGCCAGGATACGGAGAAGCTTTTGGTAATGGTTCTTGATTTACAAAATTCTTGCTATTCGCAAGCACTTTGCCTTGGCCTGATTCATGCTTCAATATATGCAGTGCTAACAACTTCGGGATACAATGCATGTCCAATTTGCGGGCAGTCTTTGGATGTTCGCTATTCTGCCTCTCTTCGAAAGACAATTTCCCAAGGCCACCACCGTTATCTTCCAGATGGCCATCACTTGCGCGAAGGTCAGCTTGGTTGCGTCGAATGTCATCCTATGCATGTACAAGAGTGGCCTCGCCGATGGGAGCAACATGCGGGGCAACCTGTTCCAGGAATGAAACGTTTGTCCATTCTCCATACGTTGTCGTACTGGGGTGATCTACTAATTAACCATTTGTTGATCCAATGCATATATTCAAGAGTGTGGGAGAGCTTCTCTGGAAGACAATCATGGGAACGAAAGACAATCGAGCTTCACGAGATGATTTGCAGTCAGTTGGAAAGATGCCAGAGCTGTGGCCGCTGTGGCCTTTCACCAATGCAGCTGGCCAAACAAAACTTCCAAGAGCGCCATGGGTATTGCTAAAAAACGAAGAGCGACAAGTTAAAAGGGTGATTTCAGAGTTCAGGACGCCAACAGGATATATGCGATGTCTCAAGACAGCATTCACCCATGACGATCAACTGTCAGGACTAAAATCGCACGATTGGCATAAGTTCTTGCAATTCATTCTTCCAATTGCGATCAAGGGGTGTTTAACGGAGGAAGTTCGGACTTGCATATACAACATTTCAGAGCTAGTGCGGTGGATCTCTTCCAAGGAGATACGGGAGGAATCTATTGCAGTCGCAAGGGCTAACACCATTGAGGTA
Organism: Adiantum capillus-veneris; assembly: GCF_014529385.1. Lineage (NCBI taxonomy): Eukaryota > Viridiplantae > Streptophyta > Polypodiopsida > Polypodiales > Pteridaceae > Adiantum > Adiantum capillus-veneris. Next base: position 56,890,845 of record NC_140933.1, on the reverse strand, counting down.
GTTTGCATGATTGAGAAGTATCTACCCACGAGCTGCCTAACTATTCAAATGCACTTGCTTGTCCATGTAGTAGATGAGGTTGCAGTGGCAGGTACAGTCCATAGCCGTTGGATGTTCTTTCTAGAGCGTTTCATGAAAACACTTAAGGGTTTTGTTCGCCAAAAGCGCGTCCAGGAGGGAGCATGGCAGAAGGATGGCTGGTGCAAGAGTCTCTTGTATTGACGACCGAATTTCTATCCGTTTCTGACCCAGAAATGCCTCGACTGTGGAGCGATGAGGAGGATGCAAGATTGGTGGGAGAGGAGCCGCAAGGGCAAGGGGTGCCGAAGAAAATGAACGACGCCATAAGAGAAAAGATCATGAAGTTTTGTATACTAAATTCAGTGCCGATGCAAAAATGTCTTGAAAGGTAGGAAGAAGAGAAAGAGAGACGCAATAGGGAGCGACAGGATTTCAGGTGAAGCCGAACGGCTAGAGGTTTACCCTTGCCAGACTATCTCGCTCCTCTACCTGAATTCCCTACAATGGCATGGTTGGACAAGACAGTGAGAGTAGCTCGACAGATCGGAGAACCCATATCTCTACAAGAGGAAGAACTGGCTATTGGATGTGACTGAAAGTATCATAAATTCATGGCACTGTGGTCGCATGGAAAGCATTTCAGAACACAACAAATTGACAGCAGCAGAAGAAACACGTTTGACAGTGTGGTAATGGTTAGTTTCATGCAAAAGAGCAAGGCCAGTGCCAGAGACACGAATGAGAGCACTAGCAACCTGGATTACTATGGTCAAGTGTCAGATATCCTAAAAGTAAGCTTCAAGCGGTTTGAGATGTTTTTGTTGGATGTGAAGTGGTTCAAGGTGATTACTTCTGGTCGCAATGCAACGGTACGCAGAGATGGAAACAAACTTGTGTAACTAGATTCTACAAAGGTTTGGACAGATGCAAGCGGTATGCAGAGATGGAAACAAACTTGTGCAAATAGATTCTACAAAGGTTTGGACAGATGCGAGCGACACATTTGCTCTCCCTGAACATTGCGAGCAAGTGGTCTTTGTACCGGACCCTCGAGAGCGACAATGGTGGTTTGTGGTTCAGGTTGCTCCAAGAAATAAACAAGTATTTGAAGGGCAAGATCTCCTGGAGGAAATTCATTCAGAAGACGTCCATACTACTGTGACATTAGATGAGATCGACGAAGGTATGGCAGAGGAAGCTGACAGATATACGAGGGATGACGCAGACGAGCCAGAATTGACACTTGTAGATGAAGATGCAATGGATGAAGACTATCTCCCAGAATGAGCTGGGACAGAGTTATGTTTGCAATTAGAGATAGACAATGATACGGTGCAAGATTTTATCGATGATGCCTCACTCGTCGAGACCTAGGCCTGTAAGTGTTTGTGTGAAGACGTTGATTTGAAATTAATCTTAAAGTTAATTTAAACAACTGTGTTCTGACGCTTTATTTTACTTTCTTTGTGCAGGACTTTAGTATGACAGACCAGTTTCCAGATCTCGCTTCTATGAGTGTAGATGCATTCATGGGCTTCGTTACACGGATGACGCCTGCTCAGATGGCAGAGGCTTCTCAGTACTGGGTAGCCAGAGGCACGGGTACTACACCTCCGGGATTCACACCCAAGGGTCCGACGCCTAGGGGGGGGACACCTATGGGGGGGGGGGGGGGGGGGGGGGGGCTATAGGGGGGGCACGCCTATGGGTACGACGCCTGCTTCTCCCATCACGGCCGCTTCGACACCTAGGGGTGGGGCAGAGGTGGGTACGTCCTCATCTCCGCAACACAGGCGCACTCACCAATCTTGACGATCGTCAGGTGGAGGTAGTGGTTGCTGTGGAGGAGGGTCCATAGATGCTTCGACCCCTCCTCGCTCATGACCCCCGTCCTACCCAGGCACACCTCTTGTAAGGCCTAGGGTAACTGGACATAGGATCCTCCTCCCTACCGCCCCTTATATATGCTAGCTCCTAGCACTTGCCCTAAGCGGATCCTCAGTCCGCACTGGTCCGGCCCTTGGCCTAGGTCCTTGACCCCCTAGGTTGGGCCTTGCCCCGTAGGACCCGTGTCCTGACATTACTCCCCCCTTTGGAAGATTTTTTGTCCTCGAAAACACAAGTGGTGATATCTTCATAAGAACATTAATGTTTTCCACCGTGGCATCCCACATGGATCCAACGGTTTATTTGAGCAGAACCCGGTTCAGTAGGAGGTTCAATGAAACCAAGAGTAACATCTTGATTTTTTACATTGTTGTCCATTTGTAACCATCTGATGGTACCGGTTCCTATCCAAACGTAGTGTGTAGACTCCATTTAGAACGTTCATGAGCATGGTAAACGAGTTTATCACAACACAAGTGTACCAAAAAGAGTACCTCTTGTCACTTTCCCTGAAAGTAACTTGCTGACATAACTCATCAGCCAATTTTAAGTCCTTGACTTGGTCCCAATTTTCATCATCAGTAAACAACCCCACCCTAACCAATGTTCAAGGTTGAGAACCTGAGTTATACATGAAGAGACTACCTAGTCGCAACATGCGTTAACTGATAGTAAGTAAACTCCAAAAAGAGCAATAAATGCTTATGAATTGGATTGCTTGGTGCTAATGTATGCACTTTGCATATCCTTTAGCCCAAGATTACACTTTGTAATCTATCAATCCCTTTGGATACTGACAATACTGAGGAGTGTTTCCCCCACGTTTACAGATAGTCTTCCCAGACGACTGGTAAACGGGAAATCACAATAGCGGATAACATTGTTGAGGAATCAACAATGTGCGAAATACCATCGTGATTAACTTTTAGAAAAAATCCACAACCACTCAAACCGAGCCATGACCTCTATTGGTGATTAGTAGACTCAAAAGTAATCTCATAGAGATAGTGTACATAAAGTGCAAAATGCTTCATAAGCAACAATCTATGGAATATGCATGCCGTTCCAAATCAGCCCTTGCTAAACACTAGGGCCCATAACACCTAGTGTGCATGCATTTAGCAAAAACAAACTGAACCTGTATATCCATAATGATGCTTGCCAATACTTATGGCAAATGTGATGCGCCTAGCACACATTAAAGAGGAATGTAAATAGTTCTGAAAAGAAGCTAAATACTTTCAGTTGCAACCTTTTTGCTAGCCTTGCAGAAACGTCTGAACCATAATAGAAGGTGAAACAGTGATCACTTCTAGGTACAAACAATGAAACTTTTTCATTTTCTATATGTGTAAACAACCATCTGTAATGTTGTTTAGCAATACTTGTACCTTAACAAGTCATTCTAAGTATCCGACAATTTCTGGCCACGAAATTGCTTCTGATACGTCGTGCAAAAAATGGTCTAGAAAACAGATGTGACCAGCACTTAGGGACTTTTTCGTGACACATATTTGAAATAGGGGACGCCAGTGTCAGTCCCAGAGACTCATATTCGCCACATGTGGAATATGTCTCAACTAAGGATGTCTGAGAAAGAACATCCTACAAGTACAAGATGTACTTGTGTGTGGAGGTAGCTCTAAACACTTTACGACAGGAGTGAGAGGGACCCTCATTCATTGCTCCACACTGGCTAAACTGAACTCCTTGAGTTCCAGACCATGTTGTATCCCATGTGACAACATGTGCCAAATTGAATCCTACAAGTAGGTTCGTAACAGCATAAGGCAGAAAAATAGATTGGAGACTTGGTCCAAAATACTTTGTGCCGACATGCCCTTGGCATGACTCTATAACATTCAAGCGTACTTATACGTCTTGAAAAACCAATCAAAGCATACTAAAAATGGAATAACACCAAATCAATAGATGCATACCTGGAGATTTGAACGTAATGTTCACTTACCCGTATGCAAATGGAGAGGAGCACGTCCCCTACCTGAAAAAACAAACAGCATTGCACTGGGAACTCTGGGTGTTGCCTTTGCAATCCAAGCCCATGGATTAGAATCTACATAGTCAAACCCCTTGGGAAGACTCTTTGTAGAAACTGCTCAACTAGCAGATAACGGTAACCAACATAGTCAACCGTGTGCAGAATGATTGGAAACAACTTGAAAAGTGTGTCTGTCCGCTATCGCATGTGGTAGATTGCGGAATTCTTTCCTTGAAAGTATAACTGGGAGAGATTAACTGTGATCCTCAATGCAGATCAAACTGTGATCCTTGTTGCCTATGGGGTGATGTAACAATCACCCGCTGGGTCTTACACCAAAACTATATGTCCATAGACACGCCGTAGTGCTATAGAGAGAGCAGGAAATCCACACAAGTGAACTTCTAAGCTCTTATGGACAGCCATGCTATCGCAACTGATTGCTGCATCTATACTTTCTTGTAGAGATCAGCTGCTGTGAGTTGAAGATTAGCAAAAACTCAACTTGAGTGTCGCACTGAAAACATGTAGTGCATAAATGACACCCTAAGCATCTGTAATGACAAGACTCTTACTTGTCCATTAACATCGATGTGTACGTCCTTGGGTAGATCTTGAAAACAATCACTCAAAGAATGCCAATAGTTGGGTCTTACCCTTGGCCTGACAACGGCTCTTAGCCTGTTTGGCTCATAGCCCTTATGCAAAATAGTGTTCAATCGACGAACCGATGAAGACTAATTTGAGTAGCATCTTAGCCACGTGCTAGCTGTGAGTTAGAGCACCTTGGCTCAAGCTGACTCACGCGCAAAACATGTATCAAAAGCATCGTAGAAAGTTTTCATTATTCTATGAGAGAAATAAGAGAGAGAGAGAGAAGAAGAGCATGCTGGGTCGAGGAACTTTCCTTAAATTTCTAGTGTGTGTGTATGCCCAAAATGTGTGCTCTTAGACCTCTTATGCCTGACTGGCAGCTTATCCTATAAGCCTGCAACAATGTGCCTGTTATAATGCTGTCATCAAGAGAGGAAAGAGGAAAAACAAGCCACAACTTGATCCACTTACCATGTATGCGGTCGTGACTTTACAAAAACGACTTAATATGGCACTTCGCCTCTGAAATAAGTTAAAAGGTTAGGTTCTTTTTAGTGTTGTTGTAAACAATCCCTTTTTTAGTCTGTCCGTGACAGAGTGGCAAATGTGGTAGTGGAAGCGTAATTCACGAGGCGGTAGAATTGAATCCACCTAAGTAGCATGCCTTGCATCCTGTCTAGTAAGACCTTGCGGAGAGTGATGTCCTCAACCGTGAGAACCAAAACCATAAGTGCCTTGCACAGTTTAGACTGGTAGGGATTCAACAAGTTGATATTCCCTATTTTACCAGTTCCTCGAAGCCTTGCTGCATATACAATTGCCAAAGCACTTTGCTTTGCACAATGACAGTAATTGCCAAGTAAAGTGTAAACAGGAAAAAACAAGAAAAACTTAAACTTGGCTAACCTAGTCGTTGTTTTTGCAACTAGTTGTCATGAAAGTTGGGAGAACTCATTCCAAAACGGTCCATAGCCATATCTGCAAACACCTTGCATATTCCTTCCCCATTCTGTATACTCATAGCATATGCCAAACGTGACCAGCTTCAATGAAAGATGTAGAAATTGAAGCCTTGCTTCGTAGAACTCTGTCTGGCCTCATTGCCAACAAATGCTATTGACGACAGATGTCATAGCAAAGGGAGACGTCCTTGTCGTTCATGCACAAAAAATCGGCCTTGTCTACGTGTAGATCGATGAAATGGCCGTTGTAAGGATCGAACGAGGTGGAATCAAGGCTCACAACTGTTTGACCTCGTATTGGCAAGGGCCTTCCCCAATTTGCAAATAATTGGGAAGCTTGTGAGCAACTACCCTGCTCTTGTGCGGAATTGTACTTCTATGCTCATAGCAAACAGATGCGGTTGTTAACATACAAATATAATGGCAAAAGCGAATCGATCGTGTCGACCACTTTCAGCTAAAGGAGATGTCAAATATCGCAACATCTTGAGAATTACAAAAAAGAATTTGTAATTGATGTATTCTCCGGTAGCTCCTAGTCAATTAGCAATCCATGTCGATCTCCTTGAGATTCCAAAACAATGACGACTTGCTATGCTTTTGCATCAAACCGACCCAACTGCTGTGCTCAAAACCGTATCAGTTATTACATGCCATGCATGATAAAGTTTCTAATCTTGCAGTCCATGCTTGATCGTGCCCATGGTCGACCTTGGCAAGAAGTATGTTTGCTTGCCGTGCGAAGAGTGCGAAGAGATCTGCCAAATTTCATGAAGTCAGAGTTTAAAACATGAAAGGAAACTTGCTTACCAATTCTGACAGCCCGCTGGAACTTAGTCAACGTAATCCCGACTCCCATGCTGTTAACCTTTGGCAGGTTGCATGAATATGCATGCCAAGCTTTTCGTAGCCTTTTCAATATGCCCTGTTGAATAGCAAGCGTTGCTCTAGTGCATAAGAGCTTGTTGTAGCCTTGCAAGCCGTGCGGTTCATGTCTCTGCTTTTAATTGACCTCGCTGGCGGATCCTTTGTTCCAAGCCCTTGTTGCCTGCGGACTTCAAAGTGATGCCCTGCTACTCGCATGCGTTGCAATGCGTGTGCATGCGGCTGCAAATTCGAAAGCAACGAATTCCCTATGGCTAGCGCCCATGGTATGGGTCCCCTGGGCACCCTTGGATGCTCGAAAAAATAAAAAATAAAAAATATTACCCTGTGAACTTGTGTAAAGCAAACATGGCGAAAGCCTGCAGGTGCGCCGAAGACAAAGTTGAACACAACTCAACATGGCAGGCTTGACAGCAAGCGCCGCAGGGTCGAGTCATACTCCCCATGCCCCTGGGCATCCAGCAAGGCTGTCTTTTCGTCTTTTTGTGCAGGTCGAATTCTCCTCCCTTCTCAACTAGGAGGCGGTTTCTACGCTGCCTTGCATGCCATGCTCGTCCTCTGTTGAGGCTCCCTTTGCTTGCAAGCTGGCGCTCCCACGGCCTTAACATCGTCTTCTTCTGCCTTTTTCTTAAGGAGACATGTCCACGGCCTTTTCCATCCCAGCCTCCACGAGCTCCAAGCCTGCTAGGGGAGAGAGAGAGAGAGAGAGAGAGAGAGAGAGAGAGAGAGAGAGAGAGAGAGAGAGAGAGAGAGAGAGAGAGAGAGAGAGAGAGAGAGAGAGAGAGAGAGATCCATGCCTTCTCCTCCACCATGGCTCCACCCTTCTTCTTCCTCTCCATCTTGCTCTGATACCAGTGTAAGGCCTAGGGTAATTGGACATAGGATCCTCCTCCCTACTGCCCCTTATATAGGCTAGCTCCTAGCACTTGCCCTAAGCGGATCCCCAGTCCGCACTGGTCCAGCCGGCCCTTGGCCTAGGTCCTTGACCACCTAGGTTGGGCCTTGCCCCGTAGGACCCGTGTCCTGACACCTCTCGACACACCTCTTGGCACACCTCCGACACATTGGGGGGCACACGATCCTAGTGCCTCCAAGATCTATACTGTACGGACAGATGTCTGTTGACATGGATAGAGTCGGGACTGAGATGAGACAGCGGATTCTCTAGCTCGCGGAGCTGCAATTTTCGACTAGCATTCTGACATCTTGGGGTGAGCAGGAAAAGGAAAAATTCAATTACATGGTGGAGACCATCTTGAGAGAGTACCAGCCTGCTCCGGGTTCAAACGTTGTTCCGAGGAGGTGGATCAAGGGTGTTGCACGGGACACCGTGAAACATCGATGAGATGCAACTCAGAAGGCTTTTAGGACCGGCTCGCCGAAGCCTTTGGGCATCCCATACGAGACGTGGCTATAGATCAGGGAGGATGAGCGGACAGCAGACACGCAGTTCATACAACAACGTGAGGTTGCACAAATACCACAGATGACCAGGGAGACATCTCATCTTGGCAGCGGAGGCTTCGACACCTTTCGCTATGAGTTTGTGAGTTTCTAATCCAATCTTAACTATGGAGTTTTTTAAAACGCGATGAATCATGTATTATTATTACTTTTATTTTTGTATAAACGCAGAATCTTGCGATGCATCGAGCCCCGACATGTCAAGAGGAGTCAGATGGATATCGCAGAGGTATCTATGAAGTATTGAATAATCTTGATGCTTCAGGAGAGCCTGTAGACTAGGAGGCCTTACAGTCTCGCTGATTGCTTGAGGTGAAACGTTAATATGTGTGAGTTGATTTAATTAAGTAAGTATATGTGAAGTAATATCAATACTAATTTTGTGAGTTGTCCTATGTGCAGGTTGTGACACCTAGTCATCAGTGGACCGGATTTCATATATATGCTTTGTGAGACACACACACGCTTTTGTGTCTCTTTTTTGTATAGACATATATATATATGGTTATGGTTATTGTTCAGACAGTTATTGTTTTCCTTATGGTTATGGTTATTGTCATTGTCATTGTATAGACATGGTTATTTCTCCTATTCTTGTATAGACATAGTTATGGTTCAGGTTTTGTTTAGCTTTCTGGTTATGCTTATGGTTATTGTTAATTTTGTTTATGGTTATGGTTATCTGCATTAAGGTTTTGATCAAAGTGGTTATGGCCGGTTATGGTTATGCTTTTAAGTTATGGTTATGGTTCGTTATGGTTATGCTTTTAAGTTATGGTTATGGTTAGTTATGGTCATTGGCATTAAATCTCATGTGAGATCCTACATGGATAGCATGTAGGAGGCGTATACATGATATGGTTTTTTTTGAAAAGTTTATGTAAAAACGAAGGGAACTCTGCCGAAATTTCTACGGGAGCATGGTTGATTTTGGTGCTGCTCGCTTTCTTGGGCAGAGGGCAGGAAGTCCGGCTTTGGTGGCTGTGTCCATCTTTTCACTAGGCACAGGCCAGGCTACCTGTCCTCTGCCCAAGAATATTTTTTTCGTGTTATGGTCATCGATATACACGTCGATATCCGCATCTATATGCGCGTCGCTATCTGCTTCGCAAATAAAGCCTTTCCACGCTTATATCGACGTTGTTTGCGACAGTTTTATAGGGACACAGATAGAGACGCGTATAGCAATGTTAAGAGTCGCTATATACGTCGATAACACCTTTTTTTGTTGTAGTGTCCTTATATTGGAAAGGGAAATAGCTTATATACTTATTCATTCCACCTGTATCTTTTTCTTGTCCTTTCATGGTCTCTGCCTCTAGAGCTTCTGGATCCACGATTCTCATCTTGGACGTTGAACCTTGTGTTGAGGATGCTAGAGATGCATTGTCTACATCCAAAATAGAACTAGTCTCCTTAGGTGCTACTTTTTGCACTTTGACTTTCTTGTTTATAGGTGGTCGTGAAGCTTTCACCTTCTTTCCCTGTAGTGTGGCTATGGAGCTTTGAAGTTGATTTGTTGTGACACCTTGAGTTGACTCTTCAATCTTCTATGCTTGAGAAAACATTGTCTCATCATTATTTTGAGACATGTGTGAAAATACATATGCTCCTTGAGACAATTGGAATTCTTGATTCCTTGGGACTACAATATAAATGCATTCCACCTGTGGATGACCATCAACTGTAGAGATAGAGGCTTCCACTACTTGGCCAACATCTTCAAAAAGACTGTCATTCTCTTTCTTTGCAATAAATAGATGCACCTTATGAAATTGTGCACCCTCCACACCATGTATCTCTACATACCAATTCCTTTGATCATTGCAAGTATAGTCAATTGAGACAGCCACCCTTGTAGCATTTCTTTTTGGTGCCATATCTTCCTGGAAAAATAAAATCAATTGTGTTACTAAATAATATAGTACACCACTTGTCCAACCTACTTCCAATGTGGTTTGTAGGTCCACCACTTGTTGTCCAAGCTAGGTCTACTGAAACAAGCTATCTCTATTGTTTAAAGGTCAATGTGTGAATGGAGTGTAGCTACTATGTCTACTAGCATGAATGGTTTGGGGAAAAGGTCCACAACTTGTCCAACCTACTTTCCATTGTGCTATGGAGGCTTTAGCCCAAGGTGGCTTGAAGGTCCACCACCTGTCCAAGATAGCTCTATTGAAACAAGATATCTCTATTGTTTCAAGGTCAATGTGTGAATGGAGTGTAGCTACTATGTTTACTACCATGGATGGTTTGGGGTAGAGATGCACCACTTGTCCAACCTACTATCCATTGTGTTATGGAGGTTAAAGTCCAAGGTGGTTTGAAGGTCCACCATCTGTCCAAGCTAGCTCTATTGAAAAAAGCTATCTCTATTGTTTGACGGTCAATTTGTGAATGGATTGCAGATACTATGTTTACTACCATGGATGGTTTGGGGTATAGGTTCACCACTTGTCCAACCTACTTTCCATTGTGTTCTAAAGGTTTTAGCCCAAGTTGGTTTGAAGAACCACCACCTATCAAGGCTAGATATATTGAACAAAGCTATCTCTATTGTTTCAAAGTCAGTGTGTGAATGGAGTGTAGCTACTTACCCCGCCTATGCTTAGTTTTGATTTAAAAGTGTAAATTCTTAGTTATGATCAAATTAGGCCGCGGGTCAGCAACACCAAAAGCTATGAAATTCTGTGAATGGCTTACGTCAATGCGTAGAGCTCTTACCTACAGTTGCAATGCAACAAACGCAATCAAAATGTGACAACCATAGAGGGAGTAGGAAGCGCGAGAAGGAGAGAAGTGAGCGCCATTAGCTCACGCTGTGTATTTCTTATCCAAAAACTTACAAAAATTGGCTTTTATACCTTTGCCAAGGTTTTTGGGTGGTCAAAACTAATAATCTAGAGTTCTACCAAAGCTGGGAAATGACTGGCTGATACAATTTGGAAGCTTGTAGCCCCGGCTCATTAGTTACAAGGTTTATCCGAGAAAATAAGAGTTACAATATTCCCGATTCATCAAAATAATAAATGTTTTACAAGGAGGGTATAGGCTCTTCTCTTGGTTCAGCCAAGTCTACTCTTTTAGCATTTTCAGGCCCTTCATAAGATTCACCTTGTTTTCGTAGTTCCTAGTAGGTTGTTCAATTATGATTTTTCGATCTTAGAGAGTATACTTTTTGTAATGGGATGGAACATGCATTGCATCCTTACCATCTTCTTCCATGGTTTTCATTTCGGTTGTGTGTATCTGCTTTAGAGCTTTTTTCAACTCTTGATATTTCTTTTTCCGCTAAACTCTGGTCATGAGTTGTTTCTTATCCTGTGATTTTTCTTGAGTACCCTTCCTTGTTTTTCTCAATGTCTGAGACATTTTTTCGTTGTTGTTTGAAGGATATATGCCAGTTATTTTGTCCTTTACACAATCATTAGCATCTATCTACATCAAGAATTGTGTTTTACTGGAGACGGATGGCATAAGTCGTGTTTTCACAATTCCAGTGTCCCTCTTTCGTCTATACCATTTTTGTCTTCTTGATTTCTGGTTTGGAAAGTCAAAAAACTTTTCCTCCCCTCCCTTAAAGAGTAACTTAGCTCTCGTATGATCTTTTTCTGACCCCGAATCCTCTGAGGTAGCTGAGTGTTCATCCAACTCATCAGTTGCGTAGTAATAGAGGTCTGAAAAGACTTTTTGAGGTTTCATTAAGTCATTGGGTTCCTCATCTTTGTTTTCAATGTTAAGGATTGAAATCATTTGGATGAGAATTATGTCGTAACCATCCTCATTGTAAAATTGAGTAGGCATAGACGTATTCACACATACATCCATTGTTGCTAAAATTTGAGTCCACTCAAATGGCTCAAATAAATGCTCTGGAAAGGGTTCAGGTACGTAGGCTTCATTTGTGCAGTCCCTTTCTACGATACATTCTTCTTGTCTTAAGCTTCCGTTTTCTGAAGCTCCGCACATCCAAAATAGGAGTATCTTTGTTTAACCAGGATGGGAGTTTAGTTTCAACTGAAGAGACTGAATCAAACTATTGAATGGGTATTTTCAAGACATTTCTATAAGTGTGATCTTTTAGACCGACTCTTGTTATAGATCCAACTTGCTTCAAGTACAGATAGTTGTTTCCCCAATCTTGGATAAGTTGTACCTGTCGCATGAAAGGTCTTCCCAATATGATTTCATAGTTGAGTTTTTTCCCAAAGTCTACTATGGAAAAAGTGTGTTGATATTCAATTCTAGAGGAATTGACTATCACTTTTTCAAGCAGCCCTAAAGGTCTCTCAATGTGTCTGTCAGAAGCCAACTGCAATTTCATTTAAGTTTTCCTAATGGTGGCTGGTTGTCCCCAGGATTCCCATACTGCTTTAGTGGCTATGGCTATGCTAGCTCCACTATCCAGTATCGCCATGGGTTCAATGTCATTATATTTCACTGGGAGGGTGGTGTTTCCTTTTTCCCCTTCATAATATTCTCCGACCTTGTTCATAGGAACTGATCGAATCTCTTTGTTTTCCATTTCATTTTTCAAATTTTCCAAATTCTTTGAGATTAACCCCGTTATCCCCACCTTCTCTAGGGTTTTTTGTAAATCATTTCACAAGTATGGTCTAAGTTTTAACAGTTCTCCCAATGTAAGAGTGCATTGGATGGGTGTAGACATGATTAAATGAATGTTGTCTACTTCTAGGTTCTGTTGAGCTCTTTTTACTTGAGTGGTCTTGCACATGATGGATTCGTCTATGTTATATTCCAAGTAGGAGGGTAATGTTTTTAATGTCAATGGTTTCGACATTCCTGAAGCTTCCGATCCACAATCCCCGTACAAGGATTGTAAATCCATGTTCATATCAGAAGGTAGGTTATCCAACTAGACTTCCTCTATAGGAGATGGCTTTAAAGTTAGGCTCCCATCATTGATCTCTCTCACTTTTTCCCATAAGTGTCCTGGCCAATATTCCTCTACAAATGGAATTCCGTCTAAGGCATCTTCACTATCCGGCACTATAAGCTCTGGTTCATTTGTTTCAAGGTGGGGTGCTGCCACCACATCGGATTTTGCTTTCGTTTCTTATACCACTAGCTCTTTAGGTTTTGCAATACTTTCCAGCTTGTATTTTTGTTTTTCCAGCATTTCTTGCGTGATTCTTACCAAATTTTGATAAGCTTTTAGCTTAGCTACTTCCATGTTTGGAGATGGATAGTTTTTCCACTTGTTTTCCATGTTTCGGTCTGCTTTAAGTCTTGCTTGGTAGGCTTCCAAGGGTGCATTAATAGGCTCAAAAATTTTATCAACCACAATGGATCATCCAGATTTCACGATTGTTTCCTTGAATTCACTACCAGTTTCTTTCAACTTGTCCTGTGCTAGCATTTTTGCTTTCTCTTCGATTTCAACCCGTTGTTTTTGTTTTCTCATCTCATATCTTTTGCTTCTTCTCCTTTTGATTCTTTGAGAAGAAACTTTCGTGTTATCTGAATCATCAGAGGAGTTGTGTTTCTTTTTCTTTGCCTGGGCTCTAGTGATTACCTTGATTAGAACAATCGGTTCACTCTCTGATGAGCTACTAGGCATCACTTGGACTACGTTTAATATGGTTTTACCCTCGTTCAAAGGATTTTTTGGACAATCTTTCGGAAAGTGTCCTCCCTTTTTGCAACATTGTATGCAAGAGGATTCAATTGGTTTGAGGTTTTTGTCAGGCTCTGGACATTCATTTGTCCAACGGTCATCAACACCACAGTTATGACAGTTTCGTGTTCTAGGCTTCATCATGGGTCTTCCCATGGGAGGTCAGACACTTTGATTGGCTACATAATACATTGTGCGAGCTTTGGTGGAGCATAAGTCATGGTTTTTTCCATTGGTGGTGGATGTGGACCTTATCAATCTCCTTCTACCATTAGTGTAGATGGACTAGGCTCTGCATAGGGTGTAACAGGTACTAATACTTGTTCATCTATGACTCCTTCAGAGTGCATGTACTTTATAGGCATTGCATTATGTCTTGGATATGGAGGTTGTTGTCCCAACACAGGTTGAGGTCTTTCCATACCCATTGGTGGTCTTGGAGCTTAGGCCATATTAGGCTAATATCTGTACATGGGTTGTCCTTGTGGCCTCATGGGTACGTACTGAATATTCCCATCATACTTTGGTCTTAAGTAGCACTCATGGGTCTCATGCTTGGTCCATTTACCCTCAATTTCACACCATTTTTGTGGCCTAATTGGTTGTCCCTATGGAGGTATCCCTTGTCCTGGTCCTCTCATAGGTGCTTTTTGCATATTGTTCATCACGCCGTTCAAACTTTTTAGCATATCTTCTATAGCTGAGAGTGGTGTCGCAGCAGCCATTCCCACTTGTGCTAATTTTGTGGATGTTGTTTTATCACTTTGGTTATCCTTAGGGACATCTTCTTTGTTGAAAATTTTGCAATTTGTCTCCTAGGTCAATAGCATTAGGCACACATGCTTCTAGGGTTGTATGATTTTTACTATAGAGTATAACATCAAGTTCTTTGTTTAGCAATCCCTCCAGAAACAAAGATACAAGTCGTTCTTCTGCAGGTATCTCCATCTGTGGGCATCTGGCAATGTATTGTTTCATTCGAGTTGCACAATCCCTAACACACTCACCATGTTTCTGTTTAAAGCTGTAGATTTGAGCTATCGTATTATGATTGATCCCCGTTTTGGAACAAGCAGCTACAAATCCTTGAGGTAATGTCTTCAAGTCTATGATTGACCTTGGTGGAATGTTTTGGAACCATGTCAAAGCGTTTCCTTCTAATGTCATTCCAAACCCGTCAAATTGATTATGGAAATCAAATATACGCTCTGCTCTTAACACTTGCTTAAAGCTTACTTAGTGGTCGTATGGATCCCTTGATTCACTGTATTTTCTAATCCATTTTTGAAAATCAGCTGGTCTTACGCATCTGTTTGGTTTAACTCCAAGTCTTCTGGGACTTGGTCCTATTCGGAGTCCTTCAAACCAGTCTGTTGGAAATAGTGACTCATGTAGCCCTGGACTGGCCTTAGTGTCACCCGGTTTTCTACGTGATGAGGTGGTTTTTGGTTTCTTCACATTACTCTCAAATGATCTCTCACGGTGTTCATCCCTTCAAATTGTTTCTAGTCCTTGCCCTAATATCCAATCCCGGATGGAATACCCTTGGTTTCTTCACATTACTCTCAGATGATCTCTCACGGTGTTCATCCCTTTGAATTGTTTCTGGTCCTTGCCCTAACATCCAATCTCGGATGGAATACCCTTGGTATTTGGTTTGTTCTACCTCCTCAGGAGTCATCATAACAAAGTTGTTGTTATAACAATCCCTAAACAGGTAGGTTGGTAGGTTTGCTGATCCCTTATCTTTGATCTTGAAGATATAGATGATCTTCATGGACGTTAATTGTCCTGGTTTGGCATGAGAAGTCCACAGAAGATCTCTTACTTTCTATCTTCCCAACAATAGACTCCGATCCTAGGATTATCCGTACTAAGCCATTTCAAAGGCTTCAACTCTACTTGATCATATCCCTCGAATTCTATAGTTGGTTTGCTGACATAAATGGAGTTATGGTGTTTACTTCTAACCCCCATTTGTCTATCATGTCAGGGTTTTTGACCTGTAAATACTGAGTTCCATTTCGATCCATGTACATTTTTCCTTGTTTGTTTGCTTAACCTCTTCTTCAAACTCAAGGCCATGGTCATCAATGCGAATAGCATACTCCTCTTTAGGGTCCAAGTAAACCTGGGATCCATGACGGTTAGTCTTGTAAAAAGATAGTATATGCTTATAGTGCACTGTCCTTCCGATTTCTGAGTGAGTCGAGTAAGAAGAAATTTCGGATGTTGAGTTTGAAAAAGTGTCTAAGACTTCTTCAAGAATTGTGTGCAAGGAATTGCCTTGATTCACGCTTTCTTTGGTGGATACTCTACTGGAGGTTTCTCCGAGTATGCCCTGATTTCCTCGTACACGACCAGATCTAAGGTTCATATAGACTTATGAAGCCCTAGATAGAGTACTCACCTTTGGATTGACTTGTCGTCAATTTCCACTTGATTCAATTGTAACTTTCTATCAAGCGACTGATTCCTCGTCTGCAAACTGATTCCTGTACAAATTTGATCAAGTTAGCTATTCTTTTATAAAGACAATAGAGTTTTTGCTAACTCTGATAATTGGTCTTTGTGTATCACTTCAAATTGAGCTATGAGAGTCAAAATTTTGACTTTCAAATTCGACTTTAGCAAAAATCAAAGGTTTGATCTGCAACCTGAAAACTAAGTGTACATGTATCAATTGTGATCCGATTGAACCCAAAATTGCCTTGTGGCTTTATATTATGTTGGTCTATCACTGTATAAGTTCAAAAGCAAAAAATGATGTCTCTGGATAGCAAAAGTAAATAATCACAATTATTTACTTTTATCAGTTTTTTGTACTTTCTTGATTGGTTTGGTAAGTATACAACTTGTTAGAGTTCTTGGATAAGTTTAAACAAGTGTGGACAAATTTGTATCAAGTTTATCAATTGTTTTGTGTCCGCATACTCTGATTTCGAGAATCTGGCTTAAGTCTCACTTTTGGGATCCAAATTTCACCAAAATGGATTTGTGAGGTCTACTTGATGTGCTTGACCTTGTGGTCTACTCAACTTTGCAAAATCATCAAGTTTTAAAGCAGAATCTGTATATAATCGTGATTATTTACTTTTGACAATTTTTTGTTAATTTTTTTCCCAACTTTGACACGGATCTGTTAACACTAGATTGGTAACCTAACAAGACATAAAAGTGTCCTTTCAGGGTTTTGAAAAAAACCTCCAAAACCATAGTAGATCCACTCATTTTGTAAAATCCTTTCACGAGGTTATAGTTCAAGGCCTACTACACATGTAAAAAATAAGAAACTTGTAAAATTTCTCATCTTTTGGTCACACCAAGCCTCCAAAGTTGATGGACCAGTACATTTTCATCAAAACAGTCATTTCTTACGTTTTGTTGCATAAAAATAAGATTAGGGATTTTTATAGGACCTGAGATAAATTCCCTAGTTAACTTCAATGGGTTGGTGATCAGAACATATGATTTCTTCTCACTCACTATTTTTTGTTTTTCCAAAAGAAATAGGTACAAAAAAGTTGAATTTTTATCATTCTGCAAACCTATCATCAAAGTTTCTATAGCCACGCTCAATACAAATAATATATGCATGTTTTCTTATTTCCCTATTGTCCTTTAGGTTCATAAGGAGCCATGGAGCATGTCAAAATAATAATACATCTCTTACAAAGGGGAATCTTGGGGACAAAGATGAAGTGCTAAATACAGCAGACATGAAAAATCTGGATTCAAAATTATGAGTTGTAGAATCCCATAGAAACTATTCAATATCTAGACAAATTTGATCCTTATGACTAGATATGGTTACTACCTACAAAATGCATGTAGTTGTCACAAGAAACTAACAATATTGAAAAAGCTACACTTGATAGACTAGAATGTTTCGTTTTCTTCTATAATTGAAAAAATCAACCATCGTTGTCTACTATGCAAAATAGGGTATTAGGTGCCCCAAAACTCAAGGAATATTAGCTTTATGTTACAATATGCGACATAGAAAATCAAAACTGCATTTGGATATCATGAAAGCCACCAAAAAAATCATAGAAGAGCTAAAATTGGCTAAAAAACAGGATTTAACAATTTTTGTAATTTGGTCATAACTTACAACTTTAACATTTATTTCTCCCTAGAAGCATCAGGACATGTTGAGGACTACTAAAGATAGTTCTCTAGCATTATAGACCTCACAAACATGAATTCTAGAGTGGCATAGTTGCAAAAAGTTGAAAAAAGCCAAAAACAGGACCCGTTTTTCCACACAGTTTAGGTTGTGAAATGTTGTGCAAGGACAAGGTTAAAGATGGAATTGATATTCCAAAAAAATGTCGAGTTTTTTTCAGCTCATGAGACAACTTTCTAGATAGATAGCACCTCAAAATCCATTTTGAAACTCTTGACATAATTCAAGGAAAATGGTCACTTAACAGGACATAAAAATGTCCTAGGACATAAAAGTGTCCCATTACCAACCTAGTGTTAAGCACCTTAAGTCAAGGTCACTAGCCAAGTTTCATAAAGTTTGGACAATTTTTGGTCAAAAGGTCATTAATTATCTGTCCGCAGACTAATTTTGCAATTTTAGTCACAAATTTCACTCCAGCGGGCCAAATCTTACCAAATTTCGTTTGTGGGCTTATTACAACATGATGAAGCTAGTGGTATGCAAAATTGGTCAAAAAAGTTAAAAAATAGGGCAGATGTAAATAATCATGATTATTTACTTCAGAAATTTTTTAACAAATTTTTGGTCAATTGAGCATATACACATGTTTATCACATCAGCATAAGACTATGAATCAAATTTCAACAAGCTTGGATAAATTTTCCCTAATTTATACTCAAGATTTAAAAAGTCAGTACAAACTTTAGTTTTTACCCAGTTTTTTGCCAGTTTAGTGATCCAAATCTCTTGGGCCTTTACTAAAGTTGTTTGTACACATGCCATGAGTCAATGGTATGAACCTTGGCTAATTTAGAGCAAAAAGTTAATAATCACGATTATTAACTTTAGGCTTGAAATGAGCATTTGTTTGCAATTTTCTCAAGGAGAATCTGTATATGAGCTATTTTAAGCCTATGAATCAAGTCAAAACTTAATTTGGCCTAAAATATCAAGAAAAAGTAAATAATCTCAGTTTTGGCCAACTCTTGAAATTTTTTACCTCGAAGTGTCTTTGAGCTAACCAATTGGTTCAGACAACTCTTAGGCTTACTCTCCAGTCGGATTGAGTGGATGCGAGTCTTTTCGAGCTATTTCTAGCCGTAGACCTGAAATTCTGCAACTTCCAATAACAACTCACACTTGATTCTTTCAGAGAGAGCAATGTTCTCAAATCCACCTCGGATCCTACTTACCCTAATCCTAGATTCTCATGCAATGGGGTTGTGGAAAGTGTCCACAAACACTCGTTTTCTTGTGTTTTTTATGTTTTTTAGAGTCTTGATCTTAAGACTTGTCTCGTCTACCAATCATTCTCCAAATCCTAATCTAAATCTACAATCCTACAGTCCTAAAGGTACTCAGCAAGTACGATTACTTCCAAGCTACCTGTACACAACAAAAGACGACAATCTTAAGCTATGCAGTTCCTAAAAGAAAGTTTTGAACTCTAGACGAACCTAGAGGACAACTACACAAAATGCTTGTGTTTTTTCCTAGTTTAGGTCTCTTCAATCCTCGGTAGCGGCGCCAAATATGGGACGCATGTCATAACCTCACCATCCTATCTTATTGCAGTATTAGCAAGAACCACAATTAATTTGTCAAACCATGGGACGAAGCTGACTCGACTAGTGCATAGAGGCTACAAGAGATTTTTGGAAAACAACTAACAACTCGCATCTAACTCAATTTACACTCAAGTGACTGAAATCACTAAAATCCAATCGCTCATCGGCAAGCAAATCACATTTGTTACAACATCAAATGACATCCAAACATAATGAAACTTCTAGGGAAAGTTTATAAGACCTAAGCACACATGCCTAAGGTCTCAAACCCCAATTTAGGTCAAGTTCCAAAATCGTGATTATTAATAGCAGTGGATTTTTTACCTAGTCGTTTTTTACCCAGAATGCATCTAAATGCTTAGCAATGATACCCCAATACCCCACCTATGCTTAGTTTTCGATTTAAAAGTATAAATTCCTAGTTATGATGAAATTAGGCCACGGGTCAGCGACGCCAAAAGCTACAAAATACTGTGAATGGCTTACGTCAATGTGTAGAGCTCTTACCTGCGATTGCAATGCAAAAAATGCAATCGAAATGTGACAACCAGAGAGGGAGTAGGAATCACGATAGGAGAGAAGTGAGCGCCGTTAGCTCACGCTGTGTATTTCTTATCCAAAAACTTATAAAAAAACTTACAAAAATTGGCATTTATACCTTTGCCAAGGTTTTTGGGTGGTCAAAACTAATAATCTGGAGTTCTACCAAAGCTGGGAAATGACTGGCTGATACAATCTAGAAGCTTGTAGCCCCGGCTCATTAATTACAAGGTTTATCTGAGAAAATAGGAGTTACAATATTCCCGACTAATTAAAATAATAAATGTTTTACAAGGAGAACTCCGAAAAATGGTGTTCACGTTAGCTTGTTGCTAACACTAAAGCTACAATATTCTCGTCATTAGGCATGGAAAGAGAATATAGCTCAATTTTAATGCTCATTTTGGAGTACTTGGCTTTAGGACGAATGACTCTCTCTAATTCTACCCAAGTAGCATTTGAAGATTGTACGTCTTCCAAATAATGAATGAAATCTTCTTTACGAGATGTCAGAATAATGCCTAATGCTTGCGTGTCCTTGCATTGTTGCTTGGTAGATAGAGCTCTTGTAACTGCAGCGGATGTGCCAGCTTCATCGGTTGATAAGGGTTTCATGACACTCCCTCAGGTTCTTTCGCATCAAATAGCCTGTTACTTTAATTTTCCAAGTATGAAATCTGGAACCGTTGAATTTTTCTACCTTCAATGTCATATTGTAGTCTATTTTGGCATTTCAAGGTGCTATAATTTTGGTTGATTATTTGCTATACTGTTTGTCTTGATGACTAGCTTTGTTATACCACCATCAGGCTTCAAAGTGTTTGAGAGGTAGATGCTTTGCAATATATTTACAAAACTAGAATTTTCAGGGCTTTTTTTTGTTGAGTTTGAAAGTTGTCAACCGGTCAGGATCACTAACCAAATAGCGATCATTGAGGATGTGAATAAGCTCTTATGAGGGTGTGAATAAGATCTTTCTTAAAGCCCAAAGGCTAAATAAAGGCGACCGGCTCAAAGAGTGTGAAAATTTGTAACAAAAACAAACTCTGTAATGGTAGCAGCACGCAGATGATCAAGCCAAAGGCTGTTTTTCTCCAGAGCAACCAGTAGAGGCAAATCTGGAAGATGATTCAATGTTGAAACTTAACTAGCATGCCAGGGCAAAGAGATTGGGGGCGACTGCAAAAAATACTCAGCAGGTCGATGAACTTTGGGTTTCTTCTACATAAGGCTACTCCTATGGAGAGGCTTTTGAACGCAAGCCTTCAAAGCACAATACTCCAATGCTGTAATACCAGTTGATGGGGAGGCTAGGGTGGATGGTGGCGAGAGAAATCCATGGCAAGAGGAGGTGCACACACACACACACACACATAGAGAGAGAGATATTGAACAAGAGAGAGAGCACGACACAGTATAAAAGGCAACTCTAGTGATTTATACTAGTTTGTAAGAAAACCTTACATATATAGAGTTAAAACATGCACATTCCATGCAAACTGGAGGTCTTAATGCATGCCATAAAGCTTGTCCTCATGGGAAAAATGGGCTTGTAAACCCAAAAACTAGCACAAGAAAGAGTTCGAGAACCCCAAAAGTGTTCTGTGAAGTACAATTTTGTAAATAACACATTTTGTATTTAAGAGAAAACATTGCATACTCTCTACTTGAGAGCATTTTGTATTTAAGAGAAAACATAGCATACTTTCTACTTGAGAGCATTTTGTAAAGATAAAACATTACATACTCATATTTTTTGTAAAGAGAAAAAATTACAAATTATCTCTTGAGAGAATGATGTTTTATTACTTTCATTGGCTCCATTTCCTGTGTAGCTCCCAATCAAGTCTTGCAATTTTTGTTGCAATTGTGGCAGTCCTTGCATTTGTCTCTGCATGTTTTTCATAGTCCAAATATGTTGACAACAACATGTCAAGGCCCAATCAATAATCCATGCCGTCCTCCAACCCCACCCCAAATGAGCCTAGGAAATCTGCCAGCCATGGTGGAAGTTCTTTCAAGTAAGTGAAGATAGTGAAAACTAGCTGAGGGTCTTCTTCATTATCTTCCTTATCTTCCAACTCTTCCTCATCTTCATTCTCTTCCTTATCATGGGCTTTTATCTTCTCCTTCTTGCTCACAAGAAATGAGGAAGAGGAGCCAAAATCCTTACCCATATCTCTTGACCTATTGCTGCTCACAAACCTAAACCGGGTTTCCCTATTTATACAATATTGATGACATTGACATCAAACAAGAAATCTAAACAATAAAAACTAAATAAGATATAAAGCAAGGCACCTGAACAATAAAAATGAAATAAGATATCAAACAAGACATGTAAACCAAAATGTCATTTCTCGTTGATATGGCAATGTACAAAATGTCAATCTACTACAAAATAACAACCAACATTTGTACAATATACAAATTTGATACTACCTTAGAAGTTTGATACAAAATAGGACTTAGCAAGATTTAGCAGGCTTTAGCTTGGAAGAAGACGTACTATTCCTTCTGGCACTTCTTCACATAAAACTTTCTTCTTAATCCTCCTTGGGACCTGCAATTCATATTGAAAAATAGGAAAAGTAAGAATAGATCACACACAAAATGTTCCATAAAAAAAGAAACTATTTTCCTACATGCCTTCTTTCCAGCTATCTGGAAAGAAAAATTTGAAGGTAAATCTATCTCGTCATTTTGTAAGTACTCTCTCACTTGCTACAATGAGCAATTGGTTCTTATCTTCAATGTTGCCAAGTGTTCATTAATCAATGTCCTGAATGGGGTTCTTATTGAAATCATCCATGTTTTTCTCTACAGCAACCAAGTCCTCCCCCACATGATGCCATTTACTTTAAAAAAATGAAATAATGAAATTTTGGGTATGGACAATGTATTTACAGGTAATGGTCACATTGCAAAAGACCCCATGCACTATTTTTTGACTCCAAACCTCATCCACAAAGCACTTAACCGATGGAATTGTTCTAGAGACTTTCACATCAAGCTTTGCAAATAAATCCACAAAAACAAAAATAGGCATATACATTGAAACTTTGCTTAGCTTGCTTGCAGTGTTGGCCTTTAGACATTCTTGGATCTCTATTAGAAGCAAGCTAACCCATGTAACATTTTTTGGGATGTAAAAAAACTTATTCTTCTGATAAATTGGGAATATTGTAATTCCTATTTTACAGGTGGATATTGTAATCAATGAGCTGGGGCTATAAGCTTCCAGATTGTATAAACTTATCCTTAGTTAGAGCTCCTAGATTATTAATATTTGACCAAAGAAACCTTGGCTAAGGTTTAAAATCCATTTTTTGTAAGGTATTTTTGAGTTCTGGATAATAGAAACAGAGTGTGAGCTAACAACGCTCGCTTCTCTCCTTCTCGTGCTTCCTACTCCCGTGTCTGTTGTCACATGGCAGTGCCATTTGTTGCATTGCAACCGCAGGTAGGAGCTCTATGCATTGATGTTGAGAAGGGAGAAGAAGAGGAAACTCACACAACATGTTGAATACTCGCCTCCCTATAGCCCAGTGAATATCCAACAGCCCAAACCACACAGACTCACACACACTATAGCACAATCTACAAATCCCTATTGTATTAGCTCGCTCTCGGGCATCACCAATTACGCACGCTCATAATCAATCAATTTTCCCTTCATACACCTAAACATCAACACTCAACCCCACAAACATTGTTTCCCTAAACATATGTTCGCTGATACCTGCCATACCTCTCGTATCCTCTCACACAATATCTCTTGCTCTTTCTTGGAACGCACACACACACAACTTGGGGGCAACACATGCACACAACCAAACAAAGGCACAATATGTCATCAAGCTGAGACAGAGAAAATGACGGAGAATTAAAAAAACCTTCAGGCTATGACCCATTTCAATTCAATTCAACAGTATGAGAGCAATGTACAATGATAATCTTGATCGGCTTCTTTCCCTTCATATATCTTCCTCAAAAATACCATGGACAGTCCTCTCTTTCTCATGAGCTTGCAAGTGGTGGCCTTCTTCCACCTTCAGTGGCTTTGCTTTGCCTCATGGGCCCCTTTATTTTACTGTCGGGGTGATCCTTTTTAAGACTTCATACTTCCACTTTTCAGCTCTTTTAATAGCCTTGTTAGATGCATCCCTCAATTGATGGTGCCATCAGTCTTCCAACTTTTCGCAACAATGCCTTTAGAGCTTTTTGAAAACTTGACAATTGCCGCCCTTTTGTATTCCTCTACTCATAGTAACCTTCGCTTACAGTTGGTTGCTCCCTCTCATGCGCTATATGTAGCCCACCTCCCCCTCTTCATTTACTTGGTGACACCTTTCCTTGCACTAGCCTGCACCTGGTGCACCTTAGCCTCCTTCCATCACCTCGTTGCCTCTCCGCAGCTTTACTGGTGTCCCTCTCTTGTAGATCAACACCCTTGATGGTGCCTAGTTACTGGCCCTAGCAGCTCCTTTCCATGCCTTTACGAGCCCCTCTTTGTACTTGCCCCAGTGCATGGCACCACTTCGTCTCCTTTCCCATGCAGCACTTGATGCTAACCATGCCTCCTCCTAGCATGCCTATCAATGGGTCTTGTTTCCTGGCGATCTTACCTCATGTAGTGCCACATCTTCCCGGCATGCAGCTCGTCCCTAGCTTCATCTCCAAACTTGGCCACTCAGCTGGCATGGACCCAACACCTGTTGATAGCGCCACCTCATGCTTTCCCCAATCTGCTCATGCTCGCTTAGTTTAGCATGGCGGCCAACTTTCAAAAAAGTTTTTGTTTTTTTTTGCGACTTGGCTTGCGCTCCCACGCTAAGGCTTGAATGCCATCGTATTGAGCTTTGCGTTGAGAGAGAATCTTGCCAAAAAAACTATGATCCCACGACCTTTGAGCCACTCTCTTCCGAGATCCAGTCAAGGAGTAGATAAACACCTTCCCTCCAGCACATGACAAGCTTTAAACTAGCCGACCTTGATGCCCAATTTGGCATACACATTAGTACAGGCATCATCCTTTTCGAGTCTAGCGGGCCCAAAAAATCATTGTAGACCTTCAAAATGCTGCATCTCGCATACACACCCAATAGTACCTGTCACAATTTGCATTTAGCACACATGAACAAGCGTTGTTTTAGCACACTATCTACTGCCATATGTCTGCTGCTATTATGATAATGGATCGACACAAACCAATTGCACCATCATTGCTCAACCTGCTGGTTGAACATCTATGTTCAACCAAGAAAAGCCTTTATTGTCAGGAAAAATGTAAACCTGCCAACACTAAGAAAAGATGAAAGAAAATCATATGAACAAAGTATTATTCATGTCTTTTTGCTGTTTTGGACGTCAACCCTCAACTGGGATGCCCAACCCCTTCAACAAGAATATGACGTATATCCGGTGTTAGAATCCTGTCGAAGTAGAGTTTGAGACGAACCCCATTCACTCTATGCGGAAGAGGATTACCATTGGATTGCTCTAACTAATAAGTAGCAGTAGGAAAAGCTTTGAAAATATTATATGATCCAGTCCACTTTTTCTTGAATTTCTTCTGGAACGTGAAATCAAGGTAGCTCTCATACTTCATGACTAAATCACCTTCATGCAGCTCCTTCTCTGGCAACTTTTGGCTGAACTTCACCATCGCTTTTCCCTTTGTTGCACAAATAAATCTGTTGCAGCCTCTCGATCCATCTTTAAAGTCTCCAAGTGTGTGATCCCGTCCTACAAAACATCTCTTGGATTCGCATTAGCTTTCCATAAACCTTTTAATGCACCTAGATGGATGTGTATAGGTAACATTGCATCCTTACCAAACACCAACTCATAAGGAGGGAAATTTGTGGCCACTTTATAAGAAGTTCTGTAGGCCCACAAGCATTTATCAAGATTCACCTCCTAGTCTTCCACCGGCTTATATATATACTTGGTGAGCATTTTAATGATTTGACCATTTTCACTTTCTACTAAACCATTACACTGTGGGTGATAGGGAGCTGAGAATCTATGTTGAATCCCCATCTTCTCTACCAATGCACACACTAGTTTACTGCAAAATCCCTGTCCTCTATCTAATATCAAAAGCCATGGTACTCCAAACAAAAAGCAGATAGAATCAAAGAAAATTTGAGAAACCGTAAGATCATTTACCTCCTTGACCGCTTTGGCTTCTACCCATCTGGTGAGGTAGTCGATAGCTACCAAAATGTACTTTTTTCCACTTGTAAACTTGGGAAGTGATCCAATAGCGTCCAAACCCCGTTTTTTGAATGCATTTTGGGCCAAGATAGCCCCTTGTGATTCTGCTACTAGACGCCGCTCTCCCATAATGTGACACTCATGACATGTCTTACACCAGTAATGAACATCTCGTACAAGAGATGACCACCAAAAACCTACTATGAGGATGCGAAAGAGTACCTACTCTTTACCTTGATGCCCGCTTTCTTCATGACATTGTGTCCAAACCATGCCAATTTCCTCCTTATAGAGAACCCTCCTCAATACTCCATCATGGCCGATACCATAACGTCTTCGCCTACTAAGGTGAACCTGCTAGACTTTTGAGAAACTCTTTTCCTTTGTAGCTTGTACATGCCTGCGGGAATTTGACCTGTGCTCAAGAAATCATCAACATCTTTTAGTGTTGCCCAACCTACGTAGCTGGCAAGTTTTACATATAAACCTATAACATGCATTTGTACTTGGCTACTACTGGCCAACTGGTCATCTTCTTGATTTTTCTCTATCCTGATATGCTTGAATTGCACCACTTCAAAAAACTTCAACAACTTTTTAATAGGAAAAACCAATTCTTGAGAGAGTCCCTCTTCACCTACAATTGCCCCAAGAGTTGTTTGATTACCAAAAGAGAATCTCCCTTCATTGTGAGCCTGGATATCCCATTCTCAATACACTTCTTAAAACCCAAGTGTAGAGCCAAGTATTCCGCCTCGTTGTTTGTGTGCATATTCTCCAAATCATAAGCCTTTGAAAAATAGTGTTACCTTGTGGATCATGTATAACGACCCTGCCTCCGACTTTTTGTACAACCTTCCAGTAAGCACCATCAAACCACATAACAAAATCTTCTTTTAGATCAGGTTCATTGTTTGCCTTTTCTCAAACCACCCTAGGATACAATGACAAGTCCACACCTTTACTTAGTAACACCTCTACGAGATGTGACCTGCAAGTGTGATCAAATTTAAATTCAAAGTTGAACTCTTGTACTTCTAGCACCCACTTCATAATGGGTCTCCCTGGTCATAGGTGAATCACCACTTTAGGTAGTAAATTGTTAGAGGTAAGAACGTAAAACTTGCAATCAATCAAATGCACTTTGAACTTCCTATAGCCAAACACTAATGTCATCACCCACTCTTCAGCCTCTGTGTAAGACATCTGCCCTGGACTGATGACCTGAATTTTGAAGTAGATGGGTTTGTAGCATCACCCCACCTTCCGTAATAGGACTGCACCAATTACACTTGTACCCACCGTCATAGCAACATAAAAATCATCCTCACGATTGGGAGGACAAACAGTAGGCAATTGACATAGAATCTCTTTAATCCTGTCAAAGGCTACCTGTGTGTCTTTATTCCATTGAAACCATGAACCTGCTGACTCATTTTTTGAAGAGGGTATGCTACTGTGAAAGCATCCAAAAGAATCGAGAGAGGTACTTTAATTTATACACAAATGATGCCAAACATGTAGCACTTTTGGGAGGCTCCATCAACTCATGAGATTTTATCTTTTCCGGATCAGCTTCAATACCATTTTGTGAGACCACATGCCCCAGCAAATGAGCTCAAGGTTGAGCTACCTTACACTTTTTGGGAGTTAATTGACCATCGGCTTCATCCAATCATTGAAAGCATAACTTTAACTTTGACAAATGATCAACCCTGGAAATGTAACACCCTATGTCATCCATGAAAACCCTAATGAACTTACCAAGATAGGGACCAAACACTTTATTCATCTAATCTTGAAATGTTGCATAAGCATTCACCAAGCCAAAGGGAATTCTGCGATAGGTAAAACAGCCCCATGGAGAAATGAAAGTGGTTTTCTTGATCTTCAAGTGCAATACCTATCTGGAAGTATCTAGAGAAGCCGTCCATAATAGAATACCTCTCATGACCTGCAATTTGATTTTAAATTTCATCCTCAAAGGGTAAAGGAGAATAATCCCTGTTGGTGGAAGCATTCAAAGGTTTATAATCAGCACCATTTACCGTTCTTCTTAGGCATTATGATGACACCCGGGGAGATCCATTCAGACTCTTGCATTGGAGAGATAATACCTACCTCCAATAGTTTGTTGATTTCCTTCCATAGAGCCTCCTGCTGAATTTCATCCAATCTCCTTAGCTTTTGCACCTTTGGTTGATACCCCTCCTTGAGTATAATCCTGTGTTTGACTTCCTTGGCACCTTGTAAATCTTTATACGCAGTGGAAAATAGATTAGGGTAGGATGCACGAAGCTGCACATAGTTCTCCTTCTCTTGCTTTGTTAAGTCCTCTCCTAGCATACCTTTTACCTCATAGCATCAATATGAGAAACTTGAGCTTGCATAACTTCTTTTGGAATAGAGTTATCGACAGTAACCCCAAAGAGATCAGCATCAACATGGAGGAGGTCGTCATCACTCTCTTCCCCTTCTGTATTTGTGTAGTCTTCATCATAGATCGACTCTGTCTCGCATTTTTAGCTTGTCATTGAACGATCTCCCCCATCCTTTGCCATGGGATGGGAGAAACTCTCCCATGTCCGTGTTAGGAAATAAGATGTAGCTAAATAGATAATTGAGTATATTACTTAATGGAGAGAGACATATTTATATACACGAGATTATAGAGTAGAGAGAGAGAGAGAGAGTACACACGATATACGTGGTTCACCCAATGTGGGCTACGCCCACGGGAAAGCAGCCACTCAATGGCTTTAGTACTTCAAAACAAGAAGTAGTTTACAAAGGGATTATACCCTTAATGGAGCTCCCGCCTTGCTTCACTCTCACCACCTCACACTCACCTTGTTACATCAACTGCACACTATGAAATGTGTGTAGAAATGGCCTCCTTTTATAGGCCAAAAGGGCTGCCCTCTCTTATGAGAGACAGCCATGTGTAGCCGCCCTTGTGCGAATAAGTCCAAATCGGACCCTCCAATCCGCCCATGTGTGGCCGCCCTTGAGAAGACAAGTCCGCTTTTGAATTCGGCCACCGGCCATTGACTTTCGACCACTGGCCACCGGCCAACCGACCGGTTGTTTTCCGACCACTTTCCGGCCGTCGTCCGGCCATAATATTCCGGCAAAAAAAAGTCTCGGGGGCCTCCGCCCCCGAGGCCTTTAAAGTTGCCCCTGATTCTTGTCCGTGAAAATTTTGGTTTCCGTTGAGTGATTTTCCTTCACGCACGATGGCTTCTCCTCATAATGGGGGCCTTACAAATGTGCGCTCTTACCACAGAAAATTACAAGGGTAAATCAGGCTCCATACTTAACAGTCCGTAAGTCAAGCATTACCTGTCTATCATTCTCTTTATCAAACAAAGTAAATACCCCTTTTCCTCAATCCTTCTTGGCCCCAATTGCAAGAAGCCATGGTCTACCCAATATGATAGGATAGGCGTTGTCGCCTACTTTCATAACAAAGAAATCAATAAGGGATTCAACACCCATGACTTTTACCTTCACATCCCGTGCTATGCCCAAACACCTTGCTTTGGTATGTCCTCATTTGTAAATTAGACCTTAACATTTCTTTAACTCTTGCATTCTTCATGGAAGATTTGGTCATGACACACACTTGTGCCCCTACATCGATATATGCTTGTACCTACATCTTCTTCTCAATAAGAGCGTCAGCAAGAGGAAGCACATCCGGTGGACTCCCAACCCTCAATGCTAGGTTCTTCAATGTATGCACTCTTGGTTTTGTTTGTGGGAGCTTGGTATGGTACTAGCACTAGTAGACCACTGATGTAGCAACTTAGGACTTAAAGCAAGCAACTGAACAAAAGTAATGTTAGCCTTCTGGCTCTTGACATCACTCACCAAGTCATATTCCGGATGATCCCTTCCAAGCTGGTAGTCAAATTGCTTGATTTTGCACCTTCTTCTTCTTTTGCTTGTCTCTACTGGCTCTCTACCTTCATTGACCTTCCCTTTGCCTTTGAGAGATCTGGTCTCTTGCTTTGTCTCCGTCTCTCTTCCTTCATGTGTCCTCTTGTTGGCCAAAACATCTACCACGTGCTCATCTAATCCAATTATGTTAACACGATGAACCTCTTCATTACCTTGAGGAGCGGGAGGTAGAGGATTGTCACTTGGTTGCTTTGCCCGTTGAGTTTCCCTTGCCCTCTCCCTCTTCCAAATAGCAGATACATACCTTCCCTTTCTCTGGTGGATGTGGGCAATACGATGCATGAGGCCCTTCTTCGCCGCATAGCAACGACAAGGTAATTGTCTATCTCTTCCCCTTCCCGTTCTCTGTTGCCCTCTGTCCATTATACTCAAACAAAGCTCTTGCATTTGTATTGATAAGTCTTGAACAGTACTACCTAGTGTTGAGGAATAGCCACAACTCCTTGATTCGCTTGATCCTCTGCACGAACCTCATCTTGAGGGCTTGGTGGCTGCTCGTAACCCATCATACCTTGCTCGCTCCTCTTCTTGATCTTGCCGCTCTTTGATCAAGCAATTGCTACAACACCATTGTAGTTCTTAGGGCTTTTGAATTCCACCTTTTCTCGTACCTTAGGATGTAGGCATGCCATAAATTTTTCCATCTTGAAATAGTTGACATTGGCCAATTGCATTGTTGTTGCTAATTCTACCTAACGTTGTCGTGTTGTGACACGTACATAGTGGGAACGCATACTACAAGAGTTATCTTGTAGCTTTTTAGATACATAGTTATATTTTCTATAATGTACATATGCATATTTCAGTATAATAATATTCTTTCTATCTCATCCTATTATTTATCTCAAGGGTAACCTATTCTTACATTACCATCAGAAAATACTATGGGAAAAGCGTCAATAGCTCCGCCTCTTTAACTTGGGGCAAAAAGCATTGATTCTTTATTTCGACTATCTCATTATCATCTCACACCCTAACTAGATCCTATATCTAGGGTAAACTCCAATATATATAAATATATTCTATGTATTTTTCATATTTTTCTTATATATTTCTTTTTAAATAGCTACTAGGCATGATTTCAAAGATACACTTATTTTAATGCATTATTGC
This sequence comes from Adiantum capillus-veneris, assembly GCF_014529385.1. Classification (NCBI taxonomy): domain Eukaryota; kingdom Viridiplantae; phylum Streptophyta; class Polypodiopsida; order Polypodiales; family Pteridaceae; genus Adiantum; species Adiantum capillus-veneris. Next base: position 56,859,818 of record NC_140933.1, on the reverse strand, counting down.
ATGCATGATTACAAAGCTTTGTCAAGGAGAAATGTCATGCTTTCATATGGCATGAGGTGTCCTTTGGAATCAAATGAAAGCCTAGGCTAAGGGGACCACAGGAAGACTTTTTCTGCCAGAAATGGACCCTATTTTGATGATTTTTTTGCACAAGGTTCCAATCCGAATTGGAAAATGCATATAAAAAGGAAGTCATAGCTAATGAGCTGAAGTTTCTGCCCATATTTCTACTTTTTTATTTGGAGCCACGGTTGAGGAGATATAATCAAAATACTGGACCCCAGTCTGCCCACATCATGCAGGGACAACTCATTTCCAACTTTTCTAGTTTCTGTTCACATTGGCTCTTCTCTTCTTGTGTAAACCCTTGGGGGTTACCTTCACCTATAAAAGGGGACCTCTTCTTCCTTGAAAAGAACTCAAGCATTCAAGCCATTGATGAGAGGAATTCTTGAGGGAGTGAGTAGTAATGCCTAATTGTACTTAGCCATTAACATAAGCCCAAGCCTACACTTTCTCCTACAGGAAGACTAGCCATTCTTTTACGCTATCCTTGGAAGATCAACTCTAATTAAAGAAGGTGTTGGACTTGGCATATCAATCAACGTTGAATTCTCTCCTCTTCTTCTCTCTCCATCAATAATGGTGTCGAAGGGTTTGTCAAGTAAGATGTGTTCTACATTGATGTTTTCTTGATTTCTTGTTGTTTTCTTTTTCGTCTCTAATCCAACATATATATATATCTAATCTTATCTCCTTAACCAAACCTATCTCTCTCACTCTTAGTAATTCATCCTCTCTACAAATTTTCGGTTCTCCTTGCTACTACAGGTATAACTCTCCCCTCAGTATCCTTATTGCCTACGGGAAAAAATAGGGCTTGCGAGGGAAACTCTCTTCTCTTCTCTTCCCTTCTCTTCTCTCATATCTACATTTTACACATACTAGAGTTATCCTAGATGAATAATCCACATGATGATAATTTCTATCGCTTTCACTCTGTATGATCCATTAGAATTAATGTATGGATTAGCCGCCGTAAAATACACTTTCAACAACGTATAGTGTTTCTCTTTGGCGCAGAAAGGCTCAATGAAATACTTCTATCATCACATCCCACTATACTACCTCTCATAGAGTATAACTTTTCTTTTGACGTAAGCGTAGTTATCTTGCTATGAACCAAGAGGATTTGTACACACAATTAATCCCAATCACTAGACAAAATATATATATTATGGTAAGCACAAAACTACAATTCCAAAGAACAATTCGTAGCCTATTTGGTCAGCCAAGATTGAATGCCATTAACTCATCTATTAACCCGAACATGTTTCCCATGATACGATATGACCATAGCCTTGATGTTTTCATCTTTGTGTTGTTTTGACACTCTCTTTTGTGTTCTTTCTTTGTGTGTGTGAGTGCAAGAGAGAAAAAGTGAGACTTCTTTGACTGCACTTCATTCCAAACCCTAGTCTTCATGGCATGTATGGTTTAAATCCTTCATATAGTTTTTTGGAGTTCTCTCACAAAATCTCACAGCCATAAACCCGGTGCTTTCCTGGCAAGACCGCAAATTTCTCGACATATTTTTGGTGAATCCGACACGAAACTACGAGAGTGAGAATTTGTGGGTAACCATGGGTGATCATGTTGAGCAATAGGGTATGCGATGGTTCAGCATATGCTAGGATACGCAGCAAAGATGGTAAACGAGTTGTCCAATTTCTTATAGTTTGTGTAAACCCTGAAAGAAATCGTGACAACCTTAGAGAACATCCTCTACCAAAGGTAAGCAAAGAGTTTCATGATCATAGAGAAATGATGGGTTTTGGCCAAGTACCATTGTAAAGCGGGATTGAAGTGGTACAGAAAGAAAAAGGGTCTCGACTGATCCAAAAATAGGTGAAACTTTCTCAACGATCTCATTGGTAACAGGGAATGGATCAGTATGTTTTACAAAACTTGAAGATTTGAAGAGATGTGAGAGGCAATATGTGCATAATGTACAAATAGGCCTGAAAAAGAGTGGGTTGCTAAAGCATACTGAAAATGTTTTGGGTTTGTGTGAACAAGTTTCTTTTGTAGATACTATGGGTGAGCTTGATGCTAGAATGGGGTCTAGTTTTCATCTTGAAAATGAAGTTGTGGAAGTTTTCTCTATGGAAATGTATCAAGTAATAGAAGCCTTTAAAGAAAGCCAAACAGTTGGCCCAGAAGTCCATTTTGAAACTAAATACAAGAGTGTAGCAAATAAGGTGAAACCAGTAACTTCACCCTTACCACCCAACAATAGGGAAAAGATTGAGCAGGCTTCTTTACAACCAAGTTTGAGGAATCCTAAAAAGATCGGGCATACCTTCACAAAGGAGTCTTTTCAAGAGTTGCAGATTGGTTACGAGGAGTTTCTAACACAGGAGGAGACAAAGTGCTTCAAAGAAATGCTTTCAAAGCATGGTAAGGCTTTTGCATTTGAGCCACATGAGATAGGATGTGTTGATCCTTCTATTGTAGCTCCTATGGTAATTTTCACAATACCTCATGTGCCTTGGAATCTACGGCCTATTCCGGTTCCAAACGCTCATTTGCCAAAGTTAGTAGAGCTACTCAATGAGAAAATCAAAATGGGAATCTTGGAGCCTTCTTGTGATCCATACTCAAACAGGTGGTTCACAGTTCCAAAGAAGAATGGTTCTCTACGCTTCATCCAAGATATGCAACCACTGAACAAGGTGACAATTAGAAATGTAGGTACAGGTCCAATTGTGGATGAGTTTGTAGAGGCGTTTGCAGGGAGGGCAATCTACTCAATGGGGGATTTCTACTCAGGGTATGATCAATTTCAGCTTGCAATCGAAAGCAGAGACTTGACAACCATGAGGACACCTTTGGGTTTGGTAAGGATGTGTACCTTGCCACAGGGAGCAACCAACTCGGTTGCACATATGATGAATGGGATGAATAAGGTCTTACGTGACTTTATTCCTCAAATCACAGTGCCTTTCATTGATGATTTGCCTATCAAAGGATGTGAAGAAAGTGACAAAGATGAAGCTTTGGATCTCAAGGGATGTCGAAGGTTTGTGGTAGATCACATAAATGATTGTGATAAAATTCTATCTAGGTTGGAAGAAGTCAATCTTACATTGTCAGAAAAAAGTCTATGTTTGGTGTCAATGAAGTGCTCATTGTGGGGCACATGTGCGGGCCATATGGTAGGAAACCTTGTCCAACAAAGGTAGATGCCATCCAAAGAATGAAAGAAACATGTACTAGCATCACTGAGGTTAGAAGGTTTCTGGGAGCATGTGTCTTCTATGTTATTTGGATTCCACATTATGCACATGTAGCTGATCCTCTTTATCAGTTGCTTAGAAAGAATCAAAAGTTTAAATGGACAGAAGCACATGTAAAATCCATGAAAAAGCTAAAGGAGTTGCTCCAGTCAGCAACAACTTTGAGAAAGGTAGACTATGAGTGTCAAAGGCCAGTAATTGTGATAGTAGACACCAGTCTTATAGGGATTGGATGGGCAATAGGGCAAGATAACAAAGAAGGACACAGGTATGTGGTAATATTTGGAGCAAAGGTACTAAGTGCTCGCCAAAGAAACTATCCACAGATAAAGAGAGAGTTATGGGGTATGGTTACAGCCTTGAAAAGTGGGAAAGAGTACCTAATTGGTGCATGTGTGGTTGTAGAAACAGTTTGTCTACCACTTCTTGGGATGATTACCAACTGCTCAACGTCAGACATTGCTATGTTGCGGTGGATTGCCTACATTAAGTCCTTAAATCCCGAGTTCAAGCACATTGCAGGTAAAGACAATACAGTGGCAGATATGCTATCAAGGGCAAGGTATGAAGATGAGTCACATATGATTGATGAGGGAGATGATGTGGGCACAAAGTTCTATTCCATCTCTCATGTCAAAGGTAACTATGTCTGCATGACTAATACACTTGAATTGTTCTTGAAAGACCTTTATGAAGGTGATTGGCTTCTTATTGGAACTATTTGAGTACTCTAGCAAAACAGGATGATTGGTATGAACAAGAATTCAGGAGGATACACAAAAAAGCATATGGGTACTTTTTGAGGGATGGTTACTTGTGGAAGTATCCTAAACAAAAGGGTGTTACACCACAATAGGTTATATGTAAAAAAGAGACTCAAGTAAAGCTCATGCAAGAGTTTTATGAGAGTCTATGGGCTCGACACAGGGGTGTGTGGGAAACCTTCTCCAAGTTGAAAGAAAAATACTGGTGGAAGGTATGTATAAAGATGTATCTCAATTTGTAGAGTCATGTGTAACTTGTCAAATGTATTCAAATGTCCGACATTGTGATGGATTGCACCCTACATATCCACTAGCCATGCACTATAAATGGGTTGTGGATCTAGTCACAATGCCTTTAGGACTCTGGTAGATGAGATACTTGGTTCTTGCACGAGAGGACCTAACTAATCAGGTTGAAGGAAGAGCATTAAGAGCTAAAACCACAGAAGATGTGTGAAAATTCCTTCTTGATGAGGTGATTTTCCGTTATGGTTGTGTGGGAAAAATCACTGCAGATAGAGGTGAGCTGGATGCTGAGGAAGCAAGGGAGTTCTTTACCAGATTAGGAATCAAGCGTTCTCTTACCACAGCTTACAACCCTGAAGGCAATGGAAAGAGTGAAAGAGGGCATCCTCCTATCATCAAAGATTTGGCCAAGGCTTGTGAAGGAAGAGTTGGTGAGTGGCCAAAACTATTACCATATGCTTTATGGGCTAATCGTACAACACATAGCTCAGTAACTGGCTACATGCCTGCGGAGCTAATGTATGGTCAAAAGCCAGTGATGCCGATTGAAAATACAATTCCCACATGGAATGTACTACCTTGGCAAGAGGGGCTTAGCAGGGAAGATCTCCTTGCATTGCGCATAAGGAATCTAGAGAGAAGACCTGGAGACATTGAAGCTGCAAAAGAATGACTCAAAAATGCAAGGTTGAAAAACAAGGACTACTTTGATAAGCGAAATCTACTCAGAAGCAAAGCAATTGACAAAGGTGACTGGGTTTTAGTGTATGATAGTAGCCTTGATAACCAGCACACAATCGTGCGTAAGTTCTCAAAAAGATGGTTTGGACCGTATGTTGTAAAGCATGTGAATGAAAATGCTACTTACAGCTTGTCTGAACTAGATGGTACATAAGTAAAGATTCCCATTGCAGGAAAAAGGATCAAAATGTTTAAGAGAAGAGGAGACAATGATCCAGAAGATGTTGATGAGGAAGAAGAGCATCCAGTGAAGAAGAACGCAAGGAATATGTACAATAGGGCTAATCTTACAAAGAAATAATGTGGCTTATACCGGAGGATGTGCACGTTTAGAGGGGGTGGATGTCCTGCTGTGACACGTACATAGTGGGAACGCATGCTACAAGAGTTATCTTGTAACTTTTTAGATACATAGTTATATTTTCTATAATGTACATATGCATATTTAAGTATAATAATATGCTTTCTATCTCATCCTATTATTTATCTCAAGGGTAACCTATTCTTACTTTACCATCAAAAAATACTATGGGAAAAGCGTCAATAGCTCCGTCTCTTTAACTTGGGGCAAAAAGCATTGATTCTTTATTTCTACTATCTCATTATCATCTCACACCCTAGCTAGATCCTATATCTAGGGTAAACTCTAATATATATATATTCTATGTATTTTTCATATTTTTCTTATATTTCTTTTTAAATAGCTACTAGGGGGGAATCAAATCCTAGTGGGACACTAGGTGGCATGATTTTAAAGATACACTTATTTTAATGCATTATTGCAAGCATGATTACAAAGCTTTGTCAAGGAGAAATTTCATGCTTTCATATGGCATGAGGTGTCCTTTGGAATCGAATGAAAGTCTAGGCTAAGGGGACCACAGGAAGACTTTTGCTGCCAGAAATGGGCCCTATTTTGATGATTTTTTTGCACAAGGTTATAATCCGAATTGGAAAATGCATATAAAAAGGAAGTCGTAGCTAATGAGCTGAAGTTTCTGCCCATATTTTTACTTTCTTTTATTTGGAGCCAAGGTTGAGGAGATATGATCCAAATACTGGACCCAAGTCTGCCCACATCATGTAGGGACAGCTCATTTTCAACTTTTCCAGTTTCTGTTCACACTGGCTCTTTTCTTCTTGTGTAAACCCTTGGGGGTTACCTTCACCTATAAAAGTTGACATCTTCTTCCTTGAAAATAACTCAAGCATTCAAGCCATTGATGAGAGGAATTCTTGAGGGAGTGAGTAGTAATGCCTAATTGTACTTAGCCATTAACATAAGCCCAAGCCTACACTTTCTCCTACAGGAAGACTAGCCATTCTTTTACGCTATCCTTGGAAGATCAACTCTAATCAAAGAAGGTGTTGGACTTTGCGTATCAATCAACGTTGAATTCTCTCCTCTTCTTCTCTCTCCATCAATAATGGTGTTGAAGGGTTTGTCAAGTAAGATGTGTTCTACATTGATGTTTTCTTGATTTCTTGTTGTTTTCTTTTTCGTCTTTAATCCAACATATATATATATCTAATCTTATCTCCTTAACCAAACCTATCTCTCTCACTCTTAGTAATTCATCCTCTCTACAAATTTTCGGTTCTCCTTGCTACTACAGGTATAACTCTCCCCTCAGTATCCTTATTGCCTACGGGAAAAAATAGGGCTTGCGAGGGAAACTCTCTTCTCTTCTCTTCCCTTCTCTTCTCTCATATCTACATTTTACACATACTAGAGTTATCCTAGATGAATAATCCACATGATGATAATTTCTATCGCTTTCACTCTGTACGATCTATTAGAATGGTGGGACTAGTGTATGGACTATTCATGGACTTTAGCTCAATGAGCACATGGTGTTAGAATAATGAGTAAAAATAATAATAAAAATATGGAGGAGTTATGGATATGGAAAGATATTGGAATCATATGATATGGTCTCTCCTTGAATTATTTTGGGTGAAAGAGGAAAAGGTATGCAATTAAATAATATAATAAACGTAACCAATGAGTAGAAATCAATTTTTTGTTTTCACGAGGGTGAGGGTGAAAATGTGGGAGTGATTTGTATAAAGGAAAAATATGAGGTTAGAGTATGTACATATTGGCAAAAAATATAATTATGGTGTAAGAGGATGAAAGAAGGCATACACAGGTTTAATAAAACACACACCTAAGTATAAATATTTAAATAAAATACCAGAATAATTATAAAACTCTCTATATTTAGGCCATATATATAATGCAATATTTACACACAAATGGGCCATAATATATTTTAATTTATTTATTTTATTTATTTTTTTGGCTCAACTAGCCCAGTGACTAGCTAGCTGAGGGTTTTTAAGAAGATATGGGAAAAGCCCCCTAACTCACACACGCCTATGTACAGTGAAATGGTAGGGATAGCCATAGCATTTGGGTGAATTTGGTAGGGTGGAGTAACTTAATATGGCAATTACGGAGAGCCGAAAAACGGCTATAATTAGCTCTCGCCCAGGATGATGGTATATTCATGTACCATCATAGAGCATATTTTCCAAAGAGAGTGCTTCAGAGTCCTTGACGAAATCTTCATTGTTTGGCCCCTCAGGATTTTGGCTGGAGTTACACTCATGCTTCATGTAACAATACTTACATGAGACAGCAGCCTTTGGACAGATCTTTGGTAGATCCTTTGGTAAAAGGCGACTCAAATAGGGCTTCCAGCGATACCCGTTTACCTTCCTGGAGTGCTCTTTACCATTCAAGTCCATAAGCTGATAGTAACTAGAATTGAAAGACTTCTTGACTATGTATGGCCCTTGCCATCTAGTTTCAAACTTGGCATCAAAACGATTTTCAAGTCGATTGTCATACCTTAGCACAAGCTCTCCTTCCTTGATGCCTTTGTCCTTCAGTTTCTTGTCGTGCGTTTCTTTCGCTTGTGTGGCTTTCCTCTTGTAGCACTCGTATGCTGCTTCTCTTTTCCACTCAAGCTCCACTAACGTGAGAAGTCGATCCATCCATACCTCTTGATCATCTTGTGCTCCTTTGCCATGAAGTCGCATTGTTGGAATGTTGAGCTCGATAGGCTGCAAAGCCTCTTGACCATAGACCAAGTGAAATGGTGTGAACTCCGTGGCTTCCCTATATGTGGTTCGATATGCCCACAAGGCACCATCCAAGAAGTCATCCCATAATTTTGTCTTGTTTTGCACCATCTTTCTAATGATTCCTGCAATGACACCATTAGCCTTCTCCACCAAACCATTTGACTGTGGGTAGTATGGTGTGCTATGACAATGTAGAATGTGAAGCTCTTCACAAACTTCTGTGAGCAAGCCCTTCCTAAACCCTGGACCATTATCAGAAACAATCTCCAAAGGTGTGCCAAATCTGCAACAAATGTGATTGTACACAAACTTGCTAACTGTCCTCTCATTCACTCTTGCCACACTTTGAGCTTCCACCCACCTAGTCATATAGTCTACAGCCACTAGAATGTAGAATTTACCATTTTTTGTCCTAGGCAGAGGACCCATAGTATCAATGCCCCACTTTTCAAAGGGTCCATTTGCAAGCACTATTTGCCTCGGACCATGCACCAACCTTCTATTTCCATTTATCTGACAATTGTGACAGCTTTTACACCAATGCTGAACATCCACATGCAAGCTTGGCCAAACATACCCCGCAAGAAAAATCTTCTTCACAGTTGATTCTTGGGCAAAATGACCACCACATGCCTCTTCATGCAAACCTTTTAGAATAGCTGGAATTTCCTCGATAGTTGGTACTCTTCTGCACACTTGATCCTTCCCTCTTTGATAGAGGGAGCCTTCTAGGAAGATATAGAAACTTGCCTTCTTCATGAGTCTCCTCTTCTGAGCCTTCGTGAAGTCTTGTGGAAGCTCACCCTCCAAAATGTAGCCAATAATGGGAGCCAATGACTCCAATCCCTGGTATCTCGGTTGCTTGACAGCTGCTGCCACCATGATGACCTGCACTTCTCTCTCAACACATGTAACTGCTTGTTGTGCAAGTAAATAGGCATCTTCATTTTGTTTCCTCTGAATATGATATAGTTGCACTTCTTCAAACTGATTAAACATCCTACGAATGGCATGAACTTTTGTCCTTAAGCTTTCATTCTTGCATGCCCAAATGCCTAAAATCTGTTTAACAATGAGAAGTGCATCTCCCTTTACCATGAGACGTTTTATCCCTTGGCCAATGCACATCTTCAAACCATGAAGTAGTGTGTCGTATTCTGCTTCATTGTTGCTAGTTGAACCTAGTAGATTGACCTTCTCTTTCATGACCACCTCTCCACTTGGGTGGAGCAACACTAGCCCTCCCCCTGCTTTCCCTGTGGCTCGTCGAAAAGCTCCATCAAAGAACAAGGTAAAAGCATTGGGAATACTTTTTGGTGGTGGCAATGGTAGGGTCTTTACTTGAGGCACCTTAATTTCCTTCTCATGTACCCTATAAGTGAGAATCCCTGCCAATTGTGCACGCACACTATCTTCTACCTTGAAAGAGTATTGGAACTCTTGCAACTCCATAATCCACTTTGAGATCCTAGTACTAAGATTCATTTGAGATGACACCCAAGGGAACATTTCTGCAGTGAGAATTACAAAAGGTTTTGGTAGCAGGTAGGATCTAAACTTTCTCACCGCAAACATGAGAGAAAGCATCATGAGTTCTGCTTCTGTGTAGTCTCTCTCCAAAGCATTCATGACCCTACTAGCAAAGTAGATGGGTCGCATCCTTGTACTGTGGGGATCTTGTTGTAACAAAACTACACCAATTGTTTCTTTCCCAGCACTAGAGCTAACAAAGAATTTGTACTCCCAACAAGGAGGCATGAGTGTTGGTAGCTCTGACAAAATGGCTTTAATGTTACAAAAGTACTCTTCAAGCTCATCAGACCATGCAAATTCTACTTGTTGTGTCAACTTTTGCAAAGGGTGAAGTAACTCCGAGGCTAAGTGAATGAAGCGTGACATATACTTCACCTTTTGAATGAATGAGATGACCTCCTTAAGACTCTTGGGTGATAGTAGCTCAATAAGAGCCTTTGCCTTTGAAGGATCCACTTCAATGCCTTTGTAAGAAACTTTATGACCAAGCAAGATTACTTCATCCTCACCTATATGGCACTTGTCGGGGTTGAGTTGACCTCCCATGTCGTAGAGCTTCTTTAAACCTTCTTCTACCCTTTGTAGATGCAATGATTTTGAGCTATAAATACAGAAATCATCAATGAACACCCTAATTGACTTTCCAAAGAATGCTTGAAACACCATATTCATGAAACGTTGGAATGTTGCAGGAGCATTTGTCAGACCAAATGGCATGACTCTAAAATCATAACAACCCCAAGGAGTGATAAAGGTTGTTTTCAATTGATCCTCCAATGCAATCCCTATTTGAAAGTAACCTGAGTAACCATCGCACACAGTGTACTTCTCATGACCAGCTACCTCATTTAGTATCTACACATATTCTTTTGTAAAAACCTAATAAGAACTCACTATGCTCTAGACATTACAGTAGAGCGAGTTCACCATATCGTCGTGCTCTTCTTCTCGCACTCTCTCTCGCGTCGCACTTCCGCTCGTACTCTTTCAAAATCCAAAATCTTATTAACAATATATTACATTAATCCTCCCACATTATGAGTCAAAAAGGGTAGGTGGGAGGGAAAATTTTTTTAACCATAATTTTCTAAGAAATGTGTATCCATTTACACCCCATTGAAAGACAAGATCTAGTTATGAGATGCTAGAAGTCATACGCAAGGGTCATTACTAAAACAAACATTCAAACAAAATTCTTGATACACTTATTGAACACTTCAATCACTTTAGAATAACTAAAACCAAATACTTCCACTCAAGAGGACAAGTCAAGCAAGTACCATCAACCAATGTCACTTATAAATGCATCATGAATACAATATCCTTTCTCAAACAGCAAGCATGAATGCGTGCATGATGCATGAATGGGAGGGGAAAGTGATCTCTTTTTGTTGCCTCATTGAGGGGACGGTAATCCACACACACCCTCCACTTGCCATTTTTCTTAGGAGTGACAACAACAGGAGAGACCCACTCTGAATTCTCCACTGGATAAATGAAACCTGCTGCTAGAAGCTTTCTTACCTCCTTGAGTAGAGCCTGCTCCTTTATAACTCCTAGCCTTCGTAGCTTCTGAGCTTTGGGTGTGGCCTCAGGCTTTAACTCAATCTTGTGTTGAAAAACATCTACCCCACGCACGTCGGTGTAGTCTTTAGCAAAAAGCCTAGGAAACTTCCTTAGCACACATTTGAACTCCTCTCTTTCATCCTTTGTAAGTGTTGTTGATAGCATACCTTCCAGCATCCCTTCATCTTGAACACCTTCATTCTCTTGAGGACCTACCTCCTCCAAGCCTTGATAAGAGGTCTCTTGGTTGCTTGGCTTAAACCTTACCCCCATGACTTCGATGGAAGACTCCTCTTCAGTAATGCTGCCGCTACTTTCTTCTTCTGAAGTGCTATCGGTCCAACCTTCTTCCGTCTCACTTTGATATGATTCTTCATGGAGCTCCTCTTGGCGTTGTTCCTTCATGTCAAAGACAACCTTCTTATGATTTTCGTTCCTGCAAATTAGCTTTCCACTCTCCCAATCCTGCAAAGCTCGCATTTTCATTAGCCATGGTCTCCCTAGGATAAATAGGTAACCATTTCCTTTGGTAGACATGACATAGAAATCCACTGCCTTCTTAATGCCAAAGGCCTCCACAAAAACATTTTTACAAATGCCTACGCACCTAGCCTTGCTATTGTTTGCCATCTTGACCTTAATTTCAGGTGTCTCATGGATGTGCATGCCTAGTTTTTGCATGAGTCCCTCTGTCATGATGAAAATTTGTGCACCCCCATCCACTAGACCTTTCCTAACCAATCTCCCTTTTATGTAACAATCTAGCACAGGTGTAATGTCCTCATTCATTTCAGCTTCTGCAATTTTTACAGCAGGCACACTCTCTTTCACCTTTCTCCTAGTGCTAATTGCCCTTGTTAAATCCCTCCTAACTTGTGGAAATAATGCAAGAAATTGAGGCCATGAGATATCAGGACCCTTACCTCTCATGTCTTCCAACAGGTTGAATGGAGCCATTCCATGTCCAAGAGGGAAGTCTTGGAGGTTGATACGACGTCGAGTCCTCTTAGCCTCCTTGGTCTCTTTTGCCTTCTTTTCTCGTCCATGGTCACTTTGTGATGTAACTCCTTCTTTCTCCTTACCTTTCCCTCGGCCACGCTTAATGCCATTTGCTTCCATGTCAACCTCATTTGAGTTTTTCACCTCTACCACATGCACGTTTGGATCTGGCAAAGGTGAAACTCCTTCCACTCCTTGTGGAGGTGGTCTTGCTCCATTTGGCCTTTGTAGAAGCCGTGTTTGCTGACTAGTTCCTTCACCTGCATTCATCACTGGGTAATTCAAGTTAGGTCTCCATGGATCCCCATGGGGCCAAGGACAATTATACATCCCATGTCCAGGCTCACCGCAATTCCAACATTGCAAGACTCTCCTAGGTCGTGGGTCTCGCTCTTCAGACTTCTTTGCTTGTCCCTTTGGACCTACGGCTTGTGCAAGGTGAATTGACAAGCTGCTAAAAGATTCATTTAACTTCTCAATCACTTCCGCCGTTACCTCAGGAAGCTCCTTAGATGTTGATGCTTGTGACTTAACTTTGGGTCTAAGACCTTCTATTGGAACCTCCCCCCTTAAGCACTTGAGTTTTGTATATTTCTCAGCAGCCCTAGTTTCAGCTGCATCAAAGGTAGCAGGTGCACTCGCCTCAACTTTTACCTTAAGGTCAGGAAAGAGTCCGGCTATGAACCTCTCCTTCTTTAGAAATTATTCACCATCACCAGGGTTAGCAACATTTCGTATCCATAGAGCCCAAAGACGTAGGAACTCTTGCTTGTACAAGTAGTAGTCATCTAAGTCTTTTTGCTTATGAGAAACAATGTCTTGCCATAATTTCTGAGTGTTTTGGGAATCAAAGAAGTATTTCTTGAAACGATTCAAAATTTCCGTGTAATTCCCTTTAACTTCCTCAGGCAAAGAGTCAAACCAAGTGCTAGCATCTTTTCTAAGGACCACCTCAAACATTTCTACACGTTCTTGATCAGTTACTATCCTCTTGATACGGCAAGACATCTTGAAATTCGCTAGAAATAATTCTGCATCCTCTCTAGCCTCTCCAAAGAAAAGAGGATATCCAGACATTTGGCATTGGCTCTCCATTGAATTGATTTCAAAGTGACGCGTTTTTGTTTTTTCTTTCTTTAAAAGATTTACACAATAATATTTTCTAAATTGCAATCTATTCTACAACAAAATAAAAATATTCACATCAAATGACCTATGATAATCAATAAGAGGTAGAATGACAGGGTTTGGTGACGTGAGAATTTCTCCTACTCTTTGGGCACCAAACATGAATACCATACGTTGTTGAAAATGGATTTTTCTACTAATTGCAATGTTTACTCTAATGTGTGGAGTGAAATGAAAGGGAAAAACCTGTATTCCTGGGCCATTATCCATGGTCTATGCATGACCTAATTCTTAAAACAAAACAAAAATATAGACGTCCAAACTAAGGTCATACCTAATGAGAGGAAAAATAAAAGGATTTACTGATGCGTTTATCTCTACCAACCTAAGAGGACTTAAAATTCTACGAATTACTCGCTGAAATTGCAACTTAGTACTAAAAATTATGTGTACCTTTTGCCTTGCAATGGGAATGAAGGGATCATACAAATTCTCGTGATTCATGCAAGCTACTTGATTATGCTAAAGGTTGAGCCTTCACAAAACATACATAAGCCTGTCCTCAGTGGGGGCACCAAAATTGAGGCGGTCCGGGGCGGGCAACAAGAAGAGCAACCTCTAGACACCCTTCAAGGCTCTCGTGCTGCTCAATGGGAATGGGACAAAACACAACACAACAAACCCACAACCAAATCCCAACTACACAAAGGGCACCACCTAGTTTAAGAGCGAACTAGGACGCAAAAGAGGATAATCGTTAGAGAAACCCACAAACAAGCAAGGAATTTACACTAACCCTAACACCAATGGAACACTCTCACACACTAAAACACGAGAGAGAGAGAGAGAGAGAGAGAGAGAGAGAGAGAGAGAGAGAGAGAGAGAGAGAGATGGTGTACAACTTAGCTTCAACTTTATATTTGCACAAAAAGGAACTTAGAGCTTGCGGAATCAAGTGACAAGATTTGGTTATAGCATCACTAGCACATTGTCTTAGGGTTATGGGATCCCTCTCACCATCCACCCTCTTACAATGGTAGCCAAAAAATAGCCAATGAATCACAAGCAACAAAACAACAACCTTCAATGAAACAAGTCACCTTATGAAGCTGAATGAGTTTGCCAAGCCAAATTGGAGGAGAAGCGTGAGCCTTTGGGCATGAATTGCACCCAAAACTACCAATTCATTGATGTTGGGGTAGATACAACAATGGTAGGAAGAATATCTTCTACTCGCACTTACTCAAACTAGCTCAAGCTTTTCTATGCACCAAGGTGATGGTGTATAGAAAGCTTACTCTTCCTTTACAACCAAGATAGAACTGGCGTGTGGTACACTCAATCTAGTGTGCAATGGTATAGTGATGTATTTTACAAGGAGGAATGGGTTCTATTTATAGGTTTTAGAAGCCTTGATTAGGATTAAGCCTAATCAATTTTATTAGGAAAGATCAAGGATTATGAATTTTTATGAATTTCAAATGATAATGGGGTCTCTCTTTTCTCTTGAGTCACATGGATGTGGGCTCAAGTAAGAGAATTATTGATGTGGTGAAAGGAGAGAAACTTCCATGGGAGTGAATGAATTTGGTTTACTTGTGCGGTTGCCTACTCCATATGTTGATAGTGTGGGTGCATTTTTACAAGAGAAGTTAGTTGTTAGTGGTAATAATCACTAGAATTTTTAGTGATACATTTACAATGGGTAGGATGAGAATTAAAAGAGAATCATTGAGATGGTGAAGCTTTGAAGAAGCTTGAACTCACCCTTGTGTAGATTGTGGAAAAAATGACCGCTGGTCTTCTTCTTCTTCTTCGCTTCTTTACGCCGCCGCCACGGTTGACCACCACGATGAAAAGAGGATTTGTTGATGAAAAATCCTCAATTTGCAGAAGTTATCATGGTTAAGATTCTGAATTTTAGATATTTTTAGGAGAGGTAAATGAAATTGTAACATAGAAGCAATAGAGAGAGACATGGAGAGGGTGTATGTATGTAGAGGTTCATAAAAGAACTATAGGGATGAGAGAGAAGGGTAATGGTGAAGAGGGTGGGAGAAGCCATGGAAATTGCAGGTTTGAGTGAGGGAAGGAGAGGGAGGGATGTGTAAGAGTGAGTAGGTGTGTGGAAGGGTGAGAGAAGACTAAGGGCTACTTGTGAGAAAAGTGGGCAGACTGGGGTCCACTCAAAAAATGATAGCTCACCGCTGGTAGCTCCAAAAATCATGAAAAAATTTGAGGTGATTATTCAGAGCGTGGGCTACATTTTCTCTTTTGACCACCACTCCAAATTCGGAGTGGAGATAGGTGCCACAATTCTCATTAAAAAGCCTGTTTTTATGCCTGCAAAAGTCTTTTAGTGGCCCCCTCCTTTGTTGAATTTGTACAATGCATCCAAGAGTGAGTCCCTCCTTTGTCATATTATAATACAAAGCATCCAAGTTGCCCTTGACCCATGCATGGAGGAGGATTATTGGTGAATAAAGAAATATATACATGGTGGGACTAGTGTATGGACTATTCATGGACTTTAGCTCAATGAGCACATGGTGTTAGAATAATGAGTAAAAATAATAATAAAAATATGGAGGAGTTATGGATATGGAAAGATATTGGAATCAAATGATATGGTCCCTCCTTGAATTATTTTGGGTGAAAGAGGAAAAGGTATGCAAGTAAATAATATAATAAACGTAACCAATGAGTAGAAATCAATTTTTTGTTTTCACGAGGGTGAGGGTGAAAATGTGGGAGTGATTTGTATAAAGAAAAAATATGAGGTTAGAGTATGTACATATTGGCAAAAAATATAATTATGGTGTAAGAGGATGAAAGAAGGTGTACATAGGTTTAATAAAACACACACCTAAGTAGAAATATTTAAATAAAATACCAAAATAATTATAAATAATCCGTATATTTAGGCCATATATACAATGAAATATTTACACACAAAGAGGTCATAACATACTTTTATTTTTTTATTTTTTTGGATCAACTAGCCCAGTGATTAGCTAGCTGAGGGTTTTTAAGAAGATAAGGGAAAAGCCCCCTAACTCACACATGCCTATGTACAGTGAAATGGTAGGGATATCCATAGCGTTTGGGTGAATTTGGTAGGGTGGAGTAACTTACTATGGCAATTATGGAGAGTCGAAAAACGGCTATCAATACTACCTCTCATAGACTATAACTTTTCTTTTGACGTAAGCGTAGTTATCTTGCTATGAACCAAGAGGATTCGTGCACACAATTAATCCCAATCACTAGAAAAAATATATATATTATGGTAAGCACAAAACTACAATTCCAAAGAACAATTCGTAGCCTATTTGGTCAGCCAAGATTGAATGCCATTAACTCATCTATTAACCCTTTCATATTACCCATGATACGATATGACCATGGCCTGGATGTTTTCATCTTTGTGTTGTTTTGACACTCTCTTTTGTGTTATTTCTTTGTGTGTGTGAGTGCAAGAGAGAAAAAGTGAAACTTCTTTGATTGCACTTCCTTCCAAACCCTAGTTTTCATGGCATCTATGGTTTAACTCCTTCATATAGTTTTTTGAAGTTCTCTCACAAACTCTCACAGCCATAAGCTCGGTGCTTCCTGGCAAGACCGCAAATTTCTCGACAACGTTCTTCAAGCCGATTAAGAAAAGCATTAAAGTATTCACTTACATCTTGGATGAGAGCCTTCAGCTCCGCATCCATGTCCATAGGCGACACTTCCTTTCAAAAAATTTGTAAGAAGGTGGCCCGTCGAGTTGGCCATGCTTGTCGCGGCTCACCTTCTAGTGCATAGAACCATGCTTTTGCCTTGCCATGTAGCACCAATGGGATGATTTCCATATTTCTATCTTCATTAGGCATTTGTAGCAATAGCATGTGCAGTTCAAAATCAACAATCCAATCCATCGGATCTCCTCACCTGGGAAAATTGTCCCATAACTCCAAGCAGCCATGTTTTCCTTCTATTGATCTTTGCACTACCTTTTGCGTCCCTATAGCCCAATGAATGTCCCAACACCCCAAACCACAAAAACTCACACACACTATAGCACAATCTGCAAATCCCTTTTGTATCAGCTTGCTCCCGGGCAGGCATCATGGATTACGCACACTCATAATGATCAATTTTCCCTTTATACACCTAAACACCGACACTCAACCCCACAAACACTTCTACCCTAAAAATATGTTCGCTCATACCTACCATGTCTCTCCTATCCTCTCACACAATCTCTCTCGCTTTTTCTTGGCATGCACACACACCCAACTTTGGGGCAATACATGCACACAACCAAGCAAAGACACAAGATGCCATCAAGCTGACATAGAGAAGATGATGGAGAATAAAAAAAACCTTCACGCTATGACCCACTTCAATTCAATTCAACAGTATGAGATCAATGTACAATAATAATCTTGATCCGCTTCTTTCCCTTCAGATATCGTCCTCAAAAAACACCATGGACAGTCCTCCCTTTCTCCTGAGCTTGAAGATGGTGGCCTTCTTCCACCTTCAACGGCTTTGCTTTGCTTCATGGGCCCCTTTATTACTTTCGATGATCCTTTTCAAGCCTTCATACTTCCACACTTTAGCTCTTTGAATAGCCTTGTTGGATGCATCCCTCAATTGATGGTGCTATCAGCCTTCCAACTTTTTGCAACAATGCCTTTGGAGCTCTGGAAAACTTGACAATTGCCGCCCTTTTGTATTCCTTTACTTAGAGTAACCTTCCCTTGTAGCCGGTTGCTCCCTCTCATGTGCTATATGCATCCCACCACCCCATCTTCATTTACTTGGTGACACCTTCCCTTGCACTAGCCCGCACCTGGTGCACCTTAGCCTCCTCCCATTACCTCGTTGCCTCTCCTTAGCTTTATTGGTGGCCCTCTGTTGCAGATTGACACCCTTGATGGTGCCTCCTAGTGTAGTCGGCTACCAGCCCTGGCGGCTCCTTTCAATGCCTTTACGAGGCCCTCTCTTTACTTGCCCCAATGCATGGTGCCACTTGGCCTCCTTTCCCATGCAACACTTGATGCTAACCATGCCTCCTGCCCCCTCTTGGCATGCGTGCTAGTTGGTCTTATTTCCTCACAATATTACCTCATGTAGTGACACATTTCCCCGGCATGCAGCTTGTCCCTAGCTTCATCTCCAAGCTTGGCCACTCACTTGGCATGACCCCAACACCTATTGATAGCGCCACCTCATGCTTTCTCCAATCGTCTCTACTCACTTAGTTTAGCATGGTGTCCAGCTTTCAAAAAAAAAAAATAGATTTTTATTTATTTTTTGGTTCACATTTTGCAACTTGGGTCGCTCTCCCACACTAGGGCTTGAATGCGATGGTGTTGAGTTTGCCTTCGAGAGAGAATTTTGCCAAAAAATAAAACTATGATCCCATGACCTTTGAGCCACTCTCTCCTCCAAGATCCAATCAAGGAACATATAAATACCTTTCTTCTAGCACATGACAAGCTTTAAACTAGCCAACCTTGATGCCCAATTTGTCATAAACACCAATAGAAGCATCATCCTTTTTGAGGCTAGCAGGCCTAAAAAGGCATTATAGACCTTCAAAATGCCGCTTCTTGCATACACTCCCAATGGTACCGGTCACAATTGGCATTTAGCACATGCACAAGGATTCTTCTACCACACTGTTTTTTGCCATATGGCCACTACTGACACAATCATGACTTGACACAAACCAGTTGCACCAATGTAAACATATCATGGTAAATTATAGCTTTTCGCATCAGACCCGCGGCCTAATTTCATCATAAGTAGGGATTTACGCTAGGAAATCACAAAGTAAGCATGTGTGGGGTATTGGGGCATTATTTCCAAGCACTTAGATGCATTTGGGGTAAAAAAATACTAAGTTAAAAACTCATTGCTGTTAATAATCACGATTTTTGCACTTTATCAAAAGTGAGATTTGAAACCATAAGCGTGTGCTCTTAGGTCTTATATTCATGTCCTAGATGTTCCGTAACATTTGTGGATGTTGTTTAATGCCGATTAGCGTTTAGGTTTTGATGACTTAGGTCATTTGAATGTAGCTTGTGCTAGATGCAAGTTGTCTATTGTTTTTCAAAAGATTGACACCCTCTTGTATCCTCTATACACTAGTCAGTCAATTTCGTCTCATGGATTGACAATTATGTTCGTGGTTCTTGCTATGTCTGCAATAAGATAGGAGTGAGAAACCCATCCCACATTTGGCACCGCTGTCGGGGACAAATAGACCCAAACTAGGAAAAACACGAGCATCTTTTGTAGTTGTCCTGTAAGTTCCTCTAGGAGCACCTAGAGTTAAAACTTTCTCTTTAAAACTGCATAGATTAAGATTGATGTCTTTTGATGTGTAGAGGTGGCTTGGAAGTACATTGTACTTGCTAAGTACCTTGTAGGATAGTAGGATTAGATTAGGATTTTGAGAATGATTGATGGATGAGAAAAGTCTTAAGATCAAGGCTCAGAAAACCATAATAAACAAGAAAACAAGTTTTTGTGGACACTTTCCACAACCCCATTGCAATAGAACTTAGGAGTAGGGTAAGTAGACTACGTGGTGGGATCTCAGAACATTGCTCACTTCAAAAGAATCAATTGTGAGTTGTTTATGTCAAGTTGTAGAAATTAAGGTCTACAAATTGAAACAACACCAAAAGACTGTCAATCACTTAATCTGGATGGAGATTATGATCTAAAAGTTGTATGAACTAGTGGGTAGGCTTAAGGATGCAATTGAGGTAAATTTTCAAGAGTTTGCAAAAAATCAATTTATTTACTTTTTCTTGAGATTTTCGGCCAAATTAAGTTTTGACTTGACTCAGAGTCTTAAAACGGGTCATAAAAAGACTATCCATTGAAAACATTGCAAAAAGTGTTCATTTTAGGCCAAAAGTGATTGTTTACTTTCAAATTGAAATTGACCAAGGTTGATACAAGAGACTCTACGCATGATTACAAACATCTTTTGTAAAGGTTCATAGAATTTGGATCACAAAACAGACCAAAAGATGGTCCATAAAAACTAAAATCTGTACTGATTGTCAAGAAATTGAGTTTGGTTTGCTAAATCTTGCTCAACTTTGGTGAAAACCTAACTCAGAGGCTTAGTTTAAAGTGTTGAACATGTATTATTCTTAGATGACCAAAAAGATGCAAAATTATGCTAGTAGTAAACTATTATGATTATTTACTTTTGTCCTATTTTTCAACTTGTTTGGCCAACCAAGCACACCACCATTTCTACCATGTTGTATTGAGCAGATATTTCATATTTGGTAAGATTTGGATCTATAAAGTGGAAATTGTGGCCAGATTTGTAAAGTCAGTCTATAGACACAAAATTGTTGACAAATTGAGCAGAATTTATCCAAATTGGTTAAACTTGGCTAGGGAGTTTAAGTTGAGTTGCTTAACCAATTTGTATCAACATTTTGGCAAAAAGTTACAAAAAAATTCCATTTGTAAATAATCGCTGTTATTTACTTCTGCTCTAGAATTGAACAATTTCGCATATTTGAGTATACCACAAGGTCAAGCCTATCAAGTAGACTCCACAAAAAAAAGTTGGTGAGATTTGGATCACAAAAGTGAGACTTAAGCCAGATTCTTGAAATCAAAGTTTACAGACCCTATATAGTTGATAACTTGGACAAATCTTGTTCAAAATCAATGAAACTTGTCGAGAAACCACAACAAGGTGATTACCTGGTAAAACAAGCCTAAAAAATATAAAATTCAAGAAAAGTAATAATCATGATTATTTACTGTTTTCTCTGCTGAAACGCAGAGAAAAGATTTTGGATTTTTGAGCTTGTACAGTGTTAGAACAACATAATACAAGGCCACTGGTCAAGTTTGGGCTCCATCGGATTAAAAATGATACATGTTAACTCAGTTTTCAAGTTGCAGATTAGTCCTTTAGCTCTTTGCAGGGATAAAATTTGAAAGTCTCATTTGTTGACTCACTTAGATCAAATTGAAATGATATACATAGACCAATCATGATAGTTAGAAAAAATGTACAGTCTTTGAGAGAAAACAATTAACTAGCTTGGTTAAAACTGACCCAGGAATCAGTTTGCAGGCAAAGAATTGAGACCTTGATAGGAGTTGCATTCAACTCAAAGATAGCAGTTCAATTTGATGGTAAGTACTCTATCCAGGGCTTAACAAGTCTATATGAACCTTATATCTGGTCATATACTACCAAATCAAGGCATAATTGGAGAGACCGCTAGTAGGGTATCCACCAAAGAGAGTGTGAATCAAGGCGATCACTTGGGCACTATCTTTAAAGAAGTCTCAGACAATTACTCAGACTCAACATCTAAAATGTCTTCCTATTCAACTCATTCAGGAACCGAAACGTCAGTGAAATATAAGCACATACTCACCATTTAATAAGACTAATGTTCATGGAGCTCAGGTTTATCTATATCCTAATGAAGAGTACGCAATTTTCATTGATGACCATGACATAGAGTTTGAAGAGGAAACCAAGGCAAACAAACATGGAAAAATTGTATATGGATAAAAACGAGACTCGATATTTAAAAGTTGAAAACCTCACACACAGCTTGGAGAAGACGAAGGAAGCTCAAGGCACACAATAGAGAGTGTGTTACTTAGTGTGCAATGGAAAGATAGATAGCCCTAGAGTGATGGGCGTATATACAATGCACGGGGGAAAAAACCTCCTAAAGAGGGAAAAAATGCCCCAGCGGTCCTAGTCTGTTCACACACATCACTACCACATGTATATGGTAGCAAATCCCCCCTGGAGTGATGCGGTGAACGAGAGTTGGCACATGAGTAAGGGGAAGTGCCATGCCCTAAGGACAGGATCAGTCCACAAAGGGGAGTAAGCCCAAAGCTTTGCGGAAAGCTTCAAGATTCTCACGAGACAATGCCTTTGTGAAAAGATCTGCAAGGTTGTCTTGTGTTGGCACATAAGCCAAGATGATCTCTCCTGGTGAGAGCCTCTCCCTGACATAGTGATAATGCACCTCAATGTGCTTTGTGCGAGCATGAAAAACTGGGTTCCTCGCAACTGCCAATGCGCTTTGACTGTCAGTGTAGATAGTGTTGGCAGTGTCCTGTCCAACACCCAAATCAGCCATAAGGCATCTGAGCCATACACACTCAACCGGTGCTGTGAAGACTGCCATGTACTCAACCTCACAACTCGAAGTGGCCACGGTAGGTTGCTTCTTGCTCAACCATGATATACATGAACTGCCAAGCATGAAACAAAAACCACTTAGGGACACTCGTGTGTCAAAACAACCAGCCCAATCTGAGTCCGAAAAAGCATGTAAGTCTGGCGGCAATGATCCCCCTTGGGATAAAACAATCCAAGATGTAAAGTGCCACTAGGGTAGCGGAAAATCCTCTTGACAACCTGCCAATGCTTAGACCCTAGGCTATGCATAAATCTGCTGACCTGTGAGACTGAAAACTGAATATTCAGCCTCGAGTTGCATACATAAATGAGGCATCCAACAACAGTTTGGTAAAGAGTGACATCAGTAGGATCACCAGCATCATGTAGACTCAACTTCGAACCTGTTTCCATGGGAGTGGCAATAGGTTTGCAATCCTCAAGTCCAAACTTACATAGCAATGTCTCTATGTAACTTTTCCGACACAAGGCAATACCACCATCACACTGCTCAAACTGTATACCCAAATAATGATGCAATAGCCCCAAATCTTTCATCTTGAAAGTAGCATTCAAATCAGCCTTAAATTCAGTAATATGTCTCTCATTTGGTCCAGTGATCAACAAATCATCAACATAAAGAACCATAATGAGAAGTACATCACCCTCACGCTTTACATACAATGTGCTTTCTGTTGGACTATTACGAAAGCCTTGTTTGACCAAATGAGTGTCATCTTTCTCATACCAAGCACGAGGAGACTGCTTCAACTCATACAAAGCCCTGTTACATTTGCACACTTTGTCCTCTTGTCCTTTTATGGCAAAACCGCGAGGCTGCGTTACATAAACTTCCTCAAATATGTCACCATTCAAGAAAGCAGTAACAATGTCTGATTGATGTACAACCCAACCAAAATGAGCTGCCAATGCACATAGAAAACGCACAGTGGTCATACGACAAGTGGGAGCAAAAGTCTCTTCATAATCTATGCCTTTTTGCTGTGATAACCCTTTGCAACAAGTCGAGCCTTATGGTGATCGATCTCACCATCCGGCTTGCGTTTCAACTTGTAAACCCACTTCGTACCAATGGCCTTTTTGCCAGGAGGCAAATCACATAAAGTCCATGTGTCATTTTCTATAATTGCATCATATTCTGATTGCATGGAAGCCATCCAATTTTCTGAATTTTGTGCTTCATCAAAAGTCAGAGGCTCCTCAACATCATGTAAGCTAGACACAGTTAAAGCATAACAATCTGATGCATAAGATGCATGGCGAGAGCCTAAACAAGTACGACTAGAAAAAGGTGCATCCAATTTACTGTCACGCAAAGTGTGCACCAGCCATTTTGGCATACCTCTAGCCTACTCATTTTCATCCCTTTCCTCATCAAGTACATCATGTACATCTGCATCAGTAATAGGCTGATCTAAAACATTTTCAGAAACCCCCATAGGCTGTACATTTGCCTCATTGGAACTTACATTCGTATTTCCACCACTGAAAAGAGGCAACAAAGTGTCATAAATGTCTTGTGAGCTTACATTACTGTCTCTAGTACATGACATCAAGGGCTGAACAGAATCTTCCACAAACACTACATCCCGAGAAACCAGAATACGTTTTGTTTGCGGATGATACAACCTGTAACCTTTGCTTTCAGCACTATAACCAACAAAATACATTTGATAGCCTTATCATCCAATTTTCTACGCTGCACTTGTGGCATCAAAGCATATGCCAAACAGCCAAAAACACGCATGTGCTCAATAGAAGGTTTTCTATCATGCCATGCTTCATATGGAGTAATAGACTGCAAAGCTTTCGTAGGACACCTGTTAAGTACATAAGTGGCACACATAATGGCCTCAAGCCAAAAAGAATGCGGCAAAGCTTGACTTTTGACCATACATCGTGCCATTTCCATCAGTGACCTGTTTTTCCTCTCAGCAACACCATTTTTTTGAGGTGTGTAAGGCACTGTACGTTGGTTTTTTATCCCACGACTAGCCAGAAATGCATTAAATTCATGAGACATATACTCCCGCCCTCGATCGGAACGGAGGGTGCCTATAGTACATTTCGAGACATTTTCAGCCATAGCCAAAAATTGTTTGAAGCACATAAAAACTTCGGACTTCGCTTTAAGCGGAAGTACCCATGCATGCCTGGAGTAATCATCAATGAAAGTCACAAAGTACTTGTAATTGCCCAAGGACGGAGTTTGCATGGGCCCACAAATATCACTGTGCACAAGCTGCAACCTGCATGTGGCCCGAACTGAACCATCCTTTGGAAATTTAGAACGCTGCATCTTACCCAAAATAGAGCCTTCACAAACATGTTTGACAGGTGCTTCAAGAGGCGGCAAAGAAGCAACCATATCAGATTTTTGCAAACGCAGCAAAGTGGAAAAATTCAGATGACCAAAACGTGCATGCCAAAGTTTTGCATCTGAAATAGCCCTTGAATCTGCAAGAGCATTTGCAAAGTTTTTTCCACACTTGTCATACAAAGTGAGCTTATACAGCCCACGACACAAAAGGCTAAATGCAACAATTTCATCACCAAAACTGAGATCATGAACTGTACATCTGTCATCCACAAATCTGACTACAAGTCCAAGTCTAGCAAGTGCAGATATAGACAAGACATTCTTCTTGATCCCAAGTACATAAAGTGCATCAACAAGTGTGAAAGAACTGCCATTAGCAGCAGTGAGCACAATCTTTCCAACTCCCTGAATTGGATAAGAGGCATTGTTGGCACAAGTGACTGAATTCCCATGAGGGACAGACTCGAGAGAGGTAAACAATTCACGATGTGAGGTAATGTGCTTTGTAGGACCACTGTCGAAATACCACACATGTGAATCTGCAGCAACTGACAAGCATTCATCATGGACAACAAGATTGTAAGTGCACTCTGCGCTAAAAGCCCATTCTGCATCACATCAGCATCACAGTCTCATTTCACAGAAGACTCAACAATGGCTGCATTTGTAGTGGAACCAGCATTTGCAGTGGAACCACCCTCTTTCTTCTTAGCCTCTTTGGCCTTCAACTTAGGACATGACTTGATCAAGTGATCATTGGCTTTACAATAATGGAAACGCATCTTCCTTTTGCCCTTATCACCAGAATTGCCAGAGGAAGTACTGCCAACAGAAGCATTAGGAACAGAATTTTTTCCACTCGCAGCAGAACCATAAGAAGTGGCTGCATTACTGTTACCACCCTTTCTTTGAGAAGCAATAAAAGCCTCTTCAACTGCACGCTGCCTAGTCCTGTTTTTTCTAGAAAGTGACTCTTGCAACAGCAATGTGCATAATGCATCAAACTTGACAACTTCAGGATTTCCTTGGGTCATCAGTCTCCAAGTACTAGCAAAAGTCTGGTAGGAATCTGGTAAGGCATCAAGAACAGTCTGCACAAGGGAACTATCTCAAATGACTTCACCTACAGAAATAAGCTGCTCATTGATATCCTTGACACTAGCAAGGAAAGTGTCCATATCATCTTCCTCATGCATAATCTTCGACTCCAGCTCTTTACGCAGCAAATCAATTTTAGCCTCATTGCGGCTTGCATAAAGACCTGCTAGAATATCCCAAGCATGTTTTGCAGATTTTGTTGAATGGATGTGAGGAACAATGGTGCGCTTCATAGACAACACAATCAATGCATGAGCTTGCGCATCCTTAACATCCCAACGAGCTTGTTCTGCCATAGGTAAAACAACTCTAACAGCTGCAATCCTTGCAGCAAGACCTGCAACATCCTCAACATCGCCTACATCCTCAGAACCAGGACGTACATCAATGCCTTGCACAATGTTCCAGACACCCTTTGACACAAGAACATGTTGCATCGTATAAGCCCACATAGGGTAGTTGTCCCCATCCAACCTGTCCTCAGCAGCAAACATCTTGAACACATCTGTGTTGTTGTTGTGAGCCATGGTAAATGTTGCACCTAATGTGAAAACTGCCCGAAAATAGGAGAAATGGAGCGGGAACAACCTGTGCTATATAGCACAAACCGTAGAAGACTATAAGGCATCTGTTATGCAGAAAACAGCACTGACAAAAATTCTGCACAAAATGACAAAATAGCCTGTGCAGTACTATCTGTAGTGGAAACGGAGGCCGAAATGAGCCCAAATCAAAATTCTGAGCAGACCAAACCCTTTGAGCTTGCCCAAAATTTTTGTCGACCTGCGAATGCTCGCCAAAGCTCACTGAAATCGGAGAAAGTGAGCAGGCGTGTGCTGGAGCAGCTGGCGACTAAGCCTGGGAGGACGTGACCTGCTCTGATACCAATTGTTGGAATTAGGGTTGCAGAAAGACACACACAGCTTGGAGAAGACGAAGGAAGCTCAAGGCACACAATAGAGAGTGTGTTACTTAGTGTGAAATGGAAAGATAGATAGCCCTAGAGTGATGGGCGTATATACAATGCACGGGGGAAAAAACCTCCTAAAGAGGGAAAAAATGCCCCGGCGGTCCTAGTGTGTTCACACACATCACTACCACATGTATATGGTAACAACGTCTTAGAAAGAGCTATTGAGGACAAGTATTATGTTCCAGAACCTTTTCTTGAAGATGCCTTAGAACCTTTGGAATGGGAACACATACTAGCAACATTGGATGTATGTACCATTACAGATAGCCCAACGATAAAATTTTGCGATAAGGACGGCTATGATGTGCTACCCTATTACATGGTAAGCCTTATACCAACAAAAGATGAGATTGTGGAACCACCAGAACAAGACAAGTTTTATAACTCCTCTGAGCATCTGGAAGTAAATAACGATGCAGATAATGAGTATTCAGACATCTCAAGCGAGCGTGGGGAGAAAACAATGAATATCAAGTTTTATGATTTTGCCAATCAACACCCCAGACGCCAGGAAGGCTATAGAAAAAAACGAGCAAAAAAAAAAAGAGAGAACCTAATGCCCAGGATAAAAAATAAAACTCACTATCTAATGCTTGTCAGGGCAGAAGATTGTGTAAAAGACCAAATATCAGGCATATTCTCAAAAGGTCGAAAGGAAGGAACGCGAGAGGAAATAAAACAAGTACAGAAGACTAAACAGAAACAAAATAAAAAAAAATCTCAACAATCAAAACACGAAAAAACAAAAGACCCAGAGTGGACCAAACTGGAGCGTAAAAAGAAATACCAAGAACTAAAACAGTTGTTGCGAGAGGTATGGACTACTGAGGGAGAAAGTGATGGTAAGGAGGAGTCGAAAAAAGGAAACATGAATGTAACATCCCACTATAGAAAATTCACCATCCAGGACAGAAAAATCAAATGACACCACCAGTCAGGGAAAGAATAAACCAGGAATCTTACGATTGGCCGGAAAATGCAAAATGGATAGACCTCACTGTGCCAGGCGAAGAGCCTCAGCCGGTCTATATCGCAAAACTGATTTAGAGCCTAAGGAAGAAGAACTACTAACACAACTTCTCAAGAAGTATAAAGATGTGTTTGCATGGTCCTACAAAGACCTCAAAGGAGTTGATCCATCGATATGCCAACATACAATACCGTTGAAACCAGATGCCAAACCTAGTAAACAGTGTCCTTACACATATAATGACACATTTTCTAAACGAATCAAAGAGGAGATTGAGAAGCTGATGGATGTTGAATTCATCTATGAAGTCAAACATACAGATTGGGTGTCACCCATTGTGGTTTTCCCCAAAAAGAACGGAAAGCTACGAGTGTGTGTGAACCTCAAAAAAGTAAATGCAACCACCATAAGGGATAGTAACCCCTTACCTATCACAAAACATGTACTTGAGAGGGTGGCTGGGAAACGGGATTATTCCTTTCTAGATGGGTTTTCAGGATAAAACCAACTGGCAATTGCAATAGAGGATCAACACAAAACAACGTTTGCCATAGAATGGGGACTATATGCGTATAGAGTTATGCCTTTTGGCCTGACCAATGCCCCAGCTACCTTTCAAAGGTTAATGACTCATGCGTTCAAAGAATACCTGAGAATATTCTTAGAAATATATATGGATGATCTATGTGTACACTCTCTTCTACGAGAAGAACATATTGACTATTTACAAAAGGTATTTGAGAAGTGCAGAACATATTGAATCTGTCTTAACCCGAAAAAGTGCATTTTTATGGTTAGGCAAGGCCGCATCTTAGGACATATTGTCTCAAGAAATGGCATAACCATTGACCTAGACAAAATCAAAGTCATAGTAGACTTGCCCATGCCTACTAATGCCAAACAAGTACAATCCTTCATGGGACATTGCGGATATTATCGAAGATTCATATATATGTATGCAATCATTGCACAATCTCTGTATTGCTTATTAGTCAGTTTTGACTGGACTGAGGAGTGTGAAACTTTATTCCAAAAGCTTAAGGAAAACCTTGTATCAGCACATGTACTTAAAGCACCAGATTGGGAAAAGATATTCCATGTTCATATTGATACATCTGCATATGCAATTGGGAGTTTTTTGGCTCAACCTAGAGACGGAACAATGGATTTCCCATTTTTTTATGCAAGCCGACAGTTAAACAGTGCAGAAAAGAACTACACAACCACCAAAAGAGAGGGGTTAGGAATGATTTATGCTATAAAGAAATTTTGGCATTATTTGCTCGCAACAAACAAATTTGTGTTCTTCACAGATCATCAAGCTCTTTTGTATCTAGTAAATAAACCATTCAATAGTGGGAGAATTGTACATTGGTTTATTATATTGCTAGAATTTGACTTCACAGTGGTAGTCAAAAAGGATAAAACTCATCTACGGGCGGATCATCTTTCAAGGCTGCAAAACGGGGAAGCTTCTGAAGGAGTAGATGATGACATACCTGATGCTTATCTTTTCAATATTGAAATGATACCCAAATGGTCTCAAGAAATTGTTAGCATTATTTCCTTTGGAGGTAGATTTGATAACAAGGAAGACACATCCAAACAACAAACAATTCGACAAACAAAAAACTTCTAGTTGATTTCAGAACGACTGTATCATCTAGGCTTGGACCAAATTCTACGATTATGTATAAATCCAGAGAAATTCGAGTGTTATCTTGAAGAAGCACACGTCCAGGGTTGTGCATTTCATTGTTCAACAATGAAAACACACCAACGACTGAAACAATTAGGGGTTTTTTGGCCAACTATGTATGCTGACACACATGCTTATGTTAACAATTGTACTATATGTAGTGCCAAACGACCAGTGGATCATGCAACATTGTTTCAGGTAAACATTGTACCTGCATGGAGTCAATATATCATTGATTTCTTAACCACAAGAAAAAAATTTCTTGAAAACATAACAAAAGAACAAAAAAGGGCTATAGAGCTAGAGGCTCACAACTTTAATTTAATTGGGAATCAACTCTATAAGCGAGGAAAGGACAATCAACTTAGAATCTGTGCAAGTGAAAGGGAATACCTACTGATTCTAGAACACACACATGGAGGCATAAGTGGAGGCCATTTTTCAGGCGATAAGACGGTAAAAATTGTCTTAGCCGCCGCAGGAATATGGTGACTTGCATTGCATATGGATACTAAGAAGTTTGTCAAGCATTGTGAAGTATGTTAGCGTACCAAGGTGCCGATAAAGAGATATGAGATGCCTCTACGGCCAATGATGGGAGCAAGGGAATTTGCAAAATGGGGCATTGATTTTGTGGGGACTATTTCACCCCTTGCATATCGCACCCATACCCAATATATCATTGTGGCTA
This sequence comes from Adiantum capillus-veneris, assembly GCF_014529385.1. Taxonomy (NCBI): domain Eukaryota; kingdom Viridiplantae; phylum Streptophyta; class Polypodiopsida; order Polypodiales; family Pteridaceae; genus Adiantum; species Adiantum capillus-veneris. The sequence continues at coordinate 56,829,484 of NC_140933.1, read as the reverse complement.
CGGACTATCTCACAAAATGGGCGGAAGCCAAGGAAACACAAAAAGCAGACGCACGAACTACTGCACAATATTTGTATGAGAATGTCTTTGTAAGATACAGACTACCAATAGAAATTGTTAGTGATCAAGGAACACATTTTCTTAATGATGTCATTGAATATCTGCTAAAGGAATTCATGGTACTCATACATAGAAAATATGCTCCATATCATCCACAGGTGAATGGACAAGCTGAGGCCACAAATAAAACACTATGCATTGTTCTGACTAAAATTATATCAGAGTCAAGGACAGCCTGGGATCAGCAATTACACTCAACACTATGGACATACCGGGTAGCTTACAAAACATCAATAGGAACAACACCGTACAACATGGTGTTTGATCTAAATGCTATATTACCCATAGAATTTTTAATTCCAACTCTACGCGTAGCCAAACGCTTAGAATGGACATGGCATGAGCTCTCTTCAAGAATAGATGATCTTGAAAAGCTAGATGAACTTTGATTGAGAGCTGTAGCTTCGATCTATGCTAAAAAGAGAAGACAAAAAGAGTTTTTTGACAAGCATGTGCGCATGAAAGAGTTCAAAATAGGTGATTATGTATTTGTTTATACCTTGAAGCAACATGCCAAGAAACTTAAAAAGCGAGGGATGGGACCCTTTGTGATTAGTGACTTATCACAAAGTGGAGCTGTCAAACTTGCTACATTAGCACGTGAAGAAATGCCAAATTGGATTAGTGGGTGTCGATTAAAAAATTCTCATTTTCCACTAACACAAGATATGCTTCAACAAATCCATCAAGAAAAACAAAGGATGAAAGAGAAACAAAGGGTATGAGAAGAGGTCCAAGCAGAAGCAAAAGAACGCATTACAAAAAGACGGCTTCTACGACAACAACAGCAATGTGGATCACCGTTGTGAATAAATGCTATTCCACTAAAGAATTTGGATGAAGACACAGTGGAGCCAATAATTGCAATAAAAGTGGGTAGCAATCAAGTTGAATCGATGGCATTGCTCGATTCTGGAGCTCAAGCAAATCTAATCTCTTACAGATTATACAAACAGCTCAAGCCCAAAGATCAACTACATCCTACTCCACAAAGTGTTGGAAAGTAGTACATCACATTCGCTAAAAACATTGGGCTGGACTATATTGCATGTACAAATACATCAATATATTTACCCACACAAGTTTTATGTGGTTGAGGATGAAAGCACACAACACCCCATGTTGTTAGGACAACCTTGGCAAAAAGAGTATAATGTGCAGATAGATTGAAATGCAGATGCAATCAAAATTCATCATCCACAAGAACAATAGGTGGTAGCTTTTGCTCAGCAATCCCGGAAGAATCAGATGGTAGCAATGCAATCACTGGATAAAGAAACAAAAGGATGGGTGCCACTAAAGAACAACACGATACCCATGGCAACCAACAAGGGAACTGCCAACCATGTTCACTACAAACATGAAACAACGCAGACCGCAGTGCAAAGATCAAGGTTAGCAACACGCGAAAAACAAGTATGGGTGCGGAAGGATAGAGGTGACATGGCAGACCTACCACAATACAACAGAAGAAGTCAACAAAAGCACACAGTTCAACCAAAAACCAAGGGAACAAGAAAGATATGGATCCCAAAGAGAATGCTCATTAACGACTTTAATGCGACTAGCATTTGGATCCCGAAACCAAAGCAACAGAAACTCCCTTCAGTACAAGCAACATCGGCATGCAGACACACACTACATATGAAACCGGCAAACCGATCTATGTGGGTGCCAATCAGCAGCAAAACAATGACAACCGCAGAAGTAGAAATAAACCTACAAAAACCTGCAAAACAAAGCTACAAATGGAAAGCAAAAGAGACAAAGACTATGGCCAATTCAGCCACGACAATTCTCTACATGGAGACAACCATGGCCATTTCGACAATAGTGGCAAACCAAGCAACTTTTGCAAGAAAGACGATCAAATAGCGAGCTGTAGAGTTACAAATTTTACTTGCAAAGAAAATCCGCCAACTGAATAAACAACAAACGGAAAACCTCGACGACAAATGCCAATAAGAATCTTGCTTATTCCCTCCTCTTGCACAGCATTGATTTTTCCATGCATTGACCGAGTATGCATCATATAGGGCCACATTACAGGGCCGAGCATTAGCACAATTTTTAACCCATGCACAACACATACACCACGGCGATACCTTGTCGTCCGAGAGGACTCCGGCTAGGAGGGGGGGAGGCATTCTCAAATGCGGACCCAATGGTAAAAAGGTCAAAAAAGGGCATGTTTTTCGACTATTTTAAAGGGTTTTCGTTTGATTGCAAAATTTTCTGGACTAACCTAAGTACATATGCCCTTATATAGCATGAATCTACAAGTATATGGGGCCAAACGCCAAATCAACCTCCTAGGTGTGTGTGTGTGTGTGTGTGTATATAGGTAAAAATAGTCATTTTTCGGGCAAAATATTGGTAAAACAGAGAAATGCATGTGAGTGTATATAGTGTTTTGCGGTGATGTTTTTGAGTTATTTTGATTTTTGGGGATTTTTTGGGTTTATTTTTCTATTTTCTTTTTAATTTTACTAATTATCGACAGAAAAACTTCAAAAATACAAAAAGCAGGTGAAATACGATCGTAATGAAAAACAAAAAATATGGGGATAATCAGTGACTATAGGACAACCTATGGTACAATGGGGGTGCAACTATGTGAATAGAGCGGAAAGCATGTTTTTTGGCCATGGCCAGATTTTGACCAAAACGTCAAATTTCTCGGAAACTGTGCAAATGGAGTCCAAATCAAGAATTTTTTGAGCCTAAACCGCATCGCGCAAGAAGTTGAGAGCACCTGTCAAATTTCATGGAAAGTGGTTCGGGACCCCCATTATAAGATTTTTTCACTTCATTTAAAGCTCATTTCTACTATTGCCTTCTTGAGAGAGAGCTCTTGCCACCTAGAGCAAACCGGACTTCCAGCGGCTTCTACGACACGTACGACCACCCGACAGGCTCCAGACATGAGAGGTAGGCTCACCACCTTGAGCTTTTCGCGTATGTTTGATGTTTTGTCGCGAAAACTAGCGTAGGGTTCACACGGGAAGCGAGCAGTAGAGACCTACAGGTAGAAGTGGCCACCTAACAACTAACCCAAAAGCAATGAGGCTTCATCGGCAACTTACCCTAGCATAGGAGAGCACTTTTGAATTCCCAAAGGCAGCGGAAAACCATTGGGAAAAACCCTAATTTCTAGAGCCTTGCAAGAGGCCACCAAATGGTAAATCGGTGGAAAGGCGCCCAAATGCTACCAGAACTCATGGGTAGGAGCATCTCGACATGCTCGACAAGTCTATATAGCCCACATGGACATAAGGTAACTCGAAGCGGCATTAAGCTTCAGAAACGGCATAAGACACACAAAGCGTCAACTAGCTCTCACGGCGGCCAAACTGCATGTCCGTTTGCCACCAAACTTCACGAGCGGCTTTGCTAGACCATCAACAACCAGGTCCTATGGTGGTAAACCACCACAAGTCATCGACGACATGTAAACGCAACCATGGGTGCTTCGAGAGCGACAAATTGCCAAACGGAGCTCCGGTGAAGCCAAAGTCAACAAAAACCATATGGCAAGGATCCCCAAGCGACCGTGAATCTATGGAGACTAACATCAAGAAATTTCATCGCCCAAAAGCACTCCAAGAGTCAGAAAATGGCTCAGAGGCTCTGAAAGCCAAACAGGGAGTTTCTTTCTATCTATTTGACTTTTTTGTGAAATAGGGCTTAAAAGGGACTAAGGGGGGCTCAAGGCAGGCACCAGTAGCACTTCTCACATAAATTTCATCTCGAGACATCCTACGCGTAGGATGTCTGAAGGCCACATATGGGAACCAAACTCAACATCTCATATCACACACAGTTTTTGAATAGCCTGTACATGCTAGCCACCAAGTTTCATCACATTTGGACAAAAGTTGACCTCAAGTGCATCAAAAAACTCAAAGTCAGAGCATAGAGGCAACAATGGGTCCTAGACCTACCAAAAATAGTCCAAATCACATGAAACTTGCACAATATACTCATGAGCACATTACCAAGCTAATTGTGGGGTCAGATGTGAAAAATGATGAAATAGACATCCTACGCGTAGGATGTCTAAATGACCAATTTGGCCCCCAGATGGTATTTTTGAGTTCTAGATCTCTTTATAACACCTTCCTAAGCTCATGCATCAAATTTCAATCCATTCCCATCACATTTGGCCCCCAATACCTCCAAGATGCACTTTTTGAGCCTTAAAACACTACACATGCTCTTAACAACACCAATGCTTATCCAAATCAAAATCCAAGAGCAGGGCCATATTCCACATGCCAAGGGCTAACCCGAGAACCAACTTCAAGTCATTTTGATGAAATAGACATCCTACGCGTAGGATGTCTCCAGTGTGATTTTGACCTACTATGCAGGATCTGACTTCATGGAAACCATTAACATGGTGTAAGAAGCCTGTATATCAACTTTCAACCCATTTGAATATCATTTGCCACCTGTTGAGGACATCCTACCCAATTTTTGAGCCTAATGCCTAAAATTGCACTTTTTGATGCCCAAACCCATTTCCAGTTGCATAGCCATGTTGCACAGGTCAAGGGGCACAAGCCTGCCAAGTTTCACCAAAAACTGACAAGGTAGACATCCTACGCGTAGGATGTCCACATGATAATTTTTTAGCTAGAAAGCTATTGTGAGCATGTGCAGAGTTTTCCTAGTACCTTTTGAGCTTTATTTTCAATGTTCAAGTCATTTGAGTAGTTAGAACTCAATTTATCAGCTAATATGTAAAAAACGCTAACTTCGGACTACTGAGTGCAACAGGATCCATGGCAACCGGAGAATCACCTGCAAAGAAGAAGAGGATGACAATAAAATACTACTACTTAGAAGAAGTGGAGCCATTTGTGATAGCAAGAGTAACCCTAAAGCCCACCAGCACATGGATTCAAGACGATTTTCTAGAGTCCAATGATTTGAGAATCTACCAAGGGATATTCAAAGATCCTGAAGGGAATGCAGTAGAGCTACCCATGATACCACGAGAGCTCAATGAATTTGTCAGGAGCAAGATGGGGGATTACCTGGAAAAGCTAGATCTCCACAACTACTTTGAAGCTTTGCGAGCGGGAATTGATATAAAAAGAGTGTGGGAATTTTTAACCACAATCAAAGAAGATGAAGTGGCCCGAGTCACCGATCTGCAAGGCAAGCCAGATACCATGATTGTCATCACAGAGAGGGTGGTGGTAGCCGCACTTGACATCTCAAGCAAAGGAGATAGTGTGACAAAGAGGCGAGATGAAGTCAAGGTCTACTCGGAAAAGAAGAACAACTACACATTTGAAGATATTGCAAACCCAAAAGTGGCTATCATGAGCCAGCTCTACAACCAATACTTTCACATGTGTACAAAGCGGCCACAGAAGTACAAGATGGCACCTGGATCCATTGCTACCACCTCCACCTGGGCAGTGCAAAAGGGCAAACCAAAAGAGATAAATTATGCCGCTTACATCCACGACAACCTGGTGAAGATGGGTAACATGAATCCCAACTATATTGTACTTGGTGATCTGATAACAAAAGTTGTCTATGGACCATTGCATGCCAAGGGAAACTGGTATGGACCTCCCTCACAAAATGATTGGCTAAAGATGAAAGAGGACAAAGAATAAGAACCTCCCAAGGCACCCAGAGTAGCGACAAGGATGAAGCGCCGGTTAAAGACCGTGCTAGAAGAGCCGCCAGAGTCGAAGAAGGGAAAGAAAGAAAGTCTACAAGTGCCAATCAAAGAAACCAAGTCACAGAAAGTGGCACGGCTAGAAAGACTAATGGAAAGCTTCAGAGCCGAGAGAGCACTCAAAGGAGATTTGAGCGAGTTGTGGAAGCCATCCCTAGAAGCCATGTCAAGATCATATGGAAGATTTCACCGGGATCTATTCAAAGACTATATCAAAAACTTTGAGATCTTATATGCCACAGCGGAGAATATCCCAAATATCCCATTTACAGAAGAATAAGTGGACAAAGTGAGACAATAGCTGCTAGAAGAGGAGGAAGGCGGACAGAGATTTCAAGAAGAAGCCACCAACTCCACCCAAGCCGGGAATACAGTCCACCCCCATCACCACCTCCTCTTAGCCCTCCACAAACCCAACAAAAAGTGGAGCTGGACAGACCTGATGAACAAGAAGATTCCAAGCAAGAGAAGACCAAAGAGGAAGAGCAGAAAGAAGAAGTTGAACCAAAAGATGAGCAGCTAGATCCAGAGGAAAGAAATTTTAGAATATTTCTTGATCTACTAGCTGCGGGGTACTCTTGAGAAGAGGCAGTTACGGTAGCCTTTGAGTTGACAAGCACAAGGCCCAAGGAACAGATGCAGAGCCTTCGGTTAGTAGAACTGAAAGAGATGGCCACCGATACACTGGACCTACAGCCACCGACCAATGATTGGGATGCAGTAATGCAAAAGCTAACCAGGCTCAGAGCAATATCAATGGCCACTGAGAGTGAGATTGACACTCTCAAAACAAATGAAGTTTACATCAAGGCTGAAGTGGATTTACTGCAAAAACAGTGCAAAGAGAACATAGAGAAATAAACAAATCTACAAGCCAGTCTGGACACGGCATTACAAAGATGCCAGGAAATGGAACAACACAATCAGGCAGCCGAACACAAGCTTCATAGAGAGAAGAGGAATACAAGAAAATCAGCAAGTCACTGACAGATGTGGAAAAAGAGAGGAACAACCTGACTCTAAAACTTGCTGATGAGTCCAAGGAGGTTGAAACCCTGAGGAATGCCAAGGAAAAGGCCGAGATAGAACATGAGACAAGCCAGGATGAGGTAATAGAGTTAAAAGATCAGACCATCCAAAGGCTAAGAGCATCTCCGGCCAGAGTCAGAGTTGCTAGCTTGACTGGCTGAACTTCAGAGACTGATTTGTATGAAGAACAAATGAAGGAGCTCCAAAAGGAGTTAACACTGGAGAAGAGGCAAAGACTGATGCTGGCCGAGGGATCTCATGTAATGCAAAACCTCTTGGAAAAAGAGAACCAGGCCATGAAAAATGAGCTAGAAGGCGGAAAAAATCAATGCAGATATGAATGACCTCCTAGTAAACATGAAAGATCAAGTAGAAGAGGCAAAGAAGGCATTTCAACAGCAAATATATGAGCTGAAAGGCCAACAACAAACCGAAGAGCAACAGCTTAGCACCGGGCTAGCAACAATGGAAGGAATCGACATAGAGAATGTGTCAGATCCAGTGGACACCACCATGCAAGAGGACATCCTGATGGGACCCTCACAAGAACCCCAGGATCTGACACAACAAGAAGAAGAAAAGTTGCAGAAGGCCATAGAAGCGGCAGTAAGAGACACAACCAAAGAAGCATTGGACTGGGAGCAGAGAGTGTTTAAATCAATGGCCATTCAGAAGATAGATGCCAATACCATTCGGCGTGAATGGCTACAACCTTCTCTCCCATATACAGTGCTAAAGTATGAAGCTGCTACAATCAACAAACGGATAATAGAGGAGCCAATAGTGCCATTGTACAAAGCAGATATCTCCAAACCTGAAGGACTCAAGCTGATAGTGGATTCTCAACCCAGGTGGAGAAAGGCATGGCTCACAAAATATCCGCAATATCTAATTTATCTGGTAGAGGCACCCAAAAGAATCAGAGACAACCTCAGTTTTTGCCCTCTACCAAGGATACGGACATGCAAGGCCCAAGAACTATTGCAGAGAAGCCAACCCACTTGGCTAAATTACCCGAAGCTGCCAAGCTTGAAGGCAGGCGAGAGAATGAGTGAGAAATACATGGTGAAAACCCTAACGGGAGCCATCAAATTGTTCACTCGCTTGCCTGACCTTTCTTGCATCATGCTAAGAAAAATATGTAAAACCCTTCTGGTGGTCTTCGAAACCTTCAAACCTAGATAGGTGACAGACAGTATCTTTTTCTTCCAAGATGTGCCTACGATGTGTCTGCTCAGCCTTCTCATGAGGTGATACATGCACTATATCAGAGAATTATTTTTTTGCCTTCTTATCACCTCGAGGCCTTTGAAGAAGCCTTCTACAACGGCTTCTTCACCATCAACACAGATATATTCGCCCCGACGTTACTCGCCCAGCATGCGCGATATGAGTCCCTTCTAAAGATACGCAAAAGCCTACATTAAAGAAGCAGCTCAACTGCCATGTCGGGGACGACATGAACTAGGAGGGGGGGAGTGTTAGCTGGACACACCCTACTGAGAATGATTGCTCGATGGAATATTATTTTTTGTAATTATTCTTTAATTGAGAAAAATCGACATTTCACCTTTGTAAATAGTGGGGCTTGCAGAAGCTTCCAGATTGTATCCCATTTTTGACATTTAGATTGAGTAGATAGTTAAATTGGAACATTAGGGTTGGAGATTGTAAGGTATTTATACCACTTTTGACCTTAATGAAAAAAACCTTTGTCATTTTTAAAAAAGTTATGTCTGTGTGAGTGAGCGTACTGTGTACGAGAGAGAGTGAGAGTTTCATCTTGATGCTACGTGCGCACCGGTGGTCGGAATCGAGTGCGGAGAAGTGTTGCGTGTTGCCCTCAACGAGAGCTACGCGCCAATACCTACATTGTGGGTGTACGGTCTGGTTTTGCGAACTCGACCCACGAGCTACATCTGGTGATTTGGTGAGCATATGTTATCCGTTTTTGCATTTCAGCATATCCACACATTCGCATTCAGTAGAGCTACACATTAGGCACTTTAGTTTTTGGAAACGACGACCTGCAAATTTTGACCAGACATCCTCCGTGATTTTGTACCAGGTGTTTAGGGTTGGGATTTTGGTTCATGGACCTTAGGGAGAGCGACCTATTGGTGTTAATAGGGTTTCCTTCAAGTTCTGTGGCGTCTTGAGAACGTTTGATGGGTATTTGGCTCTTGGAAGCGTTGTAGGAAATCTCCTCTTATGCACTCCTGAAGACTGTATCTTAGACATTGGGTAGAGACCTCTGTAGGAAGTAGTCGAGAGTAGGTCGAGTGTAGATTGACACCCTATGCTTTCTTCCACACACCTGCGGGTCAAGCTTCGTCCTTAGCTGACAAATCTTGTTAGGTGAGTTCTCGTTGTGCTAACGTCTATCGCGGCGTATCTGCCAACACAAGTTTATGACAGTTTAAAGTTTTCTTTTTTGTTTCTTGTGCATAAAATTCTACTACTAGAAAGAATGTAGGAGGTCTTGATATTGAAGAGGTTGAGGAGACATGTGATGATCTGAGGTTAATGGAGCTACTATACCAAGTCAAGCAATTGTTTAGTTTTTCCTATGTGAAAGAAATCTTTAATGTTCCTTTTGATGTGGAGAGATTTTTGAAAGGGTTCAACAATGAAATTATTGACTATGAAAAGGTTTTTGTTGGCCTTATTAGTGAGCACAATCTTGACAATTTTGTACACTTTAATGATATTTTTAAAGCAAGCAATTTAACACCAAGCACAAGCTCAAAATAGTTTTCATTACTCCAAGATGATTGAAAGAGGGTCCATAACCCCTGTCATTGGCATGTAAGGCATAGTTGCAAGCTTGTGATTGAGCATATAACATTTTTTTTCTTTTTGATTCTTGTTCGAGTAGACAAAGGAGAGACCACATCTTTGCAAAATACAGTAGCTGTGAATGTCCAAGATGTGGAGGAAACACTTGAAGATTTCAAAGAGGAAATAAAGATGGTTCAAAGCAAAGAGATCTTGGATGTTGCATAATTCAAGGCAAGAACGTCACTAAAGTGCAGGAGTCAATCCATATTCCATTGAAAGATATTGATCTCTTATTGTGCACATCAACCATACCCACCTACAAGATAAACAATAAGGAGTATTTGTTGCTATAGGACATACAAAATATCTTTGATCTGAGAGAGGACTACTGCCTTGCTATTTTGGCAGAGTGGGTAGAGCATGATAAAGAATTTTTTGACTACAGTACACCATGCACATATCAATACTTGATACAAGATTTGTGTAGTTTATTGATCAATCCCATGCTAGAGAGCATGTGCTCAGTGTTGTTCAGAGCTATGAAGAGCAAGGGCTTCCCACAAATGAGAAATTCAAAAACATTCAAAGAAGTTTGAAGATTGTGAACACATGTACACAAAGATTCTAAGAGAGAGCAAAGAGAATAAACCAAGTTTTACATTGACTAATGGATGAAAACATTCTTGAAGATGATGAAAACCCTAAGGTAAAATGAAAACACTATATATAGTTTTTGCAAGTACATTAATTAGGCCATTGAAATTTTAGTAACATATCCTTTCTATTAATTGATTTCAATGGTTTTTTTGCACAAGTTGATAATGTAGATCCTGACAAGTTTCTAGGGAGACAAAAGGGCTCCATGCCTTTGAATCTGAAGAGGGATTAAAGTTTGGGCCATCACATTCGGAAGCTCGACAAGGAGACAATATCTATCTACCACATGAAGCTTTCCCAATCCCCCACTCTCCCCATACTTGCACTAGTGGCTCTATCAATGGTGGTTGGTTCACATTTAATAAGAGTTTAAGTGGACAAAGTCATAATTCTCGAGAAGTAAGAAGCCATTAGAGTTTGGACTTTCTCATGATTTATGGGCTCAAGAGTGCATACTTTGGCACTATGGCTAGTTATATCCTTACCTCTTTTGATGACTTGAAGTAGTTGCAAGGTTATAATAAGCAAGAGTACCTAAAGGGGAGGGGGACAAATGAAAACCCTAATGTTGGATCAAGCACTCAGAACTAATCCTTGTATTATTCCCCATTTTCTTCCTTCCCTCTCTCTAATGGAAAGCCATTGTAAAAACCTTTCACTTGCAACGATCTATTGTATACATCCTTCCTTGTTTGTATAACTGTAGCAATATCAAAACTATCCAATAAGTTTTTAGTCTCTTGTGATCTTGTTATGTACCACACTTTTCTGTAAAACCACTAGAATACTTCAAGCAAGCTATTGTCTTTTTGAGCTCCTCCACCATGTCTAGTGTGTTTGAAAAACTTGATTCTTGCCTAATAGTGGGATCTATCCATATCTTGAGTAGACCAAATTGACAAGCTTCCATATTTATTTACAAATGAAGGAGTTTGATTGTAGATAATGTGTTGCAAAAAAAACATCCATTCTTTAGTAGCTTATGCAAGTATTGAAGAAAATTAGACACTTTAGTGTCTTTAGGTCCCCCTCCCATGTGTCATTCCACCTTGTACCTACCAAAGCCCTCAACATCTAGCTCCTCTGTAGCCTGTTGAGCTTTGATTATAGCAGGGATACTAGTGTGGTGTAATACGCAATTCAACACATTGAAACATTCACTATCAACCTCAAAAGCACCCAGCCACCAAATGTTCATCTCTGACTAGACACTAAATTTTTTTATGTTTTCTCTCCTCTGTGGTATGAAGAGCTCTATTCATGAGAGTTATTGAGGGGCTCTCAAGATTTCTACCCTTCATAACTTCACTCTCGTCTAATTTGATGACAGAAATGACTTTCCCATTTACCTTAGTATGTTGAAGATCATAGAATTTATCATGGCCCTTTACAAAGTTCTCAAGTCAAGGAACATATTGTTGAAAGAGTTAACCAAGGTCTTTATTCTTACCAAGATACATGTCATTGTTGTGAAAATGCTCTCCAAGAATCTCCATGACCTTGGAATAAATTATGAGCTTGGTTTGTTGAACAAATGATGGATTTGGAAGCAAGGACCCCTTCACTCTTGACTTCTTCAGGTTTTTGTTGATGACCTTGAATAGCTTTTGATAACTTACCCTACTGATTTTGAAACTTTGTCCAAGGTGCCTTGAACTTCATCTTTGTCCAAAGGAGAACTTTGCAAAAGTCCATTGATGCATTTTTGCCTAGCAACCTTGAATCTTCTTCTATTTAAGCAGCTTTCCAACAAGAACAAGAGGAATCAATTTGCAAAATGATTGTGATGTACTTCTAATGTTTCCTTGTGAGCAGTCTGGCTCAACTAAGCACCCGAGGTAACATGAGGAGAGAATATAGCACCCAAAGATACCAGCTTGCAAAATAGATATCAATTTGAAAAAAAAACAATATTACCTGACTGCTTTGATTCTTTTGCTGCAGCCTCCATCTCCTCGCTCAAGACTCCCAGTATTCTTCAACTTCCTTTGTCTTTGTCTAAGTCCAACGTCTTTCCTCTTTCTTCTAACTGTGTGTAGTGATTGGAGGTTATTTACCTTCTCTTTGCTTTCTTGAAGTTGATGATTAAGAGAATTACTTTCATACATGTCCTACATAAGATCCCTTTCATACCATCTCCTACATATCTCATCAATGAAGAACAGTTGAAGAATGGTGAGGTGCATTTGGTGATAGGGTCCATGGGATACAATCCACCATTTTTTCATATATCAATGTGCTTCTTTTTTTTCTAATCTCAATGCTTTTATGACAGAAGGAGGAGTTTCACAAAGACTATTTGTTTTTTGGAGAGGGGAATATTCATTTCGTAACTTGACATGGAGATGATGTGAGAAAGATGATGATTTGGATATGTTGTAGAGAAAGGTGTAGAGAAAGGACTTAATGAGCAGAGGGGACGGAGAATTTTGGGGAAAGGGTTACATTCCCAAGAGGATTGAAAACAACACTACAGGTAGGACCCCAAAAAGTAACATCCCATGCACCTAGTAAAAATCTAAAGGTTTTCCCCCCATTTTTGGGTTTTAAAATTTCATGTTAATTTTTTACAAAAATGAATTTTTTTTTCTCTATCTACCATTTCTTACAAGGGAAATTAAAGAACTCAAACTTCCCTAATGCTTCCATGTCCTTTGCACCCATTTACATATCATTCCCGCAGGGCTGCTGATTGCAAGGCAATCCTTGAAGAGGTGGGAGAGGTCTTCACTAGCCCTTCTACATTGAGAGCATCTATCTGGGCCAATACTCCTAGCAAGAGCCTTTACCCCAATCGGCGTCATTTTGTAAAGAAACACTTTATCATAATCAAGTTTTAAGCTATCATCGTCTGTGTGTGAAAGAGAGAGAGAGAGAGAGAGAGAGAGAGAGAGAGAGAGAGAGAGAGAGAGAGAGAGAGAGAGAGAGAGAGAGAGAGAGAGAGAGAGAGAGAGCGTGAGAGAGAGAGAGAGAGAGAGCGTGAGCTTCATCCTAGTGCTGCTCCCCTCTTGCTCATCACATTGAGATCCAACTACACCATCATGAAAGGCTCGGTGAGAGCTATGCTAAGAATTCCTCGAGAACGGAGCACGCATGCTAACGCATCTATGAGCTATTTGTGGTCGTAAGTGTATCAAATGATATCTGTTTTTTTGCTTGAAAGTAGTCATTCGAATTGTGGAAACATAAGCTACGCATAGGTACTTATAGATTTTAGTTTTGGGCACTTCCAAAATATTGCTTTGTCTTCATAAAATTGTTTTTTGCAGATGGGTCTAGAGTTAGGGTTTTGAGTGTAGAGTCTTGCAACATGTGTATCCTAGTGAGGGGATGATGTTTCTTAAGTTTCATATGATTTTGGCATGGTTTGATGAGTTTTCTTCCGTTTGTGTGTGTGTCATTGGATGGTGTAGTTGAGAGTAGTGAGATTCTAGATTGTGGCTTAGTCAGCCTTCCAAAGTGTTGCATGCGTGGGAATGCGTGGGACGGTCTCAGCCTGACAACCTAAAGAGACTACATCCATGCGCCTATCGTGTCATATGTGTCCTCCATGGACATTATGGTTATGTAGGTTGTGCTGCCTGCACTTTATGGGTGGTATAATTTGCTCCCACAAAATTGGCGCTGATGTCGGGACACAAGGACTTGAGGAGGTAATCCTACTAATACTTCTGTGATGGTTTCCTGCTTTAGTTCTGACTAAAGAAAGAATTTTTTCTAAGTGGATCCGAAAGAGATTATTCTGAGATCAAGTGGATATCGAGGAAGCGTGTGTCTTACTGACGGTCTATGACTAGGTAGATTTAGTTAGGATTTGTAGTATTAATAGTCAATTAGAGTAGTTGTTGGTGGTCGAGAGTTCTTTGTGAGGTGATTAAAGCGTTTGATAGATTGTGTTTGGCATTGAAGAGTTTTTCTACTCATAAATGCAAAACCCCATATGATTTGTAGGAGTAGGTTTAGGTAAGTGATTTGATTTTGATCTAGAGCTATTCATCACTGATCTATTTGCTGAAGTGCTTGTTTGCATTTAGAATCTTTGAAAAGCTTGCTTTTGAGGGAAAAAAAAAGCAAAAAACAGCTTTCAGTTTGACGTTTTGCATGACAGGTTGATGCTGAGCATATAACAGGGCATGTGCAAGGGTTCTGTGAAGAAAAACTGCAATTCTGTAAACTTGGACATCATACACGTATAGTCTCAAGAAGCATTTGGAGACCAAATTTGAAAAATCTGACTGCACCAAGGTGTTAAGAAGGGGGGTTTTACCCTCAGTATACAATGAGACTAAAGTTTTGACCAACTCTTGATACCCAAAAGACAAAAGGAGTGTCCAAAATGAAAAATAGAAAAAAACATGTGATTTTGAGTACATTTTTGCATGAAAATTAGTAGAAGTGCTTGAAAACTAGTGTTAGAGACTTGGGGATGCCTGTGAATGATTTTTTTTTCCATAAATTCATCAGTAGACATCACACGTGTATAATATCTGAAGGGTGATTCTGGCATCAAATTTGAACTTTTGACATTATACCCATTTTCTGCATGTTTTGTTGAGCACACACACAAAATCTCATTTCATTTGGGCTTATAAATTGAGTTTTGAGGGGACTTTACTCTTTCAAGGATTTTCTTGTCAAAAAAGTGGTGATTTTGTCCAATTTTGACATCCAAAATTTGTTGTGACTAGCACATATTTAGGTTCTACACATCAAACAGCTCCTCTAGTAGAAACAAAACTGAATTCTAACCACCTAGACATTATACACATATGATGTCTTAGAGGTTAGATCTGAGATCAAAGTCACAACAACTGAGTGCACCCTTGTGATCTACAACATTTAAGAAGTGTATATGCCAAATTTCATCAAGTTTCAAGCTTTTTGGGCTTGCAAAGACCACAAACGGATCTAGGAAAAGTGATTGCTATAAGTGATCATAAAATTGCACGAAAAGTGATCAAATTCAATTTTGAAACCTGCTATGTGTTGCCAATGTTATAAGGAACCTGTGGAGTGAGTCTCACTTAATTCTGACAAGCTAGACATCATACATGTATGATGTGTAAAGGGCACTTTTAGGGACCAAAATTGAAATTTGAGCATATCAAAGTGTTAAGCACCACAATACAATCTTACAGACCAAGTTTGGGCCAATTATGAGCACATAGACATCATACGCTTATGATTTCTCAAGGCCAAATTTGACAATCCAATTGCACCTTTGACCACATGGGGGGTTGGAAAATGATGTGTTAAGCTTGCTTGGAAAATTTCAACTCATTTGGACACACACTTTTGCATCTAAAGAGATTTTTTAGATACAAGAAGGTAAAGATTAAAAAGTAGTGATTTTTAGCAATTTTGGCATCCAAAAATTGTTGTTTACCCCACGGAGTGGTTATAGGTTGCGTTTGCAGTTCAAGTCTTTAGGGTGTTGTTCTTACCTAGTGTATAGACTTCCCCTTGAGTTTGAGATCGATTCAAAGATTCTAGATCTTGTTTCGTATAGCATTTGTTCGTAGTACGGATTTCAGTCACTTGCGTATTTTAGAACTTAGATTTGATTTCCTTAGTAGTGATTGTCATTAGAAGGTCGAGTAGGTGATTTGACACCCACCTAGTTGTTTCCATGCGCCTGCGGATCAAGCTCCGTCCTCGTCTGACAAATTCTGTTGTTGGTTGAGTTCTCGCTATTTAGCTTCCGCTAGCGGCGTAACCACCTTAACACAACATATCCTTTGTATCCCCAATACAATTTCACGTTGTCGTACTGTGACACGTACATAGTGGGAACTCTTGCTACAAGAGTTATCTTGTAATTTTTTAGATACATAATTATCTTTCCTATAATGTACATATGCATATCTAAGTATAATAATAAGCCTTCTATCAATAGCTCCGCCTCTTTAACTTGGGGAAAAAAGCATTGATTCTTTATTTCTACTATCTCATTATCATCTCACACCCTAGCTAGATCCTATATCTAGGGTAAACTCCAATATATATATATTCTATGTATCTTTCATATTTTTCATATATTTCTTTTTAAATAGCTACTAGGAGGGAATCAAATCCTAGTGGGACACTAGGTGGCATGATTTCAAAGATACACTTATTTTAATGTATTATTGCAAGCATGATTACAAAAATTTGTCAAGGAGCAATGTCATGCTTTCATATGGCATGAGGTGTCCTTTGGAATCAAATGAAAGTCTAAGCTAAGGGGACCACGGGAAGACTTTTGCTGCCAGAAATGGACTCTATTTTGATGATTTTTTTATACAAGGTTTCAATCCGAATTGGAAAATGCATATAAAACAGAAGTCATAGGTAATGAGCTAAAGTTTCTGCCCATATTTTTACTTTTTTATTTGAAGCCACGGTTGAGGAGATATGATCAAAATACTGGACCGCAGTCTGCCCACATCATGCAGGGACAACTCATTTTCAACTTTTCGAGTTTCTGTTCACACTGGCTCTTCTCTTCTTGTGTAAACCCTTGGGGGTTCCCTTCACCTATAAAAGGGTACCTCGTCTTCCTTGAAACAACTCAAGCATTCAAGCCATTGGGGAGAGGAATTCATGAGGGAGTGAGTAGTAATGCCAAATTGTACTTAGCCATTAACATAAGCCTAAGCCTATACTTTCTCCTAGAGGAAGACTAGCCATTCTTGCATGCTATCCTTGGAAGATCAACTCTAATCAAAGAAGGTCATGGACTTGGCGTATCAATCAAAGTTTTTGTTTGAGTTCTCTCACAAACTCTCATATCCATAAGCCCGGTGCTTTCCTGGCAAGACCACAAATTTCTCGACATATTTTTGGTGAACCGGACGCGAATCTTCCAGGGTGAGAGTTTGTGGGTAACCATGGGTGATCATGTTGAGCAACAGGGTATACATTTTGACCCAGCAACAATGCAAATGTTTCAAGCATTTGCAATGTTCATGCAACAACAACATGCCACCGAAAGAAGGGAGATTTCAGCAACGAAGGCCATACAAGCAGTCGTCAATAGAATGGATCAATTCAATGGAAAAGATGTAACCAAGTACTTATGCGAGTATGTGAAGGAGATGGAGCTGCATCGCGTGTCAAAAGGTGAGATGACTCAAAGCTTTGAGCTAGTTGTTGCTCCAAAAATTAGAGAACATGTTAGGGGAATTAAAGATGGACATGGGAGAAATTGGGAAGAACTCAAAGTAATTTTAAAGGAGGAATATTTCATGGAGGACTCTAAAAGAGTGACCAAAAGTACATTCTTAGAATGGGTAGTCAAGCCAAAGCAAGGACTATCAATAACAGAGATACTTAGGGAATTTGAGCGGCGTTATGCACAACTCACCACGACAGAAAGGGCCACACTAGATGCAGAGAAGACAAATCTTTTTTTACAAGCTGTAGGTAAAGAGTTTCAAGAAAATTTGGAGCTTCTTCTTGAAGATAAAGATGTTGAGCAAGGACTAAAGACTGACTGGAATGAGGTTGAAGGTGCTGTCTCACTGCTTGTCAAACGACAAAGAAGAAGGGACAAGATGGTAGTAAACACTACAAGTCCTTCCACCTCAACTCTTGACAAAATGGTAAAGCCTACTTTTATCGCTCCGAAGTTTGATGAGTCCATGCTAGATGAGCTTGTGAAGGGAATGCGTGACTTGAAGGTGAAGCTTGCAAAGTTTGCAGAAAAAGGCCAACCGTCAGGGCCACTTTCTAGGCAAAGACAACAGCCCGAAGAAGGGTTTGTTAATAGTAGATGTATTTGGTGTGATAGCACATACCATCTAAGAAGGGATTGTGATGATTTTAGTGATGCTTTGTCAAAAGATGTTGTCTTTTTTAAGGATGGTAAAATCCACTTAAGAGAGACAGGTCTACCCTTGAGAACTAACTTTGGGAAGGGGGGAATGTAAACCTTAGTTGAAGATATGGAAACTAAGCATGCCACCTCTTCAGTTGAGTCATCTACTTATGGAGTAAAAATTGAGCATCTTAGTGATGAACAGGTGAGTGAACATCATGGTCAAATTTGGCCAAATGTCATGCAATTAGCTAAAAAGGGAAAGCTTACAAAAGATATTCTACATGAAGCAGGTGATTGCATACGTCTAGAAACACGATGGAATGATCCAGTGGACTCATTGTCAGTGCATTATAAAATGCCAACAAAATGAGGCAATTGTAGAAGAGAAGCGCAGACATGAGAATGTTGAGGAAGGACCATCAAAAAGAGCTTCTAGAAGTGGGGGAAGAAGCGACTCAATGCCTTCTCAAACACCCTCAACACAAGGAGCATCTCCACCTAAAGTACTCATGGAGGAGTTTACAATAGGAAAGAAGAAAGAGCCAACAAAAGGTAAGACAAAAGGCCCAACTTATAAACTACAATCTGATATTGAGGTTGCTACAGATTTAAAGAAAGTCTTGGAGGAAAGGATCTTGAATAGCAAGATTGAGTTTACTCTGGGAGAAGTTCTTGGCATTGCAAAGTGTGAATTCCATGAGGAGATCATTGACATCATCAAGAGGAAGAGGCAAACCCTTGATGAAGTTTCTCGTCCACACGTTGAAGGGGAAACCTCGAAGACACAAGGGATGCAACTGCAAAATAAGGAGAATGATGGAGCTATGGTAGGATGCTATCAATCTAGTGGGAGAGTGAAGCAAGTGCATTTCTGAAATGATGATAAAGAAGTTGAAGATATTCCTAGGAGCTACTATTCACAAAGTCACTGGGCAAGGGCTACTACAGAAACTTTGGTCAAGGTAGGTGACCTTGAAGAGCCATTTGTTGCCTTGATTGACCATGGTTCAGAAATAAACATAATGTCAAAGAGTCTCTACAACAAGTGCAAATGGCCGATGGACACAGATCATGGTTGGATGGTGAAAGTGGCAAACAATTCATCCGGTGAATTGTATGCAGCATGTCCAGGTGTGAAAGTGACAATAGGTGATGTAAAGATTGACCAAAACTTCTTTGTATAGGATACATCTTCATATCATCTCATCCTTGGACAGCCCTACATTGTGGGAGTTTGAATGGAAACAAAGGCAATGAATGATGGTTCAGTATATGCTAGGATACGTAGCAAAGATGGTAAACGAGCGGTCCAAATTCTCACAGTTTGTGTAAACCATGAAAGAAATCGTGACAACCTCAGAGAACATCCTCTACCAAAGGTGAGCAAAGAGTTTCATGATCATAGAGAAATGATGGGTTTTGGCTAAGTACCATTGTAAAGCGCGATTGCAGTGGTACAGAAAGAAAAAGGGTCTCGCCTGATCCAAAAATAGGTGAAAATTTCTCAACGAGCTCCTTGGTAACAAGGAATGGATCAGTATGTTTTACAAAACTTGAAGATTTGAAGAGATGTGAGAGGCAATATGTGCATAATGTACAAATAGGCATGAAAAAGAGTGGGTTGCTAGAGCCTACTGGAAATGTTTTCGGTTTGTGTGAACAAGTTTCTTTTGTAGATACTATGGGTGAGCTTGATGCTATAATGGGGTCTAGTTTGCATCTTGAAAATAAAGTTGTGGAAGTTTGCTCTATGGAAATGTATCAAGTAATAAAAGCCTTTAAAGAATCTTCACCCTTACCACCCAACAATAGGGAAAAGATTGAGTAGGCTTCTTTACAACCAAGTTTGAGAAATCCTAAAAAGATTGGGCATACCTTCACAAAGGAGTCTTTCCAAGAGTTGCAGATTGGTCGCGAGGAGTTTCTAACACAGGAGGAAACAAAGTGCTTCAAAGAAATGCTTTCAAAGCATGGTAAGGCTTTTGCATTTGAGCCACATGTGATAGGATGTGTTGATCCTTCTATTGTAGCTCCTATGGTAATTTTCACAATACCTCATGTGCCTTGGAATCTACGGCCTATTCCGGTTCCAAAGGCTCATTTGCCAAAGTTAGTAGAGCTAATTAATGAGAAAATAAAAATGGAAATCTTGGAGCCTTCTTGTGCTCCATACTCAAACAGGTGGTTCACAGTTCCAAAGAAGAATGGTTCTCTACGCTTCATCCAAGATATGCAACCAGTGAACAAGGTGACAATTAGAAATGTAGGTACAGGTCCAATTGTGGATAAGTTTGCAGAGGCGTTTGCAGGGAGGGCAATCTACTCAATGGGGGATTTCTACTCAGGGTATGATCAATTTCAGCTTGCAATTGAAAGCAGAGACTTGACAACCATGAGGACACCTTTGGGTTTGGTAAGGATGTGTACCTTGCCATAGGGAGCAACCAACTCGGGTGCACATATGATGAATGGGATGAATAAGGTCCTACGTGACTTTATTCCTCAAATCACAATGCCTTTCATTGATGATTTGCCTATCAAAGGATGTGAACAAAGTGACAAAGATGAAGCTTTGGATCTCAAGGGAGGTCACAGGTTTGTGGTAGATCACATAAATGATTGTGATAAAATTTTGTCTAGGTTGGAAGAAGTCAATCTTACATTGTGAGGAAAAAAGTCTATGTTTGGTGTCAATGAAGTGCTCATTGTGGTGCACATGTGCGGGCCATATGGTAGTAAACCTTGTCCAACAAAGGTATATGCCATCGAAAGAATGAAAGAAACATGCACTAGCATCACTGAGGTTAAAAGTTTTCTGGGAGCACGTGTCTTCTATGTTATTTGGATTCCACATTATGCACATGTAGCTGATCCTCTTTATCAGCTTCTTAGAAAGAATCAAAAGTTTAAATGGACAGAAGCACATGTCAAATCCATGAAAAATCTAAAGGAGGTGCTCCAATTAGCAAGGCTTTGAGAAAGGTAGACTATGAGTGTCAAAGGCCAATAATTGTGACAGTAGACACCGGTCCTACAGGGATTGGATGGGCAATAGGGCAAGATGACAAAGAATGACACAGGGATGTGGTAAGATTTGGAGCAAAGGTACTAAGTGCTCACCAAAGAAACTATCCATAGATAAAGAGAGAGTTATGGGGTATGGTTACAGCCTTGAAAAGTGGGAAAGAGTACCTAATTGGTGCATGTGTGGTTGTAGAAACAGTTTGTCTACCACTTCTTGGGATGATTACCAACTGCTCAACGTCAGACATTGCTATGTTGCGGTGGATCGCCTACATTAAGTCTTTAAATCCCGAGTTCAAGCACATTGCAGGTAAAGACAATACAACAGAAATGCTATCAAGGGCAAGGTATGAAGATGAGTCACATATGATTGATGAGGGAGATGATGTAGGCACAAAGTTCTATTCTATCTCTCATGTCAAAGGTAACAATGTCTGCATGACTAATCTACTTGAATCATTCTTGAAAGAGCTTTATGAAGGTGATTGGCTTCTTATTGGAAGCTATTTGAGTACTCTAGCAAAACAGGATGATTGGTCTAAACAAGAATTCAAGAGGATACGCAGGAAAGCATATGGGTACTTTTTGAGGGATGGTTACTTGTGGAAGCATCCTAAACAAAAGAGTGCTACACCACAATGGGTTATATGTAAAAAAAAGACTCAAGTAAAGCTCATGCAAGAGTTTCATGAGAGTCTATGGGCTGGACACACGGGTGTGTGGGGAACCTTCTCCAAGTTGAAAGAAAAATACTGGTGGAAGGGTATGTATAAAGATGTATCTCAATTTGTAGAGTCATGCGTAACTTGTCAAATGTATTCAAATGTCCGACATCGTGATGGATTGCACCCTACATATCCACTAGCCATGCACTATAAATGGGTTGTGGATCTAGTCACAATGCCTCTAGGACTCTCGCAGATGAGATACTTGGTTCTTGCACGAGAGGACCTAACTAACCAGGTTGAAGGAAGAGCATTAAGAGCTAAAACCATAGAAGATGTGTGCAAATTACTTCTTGATGAGGTTATTTGCTGTTATGGTTGTGTGGGAAAGATCACTGCAGATAGAGGTGAGATGGATGCTGAGGAAGCAAGGGAGTTCTTTACCAGATTAGGAATCAAGATTTCTCTTACCACAACTTACAACCCTGAAGGCAATGGAAAGAGTGAAAGAGGGCATTCTCCTATCATCAAAGCTTTGGCTAAGGCTTGCAAAGGAAGAGTTGGTGAGTGGCCAAAATTTTTACCATATGCTTTATGGGCTAATCGTCCAACACATAGCTCATCAACTGGCTACATGCCTACGGAGCTAATGTATGGTCAAAAGCCAGTGATGCCGATTGAAGATACAATTCCCACATGGAATGTACTACCTTGGTAAGAGGGGCTTAGAAGGGAAGATCTCCTTGCATTGCGCATAAGGAAACTAGAGAGAAGACCTGGAGACATTGAGGATGCAAAAGAACGACTCAAAAATGCAAGGCTGAAAAACAAGGACTACTTTGATAAGGGACATCGGCTCAGGAGCAAAGCAATTGACAAAGGTGACTGGGTTTTAGCATATGATAGTAGCCTTGATAACCAGCACACAGTCATGCGTAAGTTTTCAAAACGATGGTTTGGGCCGTATGTTGTAAAGCATGTGAATGAAAATGCTACTTACAGCTTGTCTAAACTAGATGGTACAGAAGTAAAGATTCCCATTGCAGGAAAAAGGATCAAAATGTTTAAGAGAAGAGGAGACAATGATCTAGAAGATGTTGATGAGGAAGAAGAGCAAACCACAAGTAAAGATCAAAGTGAAGATGAAGCTTTGGAATCATCCAGTGAAGAAGAAAGCAAGGAAGATGTACAAGAGGGCTGATCTTAGAAAGAAATAATGTGGCACATACCGGAGGATGTGCAGGTTTAGAGGGGTTGGATGTCATGCTGTGACATGTACATAGGGGAAACTCATGCTACAAGAGTTATCTTGTAATTTTTTAGATACATAGTTATATTTCCTATAATGTACATATACATATTTAAGTATAATAATATTCTTTCTATCTCATCCTATATTTATGTCAAGGGTAACATATTCTTACTTTACCATAAAAAAATACTATGGAAAAAGCGTCAATAGCTCCGCCTCTTTAACTTGGGACAAAAAGCATTGATTCTTTATTTCTACTATCTCATTATCATCTCACACCATAGCTAGATCCTATATGTAGGGTAAACTCCAATATATATATATATTCTATGTATATACTAGGAGGGAATCAAATCCTAGTGGGACACTAGGTGGCATGATTTCAAAGATACACTTATTTTAATGCATTATTGCAAGCGTGATTACAAAAATTTCTCAAGGAGCAATGTCATGCTTTC
The DNA here is from genome assembly GCF_014529385.1 of Adiantum capillus-veneris. Classification (NCBI taxonomy): domain Eukaryota; kingdom Viridiplantae; phylum Streptophyta; class Polypodiopsida; order Polypodiales; family Pteridaceae; genus Adiantum; species Adiantum capillus-veneris. Next base: position 56,805,996 of record NC_140933.1, on the reverse strand, counting down.
ATATGGCATGAGGTGTCCTTTGGAATCAAATGAAAGTCTAAGCTAAGGAGACCATAGGAAGACTTTTGCTACCAAAAATGGATCCTATTTTGATGATTTTTTAACGCAAGGTTCCAATCCGAATTGGAAAATGCATATAAAGAGGAAGTTGTAGGTAATGAGCTGAAGTTTTTGCCCATATTTTTACTTTTTTATTTGGAGCCATGGTTGAGGAGATATGATCAAAATACTGGACCGCAATCTGCCCACATCATGCAGGGACAACTCATTTTCAACTTTTCCAGTTTTTGTTCACACTGGCTCTTCTCTTCTTGTGTAAACCCTTGGGGGTTCCCTTCACCTATAAAAGGGGACCTCTTCTTCCTTGAAAACAACTCAAGCATTCAAGCCATTGGGGAGAGGAATTCATGAGGGAGTGAGTAGTATTGCCAAATTATACTTAGCCATTAGCATAAGCCTAAGCCTACACTTTCTCCTATAGGAAGACTGCATGCTATCCTTGGAAGATCAACTCTAATCAAAGAAGGTCGTGGACTTGGCGTATCAATCAAAGTTGAATTCTCCCCTCTTCTTCTCTCTCCACCATCAATAATGGTGCCGAAGGGTTTGTCAAGTAAGATGTATTCTACATTGATGTTTTCTTGATTTCTTGTTGTTTTCATTTTCATCTCTCATACAACATATATATGTATATATCTAAACTCATCTCCTTAACCAAACCTGTCTCTCTCATTCTTAGTAATTCATCCTCTCTACAAATTCTAGGTTCTCTTTGCTACAGGTACATCTCTCCCCGCAGTATCCTTATTGCCTACGGGCAAGAATAGGGCTTGGGAGGGAAACTTCTCATCTCTTCACTCTCCTCATATCTACATTTCTCACATACTATCCTAGATGAATAACCCACATGATGATAATTTCTATCGCTTTCACTCTGTACGATCTATTAGAATTAACGTATGGATTAGCCGTAAAATACACTTTCAACAATGTATAGTGTTTCTCTTTGGCCCAGAAAGGCTCAATGAAATAATTCTATCACCGGATCCCATCATACTACCTCTCATAGACTATAACTTTTCTTTTGACGTAAGCGTAGTTATGTTTCTATGAACCAAGAGGATTTGTACACACAATTAATCCCAATCACTAGACAAAATATATATATTATGGTAAGCACAAAACTACAATTCCAAAGAAAAATTCGTAGCCTATTTGGTCAGCCAAGATTGAATGCCATTAACTCATCTATTAACCCTTTCATATTACCCATGATACGATATGACCATAGCCTTGATGTTTTCATCTTTGTGTTGTTTTGACACTCTCTTTTGTGTTCTTTCTTTGTGTGTGTGAGTGCAAGAGAGAAAGAGTGGGGCTTCTTTGATTGCACTTCTTTCCAAACCCTAGTCTTCATGGCATCTATGGTTTAACACCTTCATATAGTTTTTGTTTGAGTTCTCTCACAAACTCTCACAGCCATAAGCCCGGTGCTTTCCTGGCAAAACCGCAAATTTCTCGACAGCGTCTAGATTCATTTGAGATCTAGTCTCAATTTCTTCTATTGGTGGAAGAAACACTCTTCTTTGATCACCCATTTGGTTTACTCGTTTTCTTATCTCACTTTGTTCATTGGCCTCAGTGACTTGTTTTCATAATTTGTCAAGACCATCTATTTCTTTACAACTCTCAGGTATCGCTATGTGAAATCCCTTGAAAGAGTTAGCCGTGGTATTCAACACTATCCTTGGTTCTAATGTTGTGTCATTGAGCTTTGCTCCATGCCCATGACTAGAATCTAGCTCTTTTTGTTCCTAGCTTGGTTGGATTACTAGTGTAGGTGGGACACGGATCACACCCTTAGGTTTTCCCACTAGTGGTTCTTGTAAATCTTGGGTTGTTTGAATCATTTTCTGGCACATTTCAAGCCTATCCTTTTATAGTTTTGCACATTGATATGTCAACAACCTCTATTCTTGGGTTTGGTTATTTTTGATCCGTGTTTCATAGGCTTTTAGGAGGGTGTGTAATGGATCATTAACCATCTCAACCAATACTGATCCTCTCGAGCTAGCATTTTTTGACTCACTTTTTGTTGATGGTTCTTTTGGAGGTTGAGACGTCTACGCAAGACCGCAACCATTTCCTCATGTTGTCTTATCTTCTCTTTAGCTTAGGTGATCTCCTCAGCTAGGGATTTTTGCTCTTGTTCCTAATGTTCTTTCATCCTAGCCTTTCTAGCTTTCCAAGTATTTTTTTTGCTCTTAGTTTTTTGACTATGTGCGTCGCGCTCTTTGGCTCACCCATTTTTGGACTTGCATATATTTTTGTTTTCTCTATCTATGGGTTCTCATCAGGTTCCTTTTGATCTTGAGCTCTTGTAACTACCTGAACTGGTACACTATTTTCATTTTACAAGCTATTGGGTAGCTGAACAATTTGTGAGACTCGGTTTGGGTTTTTGGGACAATTGGAGATTAAGTGAAGGATGCCATAGTCAAGACAATAGGAATTTACTCGTGTGATCTCCGTTTGAGAACATTGTTTGATCAAGTGGTTGCCACGGCTTTTGTGGAGGAGCTTCTTCTTGCAATTCCTTCTGGCTGTAAACAGGATCTGATCTAGCTAAGCCTCTATTCACAATGAACTGTAATGTCCTTTTGACCATCTTGTACCTTGTTTCTTCAGGTTGAAACGTTGGAGGTGGATGTTGTATAGGCCTCATCAATCCATGTGTTTCTCTTACCTTTTGTTGCTTAGAAGGGTAGTACCGCTTTGGTCTTTATAATACATTGTAGCTGGTACTAACGCTTGTTTATTAGATGCTTCCATCATCTACGAATATCTCATGTCTATAGGAATTCTGACACCTGGATTTCAGAGGTTACTGTCCTAAGAAAGGCTGTGGTATTGAAACTCCTACTAGTCCTAGCACATTCCCACTAGCGTATCTAGGTGGAGGAGGTGCTACTGGAATAGGTTGTACATACCTCTCCCTAACATTTTCCATGCTATAGTAGCACTCTTCTCTCATACGTTTTGTCCATTTTCTCTCAATTTCGCACAACTTGGGCTCCCTCATATCAACATTTACAAGAGGGGATAACCTCTTGACCATTTTGTTAATAGATGTTTCTTGATCGAAAGGTGCCATTGATTCTGCAATGGACTCACTTATTTGTGAATCACTGTGCTGAGAGGATGTGCCATCCTCTTGACTCTTACATTATTTTCTTTGTAATTCTCACAGTTATCCACTAGATAAAGAGCTTCTTTGATGATTTTTTTTAGCGTCAAACTCCTTATCATATGCAGATTCTTTTGAAGACCACCATGTCTCATTTCGTGGATAAAGATCAGCATTAACCGTGCTTGCATAGGAAGTTCCTCTCTTGAACAAAACTTGACATATATTTTGAGTTGTGATGCCACTTTGCGTTCTCATTCACCCTCTTTTTGTTTGAATCTATGAATTTGTGAGACTGTATGGTGAGCTATCCCTTTCTGTGAGAATTCTTTGATGAATTCTTCAAATTGCTCGTCTAGAGTCTCAAAATCACATCTTTCCACCACTGAGTCAAACCATGTAGCTGCATCATCTTCTAGAGTTACTCCAAATCCCGCAAACTGTGTTGTAAAATCCAAAACTACCTCTACTTTAAGTACTCTTTTGAAAGCCACTACGTGATCTCTTGGATCTTTATCTCCGGAGTAGTTCTTGTTTACCTATTTTGGATTTGGGATGGTCTAGCTCGCAGATTGTCTACAAGTCTAACCATAGACTCTCCCAATCTTTCTCTCGCTTCAGGTCTTCCACTATGCGTAGGTTCTTCTTCAAAGGGACCAGTCGTTCTGTTGCAGATTGGGCCTTCAAAAGGCATGTCTACCATATCTGTGATCACTTCATCTCTCATTATTGCTCTAGAAGGGAATCCAGATGGCTCCTTTTTTGAAATCTCGTAGGTATTCTCGTGTTTGGTGGAGATTACTGTGGTCCTTCATTGACCGAATTTCCACCTATTTTCTAGGCAATTTGTGGGTTTGTGCTTTTTATAGTTTTGTATTCTCGTTCATACTTGTCAACAACTATAGACTTCCATTGATAGTCGACTCCGTATGCATATACATATAAGAGCTTGTAATCTGTCAGCTCTTTTGGGTATGGCTTGAAGCACCTATAAAGGTTGACCTCATTGTCTTCAATATATCTATACAGTCCTTCACTCTTATTATTTGTTATTCAAACTATTTCAACAAGCCTGGTCTTTATTAATTTCAAGTTTAGAAGATCCATTATGGGCGGCGGATACTTATCTATTGCTAGGATTTTAAAGCTTGTGTAAGCTGAGTTTGAATATAAATAAGACATGATTTTTGGGGTTAACAACTCTATATTGATTTCAGAAGACTTATTCCAAAGTGTACAGGTGCTTTGGTTAGGAAAAAGTTGAAACTATGTCCAAACCTGTGACCGTTTTCTCACAATTCTCTCAAATTGTAGGTATTAAACACCCCTAACTTTCGGATGAATTTTGAGGCCTTAAACGATTCTTTTTTGGACATTGAACAACAATAAATTTGATTGTTGTTCAAGGTTGACACTAAAACTTGTAGAGCTACTCTAGAGCTTCATTTTGATTAAAAAAAATTTTGAATCCGATATCGGTAGCTCAAGTTATGGCCAAAACAGTCAACCTGTGCTTGGAGACTTTATACACGTATGATGTCTACTGACTCAGAATTGCTCCAAACTATACATGTAGACTCTATTGGATGCACTCTATCCACTCTAATTCTGAATTTGTAATTCTAACACTTTTAATCAGGTCTATCAATCCTTTTTCTATTTGGTTGTCTGCAACTTCTCGGGCAAGGTTTATTAAGACAAAAGTGATCCAAATTGAATGTATCTTGATCTCTAGGCTTTTTTAATGCTAGCGAACACTTCTATGAGCTCATATGCAAGTTTTGACTTCAAATTTGGCACTTGAGACATCATACATGTATGATGTCTTTTGTGGCAGAATGAAGTGACTTTTGTTCTAGTGACTCTTTATCACTAAAGGAACTCCTAACAACTTTCAAAATTCAAATGGAACACTTTTTGTGCAATTTATGGTCAACACAAGTATGAATATTTCCCAGTCTTGTCTTTTGACAATTTTTAGCCCAAATGTGCTACAAATTTGATGAAATTTTGGCTAGGGTCTTCTTTTATGCTCTAGGACACTAGCGTATACTCAAATGTCTGATTTGACCCAAATATCGCCTCTAAGACATCATCCGCGTATGATGTCTTTTGGATAAAATTTTACTAATATTTTTGCCCAAGGTACTCCTTAATGCATACAACAAGAATATGAAGACAGGCCGAAATATACAGGTGATCGAAACTTGACCCCGATGGTACTAATGTGTAGCTTTACTCGTTGTGGTTCTATAGATATGCTGCACGCTCAATTCCGACACACGAGTTGGAAGAAAACTCACATCGAAGCTCGTAGAAACTTACCACACATAGAAGCCGATAGCGCGCACTCTTGGGATCTGTGCGTAGCTCTCGCCGTTGCTAACACAATGGCGGTATCGCTTCTCCAATGGCGGCTCCGTAGCTCGCATAGCAAGTAGATAAGACTCTCTCTCTCTCTCTCTCTCTCTCTCTCTCTCTCTCTCTCTCTCTCTCTCTCTCTCTCTCTCTCTCTCTCTCAGACACAGTCACGGCGCTCAAAAACTCACTTTGATTAATAATCTCCCCCTTTAGGTTACAAAAACTTTGGCTTATATACCTCAGCCTTGGAGGTGAGAACATCTCTAACTAATTACATCAGCAAGTGAAATTACTTCGGGATTACAAGCTGGAAACTCATTTGAGTCCCGTTACTTAATGAATGGCTCAAATCAAAATTAATGTCGGAAAGACATTTATTACAATCAATGGTTACAAAATGATGAGTGTGAGCAAAAATGTGGGTGTGATCCTCTGCTGGCTCAACACTCCCCCCCCCCCCCGGCGTTCATGTCGTCCTTGACATGACTTTTATGCTTGGTCAATAAAGTCCTGTCGTCTTGAGCATCTGCAAATGTGATTCGTATCGTAGGTTGCCGATGGTCAAGGGTGGGCCGAATATTTTGCTTTCGTGGGTGAAAAAGCCGGTGTAGAAAGCTTCTTCGAATGTTTGCATGTGGAAGCTAGGCAAAAACATAATCCTTTGGTATAGGAGGTGTAACACTTTTGGAGAAGGCTGCAATGAAAGATCGTACATCATATCAGACACTGTGTCGGCTGTCGATAGTAGACTCGAGGTCGTGGCTTTATCTGACATGAACACTTCAATGCAAGCTACGAGAGTCCTGCAGATTTTCTTGAGCATCTGACATGAAAGGTCAGGAGAGCCAGTAAAGATCTCGATGGTGCCCATTAGGGTTTTCACCATGTAGGCTTTACCTATTCTCTCTCCTGCCTTTGGTCCTGGCATCATGGGATAATTAAGCCAATTTGGCTTTTTTTCTGCAATCCTGCCATGCTCTTTCCAGTTTCTGACTCTTCGCACCGGGCAGAAGGTTGCATCCTCCCGGATCTCCTTTGGTGCCTCCACCAAGTAGATGAGGTAGGCTGGGTATTTGTTCAGCCAACCTTTCCTCCATCTAGGTTGTGAATCTACTATCTTCTTTGATTGTTCCTCCTTTGTGATGTCGCCTTCTTAAAGAGCGACATACTGCTCTCCTTCTAGTCTCTTTTTCGTCTTTAGCACTTCAAATTTCATCAAAGGGAAAGGTAGGCTGGGTTGCATCCACTGTTCATGGAGCACTTTTGTGTCTAGTCCCTGAAGTCTAATGGAGATTAGGAGTCTCCTCTCCCATTCCATTTCCGCCTTGGCACTCTCGTCTGCTGACTTTTCTATTTGGTCATGGAGCCTTTGTTCTTTTTCTTCAGAGATTCTTGAAGTCGAGGCCACCTCTTGAGCTGGGGCTGGATCTTCAATTGTGGTTGCCTCTCCAGTTTCTGGTAGCTCTATGGCTGCTCCACCTGATTCTTCGTGTGGTGTCTGTCTCTCTTCTTTGTTGCTCTTGTAGATCTTGGAGCTGTTTGCGGAGGGCCTCATTCTCTGTCCGTAGTGTTTGATTTTCTAATGTGAGCCTCTCCTCTGCGGCCAATGATCCCTCCGCAATGTGCAACCTTTGCACTTGCTCTAATCTTAGCTCTCTTTGTAAGGTTCGGACCTGGTCTTCCAAAACTGGTACGATAGCTCCCTCTTGTTCGGTTCCTGCTCTGCTAGCTCTAGGGGTAGACCTGAGTCTAGTGATTGTTCTTTCTTGGAGCTCGACTCTTTCCCTTAGCTCAATGAGCTCATCCTTAGCCGCCTCCAACTCATCCTCTATCCGCTCCCTTGCTTCCTGTGCACTTGTTACTTCTCTTGAAGCCTCGGCTAGTTGGAGTATCAATCCGTCTCTCTCGTTTTCCGCGTCATAGAGTGATGCTTTATGACTTTCGGATTCAATCATAGCATTCTCTAAATTTCTCTGCAACTCCGCTTCCCTTTGTTTGGCTGTCTCAATCTCTACTTCCTTTGCCTTGGACCTTTCTTTTATCTTGCTGAGCAGTTCATGCACCATGTGCATGTCTTTTTCATCATCATCTGTCAACTCTAAAGCTCTTTCTGCCACCACCTCCACTGGCTTTGGCTCTTCTAGTATTTTCGGTTCGTCCAGTTTCTCTTCACTTTCTTTTTTACTCTTTGTCTTTTTCTCCGTCCCTCTCCGTTCATCTTGTTTTTGTAGGGTGATCCCATAAACTACCTCAAGGGCCTCTTCTTCGGTGTATCCTATCTCTACCAGATCCTCATAATCATTTCTCTTTTGCTGAATTGGATCTATCTTCTTTTCTTTGGTCTCAGCTTTTGGCTTTTCCAAAACATCTGTGTCCACCTCTACTGTGGTCTCTTCCACAATTTTTTCCGTCTTCTTCGGGCTTGGTACATCAGTCATAAAGGGATGTTTGTCCTCAGCTTCCTTGGCTTTCCCTTTGTCGGCTTGCCCATCTTTCTCTTGAGGTTTAGTAGACCCATCTACTTTCCTTTTCCCCTTGTCGTCCTTTTTCAGCTCAGCTTCTAATTGCTGTACCTCCTCTTCAGTGTATGGCTCGACAGGTTGCTGCTCCAAAATAGCCTCTGACTCCTCATAAGCTTTAATATATTGATCGTATTGATCAATGTGTGGCCTGGCCGAGCTAGTTCCAACTTTAGTGGGGTCTGGCACCCACTTTTCTTCAAAGTCACCCTTTAGAGCTCTTTCCGCTCTAAACTGCTCCACTAATCTTTCCATTCTTGCCGCTTTCTGACTTTTGGTTTGCTTGGGAGCAACCTTCTTCTTTACTTTCTTCTTAAGTGGCTCGTCCACATCCTCTTCAGGTTCTGAAACTACTTCTAGTTTTCGGCGTGCTCTTGTGGATGCCCTCTTGGATACTTCGGGCTGTTCTTCCTCCTCGTCGGCTTCTCTAAGCCACTCATTCTGGGAGGGAGCCTTTGGCCACTGATCTCTAGCTCCAATAGCTTCATAAGCTATTCTTGTCAGAATTTCCGCTCATCCTATGTATTTTGGCTTCTCGTTGTGCATGGCAATTACTTGCTCCTGGATGTGTTGAGCGTAATTCACCTCTTTTGGCATATTGCTCTTTAATGCCCATGTGATGGTGGTTGCAATGGCATGGGGTGGTGTCGTATACTTTTGCGGTCTTTTACTGCAAACATGAAGAAATTGGTTGTACAGTTGGCAAAGGGTTGCCGCTCTTGGGTCCTTCATATCTCCATAGGTCGCATTCTGTTTCTTGGGCCCATAGACCTCTATGGCCTCCCTTCTTTCCCTGACCGAGCTACCTTTGTTGTGCAGCTTCAATGCGTCTGTAATTAGCTGTGGAGTGATCTGTACTTCTACCTTCTCTCCATCCATGGCTGTCAATGTGGCTTTTCCATCCTTCTGAATGGATGTTGCCAACTCATACACTCTTCTTGTATCCACACCTGATGGTCTCGAGGTGAAGAAACTGTGCAAGTCTGCCCTTTCCAGGTACCTGCTGATGTCTTCTGACCTGCTATAATCTACCAATTTCTGTGGGATCATCCGTACATCCACCGCTTGCCCTTGAGGATCTCTGAAAGTCCCCTGGTAGATCTTTATTCTCTCTTTCTCCAATACTGCTTCCTCCACCCAAGTTTTGGTTGGTTGAGGGTTTCTGCTGGAATGTCAAATGGTTCCGCTTCTGCAATAGCATCTTTGATTGTCGGTCTTTTTCTTTTCGTTGCCGATGACTTGGTGGAATCCATGGATCCTGTAACTCCAATTTCAAAAGTTAGCGTCTTTTTAGTACTGAAATCCGAAATGAAGCTTTTAACTATCCAAATGACTTGAAAATTGAAACATGAGCTATTCAGGGCCTAAGGATGCAAGGTAGGTGAAAAAATATGCAAAATGGGCTAAAAATCATGCTGGAGACATCATACGCGTATGATGTCTTTTGTGTCAAAATGACTTCATATTGGTTGTGCTTGTAGCTGATAGTGTATACATGATTATCATATGCTTGGATTTGAGTTTGGATCCCATTTGGTCAAGTTTTGGCCAATTTAGTCCAGTTCCGGCTCTTGGCAAAATTTTGAAAGGGAATTGGATTTTATGATCCAAATTGGATAAAACTTGGTGGTTCATTTTCAAATGGCATGTAGATCACTTCTGTTTGGTGGTTGAAGCCCTGAGGTGCCAAAATCACATAGTGAGACGTCATACGCGTATGATGTTTTTTAGTGTATTTTTGGACCAAATTTCTCTATAAGCTTGGATTTGGCTTTAGATAGGCTTATTCAGTGGATTTATGAAGTTTGGATAGATTTTGGGCTAAAAATGGTTGTGGAGACATCATACGCGTATGATGTCTTTTTCATCAATTTTGCATGGGATTGGTTCTGTGGACTCCCCATGTACTAGTGAAGGACTGTTCCTACTCAAATCTTGGTTTGGACTTGAGTATGTTGGATTTGGGCCAAAAATAGGCTTTAGGTGAAGGATTTTTCCTCAATTGGGCTAATGGGGTGATCCTCTTGACCAAATGGTTCCAAATTTCATATATATCATGTATTAGATATATATAATGGATGTATGATGACAAATGAGCAGTTTTGGCTCTGTAAGTGCAAATAGACATCATACGCGTATGATGTCTTTTGTGTCAAAATGGTGCTTTTTGGTTCCAGATAGCTTGTAGATGTGTTTAACAACAATCCTACAAAGTTTCAATGAGTTTGGAGTTATTTTGACAAAATTAGGACCAAAAATCAATTTTATGGCCTACTTTGCGTCTTTTTGGTTTTCCTTGGGTTTTCTAACTCCAATTCTCATGATACTTGGTTCATAGGATGTGATTAACATGTGGGACGAGGCTATGCACTCAAATGTTGAAATGGATGTGAAATTCATGCTGTGAGACATCATGCGCGTATGATGTCTTTTCTTGAAATGTTGGTCTTTTTGTGCAAAGAATGCTTTGTGCTAGTGCCCTAAGCCCTGCTAACTAGTTTTCAACTTACAAAGTCATCAGTTTAGCTAAAAAGCCCCCTTATAGGCATTTCAGTCTCCGAAGTCGTCTTTTTGCCTTGGAGTTGAATTTCTTTAACTTTTCTTCTCGAGAGTTGCATTTCCAGCTCATTGGATATGTTGTGAAGCCATCTATTTGGTTGAACTTGACTTTGGCTCCCCGTTCTCCATCTTTCTCCCTTTGGTTGCCCGAAAGCATCTTTTTCACCATTGGTAAGTGAATCAGCTTTCTTTTGGGTTTTGCTTGCAAACATAAGTCATCGATAGTTACTTGAAGCTGCTTGTGAAGTTTCATTTCATTCGGTCGTCAATTTCAGCCGTTATGCCAAAATGACGCTTTGTGTGTCCGCAGTCAAATCGGTTGTTCCGACCTACTTTTTGTGATTCAAACTTGGAGATATTCTATGGTTGCATTGTTCTTGATGTGGTTGAACTTCCTGTGAAGTTTCGTGTTGTTTCGACAACTTTTTCCTGTTTGCCTCTTGCAGGCTCTGTTGACCTAGGGTTTTTCCAGTCGTTCTTTCTCGAGCTTTGAGTGTTAGAAACCCATCTTCTATACTAGGGTAACCCACCTATAAGTTCTTGCAAGGTTTGGTTAGGCGGTTGTGCCACTACCTAGCATTCTACCCCATTACCCGTCTGCTCTTGTTTCTTGGTTTTGGTTAGTTTTCGCGACAAAAGTTAATGATAAGCATCAAAACCTTATGGCAACGAGTCTACCTCTCATGTCTGGTGTCCTCTGAGCTCTCGTGGAAGTCGTAGAAGGTCGTAGAAGATCTGTGCTCCTGTGGCTCTCTGCTCTTCTCCAAGAAGGTAAAAGTGTGAATGAGCTTGAAAGTAATGTGAAAAATACTTGACTTCGGACTTCCCAGTTCACTTGCCACCAAATTTTTCATGTGCTCCTATCTTGTTGTGAGATGCGCTTTAGGATCTGAAATTTCCCAAATCGGACTCCGTTTGACCTGTTTTCTTAGAATTCCGTCCACTTGCCAAAATTCTGCCGTTTCGGACTTTCCGCAACTTTTTCAGAAATGTACCCAATTTTTGCCACGGGTTGCCCTTGTCATTAGGACCATCGCCGTCTATTCTTTTTTTTTTTCCGATCTCATTTCACCTGCTTTTTTTTTTCTTTTACTTTTATTAAGAAAATCATAAAAAATAAAAGAAAATAGCAAATTGAAGCCAAAAAATTCCAAACATACACAGTAAATAGCTGGTAACCCTGTGTATATGAATATACAATTATTTGTGATTTTTGGACTTGGATTACCACTTTTTTCCACTTTTTAGCTCCAAAAACACTCTTATTTAGTGATATTTACACGTCTAGAGACCCAAATTCATCATTTGATCTCTTCTTGTTGCAAAAAAAGGTATATAAGGGCATAAATATTATCAATATCCGCAATCAAACATAAAAATTTCAAAATCATGTAAGACACTTCCCTTGTAATATCTCTTTTAAGTGGTACTTTGGTCCGCTGACAGTCATCACACCGTTTAACGTATTCCTCAGCGTCCATATGTAATGTTGGCCACCATATTCCTGCGGCTAAGACAAGTTTTTCTGTATTATCACCTAAGAAATGGCCTCCACCTACTCCTCCATGAGCTTGCTCTAGGATTATCACATACTCAGACTCTGATGCACAAATCCTAAGTTGGTTGTCTGTACCTCTCTTATAGAGTTGATCTCCTATTAAAGCGTAATCTCTAGCTTCTGTCTCTACAGATTTCTGACGATCTTTTGACGTTCCTTCTGGGAAAGTTCTATTTGTGAGATATTCAACTATATACTGACTCCATTCCGGAGCGATCATTATCTGATATAATGTCGAATACTCTGCTGGCGGTTTTGATGAACATACAATACATACAGTGACATATTCATGTACGCTTTCTTTCATTCCTGGCCAATAGACTCCCAATTGTAACAAATTCCTATATGTGTTCCTTCTTGAACAATGAAATGCACATTCCTGAACATGTGCTTCGCGCAGATATATATTATATTCCTAAGGATTGATGCATAGTCGTAAAACATGATCATTTCCCAATTGATACAACCTTCCTACAACCAATTGAAGATTCTTGGATTGCTGAATAGCAATATGTTTCTGGTTGTATTCTCTTCTGTCAAACTCTCCTCCATAGGTTAATAGGCTAACGACATTTTGAGACCACTTCGGTATCATTTCTATGTTGAACAAGTACGCGTCTGGCATGTCGTCATCTACTCCTATAGGGTCTTCTCCATTCGTCAATCGCGAAAGATGATCAGCTCTAAGATGTTTTTTTCCTTTCTTTACTACTACCGTGAAGTCGAATTCCAGTAAGATAATGAACCATCTCACTATTCTACCGGTATTGCATGGTTTATTCACTAGGTAGAGAAAGGCTTGGTGATCCGTTAAAAACACAAACTTGTTGGCTAGAAGATAATGCCAAAATTTCTTCACAGCATATATCATTCCTAATCCCTCTCGCTCTGTTGTGGTGTAGTTCTTCTCTGCATTGTTGAGTTGTCGACTGGCGTAACAGATAGGAAAATCCCTGTTTCCTTCTTCTGGCTGAGCCAGAATGCATCCTATTGCATATGCCGAAGCATCTATATGCACATGGAATATCTTCTCCCAATCTGGTGATTTCAAGACTGGAGCAGTAATGAGTGCCTCTTTCAATTTCTTGAATGATTCCTCACACTCCTCTGTCCATTCAAAGTTCACTATTAGCCTGTAAAGTGGTTGGCCTATTATAGCGTACATGTAAATGAATCGTCTATAATATTCGCAATGTCCCATAAAGCTCTGTACTTGTTTCGCATTGGTTGGTCTAGGCATATCCACTATAACTTTTATCTTCTCTAGATCCGTGGATATTCCGTTTTGTAAGACAATATGTCCCAGAATTCTGCCCTGTCGGACCATAAACACACATTTCTCAGGATTGAGACAAATGCGATATGTCCTACATTTCTCAAATACTTTTCTTAGGTGTTCTAGATGCTCATCTCTCAGAAGAGAATGTACACATAAGTCATCCATGTATATTTCTAGAAACAACCTTAAGTATTCTTTGAAAGCATGCGTCATCAGTCTCTGGAAGGTTGTGGGAGCATTGGTTAGACCAAAAGGCATAACCCGATAAGCATAAATTCCCCACTCCGTTGCAAAAGCTGTTTTATGTTGATCTTCCGGTGCTATGGCTAGCTGGTTATATCCTGAAAAACCATCAAGAAAGGAGTATGTTGTTTTCCCTGATACACGCTCTAGAACATGATCAGTTATCGGCAGGGGATAATTGTCCCTGATTGTTGCAACATTCACTTTCTTTAAGTTGACACACACTCGGAGTTTTCCGTTCTTCTTGGGTACCACCACAATCGGAGATACCCAATCGGTGTGTTCAATCTCGTATATGAATTCAGCTTCCATTAGCTTATCTATCTCTTCTTTGATTCGCTTAGCAAACGTATCATTATATGTGTATGGTCTCTGTCTGCTAGGCTTTGCGTCTTGTTTTAGTGGGATTGTGTGTTGGCATATTGACGGGTCAACTCCCTTTAATTCCTTATAAGACCATGCAAACACATCCTTGTACTCTCTGAGAAGACTCAAAAGTCTCTCTTCCTCACCTGGAGACAAATCTGTGGCTATGTACACCGGTCTAAGTGTCTCACCTAGAGCTGCTAAATCAACTTTTTTAGCATCCTCCGGTCCGTCATAAGATTCGTTCTCCCCTCTCTCTCGAATAGGTTGGGTTAATACCACCTTCCTATCCTCTATTGTGAATTTCCTGTAGTGAGAGGGAACATCCATGTTTTCCTTGATTTTGGCGTTTTCGTCCTCTCCACTCTCAATTTCTGTCATCCAAACTTCTTTCAAAGTTTTGTACTTGTTTCTACGTTCTAACTTGGACTCCATGTGTTCTCTGTTGCGCTTGTTCTTTTCTGATTTTTCTGTTTCAGTTTTCATTTCATTCCTTTGAACTTGATTTCTTGAGCTTCTTTTGTCTTTTCGTAAGCTCTTTTGCTCATTGCCTCTCATTCTTCCAGAAATCTTGTCCTTAACACAATCTTCCGCCTTTACTAGCATTAGGAATTGATTTTTTCCTCTTATTCTAGGCATTGGATTGGTTCTAACCCCCTTTGTTTTTCTCTTTGCTCTATAGCGTTTCTGGCATTGTTTAGTTTGGTTCGAAAAATCATAAAATCGGACATCCGTTATAGTTTCTTCGTTTCCGCTTGAATTGTCCGTTCACTCGTTGTCTGCTTCATTTCCCCACTCTGGATGATCGGGAATGTCGTGAAACACCTCTTCTTCATCTTCCTTTTCCAGTGTATCGTTCTTTTCAGTTTCTTTTTCAAGTATAGTTCTCAGCATGAAGTACGGAACCACGTCGTACCCGTCCTTGTCGCAAAATTTCGTTGTGGGACCATCCGGAATTGCACAAACATCTAGGGTTGCTAGAATGTGTGTCCATTCTAATGGTTCAAGCATGTCCTCTGGAAAGGGTTCTCCGATATAAGTTTCGTCTTCGATAGCCCTTTCTAAAACATATTCTTCTCGCCTCAGACTTCCACATTTTGAGGCTCCACACATCCATAATTCCTTGGGCTTACCTAACCAAGCTGGAAATTCGGATCCCGCCAAAGTAGCTGATTCAAACTCCTCTACCGGTGTTCGGTTCACATCTTTGTAGCTATGGTCTCTCAGGTTCACACGTGTAGTGGTTTCCATATTTCTCAGGTATATGTGATCGTAGCCCCAATCCTGGACTATTTTCAACTGTCTCATGAATGGTCTTCCCAGTATGATATCATAGTTATTCTCCTTGCCAAAATCGACAATAGCAAAAGTATGTTTGTATTCAATGCTGCAAGAAGCTACTACGACTTTCTCTAATAACCCCATAGGTTTCTCCATGTGTCCATCTGCTAATTGGAGTTTCAACCTAGTCTTCTTTATTGCTGGTTTCTCCCATTTTTTCCAGATTTTTTTTGTAGCAATGGCTACCCCAGCTCTGTTGTCTAGTATTGCCATCGTGTTCACTCCTTGGAATTCAACAGGTAAGTTTGTATTCCCCTCTTCACCTTCGCAATACTCTCCGACCTTGTTTAAGGGTACAGGCTTAGCGTTCTTTTGTGGTTTGCTCAGCTCTTGTATACCCTCTTGCAGTCTCGATGTTGGGTCTTTTATCCCAAATTTCTCCAAGCATTTTCCTACAGTGGTCCACATATGTGGTCTTAGCCTCAAAAGCTCAGCTAGAGTGATAGTGCATGTCACTAGTGTTGACAAGATCTCTATCAATCCTTGCGAGTCCATGAATTTTTCTGATGAGATTCTTCGTGAGGGAAGTGCTCTAATCTCGGATTTTGCTTCATACTCTCCTAAGTATGAAGATAAGGTATTCAGTGAATGAGGTTTGCTCTCCATTGTTCTAACAGAGCCCCCATCTCCCCAGTAAGATTGCAGATCCAAGTCCACTTGAGATCCTGCCTCAAATTCCACTATGGGAGGATTCCTGATGTCCTTTTCCCAATTTTTCTGATTAGCTTGGCAACTTAGCTCGTTTGCAAAGTTTGGCTCTCTCACTTGTTTCCAAAATTCATTGTAATCCTCATCTCTTCCGTAAATCCTCTGTATGACTGGATGAAAACTCTCTATCTCCTGATCGGTTATGTTCAGTCCTATGTGGTCATCCTTGTGTGTATTTTCAGGCTTTTGTGCACTGGGAGTCTTTTCAGCTACCCGTGAAATGATAGTCTCTTGCTGAATTGGGTTTTCCGTTCCACAATTCATTGTTTCTCTTGGTGGTTCTAATAAGGCTTGTGCAGTCTCGATCATTCTCTGGAACATTTCAAGTCTCTGCTTTTCCAATTCCGCGTTTGGGTATGTCATCCACCTCTGTTCTTGTGTTTGGTTGTTCTTTAACCTAGCTTCGTAAGCTCTCATCAGTGCGTCCAATGGTTCGTGTACTTTGTCGACTAGCACTGATCCCCCTGAGCTTAAGCTCGTTGTTTCTTTGATACTCTTTTGTTTCTTTCTTTCCGGGCTCATCTCTCGTTTCCCGTTTTGACTCTCAAGTTTTTCTAATCTATCTTTAGTTCGCTTTAGTTCCTCAGCTAGAATAGCGTCTTCACGTTCTTTTCTCAACTTCATGCGTGCTTTTCTAGCTTTCCATGTGTTTCTCTGACTCCGCGTTCCTTGACTAACCACTTCAGTCGCTAACTTTCCATTCTCAGGTTCTCTAGTGGTTTTCTTAGCTTGAGCTCTAGTAACAACTTGCGTTGGTATCAGAGTTTCATTTTCGGACCCACTGCTGGTAGGAATAGTTTCTAGCATATTCAATGTCGTCTTTTGTACTTTGTTTGGATTCTTTGAACAATCCTCAATGAAGTGAGTAACCCCACACTTAGTGCAATAAGCGTTAATTCTAATGATTTCCATATGTGGACAGACATTCATCAGATGGTCACCTCCACACTTGTAACAGGGTCCTAGTGCTGGTCTTGGTCCCACTTGATTCGTCCTTTGTGGATAGGATGGTCTTTGTCCTGTTAACCCTCCATGAGCTATGAACATCAATGTTCTTGCGTCCAAATTGTATCTCTCTTCATCAGAAGCACTTGTAACTGTTGGTGTTCCAACATTCCCAATCATGCCCCATGGTTCTAGTTGTTTGGGTTCTTCTGGTGGGTAATACACAATTGGAGACATGTGTGCACCAGATTCTTCATAATAGGCTTGAACAGGCACTAAGGCTTGTTCTTCCTGATTCTCTAAGGTTGGTGCATATCTAATGCCCACTGGTCTTACTCCTGGTAAATTTGGTTGTTGTCCCAATACCGGTTGCGGTCTATCTATCCCCATAGTTTTTTGTACATTTCCCGTTGGGTATCGAGGTACTGGATGTACCTGAGGTGGTGCTAATTGAGCAGGAGGTGCATACTGACGCTCCCTTACATACCCTTTGTTGTAATAGCACTCCTCTGTTGGGTGGTTTGTCCATTTTTGTTCAATAGCACACCATTTCAGTGGTTTTGGCAATGGTTTTTGGTATGGTGCCATCCTTTTTAGAGCATCTTCTATCATTTGCTCTACATTTGGCATGGTTGTTGTTTGAACATTCTTTTTAGTGGTAGTCTCGCTCGCTACGCAAGAAGAGCTACTGGATGCAAAATCTGTATCCGCTGACACCTCTCCATAAACTGTACAGTTATCCACTAAGGACAATGCTTCTCTCGTTACTTGCTCGAAACTTGTAGAAGCTTTCAAGTGCAAGTCCTTCTTGAGAGTGTCGTTTCTCAATCCTTCAATAAAGAGAACAGATAGTCTGTCATCTTGTGGTCGTTCACGTACTGGACATCTCTCAATGTATTGTTTGAAGCGAAGTGAAGCTTCCTTCACTTTTTCGTGTTCTCTCTGTTTAAAAGCATATATTTGTGAGACCGTATTGTGCTTAATCCCTCGTTTTGAGAATTCCTCAGCAAACTCTCTTAGAAAATGGTCAATGTCATGGAATCCCCCTCTGTTCAGTGGTTGAAACCATGTCAATGCCGTACCTTCTAGAGTAAGACCAAATCCCTCGTATTGTGTATGGAAATCTGTTATCTGCTCAGCTCTTAAGACTTGCTTAAAGAGTGACATATGTGCATACGGATCTCCTGAACCACCATACTTCTTTGGCATACACTTGGCTACTTGAGATGGTCTCATACGTCTATGGTCTGCTACCAATCTCATTGCTCCTGTGTCCCGGTTAAAGCTTTCTCTAGCATCATGGACTTCATGGGTTACCCTTGTCGGTTCCCCTGCCCTGAGTCTACTACTAGGAGGTAAATGTGATGGTTCCGCTTCGAACCTTGGACCTAGAGTGGTATATGTGGGGATTGGAACTGCACTACCTCGATTCGTATCCATTGACTCTCTGGAATGTAATGATCCCATTGGTCCGGGCTTCGAGTACTGAGGTTGACTGAAAGAGTCAGCAACCTGAATTCTTTGTCCTCCTGTTGTCATTGGGTTTTGCACTCCATTTGTTGGTGCTGGTCTTTGTGAGCTAGAAGTAACATAATACTGATGTAGTGGTCCCCCAAAGTATGTATATCCTTCTAATTCTTTCTTGCCCATTGTTGAGTATTGCCTCCCATACTTGTCGTAAGCGGCAATTTTCACTTCCGATCCCTCTGTGTAGGTAAAGACATAAAGTCTTTTTTGGTCTGTCAACTCTCCAGTGTAGGGTTCTTCACATCTATAATAGAGATCTTGCTCCCCATTATTATATTTGTATAGCCCCACATAGATGTTATCAGTGTTGATCCTTGTAGTTTCATTCTCTCTTCTTAACCTCGCATCAGGGAAGTTCATTATTGGTGCTTTCTCCTCAAGTTCTTCATCTACTTTGGCTTTGGTGCCCATCAATCCCCACTTGTCCACAATGTTAGGGTTTAGGACTACCAAATACATGGTACCCTTGTCATCTAGATATCTATCTCCGCTATAGCTCACAGGCACTAAGTCCTTGAACTCACTAGGTCTATCTTCTATCTTTACACAATAGCGGTCCATTCCATCTTTGTAGATCTTGGCACCTTGCTCATTGTCGTACTGGTATTTTATGAACAATAGCTTCATTGTGGCGGAAGGGTTTGATGGTCCTGCTGCCATATTTTCTCTGTTGTTCAGGTTCAAGTGTTCCAAGTGTTCGGTGAAAATCTCGTAAGATCTCTCCGAAGAAGTATCAGAAACACTTCCTTCAAAGATTGGCTCTAATGGTTGCACCCAACTTTGGTTTACACTTCCCTCGGTTGATATGACACTTGCTTGTTCCCCTTGTTTTGGTTGGTTATTCTGGAGATTCCTGCCCGATCTCAAATTCATCAATTCCCCTAAAGGACTTTAACTTTTCCGTCTCGGCAATTTGTTTTCCCAAGTTTTTGTGGTCAGAATTGATCCAAACTGATTGATACTCGGTCAATTGTTTAATCTTGTCAGTTGGACAACTTCTGTTTCATCAAGTGAGAATTTTGTTGCAGTTATGCTGAAAAAGACATTATACGCGTATGATGTCTTTTTTCACAGATTTGGACTATTTTGGTTATGCTCACTCTCAGTAGCCCCCTTATGCTCTGTCCACTCACAAAATTCAGTTTGAACTCTGTTTGAGCAATTTATGGCTAATTTAGGCTTTTCTTGGCAATTTTCCGCTTTTGATTGTTTTGGGTCAATTGTGATCCAAATGGGATGAAACTTGAAATATAACCTCTAGACAGCTATTACAATGGATCTGTGTTGGCAAAGTATCAAAATATGTCCAAAATTAGGTCAAAGACATCATACGCGTATGATGTCTTTTTCATCAATTTGGGTCAAGACTTGATATTTATGCTTTCTACAGTGTTTGCAACAATCTTGTCAGGTCAGATATCAAAAATAAGCAGTGGATGTGCTAAAAGACATTATACACGTATGATGTCTTTTGTCCCAGATTTTGACTATTCTTGGTTTTAAGCCTTCTCCAATGTTTATAATTGAGTTTCAAGTGTTTTTGTCAGGTTTGAATATAAAAACAAGATCTGAATCCAAAATTTCCTATCCTTTGCGTTTCTTGGACTCCGACTTGTCTTTTTGGGTTTCTTTGAGTGTTAATGCTCTTGTTTTAAGTTGAAATTAGGGTATAACCCCCCTTTTGAACACTCTGGTAAAGTCAAAATTTCTGTTTTGGTCTCTGTTTGGTCATTTAGACATCATACGCGTATGATGTCTAAAAATGCAGATTTCCAGTTTTTTGGCACAGAATCCTTCCTAAAGCTTTCTCAAGTGCTCAACAACTCCCAGATACACAGAAAATTTCTCTGACTTTTGTTTATTGCAAGTTTCACTACTAACTCA
Source organism: Adiantum capillus-veneris (assembly GCF_014529385.1). Lineage (NCBI taxonomy): Eukaryota > Viridiplantae > Streptophyta > Polypodiopsida > Polypodiales > Pteridaceae > Adiantum > Adiantum capillus-veneris. The sequence goes on along the minus strand of NC_140933.1, from coordinate 56,785,519 downwards.
ACGGTTTAGTGATCTAACATGCAATCAACCATATCAAGCAAATACTCCAATGATTACTAGCTCTAGATCAGGATCAAATGAAGTCCTACCTAAGCTATTCCTAATCATAAAATGGGTTTGGTAATTGTGATTTTAAAGAGATCCACTACCACTCACGGACTAGCAAATTCTTATTCTATCAACAAATACTCAACACCAACAAAACAACAAACAAATCTAAGCTAAACTAAAAAACCTGTCAACACGGAAGACCCAGGAATACCCCACTTCCTAGTATCTCTCGAGATCTTCGGAGTCCACCACTCCTAGATCTTTTCTAACTAAAGTATACAAAGTAGTTTATACGACTCACCTCGTAGGATTAGTCTAAGGTCACCTACTTAGGGCTCTCGTCCCCGGCAACGGCGCCAAATGTTAAGGCGGTTACGCCGCTAGCGGAAGCTAAATAGCGAGAACTCAACCAACAACAGAATTTGTCAGACGAGGATGGAGCTTGACCCGCAGGCGCATGGAAACAACTAGGTGGGTGTCAAATCACCTACTTGACCTTCTAATGACAATCACTACTAAGGAAATCAAATCTAAGTTCTAAAATACGCAAGTGACTGAAATCCGTACTACGAACGAATGCTATACGAAACAAGATCTAGAATCATTGAATCGATCTCAAACTCAAGGGGAAGTCTATACACTAGGTAAGAACAACACCCTAAAGACTCAAACTGCAAACTCAACCTATAACCACTCCGTGCGATAAACGCGTATGAAGACAGGCCGAAATATACAGGTGACCGAAACTTGACCCCGATGGTACTAATGTGTAGCTCTACTCGTTGTGGTTCTATAGATATGCTGCATGCTCAATTCTGACACACGAGTTGGATGAAAACTCACACCGAAGCTTGTAGGAACTTACCACACCTAGAAGCTGATAGCGCGCACTCTTGGTATCTGTGCATAGCTCTCGCCGTTGCTAACACAATGGCGGTATCGCTTCTCCAATGGCGGCTCCGTAGCTTGCGTAGCAAGTAGATAAGACTCTCTCTCTCTCTCTCTCTCTCTCTCAGACACAGTCACGGCGCTCAAAAACTCACTTTGATTAATAATCTCCCCCTTTAGGTTACAAAAACTTTGGCTTATATACCTCAGCCTTGGAGGTGAGAACATCTCTAACTAATTACATCAGCAAGTGAAATTACTTCGGGATTACAAGCTGGAAACTCATTTGAGTCCCGTTACTTAATGAATGGCTCAAATCAAAATTAATGTCGGAAAGACATTTATTACAATCAATGGTTACAAAATGATGAGTGTGATCAAAAATGTGGGTGTGATCCTCTGCTGGCTCAACATGTTGTCATAATAATCAATATCTAATTCTCCTAAATGATTTTCTCATATTAAACTGATCATTTAATGTGGGGAAGTGCCAGGGGAGAAAAAGCTAGAATATTGGTTAAGCTAGCAAACCGGCCACAGTGGGGATCCAAAGGAGGGAAAATAGGGATCCAAAGAGGGGGCCATCTGCAAAAGAGCCATGTGCAACAATGGGCTAAAAATACCCTAAGGTTCAGCCCATTAAGACTTCCAAAATGCTAAGGTTCCAAAATTCAAAGGTTGTGTCCAAAGGTCAACCCTAGGGAAAATTGGATGCTTTGTGTGTGCCCTAAAAATATTTTCACATCCCTACATGGGAGGGGGCGAGCCCCAAAGGTAGGGGATGAGAGAGAAAGACACACACACACACACACACACACACACACACACACACACACACACAGGCTCCCTTTACACAAAGGGAATGAGGGATGCATGTCAGCTCCCTAGCCCAGATGCCCACAAGGTGTGCCCAATTCCTATTGGAAGACCCTTGAAGTGGACCAATGAGAATTAAGCTAGAGTAAATGTAGTTTAATTAATTTAAAAACATTTAATAAAAGAAACCAATGAGAATTAAGTCTCCTAGAAGACTATTGGGCAGTCTCCCAAAGGGTCCAATGAGCATTCAGAAGCCCCATGGCTTGCCTGATTCCTATTGACCAGGAGGCAAGGGGGTCCAATGAGAGTTTAGTTTAATTATTTAATTACCTAAAGCTCTCACAAAAGGGGAAAGGGGGACACATGTCAGAAGGCTATCACTTATGCTGCTTAATACCCATTGGCTTGACTTGGGGAGGTCCAATGAGGCAAAAGCCAAACCAAATTAGAAACAAGGGCTCGCCCGAGAGAGAGAGGGGGCTGATTTTTGCTTGGCATTGACACACACACACACTCACACTTGACCATGTGTGAAGGAAGAATACTCTATCTGCTCCCAAGCTTTAATGGAGAGCTCATCACCTACTCCAAGCTTGTGAGATAGAATCCTACATCAACACTCTCTTGGCATGTGGATGCAAATCCAACCAAGAGCCAAGCTTCAATGCATGCTCATCTCCTCTATCAAGCTAATTACTAAGCTAAGCTATGCTAATATGAATGATTATGTGAGGAGATGTACATCTTTCTCGTAAGATACTCCTTCTTCCTCTCAATCTACTCTCATACCCTGCTAGCTCTCACCATCTTCGAAGGTGTGTGAGGTCTTGGGTCTGAGAACGGGGATAATTCAAGTTGTGTTTGATTAAGTGTTTTTCTTGGTGTATGAAGCTTCCATCTTCATTGCACTAGCTAGTCTTGAAGGAACGCAAAGAATTGTATTGTACAATGTCTCTCTTGATGGGAGAAACCATAATACAAAGCCTTTTGGAGGGGGGACCGGCTCCATGCAAATCCGGTCCTCAATTGTTGTCAATAGCTTAATTTCTCTCTCTTTTGAAAGTATTGTTGATGCTATCTAACTAGGTGTTATGCTTTTTGCTGCTCTCTCTACCCAAGCACTCTTGTAATTCTCATTAGGAATCTATTCTAATGAAATGCCCACTATGTTCATGCTAATTTCCGCTACACATAAGTTATTAGGCCATTAAATGTTACATTGGTATCAGAGCTCAAGGTTTCTCTTTTCTTGCTCAAGAAGGGAGGTCCTCAAGCTATCTACAAATGGTTGGTACTATTAATTGCATGTGAGTAAGTAGAATAGAGATTTCTCGGCCTTGCAGTGCGCCTGCCTTTGTGCAGTTAACGGGGCATCACCATCGAGAGCTATGGTCTTAATAGTGGAGTCCTACGGGGCTTGCCTACGGCTTAACCACTATTGAGGTATTAGAAGCTTGACAGGAGCCGGTGCTCTTTTGGTGTCGAAAGACCCTCTCTTCTATTCCTTGCAATTAATGGTATTCGAGCTGTGGGTACAGTAGCTTGAGTGCTTTTTCTAAAGAAGTAAAGAGGAGTAGCAACTAGGGCTTGAAGTGCCAAAGTATACCTAAAAAGTTTACACCTAAAAGTTGTTAGAATGGCTGACAAGAGTAAAGAGAGTGAAATCAATGTTGATAACTTTGATTTTGCTCATGAGCAAGCTACTAATGATGCTTCAATGCTTGTTAACTATCTTGTTTCTAGTCTTCAACAAGCCATGGGAAATCCATCTCTCCAAAGTGAAGTGCAATGGCAACTCCGTGCTCACGGGATTCTTCAAGCTATTCACCATGACGAGAGAACACCTAGGAAGCCTCCTTGTGAGACTACCAAAAGAGGTCTCTCTCCGATTCGGGAAGAAGAAGAGGATCCTTATGAAGGGCTCAAGAATTTACTTCTTGATGATGCATCTCCTTCCCAAAGGAGAACTCAAGAGCCTCTACCGAAGGAACGAGAAAGAAGTGAGTCTCCCGCCACCTCGGCGGAGATGGCTCCACGAAGACGGCGGGCTAAATGCTCTCCATCACCACCAAAGCGGAGAAGACCATCATATTCTTCTCCCCACCACAATTCACAGAGGGATGATAAAAAGCAAGAGAAGAAAAAGGCGAGAAAGAGGACACCCTCTTCTCCATCTTCTTCATCCTCTTCCTCTTATGAAAGCTATGGTGAAGACGACAAAGATCAAGACAAGAAAAAGGCGAGAAAGAGGTCACCCTCTTCTCCACCTTCTTCAAATTCTTCACCTTCTGAAGAAAGTGATGGTGCAACTTTTGAACCATAAAAAAGAAGAGGCCATAGGAAATCCTATGCCGCATGGAAGAGGTCGTCCAAGCTGAAGAAATTCAAAGAGGGAGGGAAGAGCATCTCTTTCCTTACCTATGATGGCACCTTTGGTGCTACGGACAAAGTCTTGGCCTTTATCCAGCAATTCGATGCGGCGTTTGGAGATGAGGGTTTCACGGAGTCCTCTAAGCTACGCCATGTAGCTATGCACTTTCAAAAGTCCGCCAGACAATGGTGATCTAGCCTACGAGCCAACGGTGAAGCTCCACGAACATGGAAGGCTTTAAGAGCTTCCATTATGAAGCAGTTTTTGGCCACTGATGCCAAAGACAAAGTACTCACGGAATGGCGAAGCTTAAAGCTCTCTCCCAATGAATCCATCCACAAATATGTAGACAAGTTTTGGGACCTACAACTCAAAGCCACTGTCTTCAAAAAGTTGGATTTTGGAGAGCAAAAGCAACAATTTTGTGCGGGCTTAACCGAAGAAATGGCGGAGTATGTCAACTCCCAAAGGCCATGTACCATATCGGCGGTAATACACCATACTATGGTGGCCTCTCGAATCAATTTCCAAATGGGGGGTAAAAGAAATAATAAGCCCCCGGAAAACAAGGGTTCCAATGATCCTAAGGGGAAGGACAATGTCCAAAAGTCTCCTAAGGGCAATTCCAACAAAGCTAAAGAGAAGGGAGTTTACAAAGGAAAGAATAAACTCTCTCCTGAAGAGCTTGAGCGTTATCGTAAGGATAACCGGTGTTTCAAGTGTGGCGAACAAGGGCATGCGTACCGCGCTTGTCCCCAAAAGAACAACCGCCAAGATCCTCCTAGAGCTTCTTTGGTTGAAATCCAAGAGGAGGAGACTCACCAAATTCACCACAAAGGATCTCCTCTATGCCATGCTTGGGGAAAGGTAAGAGAACATGATGGTTTTATTCTCTTTGACCCTGGTTCTACTCACAATTTCATATCTATGGAGTTAGCCACCAAGCTAGGCATACAATCCTACGAGATGGGAGATATCCTACCCGCAGACAATGCCTTCAAGGGGCAAGAAGCTTCAGTCACTCCCTTAATTGGGAAATTGAGGCTTCATGTACAAGGCTATGTGGACAAAGAGGACTTCTTTATCTCTCCTCTCAAGCATGAGGATGTAATCCTAGGGGCACCATGGTTTGATCGCCTGGCTGCCGATGTTAAATTTCCTGAAAGGAGAATCTCCTTTAAGTTCAGGGAAAAAGACATGTATATAGATGCTAAGGAAATGGGTAACACCATCCCCATTGTACATACACCAGCTTTCAACAAGTCAATAAAGAGCTTTATTTCCGTGTACATGATTTTTGTTAAAGATTCTCAAAATGAACCTAATGCTTTAGCAAAATAAAATAAAAGCAACCAAAAAGAATTAGAGTTATCCAATTTTCTCAAGGGGTTTAAAGATGTTTTTATTGACGACATCCCTTGTGAGCTACCTCCTAAACGAGGTAATGATGACCATGCAATTGAACTTCTCCCAGGAAGTTCACCGCCTAACAAACCTCCTTATAGAGTTTCTCAAGCTCAACAAGAGGAGATTATGCGGCAAGTGCATGAGTTAGTTGAGAGGGGCATGGTTAGGCCTAGCTCATCTCCATTTTGCTCACCTGTGCTATTAGTGCAAAAGAAAGACGGCACATATCGTATGTGTGTCGACTATAGAGCACTAAATAGGATCACTATCAAGAATAGGTTTCCCGTTCCACGGGTAGAAGACCTATTTGATAAGCTACAAGGATCGACCTACTTCAGTAGGATTGACCTAAAAAGTGGCTATCATCAAATAAGGATAGTTGATCAAGACATTGTAAAGACCGCATTTCGTACTACATTTGGTCTTTACGAATACATTGTCATGCCTTTTGGCTTGACCAATGCACCAGCCACATTCAATAGCTTGATGGAGAAGCTGTTCAGGCCTCATCGAACCTTCACTGGAGTATTCTTTGATGATATTATCATCTACTCTAACTCATTGGAGGAACACAAGCAACACCTCCAGGTAATATTTCAAGTTTTAAGAGAAAATAAACTTTATGTTAATCGAAAGAAAAGTGAATTTTTCTTGCAAGAGATTCAGTATTTAGGTCACATTATCTCTCAAGATGGCATCCAAATGGATCCATCCAAGTTAGAGGTAATAAAAGGATGGCCTAAACCAAGGAATCTTCATGAACTAAGAAGCTTTATAGGTATGTGTGCATACTATAGACGCTTCATAGAAAAGTTCTCACAAATTGCGGGACCATTACATGACCTAACAAAGAAAAGTGTTAGGTATACATGGTCTGCTAAGGAGAACAATTCTTTCGAAAATCTTAAAGAAAAGCTTATCTCTCAACCTGTGCTTACACTACCGAATCTGTCAAAACCATTTGAGGTCCAATGTGATGCTTGTGGTGATTGCCTTAGAGCTGTTTTGCTCCAAGAAGGGCATGCCATAGGCTATGAGAGTCGAAGGCTCGACCCTGTTGAGCAAGCTCTAGGCATATACGAAAAGGAACTCCTTGCAGTTCTACATGCCTTAGACTCATGGAAGCACTATTTATTGGGGACTCCTTTCATTCTGCGAACGGATCACCAAAGTCTTAAGTACTTCATGACGCAGACCAAGCTCTCCGAAAAACAAATGAGGTGGGCAAATTTCCTTTCGCAATTTCATTTTCATATTGCTCACATTGCTGGCAAGCATAATCAAGTAGCCGATGCACTCTCAAGACGACCGAGAGTGAATGCGGTTTCCATAGCAACTCACAGTGATCTATCTTCAATGATAGATGAGTATGCTATTGATCCCGATTTTAGAAATGTGATTTCAGCCCTTGCATTAGGGAAGAAAGAAGAACCATTTACTTTACAAGATGGTTATCTTCTCTATGGCAATAGACTATGCGTTACTAACTCACTACGTGAGAAAGTAATGTATGAATCTCATGCTCCACCTTATGCGGGACATAGAGGGATTCAGTCTACCTTAAAGGGAATTGAAACATATTTCTATTGGCCTACCATGAAAGTGAACATACAAGAATATGTTTCCAAATGTGTGGTATGCCAAAAGACAAAATTTGATAGAGGGAAGCAACTTGGGTTGCTTCAACCCTTGCCAATCCCTAATTCACCATGGGAGAGCATATCCATGGATTTTATCTTTGGATTGCCTAAGTCTATCCATGGGAATACGGGAATATGGACGATAGTAGACAGGTTCAGTAAACAAGCTCATTTTATACCTGTCAAAAAGACTATCAAAGCCCATCAAATGGCAACTCTCTTCATTTCACAAATTTTCAAGTACCATGGCTTGCCAATGTCCATAGTGTCGGATAGAGATCCTAGAATGACCAGTAATTTCTGGAAGGGTCTCTTTGAGAATTTAGGGACAAGGCTAAATTTCTCTTTGGCCTATCATCCACAAACGGATGGCCAAAGTGAAATAGCTAACCTAACAATTCTCGATCTACTAAAAGCCTATGTAACGGAAGTAGATCAAAGATCCCAATGGGAGAAGTACTTACCCTTAGTGGAGTATGCTTACAATAACACTGTACATAATTCCACAAGAAAAGCACCTTTCGAGGTAATTGAGGGAAGATCAAAAAGTCCCTTGCTACTTAAGGTACATGGGAAGATCTTCGCTGCAGATGAGGATAGCCGAGACCTACAAGAATCTTTTCAAAAGATTAAGGATGCTATCTCTATCTCACAGAAAAGGCAAAAGGTTGCTGCTGACAAGCACAGAAGAGCCCAAGCCTTTAAAGAAAACGATTGGGTCTTGTTAAAGTTTCCCAATGCTCGATTAAGGCACACGACGGGCAAGAATCCTACGGGCCACCAAAAGTACTATGCTAAACTAGCAAAAAGGTACTATGGTCCCTTCCAGATTCTTAGGCCAATCAATGAGATGGCCTATCAACTTAAGTTGCCCAATCATTGGCTCATACACAATGCTTTTCATGTGAGCCTATTAAAGCCTTACAAAGGAGAGCCCCCTCAAGAACCAACTATTGAAGACCCACCGGAGATGGAGGACCAAGAGGAGGTGTTGCAGCCCGAGTCCGTTCTTCGACATGAAGACAAGGTATTAAGAGGCGGTAAGACTATCCGACGATATCTTATTAAGTTTAAGAATTATCCTTTTGAAGATGCTAGATGGATGCAAGGCATACAATTAAAGGATACCTTGTCAATGCTTACAATGCTTCCCAAGAGTAAGAAAATGTACAAAATGTTAAAAATGAACAAAGTTTTTGTCTTATAAGACTCTCTCTTTTTCTTTATTTGTGCACAAAAATGAAGTAGTATGCATGCTTAGACCAAGTTTGTCGAGACGACGTCTCCCAAACACCAAGTAGAGCTTGTCACTCTACTATGGAAGACTGATAGGACTGATGTGCAGACATGCTTGCGGCAGCCTCAGGCTCTCAAGCGCCAAATGGACTTGTCATCCATTATAAAATAATGTCGTAGGGTAACATAGGGATCCTCTACCCGCTCAGAAAAGGACTCATGAACATGCTTTATCTTCTCTACAGCATAGTCGAGGACAACTATGATTTCAAGAGAGATGTAATGTCATAATAATCAATATCTAATTCTCCTAAATGATTTTCTCATATTAAACTGATCATTTAATGTGGGGAAGTGCCAAGGGAGAAAAAGCTAGAATATTGGTTAAGCTAGCAGACCGGCCACAGTAGGGATCCAAAGGAGGGAAAATAGGGATCCAAAGAGGGGGCCATCTGCAAAAGAGCCATGTGCAACAATGGGCTAAAAAGACCCTAAGGTTCATCCCATTAAGACTTCCAAAATGCTAAGGTTCCAAAATTCAAAGGTTGTGTCCAAAGGTCAACCCTAGGGAAAATTGGATACTTTGTGTGTGCCCTAAAAGTCTTTGCACATCCCTACATGGGAGGGGGCGAGCCCCAAAGGTAGGGGATGAGAGAGAAAGACACACACACACACACAGGCTCCCTTTACACAAAGGGAATGAGGGACACATGTCAGCTCCCTAGCCCAGATGCCCACAAGGTGTGCCCAATTCCTATTGGAAGACCCTTGAAGTGGACCAATGAGAATTAAGCTAGAGTAAATGTAGTTTAATTAATTTAAAAACATTTAATAAAAGAAACCAATGAGAATTAAGTCTCCTAGAAGACTATTGGGCAGTCTCCCAAAGGGTCCAATGAGAGTTTAGTTTAATTATTTAATTACCTAAAGCTCTCACAAAAGGGGAAAGGGGGACACATGTCAGAAGGCTATCACTTATGATGCTTAATACCCATTGGCTTGACTTGGGGAGGTCCAATGAGGCAAAAGCCAGACCAAATTAGCAACAAGGGCTCGCCCGAGAGAGAGAGGGGGCTGATTTTTGCTTGGCATTGACACACACACACACACACACTCACACTTGACCATGTGTGAAGGAAGAATACTCTATCTTCTCCCAAGCTTTAATGGAGAGCTCATCACCTACTCCAAGCTTGTGAGATAGAAGCCTACATCAACACTCTCTTGGCATGTGGATGCAAATCCAACCAAGAGCCAAGCTTCAATGCATGCTCATCTCCTCTACCAAGCTAATTACTAAGCTAAGCTATGCTAATATGAGTGATTATGTGAGGAAATGTACATCTTTCTCGTAAGATACTCCTTCTTCCTCTCAATCTACTCTCATACCCTGCTAGCTCTCACCATCTTCGAAGGTGTGCGAGGTCTTGGGTCTGAGAACGGGGATAATTCAAGTTGTGTTTGAGTAAGTGTTTTGCTTGGTGTATGAAGCTTCCATCTTCATTGCACTAGCTAGTCTTGAAGGAACGCAAAGAATTGTATTGTACAATGTCTCTCTTGATGGGAGAAACCATAATACAAAGCCTTTTGGAGGGGGGACCGGCTCCATGCAAATCCGGTCCTCAACTGTTGTCAATAGATTAATTTCTGTCTCTTTTGAAAGTATTGTTGATGCTATCTAACTAGGTGTTATGATTTTTGTTGCTCTCTCTACCCAAGAACTCTTGTAATTCTCATTAGGAATCTATTCTAATGAAATGCCCACTATGTTCATGCTAATTTCCGCTACACATAAGTTATTAGGCCATTAAATGTTACATATGTAAACTCTATGGACAGCCAACCCCATTTGCTAAGAACACTACTACCCTATATGAGAGACTACGAGGCCAAGTCAGATATTATTGTAGTCCCATCACAGAGATTGTCTCCCGACAACGTCATTGATTCAAAAGGGTTGATAGACATTTTGTTGACACCAGTCACATGTACTATAACGTTAGCCGTGTTGCTCATAATATGACCAAAGACATAGGCTATTGTGGGAAAATGCCTAGAGAATTTTTTTGTAAAAAAACCAATGGCTCAAATCGCGGAAGGGATAAAAGAGCTTGAAATGCCTCAGCTAAACATGGGGCCAGTGCCACTAAACAAGGTAGATGAGTACTATGAGGGAGAAGGTGGGAACACCAGCCTTTTCTGGAATTCCAAGGTGCAAAAACCATGGCGATCCTTGACAGTGGAGCTGGTGTTGCCATCACAACAACAGAGGTTTTGAAAAATGGTAAAAATTAGCAGTGAGGGATACTAAAATGAAATTGAAGCTTGCAGACAGACACACAAAAGGGCCCATAGGATTGCTAGAAAAAGTATTTTCTACTTCTTGTGGCATTGAAATGAGCAAACCTTTTCTATTGTTGACTTTGGCAAGAATAATAACTATGAAATCATTCTAGAAAGACCATTCATGTGACAAATGAAAATGGTCCAAGATTGGGGCTATGACCAGATCTACCTAAGACATATAGAAACCATGATGAGAATAAATCTTAAGGACCATAATTATAGGGATGTGACGAGAACACTTGTGGAGGATTTTTACTCCACTACTGTAGCAGGATCAAAACTTCCAATATGGTTGGGTAAGCCTAAAGAACTATGGATGTGTGGAGCTTCAAAATGCTGAAGCTTAAAGCAAGAGGAATGCAACCTAGAAAGGGAAATTGAAGATAAGAATTATATTTCAGAACCCTTTCCTGAGGAAGCATTAGAGCCACTTGAATGGGAACACATCTTGGCTACTCTAGATGTATGTGCTATTCAAGACGATCCAGCAATGAAGGTTTGTGATGAGGATGTCTATGATATCGTTCTTTACTTTGCAGTGAGTGTGATCCAAGAAAACGAAGATGAAGAAGAAGACAAGTTCTATGACTCCGTAGAACACTTGGAGCTTCAAGAAGATGCCAATAACAAAAATCAGACAACCCAGCAGGTGACACAATGACACTTCAACTAATGCATGGTTTTATGAGTGTCCAAACCAAAAACCCAGGAACCAATGTCACCGCTACAATAATAAAGTGCATCAAAAGTGGATTCCAAAATCCTTGGTGAAAACACAATTGCAACAAATTTCCTCATATGTGCTACGTCAATGGGCTAACAATGCTTTAATCAGTTTGCTGGAAAAGCCCTCCTAAAAACAACAATCCAAGAGCAAACAGATAGTAAATTTCCATAACCAGTCAAACCAGAAAGGGAAAGTACTAGAATGCAACCTGTTGAGGATAGTATCGACAATGATGATTCTTTGGATATCCCTACCAGGTACTCAAGTCATCACCCTCACTAGAAGCTTCCGTAAGAACCAAGGAAGGCCAAAAGAAAATAACAACAAGTTAGAGCCAAAAAGATCGACAAATCTAGATACCAGAGAGCCAAATTGCCCAAAAGCAGGTCTGGATCAAGAAGATGAATATCTCTCATGAAAAATCCCAAGATCCAACATCAAAAGGAAAACAATTAAAGCATGCAAGAATGGCTAAGAAGTTGATTCAAGCACAGAGAGGTTAGAAATTTATTTGGATCCAAAACAGTTAGAGTATCAAGAACCGAAGTCTAAATCCTGTCCTCAACCAAGAGTAGAAGGGCTGAAGAAAATATCATTGAAGAATGACACAAAGACAATGTAGATCCCAAAGAAGTCTCTTCAAGCACAAACAAAGTAGGGACAAGTATGGGTTCCCAAACGAGCAGCATCAACAAAACAGTCACTAATTCACAAAGACGTGGGTCCCAAAAGGAAACCAATCAAACTACTTTCACTGCACCACCGCTCAAATTCTTTCAATTCCTCCTACGGTTATAGTACAATTAGAAGAAACCCATTGTTGAGGGACAATGAAAAATATAGAACCCAACCACAAGGCTAAATGGATTCCAAAGAAGCATCAAACAGATAAGTAAACCTTCAAAAAAACTCTACAACCTTCAATCAAGAAAATGACACTAGAGCTTTAAAAAAACATCACATTGCTTAGAATAGGAAGCTTTGCCAGCAAATGCTAATAAGAAAATTTCTTTTACCCACGTCTTGCACGTCATAATTCTTTTCCATGCATTGACTATGTATGAATAATAGGGCTACATTACAAGGCCTGCATAGGCACAATTTTTAATTGCCCAAGCACAACACATACCCTTGATGATACCATTCCATCAAGGAGGACTCCAAATAGGAGGGGGGGAGGCATTCTAAATGCGGACCTAATATTATGAATATTAGAGGGAAATTATTAAATTGTGAGTTGTATTGAGTTTTTGTGTTTTATTGTGATCATTTTTTTGACAAAAGTCATAGTATATGCCCTCATAATAGATTAACAAGATGAGTATGTGGACAAAAGCAATATATGAGCCCCTAGGGACATGTGTACAGTATACAAAGCATTAAGAATTCTATCAAAAAGATTTGTCTTTTTGTAGAGTCGATTTTCGGTTTTATTTTGATCTTTTTGAGATTTTCAAAAAAAAAGGGAAAAAATTCATAATCCAAATGAAGAAAGGATTGAAGAGATGCCTGAGTAGTATCAAGAAGAATAAGATACAAGGAAATGACAAGATTTCATGAGGTGCCTCAAGTATGCACAGTGGATGATGTCCGAAGTAAGAAAAGAATGCTGATCAGCCTTCAACCACAATATGAGGCCAAAAATGAATGAGAATGGTCATAAGTTTGGAATGGCCTATAAGGACAAAGGAAGTTGGTGATGCTACTAAACAAAAGTACACATCACGTGTAAAACAACAAGTCCGTATACATGGAGTAGAGCTTTATACTGTACATCTTCTATCTTGTATGTGGCCTAATGAAGCCTAATAAACAAAGGGGAATAACAATACTGACAAGAAAAAAAAGGGAAATCTGTATGTTGGGAAAACCAGGGATCAAGCCATATTCTGGTCATCATTGGGTCTACATGTGATTGGCAGCGAGTAGGTGTTAGAGATGCCCGCCATTCGTTTTAAAGACTAAAATCCAAAAAATTAACTTGTAAAGCTAAATCAAGCCAAACTTTGTTAGGAGGCTGTGAATAGAGAATACAATCTAAGGGTTATTAAATACAATTTTTTTGTAAAAAATATAACTCCTTGCTAGCCAGATATGCAATTTTTCCAAAGCTGAAGTAATGATAGCAATCTACATACCTTGTACCTCATGTGTATGAATTTTGGGGACAAATGGACAATGATAGCTCATAGATGGTCATCTATCACAAATGATGTTTGAGAAGACCTTTTGATGCAAGTTACTAACTCGGTGAATTAACTGGGGTTTGTCAAGCTTTAATTAAGTCATGTATCAAGTAGAAGCATTAGGTCTCCCCAATCTCAACAAAATAAAAATTCTTTCAAAACATATTAAGTGCATAAGTGAAGGATGCGGTAAGGAAATGAAAAGACAGATGAAGGTAGAAAGTCAAAAGACGAATAAAGGTGGAAAGTCAAAAGATAAATGAAGATGGAAAGTCAAAGGACAATCTGTGTCCATATAAATAGGTGTTTCTTTGCTCTCTTTTTTATGCATTTTCTTCTTAGTTCTCTTTACCATTTTCCTTGCGCTCCCCCCCCCTCTCTCTCTCTCTCTCTCTCTCTCTCTCTCTCTCTCTCTCTCAATATTGTGATGCATGGTTTTTAGGACCCCTTCTGAAGATGCAATAAAGGCACAGTCAGTTGTTGGGGAGATGAGGATACTCTAGTCCAAGGGATCTCGAAAGAGAAGAAAAATCTAATTCACAAGCACCAAAGAGTAAAAGTGCCATGCACAGAAGATACATAGGAACGAGCTCTTATGCATGCCTACAACCTATATCTTACAGAATAGCCCATTCTAGGTGTGAATTTCTAGTGAAATTTACACGAGGATGTTCGTGTGGACTCACAGCACAGCATACTCCGTTTTCACTTTTTTTTATCGACAGTAAATATTTTTTATCACAGTAAATATTTTTTACCTACAGTAAATATTTTTCACCTACATGGTAAATACAAATCACTTTTTACCTACAGTAACTTTTTTTACCCATGGTAAATATTTTTTACTGCACCATAAGTAGGTAACAAATCACTCTTACTAGAAGCAGTGATTGGGCATCAACAATGCAGTTACAGGAGGAGAAAAGGGGAAAATCTTATGGTAAAGGTGAGTCAACAGGGATAAAGACTTTTGAGTTGAAAAGAGACATGCTGATTTTTTCAAAGAACGCATGTCAAAAGAAGACATGGTTGAGGATTTTTTGAGAATTTGATATTCAGGAGGACCCAACTACCACCTCCCCCCCGCAGGTCCCCCCCTGACATGTGCAGAACCTCCAGTTTCAACAGCCACCTTACCTGCTCTTAAATGCTGGTCAAGGCCTTATCCCCATGTGTCACAATCAGAAAAATCAGCATTTACCCTCCCCTCTCACATCACTCTAGAGAATATCTTGACGGTGACATATCAGGTGACCTCAATCTGTTGACCACCCTAAGCAAAAAGTAACCCCAATCAGCGTATTTAAGCATGTTTATCCCTAATCCTAAACCCTCTCAGAAACCTATATAAGGAGGCCTTCTCTCACTTAAAACCAACACTTCACCCACTTCACCAAGCAACGAAGCTATGATGACATTGCTCACAACGAGGAGCTATGGATGGAGCTCTACTCTCTCTCCCTCTCTCTCTCTCTCCCTCTAGTATGCTACATTACTAGCCCTAAAACCTAAATAAGGAGTCTTCTCTCATGCTCCATGGCCACCATCCTCGCCATCAATCTCTAAGGTATTGATGTGTTGCTAGTAGGATCATACCTACTTGCTGGGTTGATTGTTTTTGACAAGGGATTATGCCATCCTTGGTTTGCTTCTCTATATCCTTGTTATGTATGATCAGATGCCGTTGTATTGTTAAGATGATGTCTTCTGTATATATATGCTACATAAGGTCCCTAAGCTTCGTTTCTATGTGTTTTGCCATATGTTTTGAATGCCAGAAGTCTCACTTGCCTATGTGCACTATGTGTGAGGTCCCTAAACCTCTTAATTTAGGGTGGTGCCCCCTTTGTTTTGTTCTTTGCTTGTTTGCATGAGGCGTGGTTTGTGGAGTGTGCATGAGTACAGAGGCCACCCGATTGCACTGCTCTTTTTCCCGCTATCATTTTGGTGCCCCCACTGAGGAGGGCTACACAGACCTTCAGTCCACAAGCAATGAGGATGTGCAATCTACAACATGGACGAATGGCGTGAAGAGTTTGCAAATTGGAGAACAGAAGAGGAGGAGGCCAGACCTCTCTTTCCTGAGGAGCCGACTAAGAGGAGGAACATCACCTCTACACCTAAGTGGCCCAAGGCTGCAGCGCGTGCTCAAGCGTAAGGTAACATTTGGCTTAATCTCATTAATAAGGGATTACATGACCACTACAGGCAAGAAAAAGGCTAGTGAGCAACCAACTTCAACCTCCAACTTGCAACCACGACTCTCACCCCTAAATCCTCCTGAAGCAAAGAGGCGAAGGCTTGCCTACAAGATTGCCGCCCGTCTGCGAGTGCTCCCAGTGCACTTTGTGAATCCAGACACCACCAATCCCAAGCCAACCTCCTGTCTATGTGAAGATCACTTTGGATATTGTCCAAAGTGATTTGGAGACCGGGTGAAAAGCGTCCCTGTCCTACCTTTGCTGCTAATTTTCAAGAAGTTATCTCAATCTAAGGAAACTATCTTAGTTGATGATGTGCTGCACATTAATGGTGTCACTTTCATTCGTCATGCTGATTATGGTAATAGCATCCAATTGTTGCTTGCTAAAAGGCTCAGCATTGTACAAAGTGTTTCCATCACGCCTTACGTCTTCACAGATGCATCAGGAAGAGTCGAAGTGATCCGAGGTGCTGACCTTCTGTGGCTGATCAGGCTCATTGGTCCCAAGGTGGTGCAACTAAGCTAGGCTCTTGTGTGTAAGTATGGATGCCAATAATGAGAATGATGATCCCCGCATGTTTCCTTTCCATTTTGTGCGTCATATCCGTGTGAATATTTGTATTGATAGAAAAATCTTTTATCAACAACGAATAGCCCTGTTGTTTGGAGCCGAGAGACTTGGGGAAATTTTGCGCTCTCCTCATCCTGTCATTCTACCCTTACTAGACTATTACCATTCCTTTGATGTGTCGATCTTCATCCTATTTTGAGCTAAGTTGTGCTAAAGCTCCAAATTGTAATTACCATACTCTATTTTAAAATAAATTGGAGCTGTTTGTGTAATTGTTTACTCTCTCACTTATGGCCTTCCCTAATTTTTATGGTAAGCCTGGGGAGGTTGCTCCAGACTTTTTGGATAATTTGGAAATGGCCTTTCTGGTATCGGGAAGGGATGACGAAGCTACTAAGTTAAGGGCCTTTCCTTTGGTCTTGAGGGAAGGTGCAAAATTATGGTATCAAACTTTGGCACCTGAAGAAAGAAGAGACTGGGAGTCCTTAAAGATGGCCTTCATCGAAGAATTTCGCCGCCATGAGCCTCCAGAGGAGATATGGAGACAGCTCTTAGAGCTACGCCAAACATCACCCAATGACTATAGAAGCTATGAAGGAGAGTTTTCCAACCTGTGGGAGAAATGGTGTGCATCACTAGGTGAAGGAGAAAGGGTGCCAGAATGCCTAAAGAAGGACTGTTTCCTGGCAGGGCTTTACCCCATCCTTCGAGAAAAGTTAAAAGGTAAATTCCCAGATACCTTTGATAAAGCTATGACTTATGCAAGGGAGAAGGATAGGAAGTTAAAATTCCAAGCTCAACTACAAGGGGGAATGGAGACTCCACCGCTAGCTCAACCTACGTCAAGGGTAGTAGCAGGGAAAGGAGCAACAGACCAAGAGTCCTCTCAACAAGAATTACTTCAACAAATCACCAATCAATTAGAGAGCCTGTCCATCAATCTGGTTCAAGGTGTAAGGGCCCCCCAGCCAGGAAATGAACGAAATAGACAAGAAGGACAAAGGCAAGCACGTGAGTACATTTGCTACAACTGTGGAGAGGTAGGTCACGGCATGTATTATTGCCCCCATCCACGAAGATATCAAGGAAATGGTAATCAAAGACGGCCTCCTCGCCAGCAAGTCACTCCTCCTCGAGCTAGGCCACTAAATGGACAAAATGCACACGTGGCTCCACCAATCCAAATATTGAGACCCCCTCCTCCACCACCACAAGCACCAGCAGAGATCCCTCCACTACCATCGGGAGGGGAGGACAGGGCTGTCTCTATCATAAGTCTTGACAATGGTAAGGATAAAGGGAAAGAAAAAATGGAGGAAGCTGTTGCCATGCCAATAAAGAGAGTTAGGAGACAAAGAACTGATGAAATGGAAGCTTCAGAGCCGGATAAAGGGAATGAGGGTTCCTCCCTAGTGATAGGAGACAAGAAAAGGAAGAGTAGGTCAAGGAGGCACATAGGAGTAGAAGACTTTCCACTTGGGGTAGGATCCATACCTTACGACTTGGTAGCAGATGTGAGTAAGCAAGGACCAAAGATTTCATGGCAGCAACTCCTCCACCTTTCCCCAAAGATGCGTAGAACCTAGTCTAAGATGGTCAGCACCAGGAGGGCTAAGGCAAAGTCAGTTGGGTCTATTAGTGCAAGAGGCATGAAGGATATCGTGCCAGTCATTGATGCAGAGATTAAGAGTCAGCAAGTCTCCAATGTGTACGTAGATGGTGGAGCCGAGATTTGTGTTATGACAGAGAAATTAATGCACAGGTTGGGTTTGGAAGTAAACGAGCAAACTTCCTTACAAGCTAAGATGACAAATAATGTAAGGGTGGCTTGTGTGGGAAAGGTTAATGGAGTGAAGGTTTCAGCTTTTGGTGTTGCAATCTCAATTGATGCTTATGTGATCCCAACTAAGGGGGAGGGCTATCCGCTAATCCTTGGAAGACCTTGGCTTATGGCTATGAAAGCTAGGCAAGATTGGGAGACAGGTTCCCTTGAGTTGCGACCAAATCATAAGGTAGGTGGCAAGCAACAAAAAATTGTGTATGACATGAAGCAGGGTAGACAACAAGACCTAGAGATGGAGACTTCTATGGATGAATGGAGCACAAGCAGCTACTCTTCATATGAGGATGAGTCATCTAAGGAGGATGCTAGCTCTTTGGAAGTCATGGGTATAATACTGCGAAACCCAGAAGGAGAAGGTGGTCAAGACTCTCTAAACAAGGAAGAAGCCACAGGCTTAGAGGAGATGCTAGCTAAGGACCTACTAGAAGAAGAGAGAGACCCCTATTTGCAGGTACTAAAGAAGCATGCTGGCCTCTTTATAACTGATTACGAGCACATTAAAGGAGTGACGGTAACCCAACACCATATCCAATTAAAGGAAGGTGCCAAACCAGTGGTGCAAAGGCTAAGGAGATTAGGGCTAGTAAAACAAGATGCACTCTTAAAAGAAGTAAAAAGATTACTCAAGGCAGGATTTATCTACCTAGTGGAAGATTCTGAGTGGGTGTCTCCAGTTGTGGTAGCACCAAAGAAAAATGGGAAGTGGAGGGTATGTGTGGATTACAAGCCTCTAAACACAGCCACAAAAAGGGACCATTTTCCTTTGCCTTTTCAAGATGAAATACTAAATAAAGTGGCTGGTCATGAAAGGTACACTGTGTGTGATGGGTACTCAGGCTACTTCCAAATCAGAATTGCAGATGAAGAACAAAGAAAGACTACCTTCATAACACCTTGGGGGTGTTTTGCTTATAGAGTTATGCCTTTTGGTTTAACTAATGCCCCAGCTACTTTCCAGAGGTTTATGAACTTGGTGTTTCAACCTTACTTTGGTAAGTCCATACGAGTCTTCATTGATGATTTTTGCATTTACAGCTCTAGGGAAGTATATCTGTCTAAGGTTGATGAAGGTTTCACCCGTCTAGCCCAATTGGGTGGGCAATTGAATAAAGACAAGTGCCACATAGGTGAGAGCAAGGTCACTCTACTAGGCCATGTTGTGTCTCAAGATGGTATTGAGGCTGACCCTGAAAAGGTAAAGACATTGTTAGCTTTACCTACTCCTTCAAACGTGAAGCAACTAGTCTCCTTCATTCAAAAGATTCGCTACATGGGACAATTCATACATCTCCTTTCTCAGGCAATCTATCCTTTGCAGTAGCTCACTAAACACACTACATTGACATGGAGTGAGGAGGGTGAAAGGTGCTTTCAAGAAGTTAAAACAATTTTGAGCTCATTGCCTATCGTCCTACAACCCACATGGGGTGAATTATTCTATGTAAATCCTAGTGTAGGTCCAGAAGCTCTAGGAGCTGTCTTGATGCAAAAAGACCCAAAGACATCTCTCATGAGACCAATCTACTTCTCTAGTAGAGTGATGACAGCTGCTGAAAAGGGTTTCAATGCAACTGAGCAATTGGTGCTAGCTCTTAAGTTTGCAGTGGAGAAGTTTCGGGCTTACTTACTCCCGAGACAATTTGTGGTGATCACAACTGAGGAGGTTTTTCCATATGCCCTACAACACATGGAATTGTCTCAAAGAATAGCAAAGTGGGTGGTGCAACTTCAAGAGTTTGACTACACACTACAAGTAGAGGGTTCCACTCGTGCTTGTTTGGCAGATGTCCTCACACAAAGGTGTTATGAGAAGGCCAAGAAAGAGGCACCTAGTAAGGTACCGCCTATCCCGGAGCCTGAAGTTCTACTGGGAGCACACAGTCTATATTTTGATGGGGCTTACAAGAGGACCAAAGACAAGGCATCAGCAGGCATAGTAATATTAGGTCCAGAGAAGGAGAAGATCTTTGCAAAAGGGTTTCATCTAAAAGAGGTTCATTCTAACAATGAGGTAGAGTACCATGCCCTTGTTTTAGGGTTGCAATGTTGCCTTTATCAGGGCATCACAAAGCTAAATGTTTTTGGTGACTCCATGTTGATTGTTAAGCAAATGGTTGGTGTATGGGCCTGTAAAAATGACAAATTGTCTGTTAAGATGAGGGAAGCAAAGGCCTTGTTGAAGGGTTTTAAAGAAGTTCGAGTGCACTTTGTACCTAGAGATCAAAATCGAGAAGCAGATGCCTTAGCAGGTGAAGAACTACAAACTCTCATAGTAGGTGCTATCCTTGTGAAAAGTCCTTTATACCAGGGAAAGGAGGAGCTGCATGATTTACTTTACTTTCTTGAGCATTGTGAAGCACCCTCTGGTATGAGTAAAAGTGAACGTAGGTGGTTGGCAAAAAAGGCTACCAGCTATAGCTTAGTGAGTGAGGACTTGTATTGTAGAGGGAAAGATGCTGTCTTAAGGAGAGTTCCTGCATCCCAAGAGATAAAGGATATTTTGTTTAGTTGTCATGAAGGTGTGTGTGGTGGCCACTTTGCACAAGAGATTACTAGTAGAAAGATTTTACAAGCAGGGTTCACGTGGCCAAGCCTCCATCGAGATGTACAACATTGGTTCCGCACATGTGAGGTTTGCCAAAAAGCTGGACCAAGGCGTCTTACCCATGAAAATCAGCATCCAATCAAAACCTATGGGCCATTTGAAAAATGGGGGATAGATGCAATAGGGCCACTACCTTGCACTCAATCAGGGAAGGAATACATCATTATGGGGGTGGAGTACATGACCAGATGGGCAGAAGCTCGTCCCACAAAGCGCATCACAGCCAAGGACGTGAGTGATTTCATTTTTGAATGCCTTTGTTGCCATTTTGGCACACCTTTGGAGATTCTCTCGGTAAATGGTTGGCGATTGAAGGCCTACCAATGTCGTCTTTCACAGCCATATGCTGGTGAAATCAATGCTAAGGATGGTTCAGAGGAGAGCTCATCATATTCGAGCTCCAACTAAGGTAACAATCATGTACATAGTCGTTTCAAAACAAAAAAAAAGGAAAAAAAGAGAAGAAAAAAAGAAAAAAAGAGAATGCTACCAGTGAAAGCGGATATTGACAATGGATGGGGTATGGCTTTCAAGGGTCTAGGAGACCAGTTGTTAGTCATGGATGGATACAATCATTCATCAGAAAGGACTAAACAGGGTGCATCAACCAAGAAAGCAGTAACATGGCAAATTCAATTGGTACCAGGTGGGTAAGTATTCAAGAGAACCCTATTGTAGCACAACCTACAGCTAGAGGCATTAAATACCTCTAGCTTAAGGTGGAGGGCTATATGATGCATGGTTTTTATGACCCCTTCTAAAGATGCAATAAAGGCACAGTCAGTTGTTGGGGAGATGAGGATACTCTAGTCCAAGGGATCTCGAAAGAGAAGAAAAATCTACTTCACAAGCACCAAAGAGTAAAAGTGCCATGGACAGAAGATACGTGGGAACGAGCTCTTATGCATGCCTACAACCTATATCTTACAGAATAGCCCATTCTAGGTGTGAATTTCTAGTGAAATTTACACGAGGATGTTCGTGTGGACTCACAGCACAGCATACTCCGTTTTCACTTTTTTTACCGACAATAAATATTTTTTACCACAGTAAATATTTTTTACCTACAGTAAATATTTTTCACCTACATATTAAATACAAATCACTTTTTACCTACAGTAACTTTTTTTACCCATGGTAAATATTTTTACTGCACCATAAGTAGATAACAGCTCACTGTTACTAGAAGTAGTGATTGGGCATCAACAATGCAGTTACAGGAGGAGAAAAGGGGAAAATCTTATGGTAAAGGTGAGTCAACAGGGATAAAGACTTTTGAGTTGAAAAGAGACATTCTGATTTTTTCAAAGAACACATGTCAAAAGAAGCCATGGTTGAGGATTTTTTGAGAATTTGATATTCAGGAGGACCCAGCTGCCACCTCCCCCCCGCAGGTCCCCCCCTGACATGTGCAGAACCTCCAGTTTCAACAGCCACCTTACCTGCTCTTAAATGCTGGTCAAGGCCTTATCCCCATGTGTCATAATCAAAAAAATCAGTATTTACCCTCCCCTCTCACATCACTCTAGAGAATATCTTGATGGTGACATATCAGGTGACCTCAATCTGTTGACCACCCTAAGCAAAAAGTAACCCCAATCAGCGGATTTAAGCATGTTTATCCCTAATCCTAAACCCTCTCAGAAACCTATATAAGGAGGCCTTCTCTCACTCAAAACCAACACTTCACCCACTTCACCAAGCAACGAAGCTATGACGACATTGCTCACAACGAGGAGCTATGGATGGAGCTCTACTCTCTCTCCCTCTCTCTCTCTCTCTCTCCCTCTAGTATGCTACATTACTAGCCCTAAAACCTAAATAAGGAGTCTTCTCTCATGCTCCATGGCCACCATCCTCGCCATCATTCTCTAAGGTATTGATGTGTTGCTAGTAGGATCATACCTACTTGCTGGGTTGATTGTTTTTGACAAGGGATTATGCCATCCTTGGCTTGCTTCTCTATATCCTTGTTATGTATGATCAGATGCCATTGTATTGTTAAGCTGATGTCTTGTGTATATATATATGCTACATAAGGTCCCTAAGCTTCGTTTCTATGTGTTTTGCCATATGTTTTGAATGCCAGAAATCTCACTTGCCTATGTGCACTATGTGTGAGGTCCCTAAACCTCTTAATTTAGGGTGGTGCCCCCTTTGTTTTGTTCTTTGCTTGTTTGCATGAGGCGTGGTTTGTGGAGTGTGCACGAGTACAAAGGCCACCCGATTGCACTGCTCTTTTTCCCGCTATCATATTGTATTCATCTTTCTTAGGTAATATTGTTGCAAATATATGTGCTTCGTCATTGCCTATCGTTACATGATATAGACTAATGCATCGTTGTTGTGCTGATCCACTTCCATGATGGGAAAATGAACAAAGAAATGCAAGCTAAGCTTCTTTAATGTCTATAAATTTATTGAGCATTGAGATCAAGTCTTGTTAACAGGCCAAGTTTAATGATTAATGTATGCTAGATACAACTTTAAAGGGCCAACAGATGCCTTAATGATGCTAAGAAAACAGTATGTTTGAAGTGAGCATAGAAGGGAGATTATGATCTAGAACTACAGTGCTGGAAGTGCTCTACCAGACTCTCTTTATGGCTCATCGATTGGAGCTATGGTGCAAAAGTTATGGCAGTTTGAAGTTTAAGTGAATTGTAGATCCGTACCGGATTGGGAAACTGCATCTGAGGGGACAAAAATGAAGTAAATGCACGATCTTGAAGTGTTCTTCTTGTGGAGCGGGTCAGTCGTTTTACATCAGTGATCGGAGTTCCGGTTTCCAAGATATTGGCCGCCGTTAAAGATTCACTGAGGGCCGATTCCGTACCAGTCTGGTATGCTCGATGTGCCATCTGGGAACTTTAAGCTTCAATTAGGGAGTGCACGAAACCGGTGCCACACTTGGCAAAGCTTGAGTTTAGTTGCATGCCTGACGGCTAATGGACACACACATGCTTTCGAAGTTAATTATGCTAAATGTGGTGCCCATACGGAAGCACATAAGGTATCTGAAGAGCTTTGTGTCCGAAATGTCGTCTCTTGGAATGCAATGATCGCAGGATATACCCAACAAGGTAGATCCAGGAAGCTGGCTATTTTGAGCAGATGCAAAGAGAGGAAAACTCTCTGAATGCAATCACTTATACTTGCATAGTGAAGGCGTATGGCACTGTCGAAAAATTAATGCGGGCATCATATTTAATGAAGATATTGTTAGTGAAGGACTGCTGGAGAAGTATGTTGTGCTTGCCACTTCTTGACAATGCTTGGATTGACATGTATGCCAAATGGGGTGACCTTGACGGGAACCGACCAGCCACTATGGTGACCGCCTGCTATGGGATATCAAAGGCCGCCCACTTCATAAATTAAGGGTTTTCTTATTTTAGTGTATAAGCAAAGAGAAAAAAGAAGGGACGTGGCGGAGACGCCGGGCAAGAGGCTGCGCAGGACCTGACGAGTGATTGAAGCGGCTTGGAGAGAGCTCAAAAGCCGGCGAGCAGGAAGAAGAATTTTACCAACTCGTCACGGTGACCCTATTTGATAACATCTATGCCATTTTCCTAGCGATTCGGGGACGACATGCCACATCATCAAGCATGCTTTCCCATGCCACATAAGTCACGACGCCGTGACTGCGTGGTGGGGACTAACTTTGAGGGTGCATAGCAAGAAAAAAAGCAAGCAAGGGGACTACATGAAGGAGGAAACAAAGCAAACCAAAAGTGAGGGCTCCCTCCCACTCTCTCTCTTGCTCTCGTGTTGGGGAACCATAGCGGGCTCTCACTCACTCTCGTGTTGGAGAAACAAAGCAAGACGAAGCAAGGGTATTGAATGAGACCTCGGCAAAAGGAATGAACGGGAAGGGCGTCGAGCAAGGAGGACATAGCGAGGAGAAGGGCAAGAATAGGAGAACTGAGGGCTCTTTGCCGCTCTCTTTCTCGTCCTTCGACACAAGGTTAAAGCCACTCTCTCTCTTGGCCTTGGCGACAAAGGGAAGCAAGTGAAAGGGGATAAGCAAGGCAAAGTGGGAGAAGAAGCAAGAACGAAGTCTCTCTCTCTCTTTCGATTTGAAGAAGAAATCGAAGGCTCTCTCGCTTGCTCTTTCTCTTCCTCGGTGAGTAAGGGTAGACAAAGAGGGATAAAAACGAGAGCTGAACCAAAGCGAAGGGCTTTTTCTCGCTCTCATGCATAAGCGAGGAGCCTGAGAGGAGGGAAAGAAACTCTGAGGCTTGCAAGGTACGGGAAAAGAAGAAGATTGAAGTGGAGCACCAAAGGCAACCAGAGAAAGTGGATTAGAGGATACGGTGAAATTTATGAGCAGCAATTAAGCCAATGCAAAGCACACAGAGCAGGAAACTACACGACAATTGGCAATAATTGAAGCATGATGGACACGGTGAACTTACATGAGGTTTGTAGAATCTTGAATGTAGATGAAGCAGATAATGCAAGAGCTTACATGAGGTTTGCAGAATCTTGAATGTAGATGAAGCAGATAAAGCGAGAACTTACATGAGGTTTGTAGAATCTTGAATGTAGATGAAGCAAATAAAAACATGAGGAAATTTCCATCACCGTCATCAGCTGAAGATTGATTAATCCTTGTGTTAAACCCCGTGTCCTTAACGGCTCGGTTAATCCTGTAAAATGGGAGTCTTAACTCCTAGTTAGTAGATGATCCAAGTGACGGTGTTGTTAACAACCCGCCTTGGCGAAGGATTAAGTTGTACTTAAAGTATTATTCAATTAATTGATGATTGTGGTGATTTCTAGAGTTGTCACTGCCTCTTGTTCTCTCTCTTGACACCTCTCACAATCAGAGGCCCAACGCCTTCCCAGCTCACGTTTTGAACATATATCCCCCGACATTTGGTGAACCCGATGCAAAACGAGCCAAAGATGGAGATGCCAAAACAATTTAAACAATATATTGATGATTTCAATTCCAATTGATTTGATAAAAATCTAGCAGTTGCAGATTTGCATAAAATGATGATATTAGTTCAGGGATGTCTGCAGGAAGTCAAAGCCATGCTGATAAAAAAGTAGATTGACGATGCTGTAGAGCTAGCCCTTGATGTAATATGGGAGCAGTATCATAATTTTTAGGGATATGATCTAGAAACTTTTATTGCATGTTATGAAGCCGAGATGAAGAGCGAAAATGTTTTAGAAAATCGGATGGTTGCAGCTTTTGAAGAGGTTGTAAGCGCACATTTTAAAAAGCGGGCACAAGAACTGGCATAAGCATATCCCACACGGTGGGACTGTTTTGCAGAGGACTTTATTTACGAAAGCTCAAGGATTCTAAATCTGGAAATAAAAGAGATTATAGAACAAATCCAGATTGTCTCTAGTAAAGATGAAGGGGATTAGATGTAGTTCCTCAACTATGATGAATTCTGGGAGTATATTTTTGCAAGAAGGAAAGCCAAAGAAAATGCTGAGTTGGAAGTAGCAGACTCAGTTTCAGAGGAGCATATTTTGAGCAACGTAGAAAAGATAAACAATGAATTAAATGCTGAAACAGACTTATATGAATTTTTTTCATGGATTGCTCGCATAGATTCTACCTCCAATAATGGTTTCAGTGAAGACATCGACTGTATAGCAGGTGGTTCACAAGATGATGACCTTAACATGGATTATTTTGAAGGAGTTCATCAATTAGATAAGCCTCTATAGGATATTTCTAAATCTATCAGCACTATAGCCGAGCAAGACAACATGTTTGTTGTAGATGAGTGCGTAAATAAAGCTATTATATACACAGTAGCTGAGGAAGTGAGCAAGATTGTGGACCCATCACAGGATGAGCCTGAGAATGCCAATGAACTTATGATTGCTACTAACAATATGTTTGCAGGTGTTGTTATCACGGAAGAAGATACCATAATCAATGATTTCTTGGCTAGATCTGAAGGAGGTGATCATGATAGTATAGAAGAGATTTCTGATGAGTGTACCTCTTCAGAGGAGGTGCCAGATGAACCTTTGCAGTGCTATGATGTATTGCTAAGTAACATGGATGCAGATGAGGAAGCAGCGGATGATATGGATGAGTATGAATATTGCTCAGATCATGTTGATTATGAACAGATTATTGACAGGGATTTTATGTCTATGCTTGTACATGGGCTGCATCAGAAGATAACTACTACAATTTTGATGAAGGTTGATATTTTGAAGAGTGATTTTCTTGAGGATGCTATGGATGAAGATCTATAGGATAAAGTTGTTTTTTAGGATCAAGTTTAAATCCCAACAGGTAAAAATTGCTCTAATGATACAGGTCCAAAGAGTCCCAAGGTTTTTTGTGATGGCTATGGAGCTAGAGGGGGTGATGATGCTAGATCATTATTGATACTTCAAAAAGTGCACAGGGTTTTTCATTTGCTTGGACAATGTGCCAAATGTGGCTAGATTTGGATGTTATTCCTATTGATGCTTATGTCAGATGTTCTGGCTGCCAGTAAAAGGGAGTCAGAATTCTTTAATGCTTGCCGGTAACGAGCTTAAGTTGCCAAAAGCTTATGAGATGTGGGTGTTGCACTATGCTTTAGGTGAAGCTCTAGTATATTGCAGAGCCCATCAATGCTATGTGATATCAATGGTGTTTGATCCAAGAGATTCTAAGGATATTCATAAGCAAATTCAATATGGATGGATATTGTTAAGTGTGCATAGTAATTGGGTGCTCTTTGAACCAAGGTAGCATATTTGCATCAGAAATGCTTGATGTTGATTGATATAGGAAATGTATGCTCATGTGGATATTATGATGCTCCAGTGTGTGGGCAATTCCTTATTATCCCATTTGATCCTGGGGGCTACTAAAGCACATGCTGCAGATTCAAAGGATATGAGTTACTTTCTTGTAGCAGGTTGCCGATACAAGGTTCTAGTTTCTAGATTATGCTAAGCCAGAAGAGTTTTGGTTATGCGATCAATAAGCTTACATGGATGACTTTGAGTTGACTTCTTTGGACAATTAATGAAGTATCTTCACATCTTTTGAGTTGGTTCTGCTACCGGAACTTAAAGTAAAGGACTTGACGGCCATTCTGTGTGTCGAAAGAGTAAGGAATACTTGAGCTTGACAGGGTTCCCTAAAGCGAGCTTAATGGTCAAGCCGTGTGCATCATTAACTGAAGCACTTGAGTCTGGCAGGGTTCAGTAAACAAATTTTCATAATCGAATGCTTTGAAGATATGGCAGATACGGTTCAAAGATTTTTGATGGGCAGCTACCTAATGATTAAGCTAGAACATTGAGATGAAAAGGTGTAAGCCTTACTTTATTTTTCATATGTTTACGAGTTATGTGAGTCTCATGATGGAAAAGAGCTTGAGGTACCTATAGCAGATGTAGATTGAAGTGTTGTGGCACATACAGGAGGCTGTGCAGGTTCAGAGGGGGTGGATGTCATGCCGCTCCGCTTCCATAATGGAAAAATGAGCAAAGAAATTCAAGCTAAGATTCTTTGAAGAATATACATTTATTGAGCAGTGATTAGGGCTTCTTAGCAGACCAAGTTTAATGATTAATGTGTGCCAAATGTGGCTTTAAAGGGCCAATAGATGCCTTAATTATGCTAAAAAAAAGTATGTTTGAAGTCAGCACAAAAGGGAGACTATAATCTAGAATTGTAGTGCTTGAAGTGCTCTACCAGCCTATCTTTACGGCTCGTCGATTGGAGCTACAGTGCAAAAGTTATGGCAGTTTGAAGTTTGAGTCAATTGCAGATCCGTACCGGATTTGGCAACTGCAACTAAGGGAACAAAAATGAAGTAAATGCACGGACCTGAAGTGCTCACTTTGTGGAGTGCATCGGTCTTTTTAGATCAGTGATCAGAGTTTTGATTACCAAGATATTGGCCATTAAAGATTCACCGCGGGCCTGAATTGTACCAGTCTGGTCCGCTCGGTTGGTGTGCCATCTCGGAACTCTAATCTTCAATTAGGGAGTGCAAGAAACCGATGCCACACTTGGCAATGCTTGAGTTAAGATGCATGCCAGATGGCTAATGGATACACATGCTTTCGAAGTTAATTATGCTAAATGTGGTGCCTGTACGGAAGCACATGAGGTATCTAAAGAGTTTCGTGTCCGGAATGTCATCTCTTGGAATGCAATGATCCCGGGATATACCAAACAAGGAAGGTCGAGGAAGCTTGTTATTTTGAGCAGATGCAAAGAGAGGAAAAATCTCCGAATGCAATCACTTATACTTACATATTGAAGGCTTATGGCACTCTCAAAAAAGTAATGCGGGCATCATAATTCATGAAGATATTGTTGGTGAAGGACTACCGTGAGAAATATGTTGTGCTTGCCACTTCCTGGCAATGCTTGGATTGATATGTATGCAAAATTGGGTGACCTTGAGGGGAACTGGCCACCCGCTGTCGAGAAATTTGCGGTCTTGCCGGGAAAGCACCGGGCTTATGGCTGTGAGAGTTTGTGAGAGAACTCAAAAAAAACTATATGAAGGAGTTAAACCATAGATGCCATGAACACTAGGATTTGGAAAGCAGTGCAATCAAAGAAGCCCCACTCTTTCTCTCTTGCACTCACACACACATAGAAAGAACACAAAAGAGAATGTCAAAATAACACAAAGATGAAAACATCAAGGCTATGGTCATATCGTATCATGGGTAGTATGAAAGGGTTAATAGATGAGTTCATGGCATTCAATCTTGGCTGACGAAATAGGCTACGAATCGTTCTTTGGAATTGTAGTTTTGTGCTTACCATAATATATATATTTTGTCTAGTGATTGGGATTAATTGTGTGTACAAAACCTCTTAGTTCATAGCAAGATAACTACGCTTACGTCAAAAGAAAAGTTATAGGATATGAGAGGTAGTATAATGGGGTCCCATGATAGAAGTATTTCATTGAGCCTTTCTGGGCCAAAGAGAAACACTATACGTTGTTGAAAGTGTATTTTACGGCTAATCCATACGTTAATTCTAATAGATCGTACAGAGTGAAAGCGATAGAAATGATCATCATGTGGGTTATTCATCTAGGATAGTATGTGAGAAATGTAGATATGAGAGAAGTGAAGAGATGAGAATTTTCCCTCCCAAGCCCTATTCTTGCCCGTAGGCAATAAGGATACTGCGGGGAGAGATGTACCTGTAGCAAAGAGAACCTAAAATTTGTAGAGAGGATGAATTACTAAGAGTGAGAGGGATAGGTTTGGTTAAGGAGATGAGATTAGATATATATATATATATATATATATGTTGGATTAGAGATGAAAAAGAAAACAACAAGAAATCAAGAAAACATCAATGTAGAACGCATCTTACTTGACAAACCCTTTGGCACCATTATTGATGGAGAGAGAAGAAGAGGGGAGAACTCCACTTTGATTGATACGCCAAGTGCAAGACCTTCTTTGATTAGAGTTGATCTTCCAAGGATAGCGTACAAGAATGGCTAGTCTTCCTCTAGGAGAAAGTGTAGGCTTGGGCTTATGTTAATGGCTAAGTACAATTAGGCATTACTACTCACTCCCTCAAGAATTCCTCTCATCAATGGATTGAATGCTTGAGTTTCTTTTCAAGGAAGAAGAGGTCCCCTTTTATAGGTGAAGGGAACCCCCAAGGGTTTACACAAGAAGAGAGGAGCCAGTGTGAATAGGAATTGGAAAAGTTGGAAATGAGTTGTCCCAGCATGATGTGGGCAGACTGGGGTCCAGTATTTTGATCATATCTCCTCAACCGTGGCTCCAAATAAAAAAGTAAAAATATGGGCAGAAAATTCAGCTCATTAGCTACGATTTTCAAGTTAAAATAATTTTCCAATTCGGATTGGAAGCTTGTGTAAAAAATCCATCAAAATAGGGTCCATTTCTGGCAGCAAAAGTCTTCATGTGGTCCCCTTACCCTAGACTTTCATTTGATTCCAAAGGACACCTCATGCCATATGAAAGCATGACATTGCTCCTTGACAAATTTTTGTAATCATTCTTGCAATAATGCATTAAAATAAGTGTATCTTTGAAATCATGCCACCTAGTGTCCCACTAGGATATGATTCCCTCCTAGTAGCTATTTAAAAAGAAATATAAGAAAAATATGAAAAATACATAGAATATATATATATTGGAGTTTACCCTAGATATAGGATCTAGCTAGGGTGTGAGATGATAATGAGATAGTAGAAATAAAGAATCAATGCTTTTTTCCCCAAGTTAAAGAGACGGAGCTATTGATGCTTTTCCCATAGTATTTTTTGATGGTAAAGTAAGAATAGGTTACCCTTGAGAAAAATAATAGGATGAGATAGAAGGCTTATTATTATACTTAAATATGTATATGTACATTATAGGAAAGATAATTATGTATCTAAAAAATTACAAGATAACTCTTGTAGCATGCGTTCCCACTATGTACGTGTCACAGCACGACATCCACCCCCTCTAAACCTGCACATCCTCCGGCATGTGCCAACCTCATGGTAACTTGTGAAAGCAATTGTATCCCCTGTCATCCCATGACCTCCTCCAGGATCATATGGGTAACTCAAAAACTTGTATTGTACTAAGCATTGAGATTCTCCGCATCCTTTAATTGCTCTTGGATCAGAAGGAATTGTTATACACATCTGTCTCCAAAACATCTGTAACAAATCTCCATTATGCGCAAAATCTTCATGACGTAGAGACATAAGTTCCTCATCCTCCTCTTCAAAAAACACTTCCAGGCTTCCTGTAATATACTTGAAATATTTTTGAAACTGCACTTCAACCTTCTGACCAACCTGTAAATCCATATGTACCTCTTTCGCATAGAAGTCTGAATCTGCATCTTCATTCTCAAAAGAATCCTCTAGATAGCCTTTCTCAACATCAAGAGAAACCTCAGAAATGTGCATGGTAAACCTCTCATCAATTCTCTCACCTTTTACCAAATACCTCTCCAGCTTTATAGCATAAAACTTTGCATACTTCTCAAATATGGTGTCTAATTCCCTTTCCAAATCATCCTGGTAGGTATGCTCCCGGTCACTTGTAACCGACTGCTCAAAAACCTCCTTGGATTTAGTCTCTGACACAATATCTTCACCCCTTCTTCCTTTTTGACTCATCGCTAAATTATCTTCAACTGAATCATGTCTCCACTTATCTAGGGAGAACCCTTCTCCATTACATGACTCTGGTGTCAGCATAGAGCTAGCATCCTCTTCTTGCTTAAAGGAATCACCATGTATACCCTTCCTATCCATAGCAGATAGATGCTCACAAACCTGCTTGCAATTTATACCCTGTGACACAAGACCTAAATCCCTTTTATGCCTCAGATATTGTTTGCATACCTGCAGGCAATCGAATTTCTTAGAACCCTGTATAGTAGGCACTTTATGGCAAGCATCTTTATTTGCATCTTCACACAGATAAGAAATATCACCCCAATCACAGACCATATCCGAAGAGGTTTCTTGCTCTTCTACTCTATCCTCTAATGTCACGTCAACCTGTATAGCATAACCAAACACTTTTCTATCTTTGATTTGTGAATCTTGAAGATTCATAGCTTCATCTACAGAACCCCAATCCTCATGCAGAGAATCTGCATCTGTCATTCCTTCCTCTACCATGGAATTGTGAAAGCTTGCTGCATCTAGCTCTAAATAAGGCACAATTTCATGAGTCATCTGCATCACATCTGCTACCCCATATATACAAGACATACATATTACTCTGTCAATGCACTCCTCTTCTTCCACCTCGTCTAGTTGAGATACTTCACAATCTGCAATGCTACTAGCAGAGCTATACTCACAAAGGAAGAGATTTTCAGTCACCCCCTCTAAATTAGCACTTTTGCAGCTAGGCATATCCATTTGGGTAGTACCACATGCATCAAACTCGCATAGGAAAGCATTGATAATGGCTTCTTCATCCTGGTATATGTCTTCAGTATAGGCATCCGACTCTTCTAAACTTGGTAAAAGTTCCTGGATCTGCTCAAAAGTAGATTGTAGCACATCACTAATATAGCCGTCTTCCACTTGTTTTCCCTTCACATCCTCTGTCAAAACCATAGCATCCTCATCCTTGTATATACACTCATGTGCATCTTCAAACGAATCAAAAGGAGCGTCCAAATCATCTATCATAGCCGACGAGTTTGCATCATCCTCTAAGTCGCTTTGAGCCGTTTCAAGCACTTGGATAGCATCATGAGAGTCATTATCTTGAGATACAAAGGTTACAAGACCCAAACGTGCATAAATAGCTTGCACTATGTCTGATTCATCTGCATACAATAAATTTGCATCTTGCAAAAGATATGCATCTATAACTGCTTCTAAATTGGCCTGTATGGATGTGTTGACACTTGCATGGCTTACAGGAGACACCAACTCTAGCTGGTCACATCCACTTCCACTCTGCTCCATCTCTTGGTCTTGATGTTCCAAGCATACCTGTGTTATAGCTGTAGAAAACTCACCCCAGTTGCTTGCATATACACTTGCATAGTCTTGAACTTGGTGCTTGAAATCATCACTCACAAGTTCAATAAATGTTGCAATCATGCGAGCTTCTGGAATTGCTTCAAGCCTCATCTCTGTCACATAGCACTCAAGATATCCTTCTGGATCATAGCCTTTGAATATATTAAGCTCATTATATACGGATTGCATAGCGCTTTCAATCGCTTTTTGAATCCGGTCTTCTTCTTCAAGCCATTTGCATCTCTCTTCAAGCTCTTTCATTTCAGCATATAGCTGCTCCACTTTGCTAACCATCTCTATGTACTCTCGCCCCGGCTTGTTCACATCGGGCTCACCAAAAATATGTCGAGAAATTTGTAGTCTTGCCGGGAAAGCACCGGGCTTATGGCTGTGAGAGTTTGTGAGAGAACTCAAAAAAAACTCTATGAAGGAGTTAAACCATAGATGCCATGAACACTAGGATTTGGAAAGCAGTGCAACCAAAGAAGCCCCACTCTTTCTCTCTTGCACTCACACACACATAGAAAGAACACAAAAGAGAATGTCAAAATAACACAAAGGTGAAAACAACAAGGCTATGGTCATATCGTATCATGGGTAGTATGAAAGGGTTAATAGATGAGTTCATGGCATTCAATCTTGGCTGACCAAATAGGCTACGAATTGTTCTTTGGAATTGTAGTTTTGTGCTTACCATAATATATATATTTTGTCTAGTGATTGGGATTAATTGTGTGTACAAAACCTCTTGGTTCATAGCAAGATAACTACGCTTACGTCAAAAGAAAAGTTATAGTATATGAGAGGTAGTATAATGGGGTCCGGTGATAGAAGTATTTCATTGAGCCTTTCTGGGCCAAAGAGAAACACTATACGTTGTTGAAAGTGTATTTTATGGCTAATCCATATGTTAATTCTAATAGATCGTACAGAGTGAAAGCGATAGAAATGATCATCATGTGGGTTATTCATCTAGGATAGTATGTGAGAAATGTAGATATGAGAGAAGTGAAGAGATGAGAATTTTCCCTCCCAAGCCCTATTCTTGCCCGTAGGCAATAAGGATACTGCAGGGAGAGGTGTACCTATAGCAAAGAGAACCTAAAATTTGTAGAGAGGATGAATTACTAAGAGTGAGAGAGATAGGTTTGGTTAAGGAGATGAGATTAGATATATATATATATATATCTATATACATATATATATATATATATATATATATACATATGTTGGATTAGAGATGAAAAAGAAAACAACAAGAAATCAAGAAAACATCAATGTAGAACGTATCTTACTTGACAAACCCTTTGGCACCATTATTGATGGAGAGAGAAGAAGAGGGGAGAACTCCACTTTGATTGATACGCCAAGTGCAAGACCTTCTTTGATTAGAGTTGATCTTCCAAGGATAGCGTACAAGAATGGCTAGTCTTCCTCTAGGAGAAAGTGTAGGCTTGGGCTTATGTTAATGGCTAAGTACAATTAGGCATTACTACTCACTCCGTCAAGAATTCCTCTAATCAATGGCTTGAATACTTGAGTTCCTTTTCAAGGAAGAAGAGGTCCCCTTTTATAGGTGAAGGGAACCCCGAAGGGTTTAC
Organism: Adiantum capillus-veneris; assembly: GCF_014529385.1. Taxonomy (NCBI): domain Eukaryota; kingdom Viridiplantae; phylum Streptophyta; class Polypodiopsida; order Polypodiales; family Pteridaceae; genus Adiantum; species Adiantum capillus-veneris. Next base: position 56,750,534 of record NC_140933.1, on the reverse strand, counting down.
ACAAGAAGAGAGGAGCCAGTGTGAATAGGAATTGGAAAAGTTGGAAATGAGTTGTCCCTGCATGATGTGGGCATACTAGGGTCCAGTATTTTGATTATATCTCCTCAACCGTGGCTCCAAATAAAAAAGTAAAAATATGGGCAGAAACTTTAGCTCATTAGCTACGATTTTTATTTCAAAATTATTTTCCGATTCGGATTGGAACCTTGTGTAAAAAATTCATCAAAATAGGGTCCATTTCTGGCAGCAAAAGTCTTCATGTGGTCCCCTTAGCCTAGACTTTCATTTGATTCCAAAGGACACCTCATGCCATATGAAAGCATGACATTGCTCCTTGACAAATTTTTGTAATCATGCTTGCAATAATGCATTAAAATAAGTGTATCTTTGAAATCATGCCACCTAGTGTCCCACGAGGATATGATTCCCTCCTAGTAGCTATTTAAAAAGAAATATAAGAAAAATATAAAAAATACATAGAATATATATATATATTGGAGTTTACCCTAGATATAGGATCTAGCTAGGGTGTGAGATGATAATGAGATAGTAGAAATAAAGAATCAATGCTTTTTTCCCCAAGTTAAAGAGGCGGAGCTATTGATGCTTTTCCCATAGTATTTTCTGATGGTAAAGTAAGAATAGGTTACCCTTGAGAAAAATAATAGGATGAGATAGAAAGCTTATTATTATACTTAAATATGCATATGTACATTATAGGAAATATAATTATGTATCTAAAAAATTACAAGATAACTCTTGTAGCATGCGTTCCCACTATGTACGTGTCACAGCACGACACCGCTATGGTGACCGCCCGCTATGGGATATCAATGGCCGACCACTTCATAAATTAAGGGGTTTTTTAGTGTGTAAGCAAAGAGACAAAAGGAGGGGCATGGCGAAGACGGTAGGCAGAGGTTGCACAGGGGCTAACAAGCACTTGCAGTGGCTTGAAGAGAGCTCAAAATCCCTCTAGGAGGAAGCAAAATTTTACCAACATGTTGGGGCGACATGCACATCATCAAGCATGCTTTCCGGCGCCATGTTAGTCTTGGCATCGTGACTGCGTGGTGGGGACTAACTTTGAGGGTGCATAGCAAGGAAAAAAAGCAAGCGAGGGGACTACATGGAGGAGTAAATGAAGCAAAGCAAAAGGGAGGGCTCCCTCCCGGTTTCTCTCTCTCTCTTGCTCTCGTGCTGGAGAACCATAGTGGGCTCTATCTTGCTCTCATGTTAGAGAAGCTAAGTAAGACGAAGCAAGGGTATTGAACAAGATCTCGGCAAAAGGCATGAACGGGAAGGGCATCGAGCAAGGAGGAGATAGCAGGGAGAACGGCAAGAAGAATGGGAACTGAGGGCTCTCTCCCTCTCTCTTTCTCGTTCTCCGACACAAGGTTAAAGCCGCACATTGGGAATCAAGATCCTACAATACCACCTTGGACACTAGACATTAGAACTAGGTCCATCACTTGTCCAAGCTTTACTCTCATATAGAAAAAGGGACTTTTAGTTTCAAGCTCCATCACTTTTCCAACCTTACTTCCATTGAAAGAAGCAAGGGATATTTGGACATTGGGAAGCAAGTTCATACAGTAGCACCTTGAAACATAGCCATTAGAACTAGTTCCGCCATTTATCCAAGCTTGACCTCATTTAGAAAGGGGATTTTGGTTTCAAGATCCCCCCTTGTCCAACCTTACTTCCATTTGAAGAAGGAAGAGATACTTGGACATTGACAAGCAAGTTCGTAAAATAGCACCTTGGACACTGCCCATTACAACTAGGTCCACCACTTGTCCAAACTATTATCTGATATAGACATGTCTATATAGTTCTAGTATTCACAACCCTAGTGTAATGTGTAATGTAACTTATACATTTTTTTCCAAAGAAAATTTATCTAGAAATATGAACTTATTTCTTTTCAACTTACAGGATGGACTTTGAGTCTGGGGAGAAAGTGCATATGGTACTTGATAATGAAATTTTTGGTATTGGTTGTGTGTGTAGAACAGATCTTGATTCCACTTGTGGCGGTACAAAGATAGGGCAAGGAAATGTATCTATACTAGTGGCGGAATGTTTGAAGGATGTGGTCCTCCCTTTTTCTACAATGGATACTACATCTCTCCAAATCTCAATGTGGAGTGTTGTTCGATGGCCTAAGATTCTTTTGCATAAATCCATAATGAATGACAACGTAATTGACACAAATGAAAGCTACATTCTTGATGAACAAGGGGATCATCTTGATCCGCTAGTTACAAATGCAATACGTATTACAAGCCCAGATATTGAAATGTCAATACGCAAATCTTGAAGAAATCAAAGGGTCCTTTTAAAGGACAAAACAATGATGCACATTGTGAATGAAGGGACCATCTTGTATGTATTCCACATGATTATGTCAATTTTCAAGTCCATGGTGATGACTTTGTGGGTGTAGGTATTGAAAGGGAGAATGCAATCAGTGAGAATATGCCTGAAGTGGGAAGCATTACTTTGCTAAAGTGGCCCATCCAACAGACAACCATGTTGGATGGGAGCCCACTACAACGCTTTGTTCCTTTTGATGGGATGTGCTACAGACAGAAGACATAGCGTCCCTACAAAATACCTCGAATAGCATGATGGAAACAACAAAACACCGCAATTACGCATACCTGACAAAGCCTATGAGCATATAATCAAATCGTACACGAATAGAGAGGAAAAGAGAGAGAGAGAGCGAGCGAGATGGAAAGTGCAGGCGCACCTCCTAGAACGGAGTGCTACGCCGACACGACGAGAGGGAAGAGGGAAGAGGAGAGAAGAACAATGCAAGCACTGGGTGCAATCTCCCCCCGTGCAAGAGTGACCATTTCCCTCTTGCACATATTTAATTTATAGATTCTTGAATGGTCAAAGTGAGTACAAACTGGCCGGCCGGTCACAAATGGCCAAAGCTCATAAAGAGCACTTGAATAATAAAATGTACATAAAATATGATATCCTTTTGCAATAGCTTAGCTCGGTCAAGCCTTTTCCACCTGTCACACAGCTACAATAAATAATAAGATATCAATTCCATAACATACCTCTCCGTTGGAAAGCAATTGTCCTCAGTTGCGAAGAAAAAAATCTGCAAACAATACTTGTCAAAAACAGTGATTAGTATGTTGTGTCAAAAGCATCACATAATGAAAGAAAAATTTATGAAACTAAACAACATTATCTTATGCCTGCCATCATCCACATACTACCTATTCTAGTGTCCCATACCACTAGAATAAGCAGTATATGTCATACCCTAATGAATCAGGATATCGTTGGTCACACTCATCATCAATCTCATAATGTCAAGTCTCATCACATAAACATTGTTGTAATAATCACCAGATACCAAATCTTAATCCAATTCCAATTCCACAATATAAGTCCAAATCCAAATCACTTTCATTATGTCCCCGGGTAACAAAATCATACTAGTTACAGTGGTGGCCAGCCACTGCAGCATGATTTTGTGATCGGTGTTGCCTCAACCGACGAATATACACCAATAAGACGTGCTGCATAGATTGGCAAATCTGCACCAATGCTGCCTATATCGGCGGATCTGCATTTACCATTGTGAATTTCCAAGTTGTCAGTATGCTGCCTAAGTCGGCGGATCTGCATAGATAACTGGTGTTGCCTAAATCGGCGAATCTACACCAAGGTGAGCATTTACACGCTGCCTAAATCGACGGATCTGCACCAGGATGAGTATCTACACACTGCCTAAATCGGCGAATATGTGTGCTTGTGACTAATGGACTAGAACAGGCATAAAAACATAAAACATGTACTACCTCGTTCACACCACATTGGAGTAAGGTTGAGTAACAAAGTACTGACAAATTATTATGTACTGGTGTAAGCACCTCAGTTCATGTAAGTAGATGCATAGCGCAATGTGAAATGATCGCAATAGCAATTTCATTTAATATAAGTATTGAGACAATGTTAGAGAATGCAGGTAAGTAAAAAGAGCCATACTATCTGTTAAAAAAATAGAGGGTAATCAAGTTGATAAGTAAGGCATGTGCGTTGTATTTTTGTAACCGTGTTATTCTCTGTGGAATGATATATGTGTAGGACTTTGGAAATCATAGAATTTTGAGAGAGTCCTATTAGTGTATGATTGCTCGTGTTTACGAGAAGATTTTTCAAAACCAAAAATTAAAATTGCGGAGAGAGCTCACCTGTGTGATTTCTGTAAACCATAAGACTGTGGATGATGTACTACATCTGAAATAAAAGCATATAATTCCGCCTTATTAGTTTATAGACTGGATAGTGAGAGGATGACAACTGAGTAGGAAAACAAAAACTCTATAGTCTTAATTTTAATAGCTTAGATCAACTAGAGTCACAAACATACATAAAATATAGGAACCATTTCTGATTTTATTGTATAATGCAATTTAACAGACAAAATTACACTGATGACTTACAATCATTTATTATGATTAGCCTTGGATCGATTAGAAAGTTAGACGGAAGTAATAAATTGTTGATTTTTTTTTTTTGAATAAATGAAGAAGTCCTCTTGATATTGTAAACTATGCTAAAGGGCATGGACTAGTGTAGAGTCATGATACCACAAGCATAAATCTTTTATATCATGTAAAAGGCAGGCTACAAATAGGAGATTGATCGAACAAAATAAAAAAAACACATACATAAGCTTCTCGTTTAAACTTGTAGTAAGTACAAATTACTTAAGCTTGAATAGCAGAAGAAGGATCCGTGAAGTAGGGATGCTGGTGTGCGCATTAACGAGACACTCTCGATAGGGGGGGGTGTGTGGGTGTGTCTCGAGCATTCAAATTGATAAGTGAGCATGTGTGTGGGTGCCAAAACGTCATCGACTTGGAAGGATGTGGATAATCGAACATAAAGGTAGGGCCTGCAGTTCAATTGAGGGGGGGGGGGGGGGGGGGGGGGAGGAAGAGAGAGAGAGAAAATGAAATAAAATGTTATATTAATCATCTACAAAATGCCAAAATTACGTATAAAAGCAAACTAATACAATCCTTGTGTATCTATCCAATGTCTAGGTATAAATAAAAGAAAATGAAGTATAATAAAAGACTGAAAGATTAAAATCAAAGCCTGAAAGTGTCGTATTAAAATTATCATGATTAGCGGCAGTGTACATGGATGCCTGGCATCGGGCGTTGTCTGAGAAAGTATTGCATTAATTGATCCTCGAAGAATTTTGTCGATGTTCGCTTCTGTAAGTAGTCTCAAGCGGGGGGCACTGTGGTGGAGGTGTCAGATGCAGTAGACGAGGGGGAAAGAGCAAGAAATGAAATGAAATAAAATGTTACATGAAATGACTACAATAGCCAAATTTACATTTGAGTCAAAACTAACACAATCAGTGTGACTAAAATAAAATGAAGTAAAGTGAAAGAGGAAAACTAAAAGTTTGAAATCATCATAGGAAGTGCAGCAGCATCCTGAATACCCTAGGATGCCCAGCATCGGGTGTCGTCTGAGAAAGTATTGCAGCGGCCGTTGCAGAGCTTCATCATTGCCCGCCATTCTAAATAGTCATACTGGGGAAAAGGGAAGAGAGAAAGGGAGAGTGGCCGGGAGTTTGTTATAGCCAAAGAGAAAGAGAGAGAGAGAGAGAGAGAGAGAGAGAGAGAGAGAGTTTGTTATAGCCAAACGGATACCATCCGCGTGAATTTGATCCAATGCTTAGGGGGGGGGGGGAAAAAAAATTGAAGTAAAGTGAGAATCAAAATCAAAATGAACTTTTTTTTTTCATCAGCATCGTCGACATCGGGTTTTGTCAAAGCAGTGAGCTCTGCGGAGCTTGGTCAGTGTCCGCTTTTGTACGCCATCGTACTCGAGGAGTCGGGGAGAGGGAGACAGAGAGAGATTTTGATGCATCCTTTGAGGCTGTTCTCGACAGATAGTTGGCTCATCATGGAGACGCCCTCAGCTGTTGACGACGGAGAGAGAGAGGGAGATCCTTGGAGTCATCGGACTCAGAGAAAGGCCTAAGGTCGAAGCACGGGGAATGAAGTGTTGGTTCCAGAGAGGCTCATGCCTGTGCTGCAAAGAAGGGCAAGCTATTTTGTGCATGGCTAGGTTCATGGTATCTGCTGTGTAGCTTCCAGTGGATGAGAGAGAGAGAGAGAGACTGAACGCGGGTTGCCATAGCACACGAGAGAGAGAGAGAGAGAGAGAGAGAGAGAGAGACTGAACGCGGGTCGCCATAGCACACGAAAGAGAGAGAGAGAGAGAGAGAGAGAGAGAGAGAGAGAGTGTTCCCCGAGTTCCAAGTCCTTCTGGCTCGCCTTCTCTGCTTGTGCTCCCTCCTATCGAGCAGCCATGCTTCTTACTCCCCGTCTACAAGCATTCATAGCCACCGAATGCTACTGATTATGACAAGGTCTGAATGGTAGCACCTCAAAGTATTGCAATAATCGCTTGTGAAGCGTCTACGGTGACACAGAATAAGATCAAAAACTGGATGAGGACGGCTATCAGAACCTGCAAAGAGTGAGAGAAAGAGACGGAGAGAGAGAGAAAGTGTCGCAACTCCTGCATGAGGGTGGTTGCGATTTGTGTGGTTGGGGGACGCCATGCAGACCACGAATAATAAGTGGGCGAGATTGAAGGCTAGCTGCATGTGAAGAGGAGAGAGAGAGATTTTTGAGTGGTGTGCAGGCCTTTTGGATGAACGAGATTGGAGAGAAAGACGGCTGCAAGGTGGTTGTTATTCGACCAGAGAGGGAGAGTTGTAGTCGAGATGAAAAAAAAATGATCGTCGACCAATTATGTGCGTGTGGGTTGGTAGACCATAGCCGCAAGGAGTGGGCAAAAAGAAAAGAGAGAGTTGCAGTTGAAGGAGTTGCATGCACTCTATGGGTGGGTGTGTGTGTGCACCTCTACTTCATTTACGAGTCGCAGAGAGAGAGAGAGAGAGAGAGAGAGAGAGAGAGAGAGATAAAGATAGAGAGAGACCAAGTTCATCGACGTCTTCATGTGTGGTTGGTCGAGAGGCCGCAGAGAGAGAGAGAGAGAGAGAGAGAGAGAGAGAGAGAGAGAGAGAGAGAGTCTGATTAGTACTGCGGTGCCCGCTTTTGCATGGTCAAAGGGCAGGTGGGTGGATTTGTGACGCCTTCTGCATAGGTTGGAATGGCGGTGGCTAGATGCAACATAATTGCGAGTAGGGTTTGTCGCCATTGTAGCTCTCCATGCTGAGATCATGCTGGAATCGCTCCTGACAAAAATATTCTCATTGTCGGCTAGCAGTTTGCCGACGTTGTCCATGCATGGGTGTTGCACCCGCAAGGATCTGGTCTTTGCGAACGTTTTGATGTGATAGATGATTGTCGGGTCAGGGCGTCACTGCCCAAAAATACCTTTATCCTTCCACCCTTTCACTTAGCACCCATGCCTCGCTTGTACATTTGACATTGGTTTCGCAATGTTAAAGTGCCGCGAATGGGTGGCCACTAACCGAATCCGATTCATTGAACCCCTCTGGGTGCACGGGAGGACATGCAAGCTACATGTTGGATGAAAAAGTTCCCTATCGATTCTGTGGCATTGTTTATCCTTTAAAAAAATATTCTTCAATAGCAGGTTTACCCAAGTCTCTTGAGATTCTTTTCGACGGCATTACAATTTTCTCTACATTTTTTTTCCTACATACTCAATCTAATTAAGTCATTTTGTTAATTAAACACGATGCTCTTAATTAACTATAATCGGATCCTAATTGACTAGTCTCCATAAGATCTAGTTAACCTGACAATTAAGATATATAACTATGATAAATTACATCCAATTAGACCAGCAACCTCATGATCAAGAGAATTTCTGAAATTAATAAACTTAGCTCTATGGTATGATTATGATGATTCTCTTCGTGGGCGTGACGATCATACCACCAAGAGCGTTTCGCAGGATCTGATACCACTTCTACAGACGGAAGACGTAGCGTCTCTACAAAATACCTCGAATAGCATAATGGAAACAACAAAACACCGCAATTACGCATACCTGACAAAGCCCGTGAGCATATAATCAAATCGTACACGAACAGAGAGGAAAAGAGAGCGAGATGGCAAGTGCAGGCGCACCTCCTAGAACGGAGTGCTACGCCGACACGACCAGAGGGAAGAGGGAAGAGGAGAGGAGAACAACGCAAGCACTGGGTGCAATCTCCCCCCGTGCAAGAGTGACCATTTCCCTCTTGCACATATTTAATTTATAGATTCTTGAATGGTCAAAGTGAGTACAAACTGGCCGGCCAGTCACAAATGGCCAAAGCTCATAAAGAGCACTTGAGTAATAAAATGTACATAAAATATGATATCCTTTTGCAATAGCTTAGCTCGGTCAAGCCTTTTCCACCTGTCACACAGCTACAATAAATAATAAGATATCAATTCCATAACAGGATGCATTCTAGATGTGAGGATGTATCCAATGATGACAATGCTGAGAAAAAACTTGATGGTAGTGTTGATGCCCCTTTGCTAAGGAAGAGACGATACAGTTTCATCAACAAGACTCAAAAAGTGCAAGCAACACCAGCTTCTACTTTTTATCTTTCAGCCAAGTCAAATCAAAGGGTTTTATGCATTGATTCTTCTGGAAAAAATGCTGTCAATTTGCAGATCGTGATTTGGTGACAAGATTACGGCAAGTATTCCTGGCAGAGTCTCAAAAAGCACGCACAAATTATGTATATGATGTTCTGTCTATATGCTATCAGAAAGATGAGAAGATGCGATACCAATTCAAGATAAATTATTCTATTGTTTATTGCAGAGCATGGTATGAGCTACATGGAATACCAAAGACATCATTTTTCCGCCACAAGGAAATTTTGAAAACGGTGTGCGCCAATATGTGCATGGTAATACATGTACATTGAGAAGAGGACTTTAACATACTAGTTTAGCAAGAGCACTCACTACAACACTAAATGAAGATATCGACGCGTATATATCGACGGCCATGCTTTTCCATGCGTATATCGACGACATTAGCAGGTGTCGCTATACGCGTCGCTATACACGTCAAAGTGTGCGTCGATATACGCGTGGAAAGGCTTTTATTTGCCAAGCGTATAGCGACGCATATATCGACGCAAAAAATTTGGGGAAAAAAAAGCGAAACCTGCGCGCAGGAGCCATTTTCGCCTGCTCGGGTCTTGGCCAAAACCTGCTGCACATGTATTATGTCCATCTCCACCCTCCCCAACCCCCCTCTCTCTCTCTCTCTCTCTCTCTCTCTCTACCTCTACATCGTGTGTGTGTGTGTGTGTGAAGGAAAGAGAGAGAGAGAGAGAGAGAGAGAGAGAGAGAGAGAGAGAGAGAGAGCAGTGTGTGTGTGTGTGTAGGAAAGAGAGAGAGAGAGAGGTGTGTGTGTAGGAGAGAGATAGATAGAGAGAGAGAGAGAGAGAGAGAGAGAGAGAGAGAGAGAGAGAGAGAAATGTGTGTGTGTGTGTGTGTGTGTAGGGAAAGAGAGAGAGAGAGAGAGAGAGAGAGAGAGAGAGAGAGAGAGAGAGAGAGAGAGAGAGAGAAATGTGTGTGTGTGTGTAGGTAATCAAAGAGAGAGAGGGAGAGAGAGAGAGAATTAATGTATGCTTAGGAAATTAAAATTAAAGAAAAAAAATTAAAGAGAAATGAAATGAAATGTTATATTAACGTCTTCGAAAGGCCAAAGTGACCTATGAGACATGAGACAAGAAAGTTACAATGTGATGGATCTGATACAAAGTCAGAGTAAGAAGATGACAAAATAAAATATTATGAAATCCTAAACTGCTGGGTGTGGACTAAACGGCTAAACGAGCTAGTTGGGATAGGTAGATCTCCTCCATGGTCAGCACTCTGACCGGGCATTGTGCATGTCGAGCCAAAGTGACCTAGCTAGATCCTCTGATGCAGCCTCTATCAATGTTGTGTAGTCCTCCGCAGTCATAGGCATCTAGATCTGCCTAGATCAGTCGCTCGTTCGATCATTAGAGAGATAGGGAAGTAGAGAGCGAGAGAGAGGGAGAGGTAAGTAGAGAGAGAGAGAGAGAGAGAGAGAGAGAGAGAGAGAGAGAGAGAGAGAGAGAGAGAGAGAAAGAGAGAGAGAGATAGGAAATAGAGAGATAGAGAAAGAGAGAGTTATATATATATATATATATATATATATATATATATATATATATATATATATATATAGAGAGAGAGAGAGAGAGAGAGAGAAAGAGAGAAAATATTGCAGGCTCGTGCACGCTCTGCAAGTATCAAATCCTGCGCAAGCGTAGGATATGTAATGAGCATGGGCACAAGTACGGAGAGTTTGCTAGAGAAACCGTACAGAATTTGTGATACAACTCCTACAGAACGGGCATTGATTTCCGCGACATAGCACCTACATCTGAGAGAGAGAGAGAAAAAAGATTCTGCGTGAAGGTCCGACCAATATAGAGCCACGGATGGAAGCAGAAAAGGGCTTACAGATAGAAGACGACGGAGGAGATGCTAGATGCCTTCTTCCAGACAAGCGAGGAGAACGCGAACGAAGCAGCACCAGAAGCCGTGCGCCTATCTCCTGAAGACATGTTGAGGAAGTTGGCACGTCAACCAATCTATGAAGGCGCCAAAATATTTGTGCTTCGTACTTGTCTGGCGTTTTTGAATCTTCAGTCAGTGTACGGGTGGTCAAATGCAAGCGTCACTACTTTGTTTAGGTACGTAAGATGGCAACGTCATCAACTAACATAGAGGAAAAGATTGCATGCTCATGCACGCTCTGCAAGTATCAAATCCTGCACAAGCGTAGGATATGTAATGAGCATGTGCACAAGTACGGAGAGTTTGCTAGAGAAATCATACAGAATCTGCGATACGACTCCTACGGAACGGGCATTGATTTCCACGACATAGCACCTACATCTGAGAGAGAGAGAGAGAGAGAGAGAGAGAGAGAGAGAGAGAGAGAGAGAGAGAGAGAGAGAGAGAGAGAGAGAGAGAGAGAGAGAGAGAGAAAAGATTATGCGTGAAGGTCCGACCAATATAGAGCCACGGATAGAAGCAGGAAAGGGCTTACAGACAGAAGACGACGGCATGGAGGAGATGCTGGATGCCTTCTTCCAGACAAGCGAGGAGAACGCGATCGAAGCAGCACCAGAAGCCGTACGCCTATCTCCTGAAGACATGTTGAGGAATTTGGCACGTCAACCAATCTATGATGGCGCCAAAATATATGTGCTTTGTACTTGTCTGGAGTTTTTGAATCTTCAGTGAGTGTACGGGTGGTCAGATGCAAGCGTCACTGCTTTGTTTAGGTACGTAAGATGGCAACGTCATCAACTAACATAGAGGAAAAGATTGCATGCTCATGCACGCTCTGCAAGTATCAAATCCTGCACAAGCGTAGGATTTGTAATGAGCATGTGCACAAGTACGGAGAGTTTGCTAGAGAAATCATACAGAATCTGCGATACGACTCCTACGGAACGGGCATTGATTTCCGCGACATAGCACCTACATCTGAGAGAGAGAGAGAGAGAAAAAAGATTATGCGTGAAGGTCCGACCAATATAGAGCCACGGATAGAAGCAGGAAAGGGCTTATAGACAGAAGACGACGGCATGGAGGAGATGCTGGATGCCTTCTTCCAGACAAGCGAGGAGAACGCGATCGAAGCAGCACCAGAAGCCGTGCGCCTATCTCCTGAAGACATGTTGAGGAATTTGGCACGTCAACCAATCTATGACGGCGCCAAAATATATGTGCTTTGTACTTGTCTGGTGTTTTTGAATCTTCAGTCAGTGTACGGGTGGTCAAATGTAAGCGTCACTGCTTTGTTTAGATACGTAATTTACAATAGAGATTTTCCGATTGCAACGGTGATGTGCTCGGAGAGCTTTTTAATTTAATGTGGCTTAAACAGATTATTGCAGGACTATGTGGACTATGTGGCTTATGTGGACTATGCATGATTGGCCAGGATACGGAGAAGCTTCTGGTAATGGTTATTGATTTACAAAATTCTCGATATTTGCAAGCCCTTTGCCTTGGCCTGATTCATGATTTGATATATGCAGGACTAACAACTTCGGGATACAATGCTTGTCCAATTTGCGGGCAGTCTTTGGATGTGCGCTATTCTACCTCTCTTGGAAAGACAATTTATCAAGGCCACCACCGTTATCTTCCAGATGGCCATCACTTGCGCGAAGGCTAGCTTGGTCGCGTCGAATGTCGTCCTATGCATGTACAAGAGTGGCGTCACCGATGGGAGCAACATGAGGGACAACCTGTTCCAGGAATGAAACGTTTGTCCATTCTCCATACGTTGCCGTACTGGGGTGATCTACTAATTAACCATTTGCTGGATCCAATGCATATATTCAAGAATGTGGGAGAGCTCCTCTGGAAGACAATCATGGGAATGAAAGACAATCGAGCTTCACGATATTATTTGCAGTCGGTTGGAAAGATTCCATAGCTGTGGCCTTTCACCAATGCACCTGGTCAAACAAAACTTCCAAGAGCTCCATGGGTATTACTAAAAAACAAAGAGCGACAAGTGAAAAGGGTGATTTTAGAGTTCAGGACGCCAACAGGATATATGCGATGTCTCAAGACAGCATTCACCCGTGAAGATCAACTGTCAGGGTTGAAATCGCACGACTGGCATAAGTTCTTGCAATTCATTCTTCCAATTGCGATCAAGGGGTGTTTAACGGAGGAAGTGCGGACCTACATATACAAGATTTCAGAGCTAGTGCGGTGGATCTCTTCCAAGGAGATACGGGAGGAATCTATTGCAGCCGCAAGGGCTAACTCCATTGAGGCAGTTTGCATGATTGATAAGTATCTACCAACGAGCTGCCTAACTATCCAAATGCACTTACTCATCCATGTAGTAGATGAGGTTGCAGTGGCAGGTACAGTCCACAGCCGTTGGATGTTCTTTCTAGAGCGGTTCATGAAAACACTTAAGGGTTTTGTTTGCCAAAAAGCGCGTCCAGAGGGGAGCATGGCAGAAGGATGGCTGGTGCAAGAGTCTCTTGTATTGACGACCGAATTTCTATCCGTTTCTGACCCAGAAATGCCTCGACTGCAGAGCGATGAGGAGGATGCAAGACTGGTGGGAGAGGAGCCGCAAGGGCAAGGGGTGCCGAAGAAAATGAACCTGGCCATGCAAGAAAAGATCATGAAGTTCTGTATACTAAATTCAGCGCCGATGCAAAAATGGCTTGAAAAGTACGAAGAAGAGAGGGAGAGACGCAATCTAGAACGACAGGATTTCAGGCGAAGTCGAAGGACTAGAGGCTTACCCTTGCCAGACTATCTCACTCCTCTACCTGAATTCCCTACAATGGCATGGTTGGACAAGACGGTGAGTGCAGCTCGACAGATCGGAGAACCCATATCTCTAGAAGAGGAAGAGCTGGCTATTGGATGTGACTGGAAGTATCATACATACATGGCACTGTGGTCGCATGGAAAGCATTTCAGAACACAACAAATTGACAGCAGAAGAAACACGTTTGACAGTGGGGTAATGGTTAGTTTCATGCAAAAGAGCAGGGCCAGTGCTAGAGACACGAATGAGAGCACTAGCAACCTGGATTATTGTGGTCTGGTGTCAGATATCCTGAAAGTAAGCTTCAAGCGGTTTGAGATGTTTTTGTTGGATGTGAAGTGGTTCAAGGTGATTACTTCTGGTCGCAATGCAATGGTACGCAAAAATGGAAACAAACTTTTGCAAATAGATTCTACAAAGACTTGGACAGATGCGAGCGACACATTTGCTCTCCCCGAACATTGCGAGCAAGTGGTCTTTGTACTGGACCCTCAAGAGCGACAATGGTGGTTTGTGGTTCAGGTTGCTCCAAGAAATAAACAAGTATTTGAAGGGAAAGATCTCCTGGAGGAAATTCAGTCAGATGACGTCCATACTACTGTGACATTAGATGAGATGGACGAACGGATGGCAAAGGAAGCTGACAGATATACGAGGGATAACACAGACGAGCCAAAATTGACACTTATAGATGAAGATGCAATGGATGAAGACAATCTGTCAAAACGAGTTGGGGCAGAGTTATGTTTGCAATTAGAGATAGACGATGATACGGTGCAAGATCTTATCGATGATGCCTCACCCGTCGAGGCCTAGGCCTGTAAGTGTTTGTGTGAAGACTTTGATTTAAAATTAAGCTTAAAGTTAATTTAAACAACTGTGTTCCGACGCTTTATTTTACTTTCTTTGTGCAGGACTTTAGTATGGCAGATGAGATTCCAGATCTCGCTTCCATGAGTGCAGATGCATTCATGGGCTTCGTTACACGGATGACGCCTGCTCAGATGGCAGAGGCTTCTCAGTACTGGGTAGCCAGAGGCACGGGTACTACGCCTCCGGGCTTCACACCCGAGGATCCAACTCCTAGGGGGGGGACGCCTACGGGGTTTCGGACGCCTATGGGTACGACGCCTTCTTCTCCCATCACGGCCGCTTCGACACCTAGGGGTGGGGCAGAGGCGGGTACGTCCTCATCTCCGCAGCACAGGCGCACTCGCCAATCTCGGCGATCGTCAAGTGGAGGTGGTGGTTGCTGTGGAGGAGGGTCCACAGATGCTTTGACCCCTCCTCGCTCACGACCCCCGTCCTACCCAGGCACACCTCTCGACACACCTCTTGGCACACCTCGGACACCTTGGGGGGCACACGATCCTAGTGCCTCCAAGCTTTATGGTTATGGTTATCTGCATTATGGTTTTGATCAAAGTGGTTATAGCCGGTTATGGTTTTAAGTTATGGTTTTGAGTTATGGTTATGGTTTGTTATGGTTATGCTTTTAAGTTATGGTTATGCTTTTCAGTTGGTACGGTTGTCTTTCATTTGGCCTTAAATCTCATGTGAGATCCTACATGGATAGCATGTAGGAGGCGTATACATGAAATGGTTTTTTTTGAAAAGTTTATGTAAAAACAAAGGGAACTTTGCCAAAATTTCTGCGCGCGGGAGCATGGTTGATATTTTGGTGCTGCTCGCTTTCTTGGGTAGAGGGCAAGAAGTCTGGTTGTGGCTGTGTCCATCTTTTAATTGGGCACAGGCCAGGCTACCTGCCCTCTGCCCAAGAAAATATTTTCCTGTTATGGTCGTCGCTATGTGCGTGGCAATCTGCATCGCTATACGCGTGGCAATCTGCGTCTCTATACGCGTCTATACTTGCGTCGCAAATAGCGACTGGTTTCAAAGCGACGCGCCGCGTCGATATCTGCATCGATGACACCTTATTTTGTTGTAGTGACTATTAAATGAATTTGTGGATAACAACTCTGAGAAGATGCCACATAGAAGCATAACACTACTAAGATAGCTCACGAGAGACTCAATTAGTGACTCCATCAATGTACAAACAAGTTACATTTAAAGAAAAATCAACACAACACTGGACCAAATGGGCTATGAGAAGAAGTTATCTCAATATTCTTTTGGTAGAATTTGGAACAAAGAGTATCCACATGTCACTTTAACAAAGACAAGTGAGTTCTCTAAGTACAAATGTCTATAGTTCAATCAAGGCAAGGCTAGAAGCTAAACCTTCTCTTGAAGAGAGAGCTCTTCTCTTGAGAGAAAGAGAAGTTCACATGGCACAACAGAAGAGTTGTAGGAACTTATATTATGCATGGTGCACATATTCAAAAACTCAACCACAAAAGTATGTTTGTATAATCCATGATAAGATGGATCAAAAGAAGACTGCAATTCCTAGATTACACATTGTTTTGAAGGGTGTGGATTCAGGATACAATTTGTAGGTGGCTTTTATAAGTATGATCACTCATGGCCATGGAGAAGGTCATTATGGTCACTTTCTCTTGAATGGTTTGTGGCCAGCTGATCCAAATCTTGCAATTGGCTCAATTGCTAATTGTTTACATAACTTAGAGAGGATAGATAAGCATCCTCTCTGTGATATGGCAACAAATGGACTACCAAGGAGTAGTATCTCTATACTACATGCTTTGAACTCAAGGGATGCTTTAGACCACCACAACTTGAGTGATGAAAAAGAGCCCATCGTGCATATTTGATTTATAGATTTCTTGAATGGTCAAACTGAGTACAAATTAGCTGGCCGGTCATAAATGGCCAAAGCTCATAAAGAGCAATTAAATCATGAAATGTACATAGACTGTATATCCTTTTGCATAGTCCAATAAATATAGTTTCTTTTGCCACCTATCGCCTATAATAAATAGGTAAATATCAATTCCATTACATACCTCTCCGCTAGAAAGCAAATGTCCTCAGTTGCAAAGTATGAATCTGTAAACGATACTTGTCAAAACATAGTAATCACTATTCTGTGTTAAAATATCACATAGTAAAATAAAAATTAATTAAACTAAACTAAATTGCTTATGCCTTTTGTCATCCACATACAACCTATTCTAGTGTCCCATACCACTAGAACAAGTAGTACATGTCATAACCTGATGAATTAGGAAATCATTGGCCACACTCATCATTTAATAACCAATGATCATCAATCTAAAGTCCTATTCCAGACATACTGTCACGATAGAAAAGCATCATATACTCATTCTAAATCCAATTCCATATAGATACCAACATATATCCATTTCAAATCCAAATCCAAGTATCCTTCATTTTGTATACCCGGGTAACAAAATCATACAAGTTGTAGTGGTGGCCAGCCACTGCAACATGATTTTGTGATTAGTGTTGCC
Source organism: Adiantum capillus-veneris (assembly GCF_014529385.1). NCBI lineage: Eukaryota > Viridiplantae > Streptophyta > Polypodiopsida > Polypodiales > Pteridaceae > Adiantum > Adiantum capillus-veneris. Next base: position 56,733,765 of record NC_140933.1, on the reverse strand, counting down.
TCAACCGGAAATCTACACCAATAAGACGTGCTGCCTAAATTGGATAATCTGCAATGCTGCCTAAATTGGCGGATCTGCATTTAATTTTGTTTAAAATAATGAATCTGTAATTGTCGGTGTGCTTCCTCAATCAGAGAATCTGCACATGTAATTGGTGTTTCCTAAATCTGTGAATCTACACCAAGATGAGCATTTACACACTGCCTAAAGCGGTGAATCTGTGTGCTTGTGACCAATGGACTAGAAAAGACATAAAAGAGAAAAATATTTACTACTTGTTTGATAGAAAATTATAGTATTCTTAGGTGACAAAGTACTTACAAATGGTTTTTCCACTATCCCAAAGCACTTTAGCTCTCATTGTAGTTATAAAACTCAATGAAAATTCATCTCAATAGAAATTACATTCAAGGTAAGCAGAAAACACAATGTTAGGGATGGTTAATTTTCACATGTCATAAAGAATACAAATAAGCAAAAGATCCTTGTTGCAAACTCTTTGAGCTTGTTCTATATGTATACCAAAAGAAAAAAAAAACATCAACATATTAATCAAGTCCATTGCAGTATGAGCAGATGAGAGATGATTTCTAATGACGAGATCTTAAAAGCAAGGACAATTAAAATTCTTCGGAGAACATTGGAAAAAATTGCTACCTAGGGGTTCGTTGATATGAGAGTACGGTGGTTAGCTTTATCTGCAAAAGCATTTTTAAACAAAGAAAAAGAGAAAAAAAAAGAAAACAAAGCACTAAAAAAAATTTCTTGTTAAATTTAAGAATAGTTTGACTAGACATCAAATGCATTAACATTTGAAAAGCCATGAAGTTCCGCAACAATAGGCCATGGACTATCGTCGATAGCGTGGAGTGTTGGTTCGTTCTGTCATGATCGCTTCAATATCCATGAAGGGGAAGGAAATATACTATTGGGTGTGCTCCTGATTGCTCTATTAGCCACATGTTATGCACACGGGAAGAAAATGGGAGTTGCCAACACAACCGCTAAAGGTTCAAACGTGGCATATTTTTTAAAAAACATTGGATCCCCTTTTCATACACCTTAAAAGCATCCCCAAAATGCTCTTTCTGGTTCTCGAGTACAGTCGTAGATTAAATTTAATATATTCTATTAATATGTTTAATTAACATAGTTATACTAATAAGCAATATATTATGACAATAACGAAAGGATTCTCTTCAATTTCTCAAGATCACTATCTATCTCATACAATCAACACTAATTATTATAAATTGAAGCAATTAATGAAATCTACAAGCATAAGGAAACAAAACACTTAGCTGCTAATTGTCAAAAATCTTCAATCTTGGAGTGTAGCCTACGCTCTTATACCACTGCTACAAACAAGAGCATGGGGGGCCTGCAAAATACATAAAATAACACGCTACAGACAGAAAAACAATAGATATGCATACCTACACATTTTTGTATACGTACGCCATAGAAAATTTGACATGAGAGAGACAGAGAGCAAGACAGAGTAGGAGGGCACAGGCTAACACACCTCCTTGAGTAGAGTGCTACGCCGTCACGGAGAGAGAGAAGAGAAGAAGAGAAGAGGGGAGAGCAGAAGACACAAGCATTGGGTGCAATCTCCCCTCCATGCAAGAGTGACCATTCCCTCTTGCACGTATTTGATTTATAGATTTTTTGAATGGTCAAAGTGAGTACAAACTGGTCGGCCGGTCATAAATGGATAAAGCTCATAAAGAGCACTTAAATCATAAAATGTACATAAGTTGTAGATCCTTTCACATAGTCCAATAACTATTGTTGCTTTTGCCACCTACCAATTGCAATAAATAGTCAATTCCATTACACTTTGTGCTGGTTTTTTTTGGGACCAGATGCTTTTAGAACTTGAAACTTTCCATGTAATTGCTTATGAGAGTCCAAGGGATTTTAAATATAAGCGAAGGGCTCATTCTATAGCATGCTCCTCCATGGAGGTGTAGAGGGAAGGAGTATTGATGATGTATTGAGTTCATGAAATGAGAAGAAATATCAAAAGGGTCGCCAACATTTGGAGCCAGTTCTCTTAAAGGGTGGAACTTTACCACTCCTTGTCTTGTGTGTCTATCTCTTTCGATTTTGTTGTTATCTAAAGTGCTTAAAGTTGTTCAATCTATTATTTTCTATTGGTATAGAGTGCTCTTCCCCATGAGAGTGGTATCAAATCTTAAAGCATGTGCTTTTCTAAAAGCATACCCATCTAGTGTGATTGCTATGTCCTGGGAATACCACCAGTGCCATAGGAACTGCGGGACACATGTCTAACCTCACCATCGTATCTTATTGCAGTATTAGCAAGAACCACGATTAAATTCTCAATCCATGGGATGAAGCTGACTCAACTATTTCATAGAGGCTAGAAGAGGTTGTCAATCTCTCAAAAAACAATTAACAACTTGCATCTAACTCAATCTACACTCAAGTGATTGAAATCACCAAAAGCCAATCGTTCATCGGCAAATAAATCACATCCGTTATAGCATCAAATGACATCCAAACGTAACAAAATTTTTAGGACATGTTTATAAGACCTAAGCACACATGATTATGGTCTCAAACCCCACTTTGGGTCAAGTTCCAAAATCGCGATTATTAACGACAGTGGATTTTTGACCTAGTCATTTTCGACCCAGAATGCATCTAAATGCTTAGCAATGATGCCCCAATACCCTCCCTATGCTTAGTTTTTGGATTGAAAGTGTAAATTCTTAGCTATGATAAAATTAGGCCGTGGGTCAGCGACGCCAAAGCTAAGAAATACTATTAACTTCTTACATCAATGCATAGAGCTCTTACCTGCAGTTGCAATGCAAAAAATGCGACTGCAATGTGACAACCGGGGAGGGAGTAGGAAGCACAAAAAGGAGAGGAGTGAGCGTCGTTAGCTCACGCTATGTATTTCATTATCCAAAAACTTACAAAAATTGACTTTTATACCTTAGCCAAGGTTTTGGTGGTCAAAACTAATAATGTGGGAGTTCTAGCAAAGATGGATAATGACAGGCTGATACAATGTGGAAGCTTGTAGCCTCAGCTCATTAGTTATAGATTTTATCAGAGAAAATAGGAGTTACAATATTCTCGATTTATCAAAATAATAAGTGTTTTACAAAGAGAACTCCGAAAAATGATATCCGTGTTAGCTTGTAGCCCTCGCTCATTAATTATAGAGTTTATCCGAGAAAATAGGAGTTACAATATTCCCAATTTATCAAAATAATAAGTGTTTTACAAAGAGAACTCCGAAAAATGGTATCCGTGTTAGCTTGCTGCTAACATTCCCCCCCTCCTCGCCTGTGTCGTCCCTTGACACAGCTTTATGGTTTAAAATAGTCTTCGGGCTGGTGGGCTGGCGAGTCGGTCTTTAAGCGCATTCAGTGCCTTTTGGTATCTAAGCACTTGCAGAAACTGCATGCTCACTCTGTTCTTAAGCTCCACCGCAGAGTAGCCTATAAACCTTGAGGTTAGATTGTTGATCACTGGCGTAAATATCTTCATTTGCCAAGTGAAGAATCCCGTATAGAGAGCTTCCTCGAATGCCAGCATATTGTGTGAAGGTAAAAACATGCATCTAGCGTGGAAGCCATAGAGGACTTCTTCGAAAGGTTGGCTACTAAGATTGTAGCACAAATCTTTATTTCCCTCGAGGAATGACATCCACGGGGCACTTTCTTTCTCTGGCTCATGAATAACTTCAATACAGGTGAGCAACATTTGGCATATTTTATATAACATTGCACAAGAGAGATCTAGTAGACTTTTGAAGAATGACATAGCGCCCTTTAGGGTTTTCACCATGTATTCCTCTCTGGCCAGTCCCTTTTCTGGAGCTGGCAATCTCGAGTAGTTCAGCCAGGTTGGCCGCTTCTTTGTTAGTTCCTCATGCACTTGCCAAGTCCTTACTCTTGGTACAGGACAGAAGGTTGGATCTCTTTACAGGGCCCCAAGTGCTCTCGTGAACAAAATCAAGTACCTTGGGTTTTTGTTCAGCCAGCTCAACCTCCATTTCATGTGGTCTTTATCTGCACCATCTATTTGCATGTCTGTATAAAGCCTTTCTTTAACCTCTAGTAACTCGACTTTTATGAGAGGGTATGGTAGGGATTGTTGGTGCCATTGCACATTAATTTGATTGGGAGTGAGTTGTGTAATTTTGACGGAATGAAGGACTCTCAACTCCCAATCCATCGATGCCTTCCACTGCTCATCCACCTCTTGTGTGATCTTTTCTTTTAGTGCGTCTTCTACAGCTTTTGAGAGTTGGACCATGGAAACAGTGTCTTCATCAGTAATGTTTACCTGGAAGTCATCCTCACCACTCAGCACTGCTATGGACTGTGTCTCCAGTTTAGCAAATGACACTGAGAGTATATCTATTTGTGGCTGCTCTGAAGTGCCTTCCTCTTCTTGTATCTCTGGCTTTCCGTCTTTCAGCCAGCTAGTTAACTCTTTTAAGCTCAGCTATCTCCTTCACCAACTCTTCTTCTCTTTGGACCCGCATCAAGGCCTGGTCCCTGTGCTGAGATCGCTCCAACTTTAACTCCAGATCGAGGTCTTTGTTATTTTTCTCTAATGCCTTGTACACTTCATTTGTACCTTTGATTGAGGCTGTAGATGGATTATCTCTAGTTTGCCGTAAGAAAATTGCCCGATCATTTATTCTTTGTTAGGAGTATTATAAAGAAGCGTTTGCGACATCGAATTGCACTTGAATTTTTTGAGCTGACAGGGTTGTTGTTAGAAGTTCGTTTGTAACTTCTGTCAGTTGTTCATCCTTGGCTTTACATGCATATGATAACTTTGTAAGCAAATCACCTAGCTCTTCCATCTCCTTCTGTTGTTTATCTCTAGCTAGCTGATGTTATTCAGCTTCGGCTTTCATTTCCTGCACTTGCCTCTAAAGATCAATGATGACGTTCATTCTGTCTTCTAACTCTCCTTGGAGAGCGTCAATCACCATCTCTAACTCCTTGGCCTTTGTGCTACTACCAAGTGCTGCTGATCAGAGTCGTTCCGTCATATCCTGCATTAGCCTTGCATATTCCTTTACTTGCAAGATTACTTTGTGATTAGACTACCAGTCTTCCTGTCTTGTTAGAGGGGTTGATGTGCCTACAGCCTCTCGTGTGTCTCTGAACTGCATCATGGCTGCTGGTTCCTCTTTCCCTTGAGGCTATTGTTGGCCTTCTTCTGCTTTGCCATCCTGAGGCTTTGTGGATGCCTCGACTGTTTCATGTTGTGTTGAGGTAGAGGGTGCTGGCTCAGAACTCGTTGTGTCCTTTTCTGGCTCGGGTTCTTTCTCTGATTGTTGCTCTTGTGTAGTGGTTGCCTGTTGTGTAGATTCATTTGCCTTTTGCTGTTCAAGCTCTGGCATAGCTTTGGCTACTTTCTCTTTTTCAGGCTGAGCTTCTTTCTCTTTTTGTTGCTCTTGTGTAGCAGTAGACTCTTGTGTAGATTCTTCTGCTTCATTAGTTGGCTTCTTTGTGGTGTCTTTACATGTAGGTGATGGTGGTGGACTCGGCATAGGATTATCATACTGTTCCGTAGGCGGTGAAGTGGGTCGGGGAGACTCATAACCTTGTTTGTGTTGTGCCTCTTCCCTTGCCGTTTCCTCATCTTGTCTCTGGTCCTCCGCCTCTTTTGCTTCCTTGCCTCTTCTTGCACTTCTTTCAACTTTAGGGCTTCAGCTTCTTGATACATTTTTTCTAAAGATTCGGTTGGATCTTCAGCCCCTTTTCTAGTGTGATGCTTTGTCCTTGGGTCTTTAAGTCTACTAGGCACCCATTTTTCTGGTTCCTTTCCTTGTGCTTGTTGGCTCCGCTGGTAGGCGTGTTTTTCTCTTTCAAAACGGGCTTGATTTTGCACAAGCTCTTCTTGGTGTGCGGCCACTGCTTTTCTCTTCATCTCTTCTCTTCTTGCCCTCTTTTCCTCATTATCTGAGATGTCACTGCTGTGCCTTTTCGGTGAGCTGTCAGCTGACTCTTCATCAAATTTGTAAGATCTCTTGGCTCATCTTTAGCTTGAGGAGATGGTTGTGTTGCCAGTATCCAAGTGTTTTGGTTTGGGGCAGGTGATAGGTTTTCATGCATGGCGATGGCATGGTAAGCAATGCTTGTCAAGACTTCTGGTGCACCCAAGTAAGTGATCTTACCTTCTTTCTTTGTGCCCTTTAGAGTGGTCAAGACGTACTATGAATGGTCCACCGGTTGCATGCTTTTTGACACGAGATCTTGTGTGAAAGTGGTGGCAACCGCGTGATTTGGTGTGGTGTACCTTGGTGGCCTTTTAGCCAAGAAGTGGAAGTGCTGGTGGTATAACTTGGCTGGTTCTTCCACTTGCTTGTGAACTAAATCTGCAAAAGTGGATGTGGTTGTTTCTTTGGTAAATGTACCTATTGTTTTCCTGTCCCTTACCCTCATGGTCATTCCTTCTATGGGTACTCTGAGCGCTTTTGCCACTATTTCTTTAGTTATTACCACTTCGACTTTATTTTCCAACGTGTCAAAAATTTGGGCAATTCCATCTTCTTTAATAGTGGACAAAAGCTTGTAAGCTTTTTGGAAATCCACACCGCATGGCTCCTGTTCATAAAAATCTCAGAGTCCCAACCTGCGGTTGGCTTCTTTGGTCTCAGGCTTCGCGACAACATCATATAATTCTTTCGGTAGGAGTTGCAACTCTACCTGATGTCCCTCCTCACTCTTGAATTTGCCGGTGAAGACTGTGATGTGATGCTCTTCTAGCTGTTCTTTGGAAAGATATGTTGCCTTGGCTGCTTTGACTGAATCTGGATCCATTTGGTATGCGGACAGTTCTTGCAACTTTTCCTTTCGGTTGAGCTTCTTCTTGGCTCTCTCTGCCACTTGCAGGGCTCCTTTTCAGTGAATAGAGCGTCAAAGTTAGCAGATTTATCGGATTTCTCTCTAAAATGTCCTTTAGTCTGAAATGCTGACAATTTTGGTCCGATTTGCTTCAAATCAATTTTTAAACAAGCATAGATGCATAAAAACATGCAAGGAACAAAATTGTAAAGTCCAAACAAATTTTTTCCACCAAAGTAAGTAATCACGATTATTTACAACTGAGTATTTTTTTCAGCATTTTGCAAACTTAGCATCAGAAGCTTAAAGTATATACCAAGTGCATACTCTTAGTGGAATATGGGCTCATTTGGACGCATAGGGTGAAAATGGTACCAGATTTTGGCTTTGGGTCTCTCAAATAGTAGATATAGTGGAAATTTGAGATTTTGAGTTCCAAATTGGTTCAAACTTGGCTAGTGGGCTTAACACATCTTGTACTTTGGATATATAATGGCAAAATATCAAAACTCCCCCAATTTGGCTAGAAAGTAAATAATTGCGATTATTAACGTTTCTACCAAAATCAGCAAGTTTTGGTATAAATTGGTTCTAGGCATCGTATAAACCCTATGTATGAGATACAAGGTGATTTGGATCAAGAAATGTTGTCCACAACCCAAAAATTGGCTTGCAAAGACTTCTTTGCATTTTTTGGCAATTTTCCAAGTTATAGGTGCTCATTTTGGCTCATACTTGATTTTTGGCATCTAATAGGTGTGTACTTGTGATAGGTGAGGTGATGATACAATTTCCAAGCAAAAATAGTACAAAAGTAAATAATCACGATTATTTACAACAATGAAAAATTTCTTGCAAAGCTTACAAATTTTGACCTAAACACATCCTATACACCTAAAACAAGTCCTAAATTGAATTTGGTTGAGTTTGGTCATGTCAGCATCACTTTGTGCTTTGTTGACTTTGAAATCACCGTTTCTATGACTACACTGTCTGTTGGGTTGGTCAGTCAATTTTGAGGCTTTTGACTTGTCTGCAACATAGTCGTGAAGCAACTCATCCAATTCTGGCTCATTTGGAGTCAGTTTGACCCCTATGTTGAATTTGACACTTTGTAGCCTTCGAGCCGTTTTCTGCTTTTTGAGGGCTTTTCTTGATTGATTTCACTAAACCAATTATATACATTATATATGAACCTCGTAGGCAAGCTGTCTGTGGAGTTAGATCGGAATTCTCGCATTTGCCAAAAACCTAGATTTTCTACTGGGAACCCCCTCGACCCCTGTAGAATGGTCAGCTGATGATATAGAAAGGTTCTATTATGTTAGGGCATGCTACAGTTCAAATCCCATCTGATTTGGTCAACTTGAAAGGCCGCTATGTCAGGTTTTGATCGTAGGTCTTCGTGCATTGCTCGGTTTCTAGGGTTTTTTCTAGGGGTTTAGACTAGCTACCAACCGTACAAAATGGATCATTGACGAGTAAAGAACTTACCGCTCATGTCTTGTGTGAGACGGTGTTGAAAACAGGCAACTATGGACTCCGGAAAAGACACGCGATAGAGGTCGAAAAGCTCTCTACAAAGGCCGCAAGTGGAAATGAGGTGGTTTTAGCCTACCTTGAATATCTATACCCGGACTTCTCGAACCAATTTTCCCCAGATTCCCCCGTTAGTCCTACTAGGCCATGAAATCTATGTTAGACTCAAATATTTCCTTGATCGGATTCTTGTAGCTCATTCTGCAAGAATTTTGCAAAAGTAGGCTTGACCGCCTAATTTAGGCTTCCCGCTTCCATCTTCTGTTTTCATTGAAAATTTTTGTGCTTGTCCGTCTTGTCTTTTTGATCACCTACCTGTCTTTCATTTTTCCATCTGAGCTTCCTTGCTATTTATTATTAATTTTTGACCTGTTTATTAAAAAAAATCAAAGAAAATATCAAAATGTGCTAAAAAAGCAAAGTGAAAATCCAATAATTACAAAAATACATTGAAAAACACAGTTTTATTGGATTACTTCATTTTTAAGTCTCAATATCAAGAAAAATGATGAAAAATAACCAAAAAGGACTAATTTTTTATGATTTTCTAATAGTATATACACTATTTACACTGATCGGGAAGATATTATCAATAAATTTTCCCTTGATGATGAATTATAAGGGAATTATTAGGTAATTTTGCAAAAAAATCACACGTTAACATCAAACTTTTTTTTCCCTCTTCAAACATTTCCCTTAATTACTTAGCACTTTGTGCCCTTTCACCCCTCCTAGATGGCGTACTCCGGAACGACTGTGTGCATGGGTTGAACAGTCATGTCTATGCATAGCCATGGTTGGCTCTACTATGTTTTCAAGATCAATGCAATTCAAACCACTATGTTGTGCAAGAGCTGGGTCTTGAGTAATTAACTCAAGGGTTTCTGATGTCGAGGTTGATGTCTTCCAAAGAGAAAATCTTGTAGCTTGTGTGCTCTCTGTTTGATTGTACCATTAGGATGCTTCAGTACGCTGATTGCTTGAGTTGCTGGTAGCACTTTTGACTGTTGTCGAGCTTTTTCTCGCCATTGGTAGCTTGGTCTGCTTGTTGTTGTGGTGTGGTGAAATCTTTTTAGACTTAACTCGCCTTTGCTTGACTGGTTTTATGGTTCGTGGAGAAGATAAGTGCTCCTTTTCTTCCAAACCAATTTCATGTTAGGTTCCTTGTTCAAAGATGCTCATCTCTGTGTTTTTACCCTTGGAACCTTCTTTTGTTTTGTCAGTGAGGTTTTAGGCACCCAGATTTGAATCGGCTTATCCTTAAGCTGTGCTTTTGGTACCAAAATTTGCCTGACTCCTTGCATGCTACTTGTACCATTTGCTTGTCGAGGGGATGGAGAAGATTCATTACTTCGTGGTTAGGTCTGTGGATTGCTTCCTTTCCATTCCTCCTTGCTTGGTGCAATTGGAACAATGAGTTGCCCACCTTTAGGTGATAGCTTTAGCTGATTTGTATCCCAATCTGGTACTATTTTGTAAGTCCGCATCCAGGGAATTCCAAGAATCATCATCTCATTCATGTGTTCATCTGGTAAGCATACAAATTGATGAGGACATAAACATCCATGTACTATCACATTCAAGTTGACTACGCCCAATGTTGCTCACACAGTATGGGTAAAATATGTCAGATACAATCATCAATAGGAGAAGAAGCTTTGCTCATAAGAGAAACTTACAGAGCAAAAAGAGAAGAAAAATAGTGAGGAATTTGGCAAAATGGACAATTCCATCACGTCCGGAATGGCCCAAAACCCTAGTCTACAGTGTCAAAGTGCTCAAATCCGACCTCGGATGAGCAATTTACGGTCAAAACAGGCTCCAAAAACACCAAAAACACAGTTGCGGCTGTTCCTCCTCTTCTCTCCACTTTTTTTCTGGTCTTCTCTCTGTTTTTTCAGTTCCCACACTTAGCTTTATTATTTGGGCACCCTTGGCCTTTTAGATGACCTCAAATGGACCCCGAGCAGGCCAAAAACTGACCTTGCAGTGCATAGTTGTCACCCTGCAGCATCCATACGCACACCTGGCACTCGACTTTTTTCAATAATGCATCCTACCACCACGTGAAGTGGCCCCAAAATATGGTCCTCATGATGACCTAATTGCATAATTATCACAAGAAAGCATCTACGTTGTGCCCGTACTTCTCCACGTACAAGTATTGACCCCATTCGACCTCCTGACGCCACTAGATGCCATCTAACGCATCTACTTACCTCATTTCTTCAGCCCATGGATAGCTTCCTCGAGAAGTTTTACGCGCTACCAACTCCTCATTATTGTAGAAAAAACACACTGGTATTGGTAACGATGAAAATTGATGCACTATGTACACATTGTCCTACCTGTACACATGTGGGCCCCACGTAACCACCCGGCTCTGGAAAATGGGCAATCCTTTATTTGCTGCACCATGCATGTGTATGTACATATACGCAATCCCTTGCTCCAAATAACTCCTGACATAATTTGCCCATCCCCTAGCCTGCTAGATCATTCATGATCAGCAGCAGCAAAAAGAGATATGAGACTCGTTGCGTCACATGTCTCCTCATCCCTCACACACCTTACTTGTTCTGCAGACATCTCATCTTGCTCCACTATCATTAACCGGGCATGATACAATTTAAGATGCAATCCATTTACCCTTGACTTATGTAAAATCCCATTGAGGCTAGCCAACTGATATGTACCATTTGGAAAACACTCCACTACCTTGAAAGGGCCTTCCTACTTAATTTGAAACTTCTTTTGGAAGGTGTTGTCCAGCTTACTGTTATAGCGCAAAACCAAGTCGTGCTTCTTGATACCCTTACTTTTGACCTTTTCATTTATCTTTGCCAAAGCCCTATCCTGCATCTGCCCATAATGCTCCAATGCGCTCATCCTATCCAACTGAACCTCTTGTAACTGCAAGAGACTCTCTTTGAATGCATCACTAGGCGGCCCAAGCAACTTTTGTAACATCTTTACTGCAGGCAACTCTACCTCCCCAGGCAATAGTGCCTCCTTCCCATACACCAAATGAAATGGAGTAAACCTTGTACCTGTCTTCACCGAAGTACGGTACGCCCATAATGCACTAGGCAATTCCAAATTCCAATTCTTTCCTTGGTGCTCTATCACTTTTGAAAGAATTTATACCAACTCACCATTGAATCTTTCATTTAAGCCATTACATTGCGGGTAATAAGGAGTGGTATGCTGGTGCCTAATCTTCATATTTGCGCATAAAAAGTCTAGCAGTTTAGCTCTAAATCCTGGCCCCTTATCTGAAAGTAGCTCTAGTGGCATCCCAAACTTGCAACATATTTCATCATACACAAATTTTGCCACATCCGTTGCAGTGATTTGTTTTACTGCTATTGTCTCTGCCCATCTAGAGAGACAGTCCACTGCAGTCAAAATATAGCTTTTGCCCCTGCTTGTTATAGGTAACGGGCCTATTGCATCAATCCCCCACTTTTCAAACACATCAAACACCATTTTTTTTTCGTAGCTCTGGCTTCAACACTCTCTTCCCAAATGCTTGACACCTATTGCAAGACCTATAACAATGGTGAACATCCTTGTGCAGACTAGGCCATACATACCCCTCTTGCAAGATCTTATGCAAGGTGATCTTTAGAGAAAAATGGCCGCCACATGCACCTTCATGATTCTCTTCCAACACTCTATAAAGCTCCTCCCACCAAGGTACACGTCTCAACACAAGATCAGCCCCTTTCATGTATAAGACATCACCAATCAATTTGTACCTGTATGCTCTAGGCACAAAACCATACTTCTTAGACTTTGGAATGTCCTTCGGAATGATTCCTATTAGCAAAAACGCCTCTTCTTGAGCCAAAATTTCCCGGCCATGATAAAGAGGTAAAGTGTCCTCAACACAAACAGCTCCCCGATCATGCTTTGAGCTGCTTCATGTGCCTCTCCATTTAGAGCACGTTCAATGTGTCTAATGCTCCATGCTTCAAACTTTTTTAACAGGCCTTTAATTCTGAAACACATTTCCTTCAATGAGGTGTTCTTGCTCTTCCACACACCCAGCACTTGCTTCACAACTAACAAGGCATCACCTTTTATGCTCAACCTTCTAATCCCATGCTTCAAACAAATGTGTAATCCGGCTTCCAACGTACCATATTCAGCCTCATTATTACTATGCGCATCCAATTTGAACCCTCTCTTGCATATTAGCTTTCCCTCTGGATCATAAAGTGCTATACCCCCTGAAGCTGCATCATGGCTCTTTTTGTATGAGCCATCAAAGAACAAAACATGTGCATTGCTGATCTGTGGCACTTCTTCGACTACCTTTCTCACCACCTCTTCCTTGACAAGGAGTGGATTCTCCTTGTAAGTCAATAAATCAACTAGGGTAGCTCTTGTACTATCTTCCACTAGAAAAGAGAACTCAAACTCTTGCAGCTCAATTACCCATTACTTGACCACATTTGACATGTTAGTGCCATTAATTAACTGTGGCAAAATGGCATAACTCGTCAAGAAAACAAAAGGTCGTGGTAGCAAGTAATGATGAAATCGTCGAAGCAAATATTACACTGGCCATCACTAGCTCTACTTCCGAGAATTTTCTCTCTGCTACCAGCTTCACTCGGCTTGCACAATACATTGGCTTCATATAATGACTGCCCTTCCCCTTTTGCAATAGCATGGTTCCAATGGCATCATCCCCTATTGATGGATTACATAAAACACTTTCTCCCAATCAAGAGCCTGCATGGCTGACAATCCCCCTAACACTTCTTTCACCTCTTGAAACACTTCTTCACACTTGTCATCCCATTGCAATGGATCATGCTTTGCCACTTGTTGTAATAGCTAAATAATCTGTGAAGACAATGGAATAAACCGTGTCATGTACTTCACTTTGTGTAAAAAGGTTGCCAATTGCTTTTTACTCGTAGGTGATGGAAGAAGAATAATAGACTTATCCTTGTCTGGATCAGCCTCAATGCCATTTTCTGACACCATGTGGCCCAATAACTTCACCCTTGGCTGTGCTAAATGACATTTCTTTAGATTTAGTTGTCCTTCACATTCATCATATTGATCCAATACCATCTGCAACTTCTCATGGTGTTCAGCCCTACTGCTATAGACACAGAAGTCATCCATAAAAGCTTTAGCACAACTACCAATGAAAGGTTCCAATACCCAATTTGCTCTCTCTTGATAGAAGGATGGTCCATTTGACAACCCAAATGGCAATACCGTGTGGCAATAGTAGCCCCATGGTGTAATAAAAGTTGTCTTTGTGCGGTCTTTAAGAGCAGTCTTCAATTGGAAATAGCCTGAAAAACCATCACACACATTGTACCTCTCATAACCTACCACTGAATCCAAGATCTAATCAATGAATGGAAGAGAATATGGGTTCTTCTTAGTGGCTATGTTTAAGGGTTTAAAATCTACACAAATCCTCCACTTCCCATCCTTCTTTGGGCTGACTACTACTGGACTCACCCATTCTATGGTCTCCACTGGGACTATGAACCCTGCCTTCAATAACTTGTCCACCTCTTCCCTCAAGGCTTCCATTTTCTCTTGACCCATCCTTCTTAACCTTTGTCGCACTGGCTTAGCACCTTCTTTCAGCTCTATATGCATCTCTTCTCCCTTGAACCCTCTGATCTCTTCATATGAAGTAATGAACAAATCAGGAAAACTAGACAGCATGTGCAAATATATCTCCTTCTCCATAGCTGAGAGGTCTCCACTGATCATTTGTGTCATCAATTCCTGCTTCTTTGACAACTCAACCTTGGTTTGCATCAACCCTTCAATCACTTCATAAGGTCCTTCACTTTCATCTTCAACCTCATTTGCAAATGCAACTAAACCAGACTCATGGATTTCTTTGTCCATCAAAAGAAATGCAACATCGGCATCCTCATCACTGCTAGTAGTACTATCACTATCCTCATCAGACACACTATGGAATAGTCATCATCACTAGACTCATCCTAATCTTCATAATTCTCTTCCAATACTTTCCTTGTGTCCATATTATAAAGCTTCTTGGTACTTGTCTTTCCATAGAGGCTAATCGTACCATGTCTCCAATCTTGAACAGCTCCCACTGCACATAACCATGGTCTGCCCAATATAATAGGATATGCTCCCACTGCACGTAACCATGGTCTGCCCAATATAATAGGATATGCTCCGAACCCCGTTGGCATTACATGAAAATCAACCACTGTCTTTGCATCATATGCTTCCACTTCTAAGCTCTTTACAACACCCACACATTTTACGTTCTGATGGTTTTCCAATCTGATACAGAAGCCTGACACCCCAGTTGGTGTAAGACCCATCTTCTCGACGCATGAGTGTGTTATGACATATATTTGGGCTCCACCATCCACATACCCTTGTCCCATATTTTTCCTTTTGTGCCACACATTTACTATTGGGAAAATATCTGGTAGCTCATCCATCGCCAACACCTTCACTGAACCTCTCTCTGGCTCTTTCTCCATTGGGTTAACCATCCTCTTCCACTGCCGCTTTAGCTTAGGCACCATCTCTATAAGCTGCCCAAAAGTAACATCGGCTTTCCTGCTTGTCAAATCCTCCTTCAAGTCATAGCTTAATTGCCCATCCCCTAGTGGAAAATCTGAAACATGAAACTTGCGACGAGCCCTCCTTTTTCTCTTGGCCTTTACATCCTCGCCTTCATGGCTCTTTCCATTCTTCTTACTAGGACCGGGGAACTTCTTCCTTCCTTGTCCTCTGTGGTCCTCTTCCCAATAGGCATCACTAATGTATCCTCTAGCTTTGATGCCTTCTCCAAGGTAACCACACTTAACACTTTTGTCTTTCCCTTTTCCTCCTGGGTTAATCCACTAGTTCCTTCATCTCCCTTAATTTCGATGCCATAATCATTTGATCTAGTTAGCACCTGTCTTGGTAATGGATACATGTCTGTCCCCATCCTTGGTGTCTTATCACATTGTGGGCTGATGTGACCCAACTCTCCACAATCATAACATGTGGGTGTTTGCCTCCAAAACCTACCATTGATTTTTCCAACACCATTCCTAGGTCTTTCTTCACCTCCTGGCTGATTTGCAAACCTCCCTCAACCTCGATTATTTCCCACTTGACCTAGCATGTTTAGGCTGAGATTCTTCATTAAATCTATCACTTGCCTCATGTCTTGCCTTAGACCATCATCTTGCACTGTTGTAGTGACCACTGTTGGCATAACCTGAGGAGTAGAGAAACCACTGGTTCATGATGAACCCCTCGCATGCGACCTTGTAAAGAGTCCATATGCTGAAATTCAGACCTCATGGGCATACTCCTAGCTGGGTCATTTTCCTCAGCTTCCACTCTTTGTTCCTTGCTACCTCTAGTGCATCTTCATATGTCCTAGGATTATTTAGCTCCACTCTCCAACGTATATTCTCCCAAATACCAGCCAAGAACGTGTCCTTCTTCATCATGTCAGGCGGGGGTACTTGTGGTGCTAAGGCCTTGCACATCCTCTCCCATGTGAACGAGAACTTACGTATGTACACATCTACTGGCTCACCTTCCTTCTCCACCAAACCTTGTACTTCTTGCCACACTTTGTCAAGATCTTCTATCTTCACAAACTCCACTTCCAATCCATGCCTTAAATTGTCCCAACTCAATCTTACAGGTGGATCAGCCACACGCAACTCCTCTTCAAATGCTTTGGACCAAACTCGTGCATCACTCTTCAAACAGATTTGGAGAAGAAGTAACATCTGCGCAAGGTCATGAATCTGGTTGCTAATGTAGGAAACCTCCATCTTTTCCAAAAAGTCTTCCACATCTTCATCACTTCTTCCATGAAACTCCAGATAAGAGAAATCCATGGCTATCCAAGTTACTATGCTTTGAGAACCCCTTCGAACACACGTGCAAGAACCCAAAAATTTTGACTGACTCAATTCCCAGAAGCTTCAATGGAGCTCAACTTTAGCTAAGGACAAACACATGCACATCAAATGAGTTTTCAATTAATCATCTAAATTACAACAGGCAAAGGACATTCCAAGATCTCTCGTAATCTTATTGGTCCGAACATAAAGACTATGCGCTGCTGGAAAGAAAACTTCCTGGACACATGAACATTTATCTGGATTCTTTGAGTTAAATGAAAAGGAGTGAACTGAGGTCCGTCGTGATAATCCATTAAAAGCCATCCATGTAGCTTCCAAGAAAGCACACTTGACTAATCCTCTGATTTTGCCAAAATTTCAGCAGCATAACAGCATAAATGGCTTAAAAGACCAAAAAACCAGTCATCATATCTTGGAAAGATTTTGGCAGAGTTTCCCCAGAAGTAGAGCAGTAGGAACCCAAAATATAACTGTATATGTATGCATAAATTGTCAACAATAGAACCCGAGCATCAAGTAAGAATCACTAGTACATAGCCTATGGCGAGGTCATGAAAAGGGTGCTCCAGCTACCTATATCACCGAAAGGATCTCCACATTTGAGAATCCCCCAGCTCAATAAAACCTCACGCTATTGACCCACACATTGGAAGGCTTATGCAAATCTCGTATAGTCAAGTCTCAAAAATGACTATCTTCCAGACCAAGTCTCGAAAATGGCTGGGACTACCAAATTAAACCAAATATGGATCCACAAAGGCGTACAATGGCCGTTTCCACAAGTAACGTACAATCCAACAGACAATGCGCTCAAACAGGCGCCAAATTATGCATACCCACAACAACTGCTAGTATATCACTGTACTCCAACTACCTGTACCTGTGTGAATCACCTGTACCTGTACCTGTACCTGTACCTGTACCTGTCCCTGTACCCTGTAATCCCGAATCTCGAAGCTTGAAGCTCGAAGCAGAAGGTACTCGAAGAAGATCCTCTGTGGGGGCGCCAAAGAATGTGAGCGGGATGGAAATACACACAACACCTCTATAACGACCCGACACACACTCTTGGGATGATACACACACACACTATGGGGCACCACTCGGCTTACACAACCCACCTGGCTGGCCGAGACAGGGAACACATCGATGGAGTGAGAGAAGAGAGAGTATCTTTTTACCCACTCCACACAAAGAGACACACACACACAGACCCAAAAAACTTAGCTCAAAAGAGGAGAATTTCTGAAGTTTAGATACAATTGAGCTTGGGCCAACACCAATGGGGCAAATAGCTCACACAGTATGGGTAAAATATGTCAGATACAATCATCAATAGGAGAAGAAGCTTTGCTCATAAGAGAAACTTACAGAGCAAAAAGAGAAGAAAAATAGTGAGGAATTTGGCAAAATGGACAATTCCATCACGTCCGGAATGGCCCAAAACCCTAGTCTACAGTGTCAAAGTGCTCAAATCCGACCTCGGATGAGCAATTTACGGTCAAAACAGGCTCCAAAAACACCAAAAACACAGTTGCAGTTGTTCCTCCTCGTCTCTCCACGTTTTTTATGGTCTTCTCTCTGTTTTTTCAGCTCCCACACTTTGCTTTATTATTTGGTCACCCTTGGCCTTTTAGATGACCTCAAACGGACCCCGAACAGGCCAAAAACTGACCTCGCAGTGCTTAGTTGTCACCCTGCTGCATCCATACGCACACCTGGCACTCGACTTTTTTCAATAATTCATCCCGCCACCACGTGAAGTGGCCCCAAAATATGGTCTTCATGATGACGTTTCTGCAGAATTATCATAAGAAAACATCTACGTTGTGCCCGTACTTCTCCACTTGCAAGTATTGACCCCATTCGACCTCCTGACGCCACTAGATGCCATCTGATGCATCTGCTTACCTCATGTCGTCGGCCCGTGGATAGCTTTCTCGAGAAGTTTTATGCACCACCAACTCCTCATTATTGTAGAAAAAACACACTGGTATTGGTAACGATGAAAATTGATGCACTATGTACACATTGTCCTACCTGTACACATGTGGGCCCCATGTAACCACGTGGCTCTGGAAAATGGGCAATCCTTTGTTTGATGCACCATGCATGTGTATGTACATATGCGCAATCCCTTGCTCCAAAAAACTCCTCACAACGTCCATGGAGGAATGTTGAGGTGCAAAACATAAAACAAGTAATGAGCATCTAAAGCCAACAAATAAGAATAGAACATGAAGTACAAAGAACAAGCATGCAAATTTTTGCTTTGAAAAGATGGGTCAATCATAACCAAAAACTAAACAAAATAAAGTTAAAAAAAAAACACCGAGACTATTATGAAAATTAAACCACTTGAATTTTCAATTTATGCATGAAAAAAAAGCAAACAATTATGACCTTAGCCAAATGCAAGTTCATAAACCTACTAGCCTAAAAACTATATGAAAAATCTTAATAAATCATCCAAGTTTTTCATGTCTACGGGCTATAAAAAAGCTCCTAATCTATTAGTAGATTGTCATATATTTTTTAAGTTCATGGAAGATTGTTTTTTAACATTTCATAGAAAAAATTAAAGCACAATACAAGGGCTACCACCCCAAGGAAACTCTAGCTACGACTCTCAGCTCTTTGAACCCTCAAGGAGGTGTTTCAAGAATCTACTAGCCTACCAAGGTGATGGCTAACACCTATCAGCCCAGGGCATCGATTTAGGGCCTTGACCAAGCGAATTAAGGTAGTTCCCCTCACCTATCAAGTGTTAATAAGGCGGTAGGCCTCACATGGACACAAAATAACATAGAAATTTCATTTTCATGTGTCTAATAGCATTTGTGCTACTTTTGGATACTTTTTTGCTTCATTGTTTTGTATTTTAGCACTTTTTTATTGCTTCCATCATGAGATGTTTATGGAAAATGGACTTAGGGACTAAAGCCTTACATAGCCCCCTAGGCCTTGCCAAAACTGAATGGAGTATTAAAACAATCACTAAGAGTCTAAGACTAACAAGAAATGATCCTACATTGGCATAAGGGCAAGGCCAATTACCTATGATTAGCACACATGAAACCAAATTTCTAATGATTTTAATATTCACAAAGAAAAGTGTTGAAACTTTAGTATGCATAGCTTTCGAAAATGAAAGGAACCATAGCTTAGAAGTAGAATCACTTAATCCAATCATAGAGAATGGAGAGATGAGCAAAAGAGCAATATCATCGAAGGATTTAACATGTTCATGCTCTTTTGAGCAAAGCATCCGCTTCAGTAAATCCCCTTGATTCTTTTTATTTGCAAGCAAAGCTCTAAGTGTAGCAAACACAAGCTCAAAAATCCATTTATTGAAAGCCACACAGAAAATATAATTGAAATCCTAAAGCTAGGGTCTCAAATACCCAAGTATACCAAAGGAAAAAAACCCTAAGGGAAAAAAGTGTCTTTGGTTATGCACATGATTCTCTATAGTAGAAAGTGTATGTATACACAGGTAAATGAGAGAGATAATGCTTCTCACGAAGCAAATTTTGCAATTTGAAAGTCCCTCATGCATGATTCAAAGTTGATTAATTTCGAGCTCAAATGAAATGTGCAATTTAGATCAAGCTATGAGCTAGAAACAATACAACTTCTTGTGAAAGTTAGTGGCTCTTGAAAGCCAAATTTTACAATTTAAAACTCTCAAATAGTTGACTACCAACTAGCTCACACAAAATTTAGCATTTTAGAGCAGCGTATGAGCTAGATATTGTACAACTTTATTGAAATGAAATGGAATGGCTCTTAATAGACAGATTTTTCAATAATTGCAATTCCATCTCCCCTTAATTCAATGGAAGATCATCTGCAATCAACCCATCAGAATAAAGCACAATTGTTAGTGCTATTAAAGCATCTATACACGCACATCAAGCACCAAAAATGTCATGCTCCATCATAGAATCAAAATGATATCTAATTATGGCTCTTTGAGAAAGCTCAACGGTTAGTGCTTTGTAAAGATTTTGCATTCAAATTAGGCAATAGGAGCAATTAATCAAGACACCTTTTAAAATGAAGCTGACATGCCAAGCCAAAATGAGCTTTCCTTTAAGTGCAAAGACAATCTTTTATTTATAAGATGAAGTTCATTGATGTATAGAAGTGTTTCAAAAAACCATCATGCACAATCAATACTTTTCTTGCTTGCTCTCATGTAGCGATTATGGCATACATAACAAAAGAGACTTGAATTGGCCACGCAAGGATATGATCAAGGTAAAAAATGCTACTATGGTGATGGCCATCCCTAATTCAATGAAGAGTTGGCTCTCAAGGATCCATAAGGAACATACATAACAAGGGCGAGAATGCCCAAAAAATTATCATTTTTATGTCACACACCAAGGCGGTTTTCATTTTTAGCACTCCCAATTTTTTGAATTCCATTTGAAAGGCGAGTTGAGTTTTGGCTGCCAAAAATCCTAATTGCTGGCTCATATTTGCATCCTCCCTTTCAAATCAATCCATGGGGTGAGAACCGAACCTTAAGAAGATTTTTTTGACTATTTGTGTTAAAGGGTTTGTCTTCTACAATTTTTTATTTGATTATTTTTAAATTCCCTACTGCTTTGTCGGTGGCGTGCAGGGTCGTGGGAGTGGAGATGAGTGGATGATCATAGCTGTGATTTAAGAGCACCCAAGCACAATAGAGTGGAGTACTGGGCGGGACTTGTGGGTACTGACTGGGTGCGAGCATTTGGAGAAAATGGCAGCATGGCAAGTCCCGACAGAGAGAGAGAGAGAGAGAGAGAGAGAGAGAGAGAGAGAGAGAGAGAGAGAGAGAGAGAGAGAGAGAGAGAGAGCGCAAGTCTAGGAGCACCCAAGAGCAAGTGGGTAGGGCAACGAGGCTTGTGGAATATGTATTACATTCAATGCCAAGATCTCAAATCATGGTGGGGTCAACAACAAAAGACGAGGTCTCAGGTGGGTTGGATTTTTGTTGTAAACTCGGTGTGTGGCAATGCTCGAGAAAAGATAGGTTCGCTTTATCCAAAGCCTTTTCACGATGAAAAATGACCGTTCAAATTTGGGCAAGAAGGTTCTCAAGCCGGTTCAAATTATGGAATTTTCAGTTATAACATGAGATTTTTAGTGCGATTATTCCTTTCAAATATAGAGTTAAACCTGCTCATATGCATGTGAAAAGGTTCTAAATCCGGGTCCACAAAAGGTATTTCTCGAGACTTGGTGTGTGGGTGTGCCGAGCTAGGCTTGAGGAAACGATGTGGAAATCACGTGGGTAGGACTCATGGGAGATACTGGCTCAACAAATTTGCAGGGGTGTGTGTGCGTGTTCAACTTTGAAGACAGAAAAAAATCAGGTGAATGTGTACGCCGCACAGCTGACAGCAGTTTGCGAGATAGAGGCCAGTGGTGTGTACGAGAACGTTGCGTCTTGAAGACAGGATGGCCCTGCCAACCAAGCGAACACGTGTGTGTGTGTGTGTGTGTGTGTGTGTGTGTGTGTGTGTGTGTGTGTGTGTGTGTGTGTGTGTGTGTGTTTGTATTATTCCATAAGTGGCATGGTTCACCGGGCTTGATGGGCTGCGAGTAGTGGGGCCAGTGAATGTATATGATGATGGGCACCTTTGAGACAGAGAAGACCAACCAATTTTACCTTCTGTGTGTGTGGATATAACATACCTTAAGGGACGTTCTCAAAGAGAGCAAAGAAAGAGAGAAAGTTAGCGTATATGAAGAGTAGTTAAGTCCAAGTGGGTAATACACAAGGGAGTTGAGATGTATGCATGTTTGTGATCCTTGCATTGTGAGCGGGTCCATTGAGAACAGGAGAGAGAAACATAGGCATTCTTGTGTGTGGGTGAATCACATGTAACACACCAAATTCCTTTAGTTTTAATTTTATGAGGATTTATCGGTTTTCAAACCAAACTGTCAATGTACATTCTCAAATATGGGCATTTTTCAAAACATCCCCAAATTTCCTCCATATTAATTGCAAACAATTGATTCAAAATTGATAATTTGATGGGAATACTTACATCCGATTATTCATGTACACACATGTGAATTTGCAAGCACATGGTTGTCCATTCATTTCTCGAGATATGGCAACACACGCAATTTATTCTTTGGCATCAATTGCAAGTAACTTTATGTAAGAGCACACGTAATGCATATGATCGTTTACGCTCAATTGGTGATGATTTGGAATAGACTTAAGCACAAAAACTCAGTTCTTTAGTTTGATTTCAAATTGAAGTAACTTAGACTCCATCGAGAAATGCACATATGAAAATTAATTGCTCTTCTCCTCTCATTAATACTGCATGATCAAAAGATCAATCGTTGCAACTTTCATTGCTCATGTCCCATAGCTCAGATCATTCAAACCCAATTGGATTTGTCATTTTGGTTTGTGATTACACACATACTTGAATTCTGAGTACGACTATGCACACACATCAATGTAACATTGCAATGTTCATAACATTGCTCAATCATTAGCTTGGCAATTCACTAAAAATCTCCACAATTGAGCATCAATTAAGTGATCTATCTCAAGCTTTTAGCCAATTTGTGATACACACATCAACTATTGGGCCAATTCATCATCATAATTGGTTAAAAAATACCAATTATTCATTAACACATTGGATTGCAGATGCCATTGATTGGCACACATACGCAAATCTAGGCCAAAAATTTATGCACTTAATCCATCAATTTCACATTGCAATGCTAAATCTGCATACTCGATTAAGCATAAACTAGTGCATATATGCTCAATTTCTCAAATCAATCTTAATTCTCCCTAATCAAGCAATGCACACACTCCAAAATTGAGCACAATATTTAATATTTAGCTCAATTGGCAATGCAATTAGGGATATTTCTAATGCTTGCACACACATTTCATGCACAATTCTCAATCAAAAAGCATTTGAGTGCCGCATTGACCATCAATCATTAAATCATCAAATGGTTTTGAACTGACACACACACACACCCAATTTTTGTCCACTTTTTTGGCAATTAGGCTTATCCAACGATGGGATTAGCCTAGCATTCACATCAATTACATGCAAGGATTCAAAATTCATGTAATCACTCAAAATGATATTAGAGTGACCATCTAGTTGGTAAGGTGAGTCTTTTGTTAATGTTGACAAAGTCATACATTTAAACTATTGGATGAAGAATAAAGAAACCGATTTTGAAAAACTCTAATTTATATGGTTGTTAACATTAATTAACGCTCTGTGATCACGTAAAATTTTGGGTAACCACATAAATATTGAATCAAAGATTACATGATTGCACATTCACATATCATCAATTTGTTCAAATTCTATGCATGCACATACTCAAGATTAAGTACGCACACACACTTGAATTTTATGACAATTTCTTCCCTCTTTGGTGCATTACATACACAATGATCTTTATGCACACACATGAATTTTTGTTGAAAATTAAGCATTATCTTGACACACACAAGGTTCATTAATCAAAATTGACCATTAATTTCATTCCAAGTGAAGCGAATAAGGTGTAAAGTATAGGTCAATTGATTTACACACCTAATTTTAGTAAATAATCAACACACATTGAAACACATTAATCAATCAAGAATTATTGACATGAGCAAGTGAGTGCACTTGCATCATTATTACACTCCAAGCTATTCCTTTGGTATTTGCTCCACGCGAAGACACATCATTGC
This sequence comes from Adiantum capillus-veneris, assembly GCF_014529385.1. NCBI lineage: Eukaryota > Viridiplantae > Streptophyta > Polypodiopsida > Polypodiales > Pteridaceae > Adiantum > Adiantum capillus-veneris. Next base: position 56,709,730 of record NC_140933.1, on the reverse strand, counting down.
ACACACATGTGTGTGCATCTCCAATTTAGCCCAAAATTTGACCAATTAATGGCCAAAAATCAACAAATCAAGCATGGATTAGCACAAAGAAACTTGATAAAAGTGTTGATTCCACCTCTTATAAGAGAATTGAACATACATTACACATCAAATGTTAGCGGTTAGGTTATCAAATTTAGTCAAAAATTAGTAAAAGTTAATATGGAATTAGTACAATTAGCATGGAAATGAAGTGAAATTAGTAATAATTAGTGATAATTATTGAAATTGGGATGAAATTAAGGGTTTGGAGTATTCATAACTCAAAAATTATCTTCAATTACTTTCACAAACATCATAAAATCACACTAATTTGCGTTACACGCACTCATAAACGGATGAAATTAGTAGTGAAATTACTCTATTCTAAACATCCTCTACTCACTAGCTTAGGTTATTGATCCCCAACAATGGCGCCAAATGTTGGGATCATTTTAGCATCACCTAATCACAACCCAAGGCCAAAAAAATCATCAATCTATGGATCGAGAACCCGGATAGAACTTGGAGGCATGAGCATCATTCGATATATTGGATGAGAGGATTCAAGAGAATGCTCTTCCAATGCAATAGAGATTATCCATGAAGCACTAACTCTATTCACATCATAATCATCAATCAAGCATCACCTATACACATTAAGCCCACCAAAGTCCAATTTGCCATAGACTTGAATCTCAAAGCACTCTCTTGACAAGCACACACTAATTGCATTGATGTTGGCCTGTCCAATCACCACATGTCAATCAAGGTACTTAATCAAAAGCTACACACACAAGGTTGAATGGTGCTTGAGTACATTAAACCCATCCGCACATTAGCAAACAATAGAGCACATACTCCAATCACAAGATTAAGAACCCACTTAATCAACCTACTTAGAGAGACGTTGAATATGACAAATTGAGTTCTCATAGAATGATAGGAGTGGTCAATAAGCAAGAAGTCGTCACCACACACTCAAACGTAGAATAATGAGCAGGTGAAACTACTTCATGACATAATGGAATATAGAAGAATTAAAACTAATGAAGAAATTAGAGACTAGATTAATCAAGAAGTGCTTCTCTAACTACAAAGGATTATCACTAGCCTTCTAAGCATGGGCATTAAGCTCAAGGCTAGGCCATCCAAGACCACTACAGAGAGAGCTCTCAAGAATGACTACTCAAGAATGGATCCTCAAGAATCAATCCTCTTTGCATAAAAGGCTTTCTTATAAAGGCATGCACCACAAGCCTTCCTACTATGGGATCATGTTGAGCCCTCTATCATATACAATTTGGAACTACCAAATGAGCCCAAGACTTTATACAATTTGAATAGGAAATATTGTGCGCATACCTAGCTTGATGCATAATTGGTTTCGCATATGTTAGCCGCTGTTAACAGTAACCTTTCCCCTTTCCTTTTAATTTTATAAGCCCTCACAATTGATTTGAGTTGTAGTGTTTTTTGAAGTTGTTTCCTTTCCTTCTTTCTTTCTTTTCCATAATCACAATTGTGAGTTGAGAAATATTATACTAACTTAAAAAGAATAAATTGCCCTCAAGCAGCACTACATGTGCCTTGGGGAGGCAAGGGTTCCAACACATGCTTGTACACAAACATAAAACTAGCGATGAAAAACCTACCTTCTCAAGTGTTCTACACAACTCAATGCATGAGCCCATTCTTCATCCTTGTCCGTTGACCCTCTTCTTGCTCCAGCACCATGGATGAGATTAGTGCTCATGTGCACGATATTATCAAAACGGGCCACATCTAGTTTGGCCTCAAAAACTTGAAGGTTGTTAGACTTCTAGACCTGGTTCAAGTAGAAAAATTGAGTAGTTTAAGTGCACACCAAGATGGCCAGGTTTTGGATTCTACGCCCTCCTAATATCAGAGGTTATCATAGTAAAGAAGATGATCTTCCAAGTCCTCGGTACCCATTTGCAAACCGTGGCAGCCAGCCCCCATGAAGTAGGGCAATTGAACAAAAGATGAAGGGGATCTTCAGAGGTTGACCTACAACCAGAGCAGGTGTCAGAACTAAGCTTTCTAGCACGCACCTTGATCCTAGCAGTCAAGACTCCTAGAGCACCTTCCATAAGAATACCTTCATTATGGTGGATATTTAGTCTTGCAAACGGCCTTAATACTATGTTTCCAATGCTCTTCTGACAAGTCTTTCTTCTAGATTTTGGTGAGTGGGTCGAATCAATCTGCTTTGTAAATTAGCACATTATAGGTACTCTAGGTCTTGGGCAACAATAATGCTCTATCTTTCGACCAATGCCAATCTCTTCAATAAATATATGATCCATTGACACGTGGAGGTGAGGTTGTAAGCACTTCCAAGAGTCTACCGATGAGAAGCCTTTTGTACATACTCAAGTTATGTTGTATCATTACGAACTCCACATCCTTCTAGCCCAAGTTTTTGTCCTCCCAAAGATGACATAGTTTAGAGATACCTTTGTTGTTCACCATGCATGCAACTTCCCTCCAGAAGTGGTCTAAAGAACCCTTTCAAAGTATGGGGAGCTAGGGGGACCAATTGAGAAATGTCCCTCAAGTTCTCCCCCCACTCTAGCATAGAAGCTGCTTTGTTGAACTTTCGTGCAAGCTCCCCTATGTAGCCACCAAGCTTCAAGAGTGTCCAAGAGAGCACCAAGATCTTGTCATGCACTGTGGCTTCATCCAAATTCCCCCTTTCAAGACAAGCTTTGCTTCATTAATCATATCGGAGACCATAATAGCAAATTTATCCTTTTGGTCTACCAACGAGGTCATGAGTTTGGCACACAAATATTTTGCATGTACGAATTCCAATAGTCCCAATTCCACCTCGATTCTTGGTCTTGCTACCCAATCCCATCTCCCCCATTGGCAAGGGGTTGAGGTTTTTGTGTTTCTTTTCCACAAGAACTGTTTGATAAGCTTTAGCTATTCTTTCCAATTGGATTAGATCAATTTTAGCAACCGTGAAACAAATGAGATATACGAGATCATGAAAGAATTGATCACCATGACTCTGCTATGAAAGGGGAGGAGCACAAACTTCCACCTTCTTGTTTTGCTATTTATTTTGGTCGCAATTCTTTTTATCTTGGATGCCCACACCAAGTGGAGTGCCCAAGTGCCTTAACACAGTGCCCTTACTTATTACTTCTCTTGACCATTCCATTGGGTCAAACAAGTCACTTTCTGAAAGAGAAATCAATCTTGATTTCTCAATACTGCACATTGAGTCAAAGCAGAAGCAAACAACTGCACAATCTCGAGGGCTCTTCTTATCACTTTTGAGTTGATTTTGAGAACGAGCAAAGAGTCATCTGCAAACATCTTAGCAAGTAGTTGTTTTCCTCTAGGAAGTGACATACCTTGAATTTCTCCTTTCCTCGCACTGTCCTCAAGAGCGGTCACCAAAGGTGAGAGCCGATTGCAAAAAGCAGCAGACCAAGTGGGCAACCTTGCTTGATCAAATGCTTGACTTCAAACCCTCCCACTACCTTGTTGTGAAGAGAAGCTCAGAGTAACTTCCTTCCCTGAGCGTGCAAAGCCAAAGCCCGCAGCCTTCATGATAGCCTCGATGTGATACTACGAGATTCTGTGTAGGTCTTATCTAGGTAAAGTTGGAGGGGTATACATTCTTCTTCTGTGTTAGAGGCGTATGCAATGCCAATCATGGCAGCGAGAATGTTGTCAAAAATTGATCGTCCTTTGATGAATTCGTGTTGGTGGGGGGTGATGATTCTGTTCAAGGTTGAAGCCAGTCTTAGCACAATCACCTTAGGAATGATCTTGTATGCAACTATCATCATGGAGATAGGCTACCATTGCTTTAGCAGCGAACAACAAACCAACTTGGGTATAGGTTTGATCAGCCCTGTTTTAAGGCTTGCATCCAATTGCCCCTCCAAAAGCACTCTGTTAGCTAGTTGTGCTATCGGTATTTTGAGACCCTCCCATAATTCTATGAAAAATTTGGCACTGAGTCCATCCCACCCCGGGGACTTTTCCTTCCCCATTGCTTGCAAGGCAAGCCAACATTCATCGATAGAGATTGGTCTCTCTAATGCTTTTTCTTTAGTAGGGAGTATATCACATTTAACCGTACCAAGAAGATGGGTGTTGGCCTTCTCGACCCCATGAGTAGAGGCATCCGGTTGACCAGTAATTTGACCAAGATGGTCAAGCATGATTTTTTCCATAAGGTTCTGGTCTTGTACTTTGTTTCCCCTCTTGTTGGTGATTGATGTGATAGAGTCCCTTCTTCTTTTGACTTTGAGAGCTCTAAAGAAATGAGCTTGGTTGGCAGGTTTAGGTTTGAGGGCAAGCTCTCTGGCCAACAATCGGGTCTTATTGATCTCCTCAGCTTGAAAATCAGTGAGATACGTTCTGGCCTCAAGCCATCTTTTGTGCTCTTTCTCACTAGCTCTTTCTTCTTGCTTTCTTTTGGAGAGATCCTCTACTTCGTCCTTTAGTGCCCGGTTTGCAATCTCTCGAGCCTTTTTCACTTTAAGCCCCGCACGTTTTATTTACTGATTGGATTCTATGCACCAAGGAAGGCCAGGCTTGAGGGTCAGTTGCTTCCACATCCTACCTTAGCTTGCCAAGAGACGACTTGGATAGGAATCTAAAATGAGAGTCCTTAAAGAGATGAGTCCTTGAGACTAATTTCTTCTTCTTTCCCTCCGAGGAGCAAGCGTCATTACTAGCTCTAACTATGCAAAGCTTTAGGGGAAATTGATCAGACATGCTCTTGGAGGTATCAACACATAATAGCACAAAGGGGTATCAATTCCACCTGATGAGAGATGTAGCACTTGTCGAGACAAGACAATGTATTGGCATACTGAAGGCTTTTGTATGTCATACTAGGAGAGCTACTCGAAGGACTTGCATTGCACAAATCAAGCATCACCCATTTCTCATAGAATTCTTGCCATTTGGAATTTTTAGAGCGAGCGAATAGGCTAGCGGACCCTGTCTTATCCTTCAAGCTTCCACCATGTTGAAATCACCCATGATACACCAGTTGCCTTTGAGAGGCTGCTCCTTGAGATCCACCTAGAGTTTGGCTCTCCCCTTGGCATCAAAGGGAGCATATATGTTGATAATGGTGAAGGATTGTCCTACCACTTGACCCTTACCTCGTGGACTCTCCTTGAGGCATGGTTAAACACGACCTGTGGCTCCAATTCCCTATCAAAGATGGAGAGCACCCCAATATGCCCCAAGTTGCAATTGTTGTAATACACCAACTTATTCCCTATTGCCTGCTTCCTACACAATAGGAAGCGCCAAGATGGTTCTCTTGAATTAGCCAATAGTTCGTAGCTGCTTTTTTGCACTTCTCCCAAAAGAGAGTTAGTTTCTTTGCAGACTTTATACCCTTCACATTCCAAGACTGAATATTTAAGGCCTCCATTAAGTTGAGAGTGGGACAAACTCCTCTATGTCTGGAAAACTATGCCTAGCCACCTCTCTTTTGTTCTCCTCCTCCACCACAGTCAGACGAGGAGAGGATAGCTCTGAGGTAACAAACCCCTTTGGATCCCTATCCATCAGCACCTCAAAGAAATTATCCAGATTGATGTGGGATTCCTGCAAATATGGAGGGTTCTCCTTGAGGTGGAAGTTGCTCCGTGCCAAAGTTTCTTCTCTCTTGCACATCATCACCGAGATTTGCTGCCAGCCCTCCTCCATTGCCTTGGGGGTCGAGGGCAAGGCAATTTTTTGGCAAGGCTTCATGGGAGGTTTGAACACATGAAATTAGGCAAAATGAAAATTTGGTGTGGCTTGGTTGTTGATACCCTTAGGGCTCAGCTCAGTAATTGAATGTTCTTTGGGAATGTTTTTATGAGTGCCCACCTTGTCAGACTGGAGCACTTTATTATCTTTGCTGCTCCCACCTTCCCCTTGCTTTGCAGCTTCAGCTTCCATGCTGGATACTGGTGATTCTTTGATTGAGGACCCTGGTGCCTGTTGAGCTCTAACCTGTTTAGCTTCCTTATTACTATTCATATGGCAGTCTCTAGCAAAGTGGCCAAACCCATTTCACTTAAATCATGCTCCAAAAAACGTATCAAGTCTAAGAGGGATGACTTTCAGCCCTACACCTACATTAATTACCATGCTCTTTGGAGGGGGTTTACGTACATCCTAGCAAATGCACACTCTATTCGCCACGGTCCCCACCTTCTTGTGCACTAGTACGAACAACAAAATTTCCAAGGTGCTTGCAAGGCCTTTGAGGTTATCGCACAACCACATTGGTAAGTTGAAAAAATCAACCCACACGGGGCAAAAATCCTTGAAGGCTTTGGGGTATTCAAAAGCCGGGTTCCATGGCAGGATACATATTGGGGAGCGATTCAAGTACAACGAGCTTTTTACTAAAATCTTGCTAGTTACAACAGGGTCCTTGAACCTAACATTGAAAAACCCTTTGGTTATATATTGGATTCAATCGATCGTTTTGCCCTAGCTTAGGACTGTTGTCAGACTAGACATCCATCTGATAAGCTCTACTTATGATGGTATTCTGCCCATAAAGCCAAATACCAATGACGAGTTGGCCATCGTAGCCAACTTCTTTTTAATCAGCACTGGCAAAACCAACATTGAACATGCATTCTCCACTTCAACCACCTGTGGTAGACTTCTCTTCAAGTCTTGGAAAGTTGTCTCCCCAATTGACGGTATGTGGTGAACCTCGCCTCGCCTAGTCCCTTTAGCAAATCTTTTAAGGTGTCCATCTTGTTGATTCTTGATGCTATCCTGCTCACCTCCATTGGGACCGAACAATTGGGCCTCCAGTTGAAGGTTCGTGGATGTTCTCGCTCCCCGGCCACCGCCTTCGCATACGAGGCGGTGACGAGTTCACCATTAGCTTCCAAGGTTGATTAGCCCTTGTCGCGGATTCCCAATGTGCAAGCAGCACCCTAGAGCTCAAAATCAAGTACCAAGAAAGGTAAAGATGCCTACACGAAGTCACGTTGAAGATGGGTAGGCCTATTTAACTTACCATGGAGGAGAAACTAAAATAGAAGCGCATAATATGAGACCCAAGCCTCGTGCAGGAGAGAGTGCACCTGACGAGGATCGGGTGGGGACAAAACAGGAGTGCAAAGGGGCCGACGGGAGCCTGCTTGCGGTGGAGCTATTCTTAAAAGGGAGCTATGCACAACATAGCTGAGCAAACAAAAAACGCATAGACAGCAGAGCTGAGACCGTCCCACCCTGTCAAGTTGAATCAAGGAAAAACTGCAAGAAGTCTAGCAGATCACTCACCTGCGGCACACACGAGCTGTCTCAGCAAGAAACCAACATACCCTCACTCGCCATTGCTAAATAGATTTCTTTCCTTTCCTTTCCTTCTTCTCATGAAATGGATTTTTGTAGAACAAAAAGGTTTTATTTGAGATAGAAACATCAGGGAAGTTGTAACTGCTATATGGGAAGGAATCGAATGGGCTCAAGAATTTAATCAAGATTATGTCTTTGTCAAAGTAGATTTTGACAAAGCCTATGACAGGCTAGAATGGTCATTTATCATACAAAGCATGAAGAAAGTGGGCTTCAGATTTGTTCTTCTGAATTTTACAAGGACCTTATTTGGAAATGCCTGAGCAAGGATAGCCTTCAACGGGCTTCTTTTCAATTATTTCTCTCTCAATCACTCAGTCAGACAAGGTTTCCCCCTCCTTTCTTGTTTGCCATAGTTGTGGATGGCCTTAATTGTACGGTTTTAAGAACAGAATGCAGGAGGGTAAGATCAAAGGCATCAAAATTCCAGATGCAATAACTCAACAATGTCTATCCCATTTTGTCGACAACACTAGTTTGCTTTTCTCTCTAACGAGGAGGAAACATTATGGGAATTTTGGGACTGTTCTGGGATTTTTTGCTCAGCTTTAGGCTCCAAAACCAATCACTATAAAACAAAAGTGAGACAAGGTGACATCCCTCTTTTGCAATGGCTATTGGCCTTTGGTTGCAAGCTCTTGGATGCAGGTGTTTCATTTAGGTTGTTGGGGATTCCTATGGCCTTTGGGATCACACTCAAGGAGCAGTGGAACTAGATTATTTAGAAATTGCAGTCTAAAGTCACGAAGTGGACATGATTTCAAGGGTCCCTTATGGCAAGTGTCATGGTCATTAATCATTTTTTGACTACCTATATTGTTTTCTTTCTATCCTACTAGCATCCCCCCAACTCCCATCTAAAGAAGATTACCAAAATTTGCAGAACTTTTCTCTGGTTGAGGGATCCCTACATCTAGAAAAGTGCTAAATTCAAGTGGTCAATATATTGTCTACCTAGAGACAAAGGTGGGTTGGGCATCATAGAAATCTTCAATCTGGCTGACAAAATGGATCTCAAAACCATCTCCAAGGCCCTGACAGAACCCAAGGTAGAGTGGTCCCACCTGCTATTTAGGAATCTCGCAAGACTCCACATGACCCAAGCCCGAGGTTGAAAAGACATTCCCTAGGTCACTGTCTTCTTCAGTTGTCACCAGTTCATAGCCTCAGGATCTGAAGTGTTCAAATCTCTTTGGGCAGCATGGAAAAAATAGACGAGTATGCTCATACCTAATTGAAAGTTAAAGATTCTTGTCCTTAATGACTCCATGTGGTGGTCTAAGTTCTCCTTGCCAAATATGGACATCGATCACTATAGAATGGATCTTACCCTCCATAACAAAGGTGTCACAACATGGGGAAATATTTGGGATCCCCCTACTCAAGAGTGGTTGTCCGATTTGGACCTTTCTCTCACATACAATTTAAGAACTTGGGAAATCAACTTCTTGAGAAGAAGATGTTATATGTTTCCTGAAGGGTTGTTACGGACGTTGAATTTCTCCCCCACGTTAATTCTTTGATGTTCTTTGGCAAGGGGGATTCAAGCTCTCTCAACCCCAGCCATGGATACCCCCCCCCCCCCCCCCTCCTCCCCACTCCCACCCTTGAATGTATCTCTTAATATGAAATGGAATCTCACTCTAGATAGGAGACAATGGAACTTCAAGTTCAAGTCCCTATGGTCTAAAGCTTCCTCCCCAAAGAAATCGACCCTGTTGTGGTTGATTCTTCACAAAAGACATATGGACATACAAAAGATTATTACAGATAGGACTTGGTTCAGGGTATGTCAATAGATGCAATAAGAAAATTGAGGATCTGGATCATTTGCTCATCAATTGTTCTTATAGCCAACCCTTCTTGGCCCTTGTAATCCAAAACATAAACACCACTATCACTTGGAAACACCTTCTACTCGAGACAGACCATGTGTGATCATAAATGTCTGGAACCACGTCAGGACTGAGTTTATGTGGTCTATTTTGTGACAGAAGTATTTGGTTGTGTGAAGGTGCTTGTCAGGTTTCTTCCCTGAGAAAATTTTTGTATGATATTCACTTACAAGCTCAAGAGATGACGATGATAGCCGCTTTTGGCTATCCAAAATTGCCATTGTGAGATACCCCACCCTACCAAAATCACTTCAACACTGTGGCTATCCTCACCTTTTCACTGTACATAGGCGTGTGTGAGTTAGGGGACTTTCCTCATAACTCCTTAAAAACTCTCAATTAGCTAATCATTGGCTAGTTGAGCAATATATATATATATATATATATATATATATATATATATATATTATGGCATTTTTGTGTGTAGATATTTCATTTTATATAGGGCCTAAATATAGGGATTTTCTATAATTATTTTTTGTATTTATTTGAATATGTATGCGTAGGTGTGTGTTATTTACTTAAGTATGCTATGTACATTTACTCACCATTACCATGATCTTTCTTACCATGTATTCGTTAAAAATTCATTTCATGCAAGCTTCTCTTACTTTTGGTGTGAATCCACTCCAAGGAAAAACCTCAAAAAATTACCTTTCACCATCAGTCATTGCCTTTCACTAAATTCTTATTTTCTACAGCTATTTTTTCTTATCTCTTGTAAACAAATATACATCAATTAAAAAAAATGAGGGTCCCTTCATTTGATTTCTTATATTATCGTATATTTATTTTTTATATATAGATAACAGTATTTTAGATTCCATGAAGTGTTTATATATACTAGCCTGTATTTTTCCATCATAACCATATATTATATTTATGCATAATCCATAACCTTGCATGTTTTCAAACCCCTAAGGATCTATTACGTCATGCTCGCATGCAAGGAGGGGCTTAACTTTGGACCCTTATGAAAATTCACCAAAAGGAGCCACTGACAGTATTTTTTGTGAAGAAAAAAAGGCATTTTGGTGGGATTTTTTTATATCCATCTCCACTCCAAGTTTTAAGCGGTTATTAAAAGATAAAATGTGAAAAAAGAGATTACTAATCACCTCAAAAACTTGATAATTTTTGGAGCTACCCCCGCTGATGAGATAGGATTTTTTTGGTGGACCTAGTCTGCCCACTTTTTCACAAGTAGCCCATAGTCTTCTCTCACCTCCTTTCCTACTTCCACGCACACACACACACATACACACACACACACACTCATTTATCTCTATTCCACACTCAAACCTGCAACTTCCATGGTTTTCTCTCACCTTCTTCACCATTAGCCTCCCCTCTCACACACATAGCTCTCTTTTAAATCTCTATCTACATCCACCATCTCCATATCTCTCTCTATTACTCCCATATTACAATTTTATTCTACCCTTTCAAGAATGCATAAAAAATCAGTAACCTTACCATACTTAATCTCTACAGCATGGAGTTTTTTAATCAACAAAACCCTCATTGCCTTATGGTGATTCAACTACGGTGGCAGCATGAAAAGAAGACGAAGAAGAACAACGGTCACTGTCGACAATCTACGCACAAGTGAGTCCAAGATTCCTCAAGGACTCACCATCTCAAGGGTACACCCATCTCATTCACCCCTCTTTTCTCATCCTTCAAGTCATTTTACTTGTTGTAAATATATACTAACTTTTTCTAGTGATTGCTACTAGCACTAACTTCTAACCTACTAACACAAATACCCATTAATCCAACTCTAAAAAGCACCTTCCCTCAAGACATGTACAGATAGTAAAAACTCTCTCTCTCTCTCTCTCTCTCTCTCTCTCTCTCTCTCTCTCTCTCTCTCTCTCTCCCCTTTTCGTAAAACTGTACTTTCACCTTATCTACCATCACTAATGCGCTCTCTTGATACCACATCCGTGACTCAAGCAGACCAAGAAGGCCCTCAATGTTTTGATATTTTAAAAAAATCATAATCTTCATTTGTTAGCTTGTAAATTAAGATTTCCAATAATCTTAATGAGGGGTCTCTGTTGGGTATGCAAGTCCACTTGTCCGTTGTCTAGCTCATGGGAATTACCCCTATAGCATGCAGTTCACTTTCAGTTGAAAGTCAAGTTTGCATGGAATTTTTGGCTTTATATATACATTTTAAACATGATCAAATATAAAGTAGCATGGTTTTTTACTGCTATACCGAATCTCTCTCTCTCTCTCTCTCTCTCTCTCTCTCTCTCTCTCTCTCTCTCTCTCTCTCTCTCTCTCTCTCTCTCTCTCAACTGTTGCACCACAGCATGCCTCCATAGTCTAAACTCAACACTTGGTATCAGAGCAAGGTGCTCTCGGCCTTGGCTCGACACAGTGTGGGAGCAGCCGCTTACAGAAGGAGTAAGCAACACGTCGACCTGCAGCAAATCAAGAAAAAATGCCATCAACTTGTGCACCCTGGCCTTTTGGTGAGTTTGTGACACTTCAACTACTCCTGAATCTGCTCATATAGCCTGCTGAGAACACCTTTGTCATCCATGCCATCGACAATCCTTTGCTTCGAAAATAGCCATCTTTTTGCTTGATTTCACAATCAATTTAAAGTGTCCATCTCTGACACAAAGGGGCAGTCACACCCTATTCACCCTCGACAAACTTTGATCCTCTTCTCGGTGCTCACAGTAGATAAGCCAGGTGCTTTTGGAGGCTTATGTTCAAGGTGAACCTGTTGTAAATGAGTATTGAATGAATGCAGTTGCAGCCACCTCTTTAAAGCGGTCCTAAAGGTTTAAACTGAGAATTTTCCAACGAGCGGTAGTAACATCAACCCGTTGAGAGAACCCTCAGAATATCACCACCTCTCAAAACATTACAAGCTTCTAAAGCTTTCGACATGGCGTCGAAAGTTGAAAAATATAACGGGACCATTTTCCACACTTGGCAGATCAAAGTTAAAGATTACCTGATGTGGAAAAACCTATGGAATGTGGTCAAGCCTCTCATAGCCAACAAAGCAGGCACTACAGCTGCAGTAACTCGAGCCCTCTCTACTAAGCAACAGACAAAAGACGAACAAGCTTTTGGTATCATTCTAACTTCCCTAGACGACGACTTTATTCATTATTTGGATGATGTTGATTCTTCAAGCGCTGCCTGGATAGAGTTAGAGAAGCTTTTTGGTGCCAAAGCTAAGTATTCCAAAATGAGTTTAAAAATGGAATTTATATTCTATTCACATGCGTGAAGACGAAAACATTGCAGATTTAGCTAATAGATTCAAGAGCATCAAAACAGAGCTAGTTTATGTTGAATCCCCTGTGCTAGATGAAGATCTGATAGCCGTTTTTTTGAATAGTCTACCAGTAAAATTTCCGTCAAATTGTCACTATTTTTAAAGAGAATGATCCTCTGCCTTCTTTGGATGGTATTGTTAACTCATTGAAGGAATAAGACAAACGAGTACCACGAATCAGCTCTTTCGTACCAACTGCATATGTAGCCCGTGGTTGCACTTCAATTTCCAATTCCACTAGGTCTACTACCAGCACTAGACCTTGTGCTATATGTGGACGCAGCAATCTTCAAACCAAGTATTTTTTCAGCAAAAATCCTTGCACCCACTGTGGAAAGACTAATCATCCATCGGACAAATGATTTAAGAAGAACAAGCGACATATCAATATGGTTGAGGGTGATGAAGATGATGCAGCACCAATGCTTTTCATAAACAGTGATGTCATGTAGTTTGTTTTCTCTTTAGTCTGTCTTTATGTTTCCATTATGTCAATTATTTCTCAATAATTGTATGGGTTATAGACACTGCCATAAAAATATAGTGGTAAGCCCACCCTTTTGTTGTTTGGTCGAGTTTTGTTATGTCTCACACTGATAGTTGTTTGAGGGAAATACACACACACACCTATGCTATTGTAAAGGGGGGGACTTCTACTCATGGTTTCAGTCGAATGAACTCTGCCATGGTCTGTCTCAAGTCCATTGTCAGTGGTTTGGGCTTGAGGGGGGGTTGTTGGGTATGCAAGCCCACTTGTCCGTTGTCTAGATCATGGAGCTCAAACCACTATTGTACATTCTCTTCCACTATCAACAATTGAGGTTTTGGTACTTCAAAGGCGTGTCTTGGTTTTAAAGTTGTCGTCCTTTCACTTGTGTTACGTGGTTTGGTGGAAGCAAGGTGACTAGTATCTTTTAAATTTCATCATTTGAGCTTGTTTGAGAAAGGCATTAGTGTGTTTCCGTTGCCAAGTTCCTTGTTCATTGTAAGAGGGTTTTGTGGTGAGAGGTTTTCCACACCCTAAGACGATGTATGTGCGCTAGCAATTTTTACCATTCACTAATTGCTGGTTTAGTTTATGCAAGCTCTGTGATAGTATACAACCTTACCTTGCAATTTTCCAATCAGGTATTTGCACAAACTCCATTACTCTCTCTCTTTCTTCCTTGTGATCTGATTCTCTCTTGCTCCATTTGGTGTGTCTCTTGGTGTGAGATTCTTTGTGTGTGTTTTCTAGCACATCCTCTTGGTCGTGACAAGATCTCTCTTGCGTCGTAGTTTGCTTCCCATAACTAGGTGTTACCCCTTCACTTGTCAGGTTGTGGGTTTGTTGTTGTTGTTTCTTGCTTGTAGTTTTCCCGGCCCCAATTGAGTAGTAGGGGAGCCTTGACGGGTGTTTAGAGGTCTCCTTTCTTGTTGCCTGCCTTGGACCGCCTCAATTTTGGTGCCCCCACTGAGGACGGCTTGTGTACGTTTTTGAGTAGGTTCAACCTTTAGAATAGTCATGTAGTCTACATGAATCATGAGAATTTGTATGATCCTTTCATTCCCACTGCAAGGAAAAAGGTTACACATTATTTTTAGTACTAAGTTGCAATTTCAACGTGTAATTTGTAGAATTTTGGGACCTCTTAAGTTAGCCAAGATAAATGCTTCACTAAATCCTTTTATTTTGCCTCTTATTAGGTAGGATATTAGTTTGGACGTCTATATTTTTGTTTTCTTTTAAGCATTAGGTAATGCATAGACCATAGATAATGGCCTCGGAATAGAGTTTTTTCCCTTTCATTTCACTCCATACATTAGAATAAACGTTGCAATTAGTAGAAAGATCCATTTTCAACAACATATGGTGTTCATGTTTGTTGCCCAAAGAGTATGAGAAATTATTGCGTCACCAAACCGAATCATCCTACCTCTTTTTGACTATCATGCATCCTCTAACGTGCATGTCTTCATCTTGTTCTAGTACAACTTAGCAAACTAGTTCAAGTGCATAGTTAATTTCAAGACTTAGTGTGGTTAATTGCATGTCACAAGCAAAAATTATTGTTTGGAACTAGCCTTCGTGTGGTTCTAGCATATAGAGACTGTGACACACTATACCTTTGAGAATATCCCAATCTTCTTTGGGAATTTAGAAGAAGATGTTGATGATTTACTTGCTTATTTTAAAATGGTTTGTCATATCCTTGGCAAAAGAGATGACATTGAAAGAGGGGATTTTCTATTGCTATGCCTTAGAGGCAACACTCAGAAATGGTTTTGGAGTATGTCTTCTCAGATTGAAGATGAATATACCCAAATTTCCAAAGCTTTGAAGACTAGATTCTCTAAAGTTCCAAAAGTGAAGAAAGCATGGGCTTCATTGAGGAGACTTCAACAACATCATGAAGACTACTATGCTTATGAGAATGCTTTTTCTTGTCAATGTGCAAGATGTGAATTTAATTCTAAAATTCCAAATTATGTAAAAATGGATCAATTTATTTCGGTTTTGTCTCCTTTCCTAACGACTAAGGCTACTTGTAGTGGACCCTCTACCTTTGAAGAAGCAATATCTATTGCCCGAAGAAAGTTTCACAAGTATTTCTACATCAAAAATGGTTTCCATCATGCCGGAAGAACTGAGTGTTTCTATCAAGGAACCACCTCCTTTTCCATACTTCTCTTCTTCTACTCCGACAAATGTTGAGGATGATGTTTACATGCCAACTGATTATTCAAGTACCTAAAGTGTGTGGCCGAGATTCAAATGTGGCATCTCTTTCTTCTACCTTTATCACAAGCATGCAAAATATGACATAGGATATCTCAAATGGCATTGATGATGATTCAATAATGGATACGTCCTACCTTTTGGAGGGTCAATTTCTAGTCAGAGCAGAGGAAGCTTTTGTGCAATGTAACTCTATGGAGAATGAAGACCTTAAAGGTAACTCTAATCCTAGGGGAAGTTATCATGAGAATGTGTATTGTTTAAAAGAAGAGAGTGAAGAAGAAGAGAAAATCATAGGCGGGGAGATCATGGACTACATTGATCATAGGGAGAATATTGTGGACATAGACTGCCTACTTCAAAACACAGTGGAAGAGTGTAAATCAGATTCATGTGATGATAATCTTCAAGAAGTGTTTGAGGATGTTGAAAAGCATTGGTATCACGCATGTATGTTAAGAATGGAGGAACCTATCATGCAAGAGGCCAAATTTTTCACAAAATCAAAAAGTAATCCATCAACCTTTGAAGTGGTACAATGTAAGGAGTTCCAACCTTGCCAAGGGGGATCTTAGAAGTGGATGAAGAACATGGGAGAGTAGAAAAAAACAAGATCATAAAAGGAAACTATCAAATGTGTATCATTCTCTTCAATGGTGGGTGGCTTGGCATTCATGGGACAATCTCCTAGCAGTAAAATCCCATCTTTTGAAGCTCCAAACAACTTCACACTGGGTTTCATCTCTTCACAATCAAACTCTCCTCTCTTTGCATATGCCTTTCATCCTAGGCATTGTACCCTCTTAAGTTTTGGAGAATATGAACACTTAGTGATTGATATCTAATGCGTCCAAACCTTCTACATTTGGTTCTTTGGTGTATGGAGGTTTCACATTGTGATGCTTTTGATTTTCTTCATAGATGAAAAATGTACAGATTGCTACATGTGGATCTTGTGTAAATCCTTGCCAAAATCTATTCTCTTTCAAGGTGTTAGAAGTAATAGAAACCTTGGTCTATTGTCTACTTATGTGGTAAATGTTTGGCAGCACCTTCCGATAGTAGCTGGAGGCATGGATCAACCTTTCCTAACATGGAATTTTTTACTTGATGGCCTACCAGGTTGAACGACTTTTATGAGCTACAGTTCAAAGATTTTCTCATACAAGCTCTTGAAGATCGTAGCAGATGCATCAACTTTACACAAGAGGAAGAGCAATTTGTCTTTTATATCACACTTATAACTTGGTGGAAGCAATGATGGACATCAATAAGAGCTACAATTTGTTCAACCAAATTCAGTAAGTGTTTCCATACCATACATTTCTCATTGAAAGAGAAAATTCAAGATCTTTGATCCTAGGGGGTGCTTATGGAAACTTTTTTGAATGGAGGAGGTTTACTTAACCACTTCATTACATCATGCTATTGGCTTTGGAGAGAACCTTTCACATCACACAAGGTTTTCTAATTATACAACGAAGGTCATTCAGGAAATATGGAAGCAAACAAAGACAGACGTTACAAGATCTACATGCTATAGATGTGTGAATAATCAATTGGATAAATGGTACATAAATGTACCATTATCTGGGGGGGGCTATTGATAGCCACTTTTCGGCTATCCAAAATTTCCATTGTGAGATACCTCACCCTATCAAAATCACTCAAACACTATGGCTATCCTCACCCTTTCACTGTATATAGACGTGTGTGAGTCCCTATAACTCCTTAGAAACCCTCAATTAGCTAGTCATTGGGCTAGTTGAGCTATATATATATATATATATATATATAGTATGGCCTTTTTGTGTGTAAATATTTCATTATATATAAGGCCTAAATATAAGGACTTTTTATAATTATTTTTTTGTATTTATTGAAATATGTATGCATAGATGAGTGTTATTTACCTAAGTATGCTATGTATATTTACTCACCATTACCATGATTTTTCTTACCATGTATTCTATAAAAAATCATTTCATACAAGCTTCTCTTAGTTTTGGTGTGAATCCACTCCAAGGAAAAACCTCAAAAAAATACCTTTCACCATCATTCATTGCCCTTCACTAAATTCCTCCTTTCTATAGCTATTTTTTCTTATCTCTTGTAAATTAATATACATCAATAAAAAACAAATGAGGTCCCCGTCATTTGATTCCCTATGTCTTCATATATTTATTTTTTATATATAGCTAACACTATTCTAGATTCCATGAATTGTTTATATATACTATCCTATTTTTTTATCATATCCATATATTATACTTATGCTTAATCCACAACCATGCATATTTTCAAACCCCTAAGAACCTATTATCTCATACAAGGAGGTTCTTACCCTTGGAGCCTTATGCAAATTCAACAAAAGTGGGGCCACTGAAGACATGTGTTGTGAAGAAAAGTAGGCATTTTATTGGGATTTTTTATATCCATCTCCAGTCCAAATTTTAAGCGGTATTTACTGGAAAAAAAATATGGAACAAGAGCTTACTAATCACCTGAAAATTTTTGATAATTTTTGGAGCTACCACGGATGAGATAGGATTTTTTTGGTGGACCGCAGTCTACACACTTTTTCACAAGTAGCCCATAGTCTTCTCTCACCTCCTTCCTACTTTCACACACACACACACACACACACACACACATTTTTCTCTATTCCTCACTCAAACCTGCAACTTCCATGGGTTTCTCTCACCTTCTTCACCATTAGCCTCTCCTCTCACACCCATAGCTCTCTTTTGAAGCTCTACCTACATCCACCATCTCCATATCTCTCTCTATTACTCCCATCTTAAAAATTTATTCTACCCTTCCAAGAATGCATAAAAAATTAGCGACCTAACCATACTTAATCTCTGCAAAATGCGGGTATTTTTATCAAAAAAAACCCTCATTGCCCTGTGGTGATTGAACTACATCGCGGAGCGCGTGAAAAGAAGAAGAGAAAGAACGGCGGTCACTTTTGACAATCTACGTATAGGTGAGTCCAAGATTCCTCAAGGATTCACCATCTCAAGGGTACATCCATCTCATTCACCCCTCTTTTCTCATCCTTCAATTCATTTTAGATGTTGTAAATATATTACTAACTTTTTCTAGTGATTGTTAATACTAACTACTAACCTACTAACACAAATACCCATTGACCCAACTCTAAAAAGCACCTTCCCTCAAGACATGTACGTATAGCAAAAACTCTCTCTCTCTCTCTCTCACTCTCTCTCTCCCTCTCCTTTTTCTTAAACTTTACTTTCACCTTATCTACCATCATTAATTGCTCTCTTGATACCACATCCGTGACTCTTCAACCTCTAAATAGGCCCCTCTCCTTGTTGTAAATTATCTCTATAGCAGTCCAATACTATAGGTGTGAGGAGAGACTTAGGTGTAGCAACCACTTTGTGAGCTTCACACTTTGTGTGAGAGAAGCTTTGATGATACACATTACAAAGTGAGAGAGTGTGAGTGCCCTATCTCAAACCACTATTATACATTCTCTTCCACTATCAACAATTGAGGTTTTGATACTTCAAAGGCGTGTCTTGGTTTAAAATTGTCATCCTTTCACTTTTGTGCTGTGTGGTTTGGTGGAAGCAAGGTGACTCGTATGTTTTAAGTTCCATTCTTTGAGCTTGTTTGAGAAAGGGGTTAGTGTGTTTTCATTGCCAAGTTTCTTGTTCATTGTAAGAGGGTTTTGTGGTGAGAGGATGCCCAAAACGTAAGACAATATGTGTGTGCTAGCTATGTTTACCATTCACTAAGTGTTGGTTTAGCTTATGCAAGCTCTGTGATAGTGTGATAGTATACAGCTTTACCTTGCAATTTGTCACAAACTCCATTCCTGTGGGATGAGTGTCTAACCTCACTCCTATCTTATTGCAGATGTAGCGAGAACCACGAATAGTGCAGAGAGGCTAAAAGAGGTTGTCAATCTCTTACAAAACAACAAACAACTCCCATCTAACTCAAGCTATACTCAAGTGACTGAAATCACCAAAAGCCAATCGCTCATCGGCAAACAAATCACATCCGTTACAGCATTAAATGACATCCAAACGTAACGAAGCTTCTAGGACATGTTTATAAGTCCTAAGAACACATGCTTATGGTCTCAAATTGCACTTTAGGTCAAGTGAAAAAATTGCGATTATTAACAACAATGGATTTTTGACCTAGTTGTTTTCGACCCAGAATGCATCTAGATGCTTAGCAATGATGCCCCAATACCCCACCTATGCTTAGTTTTTTATTTTAACACTAGAATGGTAACCTAACAGGACATTAAAGTGTCCTTTCAGGGTTTTGGAAAAAAATTCCAAAATCATAGTAGATCCACTCATTTTGAAAAATCCTTTATGAGCTTATAGTTCAATAACTACTACATATGGAAAAAATGAGAAACTTCTAATTTTTCTCATCCCTTGGTCACTGCAAGCCTCCAAAGTTGATGGACCAGTGCATTTTGCCCAAAAAATCAATTTCTTATGGTTGATTGCATATAAATAAGAGTGTGGTGATATAACCGTGCGGGTTCTTCCACTTGTTTCTGGATGAGATCAGCAAAGGTTGCCGCGGCGGTTTCCTTGGTGAGGGTACCCATCGTCTTTCTGTCTCTAGCTCTCATCGTCATCCCCTTTGTCGGCAACTTGAGAGCTTCAGCCACTATTTCTTTCGTAATGACCACTTCTACTTTCAACCCTTGCTGGTCAGTGATCTGGTTTTGTTCCATCTTCCTTGATTGTAGCCAAAAGCTCATAGGTTTTCTGGAAGTCTAAACCGCATGTCTCTTGGTTGTAGAACTCTCTGAGTCCAAGCCTTCTGTTAGCTTCTTTTGTTTCGGGCTTTGCCATGACATCATAGACCTCTTTTGGAAAAAGCTGTAGCTCTACTTGATGTCCTTCTTCACTTTTAAATCTGCCTATGAAAACTATTATGTTGTTCTCCTCAAGTTGTTCTTTCGACAGATAGGTTGCTTTGGCTATCTTTACTGAAGAGGGGTCCAGTTGGTATGGTGGCAACTCTTGCAGCTTTCCTTTTTGGGATACCCTCTTCTTGGCCTTCTTCGCAGCTTGCATTGCTTTTGTTAAGTGAATAGATTGCCAAAGTTAGAAAATTTGACAGATTCTGCTCTGAAATTTCCTTCAGTCTGAATTTGACAAATTGAGTCCAAAATGCTTCAAATCAATTTTTGAGCATGCATAGATGTATAAACATGTAAAGATCAAATTAATGAAGTCCAAGCAAAAATTTGCAACAAAGTAAATAATTGCGATTATTTACAGCTGATGATTTTTTCAGCTTTTTGCAATTTTGGCATCATAGGCTTGAAATACATATCAATTAGATACTTTGAGTGAAGTGTATGCTCATTTGAGTGCACAAAGTGAGAATGGTGCCAGATTTAGGCTTTCAGTCTTTGAAAGAGTAGATATAAAGGAATTTTGAGATTTTGAGCTCCAAATTTGTTCAAGCTTGGTTAGTGGGCTTAGGACATCATGTACTTTGGTCCCATGAGGGCAAAGTTGCAAATTTCCCCCATCTTGGCAAAAAATTAGATAATCGCGATTATTAACTTTTTCATCAAAATGAACATTTTTTGGTGCAACTTGATTCTAGGCATGATGTTGACCCATTGTATGAGATATGAAGTGATTTGGATCAAAAAATGTGACTCATAACTTAGAAATTGGTTTGAAAGGACCTCTTTGCGTTTTTTGACAATTTTCCAAGTTATCATTGATCATTTTGGCTCATACTTGAAATGTGGCATGTAATAGGTGTGTACAAGTGATAGGTGAGGTGATGCTATCATTTTCAAGCCAAAAAATTGTAAAAGTAATAATCGCGATTATTTACTACAATCAACATTTTTTTGCAAAACTTGAAAACTTTGACCTAAACATATTCTATGCACCTAAAACAAGTCCTAAATTGAATTTGGTAATGTTTCCTCTTGCCAGCATCACTTTGTGCTTTGTTGACTTTGAAATCATCAATTTTTGTGACTACATAGCGTGTGGAGTTGATTAGTCACTTTTTGAGGTTATGGACTTGTCCGCTACATAGTCCTGAAGTAACTCACCCAATTTTGGCCCATTTGGAGTCAGTTTGACCTCGTATGTCAAAGTTGACGCTTTATAGCCTTTGAGCTGTTTTCTGCTTTTCGAGGGCTTGGCTTGATTGATTTTTTTGAAACCAACCATATACATTATATATATACCCCGCATGTAAGCTGTCTGTGGAGTCAGAATCCAATTCTGGCATCTGCCAAAAACCTAGCTTTTCTACTTGGGATCCTTCTCGACCCCTGCCAAATGGTCAACTATTGATATAGAAGTGTTCTATCATCTACGGGCATGCTACAGTTCAAGTCTCGTCTGATTTGGTTGAGCTGATAGGCCGCTGTGGTCAATTTTTGGTCGTAGGTCTTCTTGCACTGCTCGGATTCTAGGGTTTTTTCCAAGGGTTTAGACTAGCTACCGGCCATACAGAATGGATCATTGATAAGTATAGAACTTACCCCTCATGTCTTGTGTTAGAGGGCGCTGAAAAGAGGCAACTATGGACTCCAGAAAAATGCACGCGAAGAGGTCGAAAAGCTCTCTCTCCAATGGCGACAAGTAGAAATGAGGTGATTCTAGACTACCTTGGGTATCTATACTCGGACTTCCCGAACCATTCTTCCCCAAAATCCCCTCTTAGTCCTACTAGGCCGTGAAATCTATGTTAGGCTCAAAAATTTCCCCGATTAGATTCCTATAGCTCATTCTGCAAGACTTCTACAAAAGTACGTCTGGCCGCCTAATTTAGGCTTTCTGCTTCCATCTGCCGATTTGATTGATTTTTTTTGTGCATGTCCACCTTGTCCTTCTGATCATCAGCGTGTCTTCAATTTTTCCATCTGAGATCTCTTGCTATTTATTATTAATTCTTGACATGTTTATTGTAAAAATCAAAGAAAATAACAAAATGCGCTAAAAAATAGTCAAGTGAAAATCCAATAATTAAGAAAATCCATTGAAAAACACAGCTTTATTGTTTTTTGCTAGATTTTTTTATTTTTAAGTCTCAATTTCAAGAAAAAAAAACACTCATCAGGGAGATATTATCAGTTAAATTCCCCTTTTGATGATTTATAAGGACATTACTAGATAATTTTGCAAAAACTCACACGTTAACATCAAGCTTTTTCCTCCCTCTTCAAACATTTTCCTTAATTACTTAGTTCCCTTCCACCCCTCCTAGATGGTGTACTCCGGGACGACTATGTGCATGGGTTGAACAATCGTGTCTATGCATAGCCTTGGTTGGCTCTACCATGCTTTGAAGATCAATGCAGTTCAAACCATTATACTGTGCAAGAGTTGGCTCTTAATTAACTCAACTGTTTCTGATGTTGAGGTTTTTTGATGTTGTCTTCCAAAGAGAAAATCTTGTAGCTTGTGTGCTCTTTGCTTGATTGTACCGTCAGGATGCTTTAGCACGTTGATTGCCTGAGCTGTTGGTAATCAGTGCAGTTCAAACCATTATACTGTGCAAGAGTTGGGTCTTAATTAACTCAACGGTTTCTGATGTTGAGGTTTTTTGATGTTGTCTTCCAAAGAGAAAATTTTGTAGCTTGTGTGCTCTTTGCTTGATTGTACTGTCAGGATGCTTTAGCACGCTGATTACCTGAGCTGTTGGTATCGATAATGGTTGTTGTCGAGCTTTTTTCCGCCATTGATATCTTGGTTTGCTTTGTGCAGAATGGTGTGATTGAGTCTTCTGAGACTTAACTCTCCATTGCTTGATTGGTTTTACAGTTTGCAAAGAAGGTAAGTGCTCCTTTTTCTTCCAAATCCATTTTGTGTTAGGTTCCTTTCTCAGAGATGCTCCTCTTTGTGTTTTGAACCTTGGAACCATCTTCAGTATAGTAGATGATGTTTTGGGCACCCAGATTTGAATCCGCTTGTCCTTAAGCTGTGCTTTTGGTATCCAAATTTTCTTGACTCTTTGCATGCTACTTGTAGCATTTTCTTGTCAATAGGATGGAGAAGATTGATTGCTTTGTGGTTTGCTCTGCTGGTAACTCCCATTCAATTCCTCGTGGCTTGGTGCAATTTGAACAATGATTTGTCCACCTTTAGGTGATAGCTTGAGCTGATTGGTATCCCAATCTGGTACTACCATGATTGTCTCATTCATGTGTTCATCTGGTAAGCATTTAAAGTGATGAGGACATGAACATCCATGTACTATCACATTTAAGTGGGAATAATTGATTGCATTTACTTGAGCTTCTGTGTTGACCAATGCATTCGTGCTATGATTGTTTAGTTGTACGTTAATATGAAGGTCCATTCCATCTAACCATTCATCATCTGTTGACACTACATCTTTCTGCAATTCCCATTGTCGGTCATCTGGCTCTAGAGTGTTGATGGGAATAGGTATTTGTTGATTCTTGAGAATAGTTATCGTTTTATCTTTCTTTACTTAGTTGTACACATTCTTTTTAACAATTCATTGGTTAGTGGCAAATTGTACTTCTTTAAACAACATCCACTAATCCAATTAGCCATTGGTTCACCATCTAGGGTGGACAACTTAACTGCTCCACTTGGAGATACATCTTCAATGATAAACGGTTCGTTTGGCTTTTTCTTAAACTTGGGAATTTGTTGCTTAAGGGATAGACTAAAACTAAGTCCCCTTTTTTAAAGATTTTTTAAATTAGATGAAAATAAAAAAACTGTTTTTATTTCCGCTTTTGTGCATAGATGTGAGCTACAACAGTTAGTCTTTGCTCATCTAGCTTCTCTAAATCTTCAAGTCTCTCTGACAATTCATGTCCAATCCACTCAAGATCCTTAGTTACCGTTATTGTTGGCAATAGAAATTCTATTGGCAGTATGGCATCAGTCCATAAACAAGGTTAAAGGATGAGCATTTAAAGCTGTTTTGAATGAAACTCAATAAGCCCAGAGAACTGCATGGAGATTCATTTCCCAATCTGTCCTTCTTGAACTAACCACTTTAGTCAATACCGAGCTAAGATATTTATTTGTATGCTCAGCTTGTTCGTTTTCTTGTGGGTGATAGGGAGATGATTTTTTATGGATGACCATAAATTTATTAAGCAAACACTCGATTACCTCATTGAGAAAATGAGCTCCCCTATCACTGATAATTATTATTGGCAGTCCATATCTTGTAAACACATACTCATATAAGAATGCGGCAGTGGTTCTCGCATCATTCCTTTCAGTTGCTTTAGCTTTGGCCCACTCTTGGTCAAATAGTCTGTAGCTATAGTGATATATTGATCTTGGGTCCTATAAGTAGGTGGCTGTATTGGCCCAACAAAATCTATACCCCATTTAGTGAAAGCTCCAGCCCCCATCATTGGTCTTAAGGGCATGCTATCTATATGGGTTGGCAATTTTTCTCTTTGACAAGCATTACACCTTTGAACATATTCTTTGGCATTAGCAAAAATTGTTGGCCACCATATGCCTACCATTAAGATCGCTCTTGCGATGGTCTCACTAGAAAAGTGACCTCCAGCTAATCCAGCATGTGCTTGTTCTATAATGGGAATATATTTGTCTTTATTTGCACAAAGATGCAGATGTTGATCCTTACCTCCCCGATACAATTGGTTTCCAATAAGATCATAATCTCTTTCTTCAGTTTCAATTGCTCTTTGATGGCGTTTACTCATATCCTCAGGAAATGTTTGGCTTGATAAGTAAGTAACTAGATAGTTACTCCACTTAGGAACAGGCGACATTTGGAACAATTTTACATGAGGTATGGGTGTTTGTTTTTTACATTGAGGACAATTTTTCACAAAAGAATGAACATCACTCCTCATAGTTGGCCAAAATACTCCAAGTCTCAAGATTCGACGCATAGTTTGATCTTCTGCAAAGTGAAGTCCTACTATGGTAATATGTGCTTGACTTAGATATTGGATTTTCTCCTCAGGATTAATGCATAAGAGCAATATTCCATCTTGGTTTCTTTTGTAGATCCTTCCAGCTAGTAATTGATACATAGTTGATTGCTCAATTAATCGGATTGTAATAGGAAGGGGTATTTGAAAACCCACTTGAGCTATGGTCCTCAATGATACCATGTTTTTTGACCATCGAGGTATCATTTCCACGGAGAGAAAATATGCATCTGGTAGATCATCGTCTACTCCTTTTGGTGGTTCTCTTGAAACAATCCTGGACAAATGATCTGCTCTTTGATGAGTAGTGCCCTTTTTTACAACTACAGTGAAATCAAGTTCCAGAAGAATGATGAACCATCTTACTATTCTTTCTGTGCTGCATGGCTTGTTGACCAAGTACAATAAGGCTTGGTGGTCCACAAAGAACACAAATTTGTTAGCTAATAGGTAATGTCTATACTTTTTTACGGCATAGATCATTCCTAGTCCTTCCGTTTCGGTGGTGGTATAATTCTTTCCTGCCATGTTCAACTATCAGGTACCATAGTAAATAGGAAAATCAATCTTCTCGTCTCTTGGTTGATCTAGTATACATCCGATGGCAAAATTGGAAGCATCTACATGTATGTGGAATATCTTATTCCAATTTGGTGCTTTCAATATTGGAGCTGAAGTAAGAGCTTGCTTAAGCTTCATGAAGGATTCCTCACACTCATCAATCCATTCGACGTGTGTAATCAAGCTATACATGGGTTTTGAAATTATAGCGTACATGTAAATAAACCGTCATTAATATCCACAATGTCCCATGAAGGCTTGAACCCCCTTGACTGTTGTCGGTCTAGGCAAATCAGCAATAACATGAATTTTGTCCATATCAGTAGCTATACCATTTTTAGACACTATATGCCAAGAATTTTTCCTTGTCTACCCATGAATGTGCACTTCTCAGGATTTAGGCAAATCCTATAAAGTCTACATTTTTTGAATACCTTTTTGAGTTGTTCAAAATGATTAGCCCAAATTGATAAATGTACACATAGATCATCCATATATACTTCCAAGAAATTCCTAAGATATTCTTTAAAAGCATGGCTCATCAATCTTTGGAAGGTGGCAGGAGCATTAGTTAACCCAAAAGGCATAACCCGATAGGCAAAAATACCCCATTCTGTTCCAAAAGAATTTTTATGCTGATCTTTTGGGTCAACCAAAAGTTGATTGTATCTCGAAAAGCCATCTAAAAAACCGTAAGCTTCTTTTCCTGCAACTCACTCTAAAACATGCTCAGTGATTGGAAGAGGAAAGTTGTCTCTAATGGTAGCTGCATTCACTTTCTTGAGATTGACACACAGTGGTAATTTTCCATTTTTCTTGGGTACTACCACAATTAAAGACACCCAATCTGTGTGTTCAATTTCATACATGAATTCAATTTCCTTTTTTCTTGGGTACTACCACAATTAGAGACACCCAATTTGTGTGTTCAATTTCATAGATGAATTTGGCCTCCTTTAGCTTTTCAATCTCTTCTTTGATCTTTTTGGCAAATGTTTCATTATATGTGTATAGACTTTGTCTACTTGGTTTCACATCATCTCTCATGGGTATGGTATGTTGATAGATTTCTGGGTCAACACCCTTGAGATCCTTATAAGACCAAGCAAAGATACCTTGGTATTCTTTCAGTAAGCTTAATAAAAGCTCTTCTTCTTCTTTCGTAAGTTCATTTGCAATGTAGGCTGGTCTAGGCTCTTCTCCTGGTTTGGACAGATCTATCTTTTTTGTGTTTTCAGGCCCTTCGTAGGACTCGCCCTGTTTTCATACTTCTCTAACTGGTTGTTCGACTATGATCTTTTGGACTTCGAGAGTGTATTTCCTGTAATGGGATGGAACACTCATTATATCTTTACCATCGTCCTCAGTGGTTTCCATTTAGGTTGTATGTATCTCCTTTAGAGCTTTTTTCAATTCTTGATATTTCTTTTTTCGTTCAACTTGTGTCATGGTTAAATCCTTGTCCTAGTTTTTAGGTTTTTTTGAGGTTTTTGGATTTTTGTTTGAAGGATATCTAGCAGTGATTTTGTCCTTGACACAATCATGTGCATCTATCTGCATCAAGAACTGTGTTCTACTAGAGAATGATCGCATAAGTCTAGCTTTCAAATTTCTAGTATCTCTTTTTCGTGTATACCATTTTTTCTTCTTAATTTCTTGTTAGGAAAGTCAAAAACCTTTTCCTCCCCTCCTTCCATGAGTAGCTTAGCTCTCACATGTTCTTTTTTTGACCCCGAATCATCTGAGGTAGCGGAGTGTTCTTCTAACTCATCTGTTGCATCATAGTAGAGGTCTGAAAAGACTTGTTAAGCTTTCATCAAGTCCTTGGGTTCCGGAATTTTGTCTTCAATGTGGAGGGTTAAGATCATTTGGATAGGAATTATATCTTAGCTGTCCTCATTGCAAAATTGAGTAGGCACAGACGTGTCTACACATACATCCATTATTGCTAAAATTTGAGTCCACTCAAATGGCTCAGACAAATGCTCTGGAAAGGGTTCAGGTACATAGGCTTCATCTGTGCAATCCCTTTCTAAGATACATTCTTCTCGTTTTAAGCTCCCGTTTTTTGAAGCTCTACACATCCAAATAGGAGTATCTATCTTCAACCAAGATGGAAGCTTAGTTTCAGCCGAAGAGACTGAATCGAATTCTTGTATGGGTGTTTTCATGACATCTCTATAAGTGTGATCTTTTAGATTAACCCTTGTTATTTATCCCACTTGCTTCAAGTACAGATAATTGTTTCCCCAATCTTAGATGAGTTGTACTTGTTGCATGAAACGTCTGTGCAATATAATTTTTTAATTGAGTTTCTTTCCAAAGTTTACTATGGAAAAAATGTGTTGATATTCAATCCCATAGGACTTCATTATCACTGTTTCAAGCAGTCCTAAAGGTCTTTTGATGTGTCCATCAACCAATTGCAATTTCATTCGAGTTTGGCTAATGGCTAGTTGTCCCTAGGATTCCCATACTGCTTTTATGGCTATGGCTATGCCTGCCCCACTATCCAATATTGCCATGGTTTCTATGTCATTGTATTTCACTGGAAGGGTTGTGTTTCCTTCTTCCCCTTCGTAGTATTCTCTCACTTTGTTCATTGGAACATATCTGATCTCCTTGTTATCCATTTTGTGTTTTAATTTTCCCAAATTTCTTGCGATTAGCCCCATTATTCCCACCTTCTCTAGAGTTTTCTGTAGATCATCTCATAAATATGGCCTAGATTTTAACAGTTCTCCTAAAGTAAGAGTGCAATGGATGGGTGTAGACATTATTGAATGAATATTGTCTACTTCTAGGGTGTGTTCCACTCTTTTTACTTGAGTGGTTTTACACACTATGGATTCATCTTCATTATCTCCCAAGTAAGAGGGTAATGTTTTCAAGGTCAATGATTTAGACATTCCTGAAGATTCAGATCTGCAAGCCTCATACAAGGATTGTATATCCATGTCCATATCAAGAGGTAGATTGTCTAGTGAAGCTCCCTCTATAGGAGCTAAATTTAGAGTTAGGCTCCCATCATTGATCTCTCTCACTTTTTCCCATAAGTGTCTTGGCCAGTCTTCTTCTACCACTACTTCAGATTTTTCTTTATTGTCTCTTACCACAAGCTCCTCAGGTTTTTCCATACTCTCGAGCTTGAAATTT
The DNA here is from genome assembly GCF_014529385.1 of Adiantum capillus-veneris. Taxonomy (NCBI): domain Eukaryota; kingdom Viridiplantae; phylum Streptophyta; class Polypodiopsida; order Polypodiales; family Pteridaceae; genus Adiantum; species Adiantum capillus-veneris. Next base: position 56,680,745 of record NC_140933.1, on the reverse strand, counting down.
TTTTTATTAGCATCTCTTGCATGATTCTTACCAAATTTTGGTAAGCTTCAAGCTTATCTGCTTCCATGTCTGGAGAAGGATAGTTTTTCCATTTGTTTTCCATGTTTTGTCCTACTTTAAGTCGCGCTTGGTAAGCTTTCAAGGCTGCATTAATAGGCTCAAAAATTTTGCCAACCAAAATTGATCCTCCAAATTTCACTGTGGTTTCCTTGATTTCGCTTCCAGTTTCTCTCACCTTTTCCTTCTTTGTCTTCTCCTCGATTTCATCCCTTTGTTTCTGTTTTCTCATCTCATACCTTTTGATTTTGCTTCTTTTGGTCTTTTGAGATGAAACTTTCGTATTTCCTGAATCATCAGAGGAGTTATTTTTCTTTTTCTTAGCCTGGGCTCTGGTGATTACCTTGATTGGAACAATTGTTTCACTCTCAGATAAGCTACTAGGTATCACTTGGACTACGTTCACTACTATTTTACCCTTGTTTAAAGTTTTTTTGGACAATCTTTTGGGAAGTGTCCTCCCTTTTTTGCAACATTGTATGCAATAAGCTTCAACTGGCTTGAGGTTCTCATCAGGCTCTGGGCATTCATTTTTCCAATGATCATCTCCACCACAATTATGACAGTTTCCAGTTCTTGGCTTAATCATGGGTCTTACTATTGGAGGTCTGACACCTTGATTAGCTACATAATACATTGGTGCAAGCTCTGGTGAAGCATAAGTCACAGGTTCTTCCATTGGTGGTGGATGTGAAATATAACAGTCTCTTTCTACCATTACTATAGATGGACTAGGCTCAGCATAGGGTGTAACACGCACTAGTGCTTGTTCATCTGTTTTCAGGACACCGGTAAGGCCGGGCTAGACAAGGGCAAGTCCGGGCTAGGCAGTGTGGAAAGGGGGTCCAACTAGGGCAAATGGCCAGGGGCCATGCTATATAGTGGGTGGTTGGGTGGTGGACTCCTAGGTTCTACTTCCCCTTGTCTAACATTAGTATCAAGAGCTTGGTTCTTTTTTTTTTGGGAAAGGCACAACCGTGCAGGAGGGGAGCCACACAAACTTGCATGAGTTTTTGCATGTCGGTGTCAAGTGACCGTGGAGCACACCTCCTGTGAGGAGGATGACAGGCTGAAAACCGTGGGCAACTACCCTTGAAAGGAGAAGTCGCCGAGGCGGGACCTGCACCAAACACAGCCCTTGCGGGCTCTACGGCATCACGCCGGTGGGGGGAGAGTTTCTCGTGCCTGTAGAGCAGGCAGAGACAAGCAACGCACGAGGCGGGGGGAGCTTGGCTTGACTCCTTGCGCTGTCGGCAAGGGGCCATAGCCGGTGAGTTTGTTTCTCTACACACTCTACGGGTGCCCAACCCCTTGGTGGTTAGTGGCCAAAGCTTTTTTTTTTTCAAATACAAGGGACAGTACCCACAGTGGGGTACCCCCCCCCCCCTTGTGTGCGGATTCGGCAAGGCTTGGCATATCGATACGGCCGGCAAGCACTTCAACACACATATTTTCTGTGTATTATCGGGAGAAACTCAGAAATTTAATCAAAGCATCTCGGCGGGAGTTCACAGTACCATTATTTTCCAAAATCAATAAATGGTTACACGCATAATTGATTCGGCTACCAAGGAATTAAGGAACTCCCTATACGGTAGACATTTTGGATCGATTTCCACCAGGATACTATCGACTTTGATGGAATTAGCAAGGCTAATTAAACTTTCCAAGTGCTCTCAATCTCAGGTATTTTTCTGACTATTTCTTGCACCGCACTGTGTCACCATGGATTCAGATATCAATATGACCTTTGATTTTGAGCAAAGTACGCCTGATCCTACCCATGATGGCTCGCGGCCGCATCCTCTTAAGGAGAGTACCCGTGGTGCTACGACAGGTGATGAGATTTATCAATTGCTCGACATTCAGGAATTTCATGCACTTCAGACACGCATGACAGTCATGGATGAAAATTTTAAAGCTTTAAATGCAAATGTCACTAAACTATCCACATTAGTGATTCAATTAATGCAACAACAGTCCAAGGGCCCTGCTGACACACACATGCATGAGCACGTTGCTACACAAGGGCAAGGCCCTTCTAATCCAAGGCAAGGCCCAACTGCTGCTACTTTGCACACTCTCACTACAAAAGAGGTGGATGAGTTGTTGAAAAACACCAAACCACCAATTTTTAAGGGAGAAGACCGAGACCGCAATAAGGATACAGTGAATATCTTTCTCATCAAGTGGGATGGAATTCACGCCTTACGGCGTACTCCAGACGCAGTCAGAGCTCTGAAAACGAGCTTAACTCTGGAAGGCGAGGCCTACAAATGGTGGACGTCTCTCAAGGAGAATAATATCATACCACAAATTTGGGTAGCTTTTGAAGCTATGTTTAGCAAAGAATTTTTGCATACAAATGAGGCAGATCAAAATTGGACGTCTTGGGACACGTGTTCCATACGCCAATACCCATCATTGCTTGAATCAGGATGCTATCCTCAAGTTGGAAGGCTTAGATAACTTTCAACAAGTACGGGGGTTTATACATGGTCTGACACCAGAGCTTAAGAAGTACCTCAAGACCCAAGACCCTAAAACACTTGAGGAAGCCATAGTGAAAGCACATATTCATGATGATTCAAATGAAAAGAAAGCACATAATATTCACATGCCTGCTAATACACATGGTAATACACGCACTCAGTATGGGCACAATAAAAGGAAATTTTATAGTAGCCAATTCAGATGCATCTAAAAAACCCAAGGGGTCCAGAGGTTCTCTCTCTCCTGAGGACTTTGATAAAGCTAAGAAAGAGAAATTATGTTTTCAATGTTTAGGAAGCAGTCATGGCAAAAATGATTGTCCCAAGGGGAAATTTGCTGCTCATGGCAAGGAGAAAGCGGTGCACATGGTGCAAATGCTGCCTCTTGAGTCTTCCTCATGATTCTCTACAGTGGAAGTAACACACACCGAGGTGGTGCATGAACGCTATCTCGCAGCTTCCATGTGGCAACAAACCTTTAGACCACATGAGTTAGTACATATGCACGTATCTCTGCAAGGGCACAAACCTTAAGACCACATGAGTTAGTACGTATGCACGGATCTCTGCAAGGGAACAAGGTGTGTATCTTGGTAGATGACGGTCCTGCTCACAATTTCATCAATTACACATTGGTAAAAAAACTCAAATTGCCTCAAACTCCAAGTACCCACCACTATAAGGTAGCAATGATGAATGGGCATGATACCAAAATCTGGGATACTCAAGTCCGAGCCGTTCCATTGGAAGTACAAGGTTACTCCACATGCTTGGATGTTTAGGTTATGAACATGGAGAGGATAGACGTGGTCCTTGGTAGGGAGTGGTTTCATAGCCTAGGACCATCACTGAAGCATAGCTATGAGCACAAAATCTTGATGTTTGAATCCCATGGCACACATGTGTTGTTGTTAGGAGAGAAGGATGTACCTTCTTCACCATTGATTTGTACCGTTGAGCTTATGCAACTCGTATTTTATAATGAAATAGATCAAGTTTTCCTGTGTTACTCACTTTCTCATTTTCTTTCTAACATTGAATCTGTTGAACATTCCTCAACGTCGCATGCTTCTCTCTCATCTCTTCCACCAACGGCTAATTCCAAACAAGCAAACATTGCTAGTGAGTTACATAAATTATTAAAGGAATTTCAAGATGTTTTTCCTAATGATTTTCCACCAGGATTACCACCAACACGATTGGTGCAACATAGCATAGATGTAGCTGCAGGCTGTAAACCTGTCAGTAAACTGCCCTACCGTATGAGTTACTCTGAAGCTTCTGAGGTGGAACGTCAGCGTGCTGACTACCTTAGCAGAGGGTTTATACAACCCAGTTCTTCACCATGGGCCCCTCCTATCCTATTAGTGAAGAAAACAGACGGCAGTAATGCGCATATGTGTACACTACCGTGGCTTAAATGCGGTTACGGTTAAGAACAAGTACCCATTGCCCCGAGTGGATGAGTTGTTTGACAAACTCACTCATGCTCGCATTTTCACGACAATAGACTTGCGGTCAGGATATCACCAAGTCCATATTCGACTTGCTGATATACCCAAAAATGCATTCCGAACAAGGTTTGGACACTACGAGTTCTTGGTGATGCCCTTTGGGTTAACCAATGCGCCCGCAACATTCATGACACTTATCTATAGTGTCTTAAAGCCGTACTTGGGCAAATTTTTCATCGTTTTCCTCGATGAAATTCTAGTCTATAGTGCTTCTGAAGAAGAACCCTTACAACATCTCAGGTAGGTGTTCGAGTTGTTACGAACAAACAAATTATATGCCAAGTAATCTAGATGTGATTTTCTGAAAGAAGAAGTTCACTATGTAGGGCATGTTATTTCAGCTAATGGGCTATATATGGATCAATCCAAAGTGGATACCATCCGGGAATGGCCTTCTCCTAAAAATCTGGAAGAGTTACAGATTTTTTTGGGATTTGCAGGTTTTTACCGAAGGTTCGTTAAAAACTATGCTAATATTGTTGTTCCCATGACGGATCAACTAAAAGGCAAAGGCAAAGCTTATTAGTGGGGATCCGCTCAACAGCACAGTTTTGATACGCTCAAGGATGCATTAGCTACAACTCCCATACTAGCTATTGTAGATCCTTTGAAACCATTCGTTTTGGAAATGGATGCCAGTGACCGTGCTATATTGCAAAATACGTGATCACGTGAAATATTCACGTGACTTCCATTTAACCTATAGAAATTGTCCAATTCAATACGTCCACTAGGGTTTTATTGTTTCTTGGTGGGATTCATTTAGCGTTCTTATAGTTTCCCAATGGGCCAGTCGAGAAAACAACATACCCCGATGTGGTTTTGATGGATTGCCACATCATCACTTATTGGCTTTTCTGTGATCACGTTAATTGTGATTATGTGAATATGATAATAAACATTGTGATCACAAGAAATTTCATGTGATCACGTAAATATTAAATCTTTGACTAACAATCCTGAGAGCCTTCTTTGTTTAAGAGACCCTTTGCCCTAAACCGTTACATTATGTCATCTCTAATCTACTTTCTCTCTTGGTGGCAACCAACAAAGCACCAATTTCACAAAGATTTCTCAATGTTCACATCCTTTCTATGAGGAGGGGACCTAGATTATCCTAAGATCCCCAAAGTTGCTTGGGAAGCTTGTTGTGTTCCTAAATCTAAAGGAGGATTGGGCCTCTTAAAATGGAAAAGACTCTCTACTAAAATGGCAGGGAAATGGGTCTTAAGGAGCATGGAATTAGATGATTCTTGACCCTTGCTTTTGAAAAGAAATTTCTGAGTAACTTCAAGCTCAAAGAGTACAAATCTTGGACCAAAATGTCTTTGAGGGACATCATCTTGTCCCCCGGTCAGTTCAATCCTAATGGATCTAGATTTATGTATAGGTTTGAGATTCCTGGCAAGACATAAGGCACCACTGGAAGGCAAACTCCAAGTTCCACGCTAACTTTTTATCTCTTCTTCAAGATCCACTTTGGTATGGATGTTTTGCATATATATGCAATTGATCCTATATTACAAGAAAGCTCAAAAATATCATAAGGTTGGAATACATACGTGGAGTGACCTTTTTGAAGGCCACAACCTCAAGGATGAGGGAACCATCCAGACTCAACCTTAGTCAAAGGGATTCAGCTTGGTGTCTAGCTAGACTACAAACAATGTTGGCAAAGTTGCATCTCCCTCCAAGGGGGGGCAATCACAAAGCTAAACTCCCAAAACTAGCTAGAGACATTTACCAAACCAACAATACAAGTATAAGGATGGCATGGAAGAAGGGTTGAAGATGAAGCTAATTGTTGGGGTATAAATCCCAATGTGGTCGCCCAGGTAAGTGGGCGGGCCGCCAGGTATGTACACATATTCTTTTGTAAAAACCTAATAAGAACTCACTATGCTCTACACATTACAGTAGAGCGAGTTCACCATATCGTCGTGCTCTTCTTCTCGCACTCTCTCTCACGTCACACTTCCGCTCGTACTCCTTCAACTGGTATCAGATTTTCTGTGGTGTGAACTTTGACAAGGTGAAGTTGCTTATCCTCGAGCATTCCCTGATGAAATGATACTTCACATCCACATGCTTTGTCTTTGAGTGATAAACTGGATTGCGAGCCAATTGTATAGCAGCTTCTCTCACACTTAAAGTACCACATTGGACTTTAGGTGGGAGGTTGTTGGGGTATAAAGCCCAATGTGGTCGCCCAGGTAAGTGGGCGGGCCGCCAGGTATGTACACATATTCTTTTGTAAAAACCTAATAAGAACTCACTATGCTCTACACATTACAGTAGAGCGAGTTCACCATATCGTCGTGCTCTTCTTCTCGCACTCTCTCTCTCGCGTCGCACTTTCGCTCGTACTCCTTCACTAATTAGCAAATGGAAATTGAAAATGGAGTTGTGAATAGCGAACCTAGAGGTTCAATTGTCTTTGGGCTTACCGCATATCCAACAAACAAAGAACCTTGCTCTGGCTAATAATGCATCAAGGTGTATGGAGTGGACACAAAGCACTCAGGATTGAAGCTTGTGATGGGAAAGATCTAGCTACAAAATCCACATAGAGGATACCTCCCCCATCTCTTATACGGTTATAAGGAAAACAAGAAAACATTGGACAACGTTCAAAAGTGTGGAGCACTACATGCAGGATCAAGCCTATTGAAGCAAAGAACATATTGCTAGGGAATTTCAAAGGATTAGACATCAGCTCTCGAACATCAAGAGAGGAATCATTATGTGGTTCATTTGACTTAGTTTATGAATGCTTCTATATACAATTCTCCCCCTCAACATCCTTATGTGCTCCTATATGACTAAGGAAAGCTTTTGGCATTTTATGCAAGGAGATAAATGAGGCCCTAGTTCCTTTAATTTTTGTATCTGACTTGAACAAAAATCAATGAGATGGCAGCAATGGATTTCTAAGATTCCAAAGAATGAAAGACAATATGTTTATGTAGTAGTCTTTCTAGACTTATGGGGCTACCCTCATCCTATCTGAGGGTTTTTCTATTGTTCACTTTTACTGTTATGGAATTAATATTTTAATTTTATTGCAGCTGACAGGTGGAAAAGGCTTGACCGAGCTAGGCTACTTCAAAAGGAAATTACATTTTATGTATATTTATGAGTTTTGGCCATTTATGACCGGCCGGCCAGTTTGTACTCAATTTGACCATTTAAGAAATCTATAAATGAAATACGTGCAAGAGGGAAATGGTCACTCTTGCACGGAGGGAGATTGCACCCAATGTCTGTGTTTTCTTCTCTTCTCTCCTCTCTTCTCTCTCGTCATGCTAGGCATAGCACTCCGCTCTAGGAGGTGCGCCTGCACACGCGCTCTCTTGCTCTCTCCCGCTCTCGGTCTCTCTCTATTTGTGTTGTGCTCGATTATGGATTTGTGCGAGTCGGCAGGTACGTAGATATAGTCGTTTATGTCTTGCTATGTGCTATTTTCGAGTATTTTGCAGGGCAGCCACGCTCCGACTGTAGCAGTGGTATCAGAGCCATGGATATGCTCCTCGGCACACAACAATCATAGCTGTGGAGATGACTGATATCAAAGATGAGTCACGCTTATCATAAACTTAATTATCTTTCTCCTATTTGAACTTATATGTAGGTGATTATTTTTTTTAATTTAAAAGTTCACAAACATGCTTGGATTGTTTAATAATTCTTTCATTATCATAGTTTCATTACCACCTAGCAAGTACAATGGATTTTATGACTAGTATGATTAGGAACCTAATTATGGTGACTTTTAGTATAATAATCAAGCAAAGAGATTCAGCCAATTAATCTCATGCCAGAAAAGAAATATTTAGACTATTGTATTTGCCTGTGTCAATGGGATTTAGAATATAGATAGAAGAATAAGGAGAAGCAAGGAGAATGGTCCTATATGGTGAAGGTAGATTGGTACTTTGCAAGAATCCGTGGCATGTCTTTCTGCCTCACAGGAAAGCAAATTTTATCCTTATAAGCCCACATGGTGGGTACACGGAGTGGAGCCTCGCTCAGACACACAAGAGAGTCTTGGCCATCCACGTTGGTAGGCTACCACTCAATTTGCCTCACCGACACATGAGCTGGCATGCCTTAATCAATTGCGTCGGCCCCAGCACCCAATTAGAGAAAGCGCAAGGGGTGGAGACCCGTTTTGCCCCGTAGCCTGAGGAGCGGTAGGCAAATATGGAGCTAGCTATACGCAAAGCACGTAGAGCGTACTATTCTCGCAAAGGAAGGCGAGGTGAAGGGTTAGGGCTGGACCACAACTTCAATGATAAAACAAGTCAATATTGTCGAGTACAAACCAGCAAAGACCGTCTTACATGGCTATGAATAGCTTCATATCATCCCTAGGTAATTGATGGACGAGCAGGGAACTCCAGCCAAGTTCCTACGGCGAGAAGTACTTGTTTGAGTTCCAATTACTCTCTCTCTTTCACTTTCTCTCTCAGCCATCCACCACCACCTTTGCGTCTGCACGAAGTGGCTGACGATGACATGCAAACAATCCCTACCCATAACCTCTCATGCAACACTGTGGGTAAAGTCAAGGTCCGTCAACTGTGTTGATACACAAAGTTATCCACCACAAGACGTCGAATCACCAGCCAGGGGGCACATATTGTTGTCTACCACACACCGTCAACCCACCAACTAGGGGATGCGGAGAGCCATTTCTACCACCATCTGTGCATGGCTTTTACCTCATATCTCTTTTACTCTCTCTCTCTCTCTCTCTCTCTCTCTCTCTCTCTCTCTCTCTCTCTCTCTCTCTCTCTCTCTCTCTCTCTCTCTCTCTCTCTCTCTCTTTTCGTCTTCAGCTACCCTATCCGCCAACCATCCACTCCCTCACTAAAACTAGTGACTGCAAATCATAGGCACTCGCAGCCTCCCAAGGCTCAGCCTGAGAAGTTACATGATATTTTCTCTCTCTCTCATTCATGTAGCCACTCAATCCTCAATCCCTCTCCCTCGTTTGCTTCTGGAAAAACGCAATATTTCTCTTGACTTCATCTGCCAACTGCCATCAAATAAGAAAACAAAATAATCTCTCTTGCTTTCCCTAGCCGAGGCTGGCCGTCCATCAATGAAGGGTTTCTTTCTCTCTCTTCCACTGGTGTTGCCCACGATAACCACCCGTGCTACCGTCTATAGCCGCCACTGCATGCAGGTAGCTTGATCCACACACACCCTCGCACACACCCACACACAGCCTAGTTCTCTCTCTCTCTTTCTTACCGAGACTCCACCACACTCTGCGGCTTCAACTACTAGCTCCACACTCACTCTCTCTCTCTCTCTCTCTCTCTCTCTCTCTCTCTCTCTCTCTCTCTCTCTCTCTCTCTCTCTCTCTCTCTCTCTCTCTCTCTCTCTCTCTCTCTCTCTCTCTCTCTCTCTCTCTCTCTCTCTCTCTCTCTCTCTCTCGTGGGAGTTCTCTGGTCAATGCAGGTGGCCATCTCTCCAGCAAGGATGGGCCCTATAGCATACTGTGACGCCATAGTGATTAGGTTCTCAGCAGATCCATGGAAACTCTCACCACCGATGCTCGCTACTCGGACTGCGTCCTCTTCAAACTAGGCCTTTCAAGTTCCACAAATGACTTTCTCAATGAAAGGGAGTATGGAGACCTTTGAAATCGAGCAAACAGGTCTGGGAACAGACGTTGGAGTTGTCAACCCCTGAGGGCGGCACTATAATTGCAAGCCCCTTGCTAATTCGCATATGGCGCTCTGCTGCCCCCTACCCCCGCCTCCAACAGATGCACGTGCTGCAGCCCAAGCACGAGCATGGGATGTCATTAGCGGCACTGGCCTGCACCATTCGTTTGTGCATGCAAACCGGAGATGAACTCCCACCATGCAGCACTTCGGCCCCAACTTAGATCGACAACCCTTAGATCCGCTGCAGTCCTCTATGCCAAACAGTGGCGCACAACAGGGATACTTTCCTACGACTTTAAAAATCTTCATTTTATTTTGTATCCAGACGTTGTAATAGATCCACCAAGATTGTATCATTGATCTCATAGTCGTTTTGGCCTTTTGAAGATCGGACTTTGAAGAATCTTTGATCCTGATATCTCCTGACTCTAGTCCGTGGTCCGAAACCATCTTTGAATAGACAATGAAAGTGGACTCATATCTCATAGTATATTGAACAATGAACAATGCCATATGTAATGTACTCTATGTTTGGCTATATATGGCATAGCTGGCAAATCCTAGTCTCTGGTGATATTCCACCCCTCCCCTTGTGTTACTAATTATGGAAATTGTCGCGATAAGACATTTAACCTCATAATGGTTGACTACCCATCGTGACGTTGTTTTCTGCATCAAGCACTTACTGTATGCTCCATCATCACGTATATACAGATCCTAACCTCACGCAAGCTCCTTCATCACCACCCACGGTGTATTTGTATCGTTTGGCCTCTTCCTAAGAGAGCAGGCCGCCACATCCAACTTCGCTGCTACAGATGCTTGCAAGTATACGCATTAGTCAGTGCTTATAGCACTTGCAACTCGCCTTGCGAATACGGCTCGTGTCCAAAGAATAAGCCGCTTGATCAAATATGCTTGCCTTTCAATGATTAGTTAATGAAATTTCCAAATTTCTAGAGAAATTTTGAGCAGCAAAACAATTTCTTGTTAAATTTAAGAGTAGTTTAATCACATACTCAATGTATTAACATTTTAAAATCCATCAATGATAAAATTGATGCAAAGTTAAGATTGTTTACCAATAAAAGGGGGCTCAAATTGACTCTGCAATTTGTACTATAGATAATTGATGTAAACTATCACACACTTTTGGCATTAACACCTGTCTTTATAGGCCATTACCGAAAGATCCTTATAGATCAATTTGATCGACATAGTTTCTCTTTAAACTTCAAATTCCTCATTAAGGACTTTCAAGTGTTTATACATACTTGACTGCATCTAACACAAAATCATCTTTAGTGCTTTGTCTTTGAGAAGTCCTTTTGCAGATGAAGCCCACTACAATGCTATCATATCGAAGAACCTTCAGGTATGAAATTTTTCATTGCATTTCAATAATATACTTCTAATAAGCTCTCTCTATCGTCTTTGATCTACTTTGATTCATAACTCGAATTTTAGATTAATGTCAATTGTCAACACCTCTCGTAGCACATGATTCTCGCGTCCTTTACTCTTTCTAGCAATCTCGTTCTCATTATACTTTCAATTGGTGAATGCCTTTAATTAGCACAGGCTAGCACACAAAAAAATAAAAATTACCTGTTGATTTAGGGTTCATCAGAATCAAAAAATGTAATACTGAGGCTCTTTTTGCAAATTCATCCAGTTATAGCTAGGCTATACCATATGATCTTCTCTGTGATTCCGTTCATCAATTCAAGTTGTCAATTGTCATGCATTCATAAGTCATCTTAAAATTTGTTGCACTTATAAAACAATGAATATTTTCTTGTTTTTGTCCTCTTTAAATGGCTCATTGCTTTAAGTGCTTTATTTTTTAGAAAAGTTTTGCAGATAATCTAAGTACAATGTTCTCATATCAAAATCTAGATATTCTCATACCCCTATAGATACCCAGCACCGTTGCAGCAGGTAAATTTTTTCAGATACTCCCTTACTTGTTAACATTATGTTGCAAAATCCATTGTTTCTAATGTCATGGGCACTCCTTTCTTTGATTGGACTCTTACTGAGTGACTTGTCATACCCCTACTTACATGAGCTCAGTTCGTATGCGATGACAGCTAACATTTGGTACATGCTTCCACATTACAGTATATTCCAATTTCATATCAAATAGGTCATTTATTTATCACTTTTTATGCCATGTCTAGTCCATTGGTCACAGGCACACAGATTCGCCGATTTAAGCAGTGTGTCAATGCTCATCTAGTGCAGATTCGCCGATTTAGGCAGCACAACAACAAACTACAGATTCACGCTTTTTGAACTTATATCAAATGCAGATTCACCGATTTAGGAAGCACGTCTTATTGGTGTAGATTCGCCGATTTAGGCAACACCAATCACAAAATCATGCTGCAATGGCTGGCCACCACTGTCACTGGTGTGATTTTGTTACCCGGGTATAGAAAATGAAAGATATTTTGGATTTGGATTTGGAATTGGATTTGAATAGGTATATGATGAATTTCTGTCGCGATGGTCTTTATGGTAGTGAACTTGAGATTGATAAGAATTGATTTATACAATGATGAGTGTGACCAATGATATCCTGATTCATCAGGGTATGACATATACTGCTTATTCTAGTGGTATGGGACACTAGAATAGGTAGTATGTGGATGACGGCAGGCATAAGCTAATGTTGTTTAGTTTCATATATTATGTGATGACACAACATACTAATCACTATTTTTGACAAGTATTGTTTGCAGATTTTTATCTTCGCAACTGAGGACAGTTGCTTTCCAACGGAGAGGTATGTTATGGAATTAATATTTTACTTTTATTGCAGCTGACAGGTGGAAAAGGCTTGACCGAGCTAGGCTATTGCAAAAGGAAATTACATTTTATGTATATTTATGAGTTTTGGCCATTTATGACCGGCCGGCCAGTTTGTACTCAATTTGACCATTTAAAAAATCTATAAATGAAATACGTGCAAGAGGGAAATGGTCACTCTTGCACGGAGGGAGATTGCCCCAGTGTCTGTGTTTTCTTCTCTTCTCTCCTCTCTTCTCTCTCGTCATGCTAGGCATAGCACTCCGCTCTAGGAGGTGCGCTTGCACACGCGCTCTCTTGCTCTCTCCCGCTCTCGGTCTCTCTCTATTTGTGTTGTGCTCGATTATGGATTTGTGCGAGTCGGCAGGTACGTAGATATAGTCGTTTATGTCTTGCTATGTGATATTTTCGAGTGTTTTGTTGGGTAGCCACGCTCCAGCTGTAGCATTTACTCTCCATTAATTTACTCCCACATATTGGCTCTTCTCTAGAAGTACTCATTTATCTTCAAGATTCCCCATCCCCCCCCCCCCCCCCCCCCCCTCCCTCTCTAAGATTTGGTGTTGCTTTATCTCCCACATATTAAATTTCGTAAAAATTCCTGTAGAGGAGTCGATCACAAATCCTATAGGGTGTATACAATGGCTTTTCTTCTAAACCAATCCTGCTCTGCGAGTTCGTTGCTTTGGCCCTCTGCGCACACACACACACACACACACACAAAGAGAGAGAGAGAATGCAGCACATGTTGCCTTGCAATTGCCTTCGATTATGGTGCTACACTGCCCTCGCCTTTAAGTCAGTTGGCGTGCAAAGGAAGAGAGAGAGATACTACAACGCACAAAAAAAATTACGGGCTCTATGCTTGCCAGCATCTTTTGAAGATTCGCCTTCAGCACGATTTTTTTTTAATTGTGGGCACATACTCCTTCCACCTTTTTTCATTAGTAGGAAGTCAAATCCGGCATCCGTCATGGCCCTTGTTCAAAAAGTCATTGCATCACCCTCGAGCTTGTGACCTCGCCCTTGGGAAGGAGCCGCATGAGGTAAGCGAACGCGTCACAGCTGCTTCAATGCCTCCAAAGCGATGCACTATGTTTTATGTAATTCCAAAGAGCTTCGTGCTCTAGTGCCTTGTGCACATTGTTACACCAACCGAGGAAGCTTTCTTGCCTTTCACCATACCTCTCTTTGTGCACCACCTGGATTCTCCACGTCTTGTAGCCAACATCTCTACCGGCCACTTCTTGTGGCTCTCTACTTGTAGCAGCTCGTTTCCACGGCCGGCACGTCATTCATTTTTCCCTTTTTACTCAAGCAAAAGTCAGATGGCATCTCCTTGGACTCTATTAAATTTCGATATTTTTGAAATCGTAGGAATATACCTCTGGGCAGTCGCGGTCGAGATCACGAAGCCGGATTTTGGAAGCACTCCAGGGCCTATACAAATAAAACATCTCGCTGGGACAGGTTATGTTTTGTAGTTATGTTTGACACTGCCATCATCCACGTGCTGCCAGATCGCCTTCTACGGATTGGGTCCATGACTCCATTGGGTTCGGCTTGCTTCGGCTTCTTGACCGTAATTTCTTTCTCTGATGGCCACAGAGCCAGAGCTGCGGGGCCAATGATATGCCACCAATGGCGTCGTGAAGTAGTGCTCGCAAAGCTCTAGCCTCTCAGTTTATGGCGACCTTTTTCACAAGTCAAGGCGTTTTTTTAGCGTCACGTCACACAAGGCGATATCCAGCACAGCGTGCTCAACCAATTACGTGCATTCTTCTTGAGACAGGCGAGGGAACAACGGTTCAGGGAGGTCGCCACCAGTCGGAGGAAGATGGCCATGACCTGGCAGCCAGCTCGAATGCTGCTTCTGTATCCAATGGATGGGTGTGAATAGGCAAGGCAAGAGTGAGTCACCCACCTTAGCCGTAAGCTTGTCCATTGACACAAGCCTTAGTCCCTATCTTGCCAACCATAATTAGAGAGAAAACCAAAATGTTACATCATGGTGCATGCCCATGAGGAGCAAGAGAGGATACCAAATCGATCATGATTCCATACCTATCACTCACTTCATATCATAAAGACTGATGTTTGCCTCTATGGTTTTAATAATTAGGTCTCCCCAATCTAAAAAAATAAAAATTCTCTCAAAACATATTAAGTGCATGAGTGAAAGGTGAGTTTACGAAATGAAAAGACAGAATGTGGAAAGTCAACAAACATATGAAGGTGGAAAGTCAACATACGTATGAAAATGAAAAGTCAAAAGATCTTTTGTGTCCATATAAAAAGGTGTCTTTTTTCTTTTATTTTTACTTTAACTTTTTCTTTCCTTCAAAGTGTCCTCTCTCTCTCTCTCTCTCTCTCTCTCTCTCTCTGTGTGTGTGTGTTTGTGTGTGTGTGTGTATGTGTATGTGGGGTATCCGTCCTTCCCAACTAATACTCTTGCAAAACGTGCTTTGTCATTACCTGTTGCTACGAGCTATAAACTAGCACATCGTTTCAATTGTTGTTGAGGGAATCTTTGAAATATGAATGCCCTTTAACTTTTTTGAAGTCATTAGGAATATCTTCTAATTTATCAATTTTCAAAAAAGGAAGGTTGCAATGATGTGAGCTAGTCCATGCTTATGTAGTGTCAACATTTAGCTACTCTTTCCAAGCTCGGTCCCCCAAAATGAATATCCAATCTAATTCCTTGCTATGCTTCTGAAAAGATTTCTATTATATTCACAAAGGTTGCTATAGAGCCTCTAATCACTCACAACATTGAACTGTTTGAGCTGCATGATTTACTCACCAAGGGGGGTGGGTCAAGGCCAAACCAATTGTGTGGTTATATCTAAATGAGGGCTTCTAAATGAGATTTGATAGAGCTTGCTTTGGATCTTTTCACCCCCTTATGAGAAGGTGAACACCAATCTATGGAGCTTTGTTTGGATCCTTATTATTCCTTAAAGACAATGTGAAAACCATGTTTGAACAAGCAAAACCTAGATAATCATAAGCTTTTCAAGTAAATCTTGAAATTTTAAAGTATTTCTTGCAAAAATTTGAGGCAACCATTTTTTTTATTTGAGCAGGTTTTGGATAATGCGAACCTAGCTTTTCATAAGTTTAGATTCTACAATCACTCCTATTAAAAAAACCCAAATGACTTTAAAAAATACATCATACATCATAGTGTTGAAAATGATTCAGCATTTTCAATTACGGGGAAAAATCCTCATTGGTGGCTAACTTGCCTACACTCATGTCCAACAAGAAAAGAAAGAAAATCATGGCTATTAGTATATTCTTCAATGTGTATGGTTGTTGATTTTCTAAATTTGAGATGCTAATCAAATAACAAGAAGCATCTCGAGCCGGACCTAGTTGTATGTTGTACATATGGAAATGAAACATTCCTTGAAATAGCTATATTTGTAAGCTATACAAAAGCCAAGTAGACAATTATTATGTATGCTTATAAGAGTAGATTCTCATGAGTATGTATGCCAACTAACCATTTGAATTTTGTATATAGACTCAAGTGATGAAGTCACGATAATTAAAGGATTTATGCTTGGATGCTAGCAAAGGGAGGGCCTAATGGGCTAGTTGGTTAGGGTTGACATCTTGGGGTTGAACAAGTTGGAAAATGCAAATTGGAGGGTTATGGAGCATCCGTTATCCTACACTAAGTCTCGAGGGGTGCATTATGTAATCATGTCAATGTACCATGTGATTTCAACAGGAGTGGTTTTAAAATGCAAAAAAAAAGGTAATTCAACAGAGATACATTAAAGTAAGTGGTTTTTATATTCAATTTTTGAAAAAAAAAACTAAGATAAATGGTCATTTTATTCATTCAAACATGTTAAAAAAAGTGGTTTTTTACTTACTCCTCAAACACACATTACATAGGAAGTACTAAATAGTGCACTCCCCGAGCACTAAGCATGTTGAAAGTCATGTCTCTGAGCATAAGCAGATAATGGTTTTTAGTTAGGGACTCAAAGCTTTCCAGTTCAATACCCCTCACTTCCTCTGGGGGTGGGGGGTGGTCACTATATGCACAACATATGTATCACATGCATTCAAGGACTCTTACAAAATCTTTTAGTCAAGAAAATTTCACAAATAAAAGGGACCCTTTTCCTATTCAATCTATATTTTTTGGGCCTGCCAAAAGGGATAAAGCCATAGTGAAGTGTTCCCTTTTTGCTAATGAAAAAGGAGCATTTAATTTTTATAAAATACACAATTTTATTGGTTAGAGGCGCCATGAAATATTCATGACAAAGACAAGGAAATATATTCAAATCTCTAATGCATCATTGAAAGGAGAGTCATCCACGTGGTTACAAAATCTTTACAGCACTCTGGATGATTTTGAAACCATCTTGACCTCTCCTCTCCATCTTGCCCTAACGCTCATCTTCATCTACCTAGCAACCCATTTTCCATGCAACCTTTGCACATTCCTTGGCTTGCCTTAAGTAGAAAGTGTACGTGCTTTTCCATTTTCCATGGCACACAGAGGTGCTCTTCGTGAGGACAAGTGTGCGTTGCCACTCTCTACAAGCACTCCAAGTGGTGCTACTTCAGCTGTTAAGTATGGAGCCTGATTTAACCCTTGTAATTCTCTATATTAAAAAGTCACATTTGTAAGGCCCCCATTATGAGGAGAATCCATCGTGCGTGAAGAAAAATCACTAACCGAAATATTACTTTTGGCCGAAATATTATGGCCGGACGGCGGCCGAAAAGTGGTCGAAAAACGGTCGATCATTTGGCCGGTTGGCCGGTGGCCGATTTCAAAGGCAGACTTGTCTTCTCAAGGGCGGCCACATATGGGCGGATTATAGAGTCCAACTGTCTACACAAGGGCGGCTACACACAACTGCCTCTCATGAGAGAGGGCAACCCTTCTGCCCTATAAAAGGAGGCCATTTCTACACACATTTTGAAGTGTGAAGTTGATCAAACAAGGTGGGTGTGAGAGTGAAGCAAGGAGGGAGCTCTATTAGGGATATAATCCCTTTGTAATCTACTTCTTGTTTGAAGTACTAAAGCCATTGAGTGGCTACTTTCCTGTGGATGTAGCCCACATTGGGTGAACCACGTATATTGTGTATGCTCTCTCTCTCTTTCTACTCTATAATCTCTCATGTGTGAAAATTTGTCTCTCTCCATTAAGTAAGCTACTCAAATATCTATTTAGCTACGTCCATTTTCTAACAATTGGTATCACAGCAAGGTTTGCTCGTAGATAAATTATCTCAAAGAAAGGACTCCTTGAATTTAGTGGGAGTAATGGCGGAAGAAGGGCATCTCAAGATCGATAAGTTCAACGGCAAGAACTACCAACAGTGGAAGATGCAGATTGAAGACTATCTCTACCAGAAGGACCTTTATTTTCCACTAGGCGGTCTTGCAAAGAAGCTTGCAACGATGGAAAATGAAGCATGGATTGTCCTTGACCAAAAGTCATCAGGAACAATTCGGCTAAGCTTGCCGTTACGATGACCTTTAACGTTTTGGAGATGAAGACCACAGAGGACTTGATGAAGTCACTTGATGGCCTCTACGAGAAACCATCGGCATCCAATAAGGTACTTGTCATGAAGCGCTTGTTCAATCTAAAGATGGCAGAGAATGGTTGTTGTAGAACACCTAAATGACTTTAACACCAACATAAGTCAACTTCGATCAATGAAAATCAATTTTGATGACAAAGTGCAAGCTCTTCTTATACTATCGTCTCTACCGGATAGTTGGGACAACCTTGTGATGGATGTAAGTAATTCTATCTGTGGTACAAATATTTGATGATGTTGTGGGTGTTCTCCTAAGCGAGGAAATGTGAAGGAGAAGCATTGGAGAATCATCAAGTGCTTCACTATTAGTGGAAACAAGAGGAAGGCCTAAAGACAGATTCAAAAATCAAAAGAGTCATGATCTCTCAACGCAAAGCAAGTCACGTACAAAGTCAATTCTTGAATGTTGGAACTGCAGCATCAAGGGCCACATCAAGAAGGATTGCTATTCCAAGAAGAAGAGGGAGTCGGAGTCTCAAGACAACAAGCAAACATCGGAGGCCAATGTGGTAGGTAAAGTATAGCAAGATGCTCTAATTCTCTCATTACTAGACAATGTGTCTAATTCCTGGATAGTAGATTCTGGGGCTTCATTCCATGCGACGCCACAAAAGCAACATTTCCAAGAAAACACCAAAGGTAATTTTGGGTATGTATACTTGGAGATGATGAAGCTTATGAAACTATCAGCAAAGGTACAGTTTGTGTCAAAAATGCTAAAGGAAATGAATGGAATCTTAAAGATGTTAGACATGTTCCTTCTCTTTGCAAAAAGTTGATTTCTACTGGAAAATTGGACGATGAAGATCAAACAAACGGAGAAAAATCTCAAAGGGATCTTTGGTGGTTGCCAAAGGAAAAAAGGTTGGTACACTTTACTTGTGTACTATCATCTTGCAATCTTCAGCTTGTGCAACAACTACAGAAGTTGATAGTATGGTGTGGCACTACCAGCTTGGGCATATATGAGTGCCAAAGGAATGCAAATTCTTCAAACAAAGAAGCTTCTACCATGTTTGAAAGAAGTTGACTTAGAGTTCTGTGAAGATTGTATTTATGGTAAATAAAAGAGTATAAAATTTCAAAATTTAGGAAATGAAAGAAAAAAGAAAAAACTTGAGTTTGTTCTTTCTGATGTTTGGGGTCCTACAAGTACACCATCCCTTGGTGGCTCATTGTACTATGTAACATTCATAGACGATGCAGCTAGAAAAACATGGGTTTATGTCATGAAGAATAAATCCAATGTGTTTTCCATATTTCAAAGGTACCAACGTTAAATTCCTTAGATCCAACAATGGAGGCCAATATTGCAGCCAAGCTTTTGAAATCTTTTGTGCTAGCAATGGAATCCGACGCAAAGGAAAACCCCACGGACACCTCAACAAAATGGAATCTACAAAAGGGTGAACAGAACAATCACGAAGCGATCACAAAGCATGTGGCTACATGCAGGCTTATCACTTGAGCTTTGGGCGGAAGCTCTAAGTAAGTCTATGTATTTGAACAACTGGTCACCCTCAACACAATTGGATGGGGGAGTTCCAGAGGAGGCATCTATAGATAAACCGGTGAATTATTCATTTCTCAAAGTGTTTGGGTGTGAGGCTTTCATGCACATAGATAGAAGCCTAAGATCAAAGCCAGATAGAAAGTCCAAAAAGTGTTTCTTCATTGGCTATGGAGAAGGTGACTTTGGGTATCGTCTATGGAATCCTGAAGATGGTAAAATCTTTAGATGTAGGGATGTAGTTTTCATGAACAAAATATGTATAAAGATTACTTGGAAAGAAAAGAAACAAAAGAAACAGGTGATGAGTACATGGATCTTGAGGACGGTGAAGACTCAAGGAGTGCAAACGGTGACAACGTACAACAACATCAACCAAATGAGGAGCCTCAACCTATTCCCCAAAGATCTACAAGAGCAAGTAGATCTCCAAAAAGGTTTATTCCTTCCTTCAACCATCTCTTGATCTCAAATTCTAGAGATCCGGAATCATACGAGGAAGCTATGCAACACGAATCAAAAGAAGAATGGATGAAGAGCATGCAAGTGGAGATGGACTCATTACATCGCAACCAAACATGGGAGTTGGTTGAGTTGCCTAAAGATAAGCGGGCACTTCAGTACAAATGGGTGTACAAGATGAAGGAAGAAGAAGGTGGGAAGAAAAGGTACAAGTTTAGGCTTGTGGTAGAAGGGTTTTGTCAAAAGAAAGGTATTGACTTCAATGAAATATTTTCTCTTGTTGTTAAAATGAACTCAATTAAGCTTGTCTTAAGCCTTGTGACTGCTCATGATGTAAATCTTGAGCAAATAGGTGTAAATATGGCATTCCCTCATGGTGACTTAGAGGAAGAAATTTACATGCTTCAACCAAAGGGGTATGAAGTAAAAGGTAAGGAGAAAATGGTTTGCAGATTAAAGAAGAGCTTGTATGGCTTAAAGCAAGCATCAAGACAGTGGTACTTGAAGTTCGATTTGATGGATTTTGGATTATACGGATTCAGAAGATGAAACTCAGATCTCGTTTACACAAAGAATTTGGGAGATGGGAAGTTCATCATCCTAATGTTGTATGTTAATGGCATGTTGATTGCAAGTGTTAACATGCAGGACATCAAAGACCTAAAAGAGGAACTGTCTAAATATTTTTCAATGAAAGATTTAGGTGCTGCGAAGAGGATACTTGGTATGAAGATATCAAGGGAATGGGCAAAGAAGACACTAAAGTTGTCTCAAGGGGATTACATCCAGAAGGTACTAGAAAGGTTTGCAATGCAAGATGCAAAATCTATTTCTATACCTTTGGCTAGTCACTTTAAACTAACCAAGGTTATGTGTCCAAAGACACAAGAGGAGATACCCTATAGGTCTAAAATTCCATATGTTGTAGCAACAGGTTCTCTAATGTATGCTATGGTCTGGACAAGCCCAAATATTGCACATGCAATGGGATTTGTGAGCAGGTTCATGTTTAATCTAGGTAAAGAGAATTGGCAAGCTGTGAAGTGGATACTTAGGTATCTAAAGAAGACAACCACAAATACTTTGTATTTTGGAGGCACTGACATTTTCTTGCAAGGGTATGCTGATGCAGATATAGCAGGTTACAAAGACACTCGAAGGAGCACTACTTGCTACGTCTTCACAATTGGAGGCACAACAGTAACTTGGGCTTCAAAGCTACAGAAAGTGGTTTCACTTTCTACCACAGAATCAGAATATGTAGCAATGATGGAGGCAAGCAAAGAGATTCTGTGGCTTCGCAAATTCTTAGAAGACCTTGGATTCAAACAAGACAATTGTGTCTTATACAATGATAGCCAAAGTGCTATCCATCTTGCAAAGAACTCAGCCTTTCATTCAAGGACAAAGCACATTGAGGTGAGATATCACTTCATATGCATTGAGTTGGAAGAGGGATAGCTAAAGCTAGGAAAGGTGCATACAAGTGAAAATCCTGCAAACTTGTTTACAAAGGTGGTCAACAAGGACAAGTTGAGTTTTTTCTCATCTTCAATCGACATTCAAGGATAAGAATCCAGTATGGAAAGCAATCACAGGTTTGGTTTGGAGATCAATCTTCAACTGAGAGATTGTTAAGTATGGAGTCTGATTTAACCGTTGTAATTCTCTATATTAAAAATGCACTTTGTAATGCCCCCATTATGAGGAGAAACCATTGTGCGTGAAGAAAAATCTTTCACCGGAATATTCACTCTTGCCAAAATATTATGACTGGCCGGTGGCCGAAAAGTGGTCGGAAAAGGTAAAGCAGGTGGGTGTGGCCAACCAACAAACCAACTAGTGCCCTAGACTCAAGATCATCTTTAAGTTTCATGATATTGTGAACTTGCATTTCCATTATCATAATCATCTTAACCTTAGAAGAGATCACAACCCATTTTGGCATCAACGAGTTCTTCTTGAAATGGGACTCTTTAAATACACCAAGGGTTTAGATTTCTCTAATATTTCCTACGACTATTGATATCTTCATGAATGATGGCTTAGGTTTTGAGCAGCGCGTGGAATAGATGCATCTTCCCTAAGCTTATTTTTTGTGTGGAGTTTCAAAGCATTTTCAAAGGGAGTACCTTGTCAAGTTCACCTTAGCCAAAGAATCTCCTCCCCCTATGCCCCCACCACCCCCTCTCTTCCCATAGTATAGTTACATCTTCCCCCTATTGCAAGGGACAAGAATCTTGATAAGGTTACACGCCCTAGGAGTCAAAACACATTAATAACGAACACATACCGCAAAACAAATTACTCTAAAACCTGCTGCTTTGTTGGTCACCTTGGAAGCCTAGGAAGATTCGGAGGAATCAAGAAAATGTGAATCCATTCAACACTCTTATGGAGGAACAAGAAACTATAGCAGTCCTTGAGGAGGACAAGAAAACTAGGGTGTAGGAGAACATCAATAGGCTAGACAAAGAAACAATGTAGGACCTGAACAAGGAGAGACAAACTTTGGATTCTCCTCACAATCTGGTTGGGTCCCCCTCGACTTCCCCAACCCCAATGGAGACTCTAAGTGACAATAAGACTACAAAAGAAAATGTCTTGTATTGAGGTAATCATTTCTCAATATACGACCAATCTGAAACCCGAGCATACTAGCATGCACCCCTTTGTGCATGAATACTTGACCTCTTACCTAGCAATCCCTAACATGTGCCTCTAATGCCATGCACACGTACTACACTTTATAGGTACATGCTACATGTTGAAGCCCAGATGCTACTTTCCCCTTTCTATTTGTGGTGCATATCCCTCTTGCCTTAATTTCGACCTTCCATCATTGAACCTATATAATGCCATTATGTTAAACTTGAAGTTCTCTCTCCAATTCTAATTAATCAAGCAAGTTTATTTCTTTCTATTGAGTAGACTATCTTTAATCAACTCACTTCTTATTGTTATGATGGTCTCACAGTGATGAATGCCTCATCGGTCTATCCACCATGGGAATTACCTGTGGTATCAAATCGAAGATGGAATTAGTATCTCAGCTAATTACATTGGTTGGAACCCTATGCTCGATTTAATGCTCTCTCTCTAAGAAAAAAATTGATTCATAACTCTTTAGGAATAGGTTAATTCTCTCTCCTTTTGGATTTGGGCATGTCTACATGGCCACTTCCCTAACCAAGTGATTAGAAATTAAAATCAAACTCGAGGTTTTGTGTGTTTTTCTACTTTCTCTTTTGCATTCTTGTGTGTGAGTTGTTTCTTGCTCTACTTGTCTTCTTTCCAATTATTTTTTTTCAAGAGAATGAATTGAACATTGAAATTTAACTGAGTGCATGAAGATTTTGAATGCACTAATTTGTGCCACTCTTGGCCCAAGCATAAAGAGGTAGCATCTTGAATAATTCCTATACTTTTTTGTGCATTCTTGACATGATTATTTAAAAAACAAAAGTGCCGTATTGTTGCATCAAAGTCTTTGCACATATCTCTCTATTTATAGGTTTCATTTTAGCCCTCAATCACTTAATTTGGAGGAGGTTAGTGCACTAATTTCCACCTTAATCATGTGTGTGTGTCTATGTGGACAAAAAAGGTTGGGAGCCACCTCTTGAATGGGAGAGAAGGAACCGTTTTGGAGGAACATGGCATCAAAACCTGGGCTTCCCAAACTACATATGTGCCTGCGCATTTCCCCCATTCATGAAAGACACTATTCTTTGTTTTTAAAACCACTTTGTATGTCATATTTCAACTAAAAATTATCTCCCACATTGCACTCAAAATTTTCACAGGGCTAGGACACTATAAAGTTGTTTGGTAAGACCACCCTACACACAATGTCCACCAAAAACATCAACAAGTTCAATGGAATCAAGTTTCATACCTAACAAACAAACGTTAAGGGGGTGCTCATGAAGAATAACTTGTGGAGCATTGCAAGATTGTCATTTGGTTCAAGGGAAGCCTAATTATGAACCTTGAATTCTCCACAACAAGCCAACAAGGAGAAATCACTTGGAATCATCATCACAACTGTCAAAGATGACTTCGTCCATCACATATTTTATGCTACATCCTCTCTTCATGATTGGAAAACCCTAGAGCATCTTTTGGTGCTTGAGGTAAGAACTTAAAGATGAGCCTCAAAACTCAACTTTATGGTCTCACTATGCAAGAGCAAGATGATGTTGCTAGCATTGTCAACAATCTTAAGAGAATCTCATCCCAACTTTTCTATTCCAATGTACAAGGTCAAGAAAGGGATAAATAGACATCGTTCTCAAATCCCTAACAAGTAGCTTTGGTAACATTGTAACCGTGCTCAAGGAGAAAGATCCTATTCTTGCATTTGAAGATGTAATCAATTCACTTTTAGAGGAAGAAAAAGGATTTGAACTTACACAAGGTCTCAAGAGAAGTCATTGGTTGCAAAAGGTAAAGATTTCTCACATTGTGCAAAAGCAACTACAAATCATAAGATTGATTTCACAATAAGGCTTTCCCTCATCGTAACAAGAAGGGACATGCACCCAACCGGTGTGTAAGGTCTCCACCTTTCTAGTTGCAAGAGAATGAACTCTAAGCTTTAGGAGAAAGCATTGGACGTACAAACAGGTAAAACATGATCTCGAAAGCAGTTAAAATTGGTATTTTTAAAATCCGTTAGGAAGAGAATGAGGTGTAGGAGGGCCTCTTTATTTTCTATGGGCTTATGGAGATGATTAACATTTTGACAAATAGGTGTACTCCATGTCTGCAAGAATGGTGGGTGTGTAAGAGATGTGTAAAACTGGTCAAAAGATGTACTTCCCCCCCCCCAAAAGGAGATGGAAAATTTTATGATTGTCGGCTTTCCATAACTCCTACATGTGATCTCCAATTTGATCGGAGATCATAGATCTCCAATCTGCACATCGAGCTCTTTCCATAGATATGGTACATGATATGGTTTTACCTACTAGATTTAAATTCCATTTTGGGGGCAAACTTTTAATTCAAATGAACTAGCCGTTTTGCCTGTTTGAATTCAAAAGCTATGCTTCGATTAACTTTCTTAATACTAAAGATTTGACTACCAAATAAAGAGGCCCTCCTAGACCAATTCTCTTCTGAATGTTAAGCACAAAAACCTATAGCTAGGAACTTTCAGAACAGAATTTGGGTAAAAATTGACACCGCTATCCTCTCTAAAAGATTCACTGCCACTTTAAATTATAAAAATAAATGGATGGTGTTAAATAATCATCAAAGCTAAAGACTTTACCTTAATCTCCCAGATATTTACCAGAGATTTACCAATTAAGCAAAAAATAGGTCAAAATTTAAAAGATTTCATTTTTAAAGCTGGCAGGTGTTGGGAGGGGTCATCACTGACCTGCCAGGGATAGAAAAAGCATCAGGGGGTTCTAAGAGAGTTGTAGGGCTGCCTTGTGATGCAAACTACTGCCATTTCCAACATGTGAGTGCCAGAAACCTATAAATAGAACCCCCTTGCTTCACAATTTCTCTTAGACTTGAAGACCTGGCCATTCTTTCTCACATAGTAAGAACTGTACTAAAAAATTACTAGAGAGAAAAAACTCTAGCTAATTATCAACGGTAATTAGCCTAATCCTTTTTAATTAGTAAAATTATGCTAGATTACCTCTATTTTCTTAATTAATCTAATTGATTAAGAAGATTAAACTTCTTTACATTATAAATTACTCTCTTAACTTTTAATATTCTGTTGATTAGCTAGATTAAGATTAAGAATACTAATCTCATTAATTACTAAACCATACTAGGGTTGAGATTAATTTTTTAGTCTTAAATTAAGAGTAAATATACTAATTAAGCTTAGATTAGTATAAGATAACTATTAGAGCTTGATTAGGTTCGTAACAAGTTAGGAAAATTATATCATAATTTTTTGATTAGTTTTTGTTATTAATTAGGTAGAAATTATATGTTTTTAACCAAAGAAATAATGGCAAGCCTACTTAATTAACTCAAATATTCCTAAGTTAATTATCATAGCTACAAAACTTTGTTAGAGGAACACAGGGTAGTTACCTCATTAACAATTAGTCTAAGTTTTTAATTAAGCTAAAATTAGTTGTTTTTAGCCATAAGTTAAATAGGAAAATTAGTAAACTAACTTAGATGATTATGTGATATTTATTGGAGTTAGTTTACATCCTAAGTAAGCCATGAAATTAGCTTAATGTCAAAAAGATAATCTAGCTATTTATCTAAGCCAAAACAAACTAGTTTAGCTAAAATTGAAAGGAGAAAACTAGCTAATCAAGCTAGATAATTATAAGAAAATTATTAGAGTTAGTATACATTATAAGTAAGATGTGATAGTTAGTTGAAGGTTAGAAACTTAATCTAGCTATTTAATTAAGCCAAAATAAGTTGATTTTAGCTAAAATTAAAAGGGGTGGATTAACTCATCATGTTAGATAACTATAAGATAATTATCAAAGCTAGAATACATTATAGGTAAGTTGTGAAAATTATCTTAAGGTCAAAACATTAATCTAGCTATTCAATTAGGCCAAAATAGACTTTTTCAGCTGAAAATAAAAGGGAAAAGTTATCTAAACAAGTTAGATAACTATAAGATATTTACCAAAGTTAGTATACATTATAAATAAGCCATGTGGTGTTTTTACAATAAATGCTCCAAAAAATGTTATCCGAGTTATCTGAGTTAGCTTGCTGCTAACATTCCCCCTCCTCGATTGTGTCGTCCCTTGACCCAGCTTCATGGACTGAAGTAGTCTTCGGGTTGACGCGGCTGGTGAGGCGGTCTTTGAGCGCATGGAGTGCTTTCTCATATCTAAGTCTTCCCTCTTTGTCCGGAACCTGCAAGAATGGCATGGTGACTCTGTTTTTAAGCTCAATGGCTGAATAGCCAACAAATCTGGATGTAAGTTTGCTTATCACTGGCCCAAATATCTTTGTTTTCCAAGTGAAGAAACCTATATAGAATTCTTCCTCAAATGCCGACATATTGCTAGAGGGCAAAAACATGCATCGGGCGTAGAAGCCATAAATGACTTCTTTGGAAGGCTGGCCACTTAAGTCATGACATAGGCCCTTATTGCTATGAGAAAATACATCCATGGTGCTCCTGCTTACTCTGGCTCGTGAAAATCTTGAATACATGTGAGCAACATTCTGCAAATTTTGTATAGCATGGCACATGAGAGGTCAGAAGGCTTTTGAAGAAAGTCACGGCACCCGTTAGAGTTTTCACCATGTATCCTTTGTCGATGTTCCGTACTGTGGAGCTGGAAATCCTAAATAGTTCAGCCATGTAGGCCGCTTCTTTTTTAGTGCTTCAAATGCTTGCCATGTCGTTACCCTTGGTACAGGACAAAATGTTGGGTCTTTCTATAGTGACGCAGGTGCTCTTGTGAACAGAATCAGATATCTCAGATTCAACCAGCTCTTTCTTCACTTGGGGTGGATATCTTCTGAGTCTTCTTCTTGCATATCCTTGTATAGTCTTTCTTTTACCTGTAGTAGCTCTACATTGATCAAAGGGTATGGCAATGATTGCTGATGCCACTATGCATTGATTTGGTTGGGAGTGAGTTGAGCTACATTGACTGAGTGGAGAACTCTCAACTCCCAATCCATTGTTGCTTTCCATTTTGCATTTGTCTCCTGGGTAACCTGTTTCTTTAGTGCATCTTTCGCAGCTTTAGACAGCCGGACCATGGGCACTTGCTCAGCTTCAGTGAGGGGTACCTGAAAATCCTTATCTCCTTCTAGCCCTTTCGTTGGCTGTGTTTCCATCTTAGCAAAAGAGATTGATGGAATGTCAACAGCTGGTTGCTCAGAGGTACTGGCTTCTTCTTGATGTTCTGGTCGTCCCTCTCTTAGCAGAGCAGCTGATTGACTCTCTTTAGTTCAACTATCTCTTTGAGCAGTTGCTCCTCTCTTTGGACTCGCATCAAAGCAAGGTCTCTTTTTTGTGATTTTTCTAGCTTCAACTCTAACTTGAGATCCTTGTTTCTCTTTTCCAAAGTCTTATAGACTTCATCTGTACCTTTGATTGAGGCGACATCAAAATTTTCTGTTATCTGTCTCAAAAAGGTTGCCTGATCATTGATCCTTTGCTCAGAGTATTGCAAAAATATGTTTGCTACATTGAGTTGCACTTGGATCTTTTGGACTGATAGAGTAGTGGTTAGGAGTTCATTTGTTACCTCTATCAGTTGTTGATCTTTGGTCTTGCAGGCATTAAATAACTTGGTTAGAAGTTCTCCCATCTCCTCTATTTCTTTCTGCTACTTCTCTTTTGCAAGTTGGTGTTGTCCGACTTCATCCTTCAGCTCTTTGATCTGTCTTTGTAAATCTGAAATTATATTCATCCTGTCATCCAACTCTCCTTGTAGAGCATTAATGACTAGCTCAAGATCTTTAGCCTTAGCACTACGGCTAAGTGCTGTTGATTGCATTTTTGGTCATCATCTATATCTGCTTGGCATATTCATTGACTTGCATGATGACTTAATCAGTTGTTTCCCAATCTTCAGGCTCCGTAGGCTATCTAGAGGTTTCAGTCGTTTCAGTTTGTGGCTCTTTGGATGGTTCTGTGGTGGCTGCTTGTGGTTGTGGCGGGGGTTCTACTTCACCTTGAGGTCTCCTTGCTCCGTAGTGCCTAATCCTCTCATAGAGAGATAGAGAGAGGTTTCTGACCTAGAGCTTCTTGCCTCACTTTTGCCTGTTACAACCACCCCGGACTTTTAGACCATACCAGATTCCACGTTGTTGAGAAATTTGCGGTCTTGCCAGGAAAGCACCGGGCTTATGGCTGTGAGAGTTTGTGAGAGAACTCAACAAAAACTATATGAAGGAGTTAAACCATAGATGTCATGAAGACTAGGGTTTGGAAAGAAGTGCAATCAAAGAAGATTCACTCTTTCTCTCTTGCGCTCACACACACAAAGAAAGAACACAAAAGAGAATGTCAAAACAATACGAAAATGAAAACATCAAGGCTATGGTCATATCGTATCATGGGTAATATGAAAGGATTAATAGATGAGTTAATGGCATCCAATCTTGACTGACCAAATAGGCTACGAATTGTTCTTTGGAATTGTAGTTTTGTGCTTACCATAATATATATATTTTGTCTAGTGATTGGGATTAATTGTGTGTACAAATCCTCTTGGTTCATAGCAAGATAACTACGCTTATGTCAAAAGAAAAGTTATAGTCTATGAGAAGTAGTATGATGGGATCCGGTGATAGAAGTATTTCATTAAGCCTTTCTGGGCCAAAGAGAAACACTATACGTTGTTGAAAGTGTATTTTTCGGCTAATCCATACGTTAATTCTAAAAGATTGTACAGAGTGAAAGCGATAGAAATGATCATCATGTGGGTTATTCATCTAGGATAGTATGTGAAAAATGTAGATATGAGAGAAGTGAAGAGATGAGAAGTTTCCCTCCCAAGCCCTATTCTTGCACGTAGGCAATAAGGATACTGCGGGGAGAGATGTACATGTAGCAAAGAGAACCTAGAGAGGATGAATTACTAAGAATGAGAGAGATAGGTTTGGTTAAGGAGATGAGATTAGATACATATATATATGTTGGATTAGAGATGAAAATGAAAACAACAAGAAATCAAGAAAACATCAATGTAGAACACATCTTACTTGAAACCCTTCAGCACCATTATTGATGGGAGAGAGAAGAAGAGGGGAGAATTCAATGTTGATTGATACTCCAAGTACAACACCTTCTTTGATTAGAGTTGATCTTCCAAGGATAGCGTATAAGAATGGCTAGTCTTCCTCTAGGAGAAAGTGTAGGCTTGGCTTATGTTAATGGGGCTAAGTACAATTAGGCATTACTACTCACTCCCTCAAGAATTCCTCTCATCAATGGCTTGAATGCTTGAGTTCTTTCCAAGGAAGAAGAGGTCCCCTTTTATAGGTAAAGGGAACCCCCAAGGTTTTACACAAGAAGAGAGGAGCCAGTGTGAACATGAATTGGAAAAGTTGGAAATGAGCTGTCCTTGCATGATGTGGGCAGACTGGGGTCCAGTATTTTGATCATATCTCCTCAACCGTGGTTCCAAATAAAAAACTAAAAATATGGGCAAAAACTTCAGCTCATTAGCTACGATTTTCATTTTAAAATCGTTTTCCAATTCGGATTGTAACCTTGTGTAAAAAATTCATCAAAATAGGGTCCATTTATGGCAGCAAAAGTCTTCATGTGGTCTCCTTAGCCTAGACTTTCATTTAATTCACAAGGACACCTCATGCCATATGAAAGCATGACATTGCTCCTTGACAAAGTTTTGTAATCATGCTTACAATAATGCATTAAAATAAGTGTATCTTTGAATCATGCCACCTAGTGTCCCACTAGGATTTGATTCTCTCCTAGTAGCTATTTAAAAAGAAATATAAGAAAAGTATAAAAAATACGTAGAATATATATATATTGGATTTTACCCTAGATATAGGATCTAGCTAGGGTGTGAGATGATAATGAAATAGTAGAAATAAAGAATCAATGCTTTTTGCCCCAAGTTAAAGAGGCGGAGCTATTGATGCTTTTCCCATAGTATTTTCTGATGGTAAAGTAAAGATAGGTTACCCTTGAGAAAAATAATAGGATGAGATAGAAGGCTTATTATTATACTTAAATATGCATATGTACACTATAGGAAATATAATTATGTATCTAAAAAAATACAAGATAGATCTTGTAGCATGCGTTCCCACTATGTACGTGTTACAGCACGACATCCACCCCCTCTAAACGTGCACATCCTCCAGTATGTGCCACATTGTCTCTTTGTAAGATTAGACCTCTTGTACATCTTCCTTGTCTTCTTCTTCACTGGATGATTCCAGATCTTCATGTTCACTTTGATCTTCACCTGTGTTTTTCTCTTCTTCCTCATCAATATCTTCTAGATCATTGTCTCCTCTTCTCTTAAACATTTTAATCCTTTTTCCTGCAATGGGAATCTTTACTTCTGTACCATCTAGTTCAGACAAGCTGTAAGTAGCATTTTCATGCACCTGCTTTACAACATACGGTCCAAACCATCTTTTTGAGAACTTACGCATGACTGTGTGCTGGTTATCAAGGCTACTATCATACACTAAAACCCAGTCACCTTTGTCAATTGCTTTGCTCTTGAGTCAATGTCGCTTATCAAAATAGTCCTTGTTTTTCAACCTTGTATTTTTGAGTCGTTATTTTGCAGCTTCAATGTCTCCAGGTCTTCTCTCTAGCTGCCTTATACGCAGTGCAAGGAGATCTTCCCTACTAAGCCCCTCTTGCCAAGGTAGTACATTCCATGTGGGAATTGTATCCTCGATAGGCATCACTGGCTTTTGACCATGCATTAGCTCCGCAGGCATGTAGCCAGTTACTGAGCTATGTGTTGTACGATCAGCCCATAAAGCATATGGTAACAATTTTGGCCACTCACCAACTCTTCCTTCGCAAGCCTTGGCCAAAGATTTGATGATAGGAGGATGCCCTCTTTCACTCTTTCCATTGCCTTCAAGGTTGTAAGCTGTAGTAAGAGAAAGCTTGATCCCTAATCTAGAAAAGAACTCCCTTGCTTCTTCGGCATCCAGTTCACCTCGATCTGCAGTGATTTTTCCCACACAACCATAACGGCAAATCACCTCATCAAGAAGGAATTTGCACATAGCTTCTGTGGTCTTAGCTCTTAATTGGACATGTACCTACATTTCTAATTGTCACCTTGTTCACTGGTTGCATATCTTGGATGAAGCGTAGAGAACCATTCTTCTTTGAAACTGTGAACCACCTATTTGAGTATGGAGCACAAGAAGGCTCCAAGATTCCCATTTTGATTTTCTCATTCAATAGCTCTACTAACTTTGGCAAATGAGCCTTTGGAACCGGAATAGTCCACAGATTCCAAGGCACATGAGGTATTGTGAAAATTACCATAGGAGCTACAATATAAGGATCAACACATCCTATCTCATGTGGCTCAAATGCAAAAGCCTTACCATGCTTTGAAAGCATTTCTTTGAAGCACTTTGTCTCCTCCTGTGTTAGAAACTCCTCGCAACCAATCTGCAACTCTTGAAAAGACTCCTTTGTGAAGGTATGCCCGATCTTTTTAGGATTCCGCAAACTTGGTTGTAAAGAAGCCTGTTCAATCTTTTCCCTGTTGTTGGGTGGTAAGGGTGAAGCTACTGGTTTCACCTTCTTTGCTACACTCTTGTATTTAGTTTCAACATGGACTTCTGGGCCAACTGTTTGGCTTTCTTTAAAGGCTTCTATTACTTGATACATTTCCATAGAGCAAACTTCCACGACTTCATTTTCAAGATGCAAACTAGACCTCATTATAGCATCAAGCTCACCCATAGTATCTACAAAAGAAACTTGTTCACACAAACCCAAAACATTTTCAGTAGGCTTTAGCAACCCACTCTTTTTCATGCCTATTTGTACATTATGCACATATTGCCTCTCATATCTCTTCAAATCTTCAAGTTTTGTAAAACATACTGATCCATTCCTTGTTACCAAGGAGCTCATTGAGAAAGTTTCACCTATTTTTGGATCAGGCGAGACCCTTTTTCTTTCTGTACCTCTGCAATCCCGCTTTACAATGGTACTTGGCAAAAACCCATCATTTCTCTATGATCATGAAACTCTTTGCTTACCTTTGGTAGAGGATGTTCTCTGAGGTTGTCACAATTTCTTTCATGGTTTATACAGACTGTGAGAAATTGGACAGCTCATTTACCATCTTTGCTACGTATTCTAGCATATGCTGAACCATCGTCCATTACCTTTGTTTCCATTCAAACTCCCACAATGTAGGGTTGTCCAAGGATGAGATGATATGAAGATGTATCCTGTACAAAGAAGTTTTGGTCAATCTTTACATCACCTATTGTTACCTTCACACCTGGACATGCTGCATACAATTCACCGGATGAATTGTTTGCCACTTTTACCATCCAGCCATGATCTGTGTCCATCGGCCATTTGCACTTGTTGTAGAGACTCTTTGACATTATGTTTATTTCTGAACCATGGTCAATCAAGGCAACAAATGGCTCTTCAAGATCACCTACCTTGACCAAAGTTTCTGTAGTAGCCCTTGCCCAATGACTTCGTGAATAGTAACTCCTAGGAATATCTTCAACTTCTTCATCATCATTTGAGAAATACACTTGCTTCACTCTCCCACTAGATTGGTAGCATCCTACCACAGCTCCATCATTCTCCTTATTTTGCAGTTGCATCCCTTGTGTCTTCGAGGTTTCCCCTTCAACCTGTGGACGAGAAACTTCAGCAAGGGTTTGCCTCTTCCTCTTGATGATGTCAATGATCTCCTCGTGGAATTCACGCTTTGCAATGCCAAGAACTTCTCCCACAGTGAAATCAATCTTGCTATTCAAGATCCTTTCCTCCAAGACTTTCTTTAAATCTGTAGCAACCTCAATATCAGATTGTAGTTTATAAGTTGGGCCTTTTGTCTTACCTTTTGTTGGCTCTTTCTTCTTTCCTGTTGTAGACTCCTCCATGAGTACTTCAGGTGGAGATGCTCCTTTTGTTGAGGGTGTTTGAGAAGGAAGTGAGTCACTTCTTCCCCCAGTTCTAGAAGCTCTTTTTGATGGTCCTTCGTCAGCATTCTCACGTCTGCGCTTCTCTTCTACAATTGCCTCATTTTGTTGGCATTTTGTAATGTAGGCATGCACTGACAATGAGTCCACTGGATCATTCCATCCTGTTTCTAGACGTATGTAATCACCTGCTTCATGTAGAATCTCATTTGTAAGCTTTCCCTTTTTAGCTAATTGCATGACATTTGGCCAAATTTGACCATGATGGTCACTCATCTCTTCATCACAAAAATGCTCAATTTTTACTCCATAAGTAGCTGCCTCAACTGAAGAGGTGGCATGCTTAGTTTCCATATCTTCAACTAAGGTTTGCATTCCCCCCTTCCCAAAGTTAGTTCTCAAGGGTAGACCTGTCTCTCTTAAGTGGATTTTACCATCCTTAAAAAAGACAACATCTTTTGACAAAGCATCACTAAAATCATCACAATCCCTTCTTACATGGTCTGTACTATCACACCAAATACATCTATTAACAAACCCTTCTTTGGGCTGTTGTCTTTGCCTAGGAAGTGGCTCTGATGGTTGGCCTTTTTCTTCAAGCTTTGCAAGCTTCACCTTCAATTCATGCATTCCCTTCACAAGCTCATCTAGCATGGACTCATCAAACTTAGGAGCGATAAAAGTAGGCTTTACCATTTTGTCAGGAGTTGAGGTGGAAGGACTTGTAGTGTTTAGTATCATCTTGTCCCTTCTTCTTTGTCGTTTGGCAAGCAGTGAGACAGCACCTTCAACCCCATTCCAGTCGGTCTTTAGTCCTTGCTCAGCATCTTTATCTTCAAGAAGAAGCTCCAGATTTTCTTGAAACTCTTTACCTGCAGCTTGTAAGAAAAGATCTGTCTTTTCTGCATCTAGTGTGGCCCTTTCTGTCCTTGTGAGTTGTGCATAGCGCCGCTCAAATTCCCTAAGTAGTGTTGTTATTGATAGTCCTTGCTTTGGCTTGACTCCCATTCTAAGAATGTCCTTTTGGTCACTCTCTGAGAGTCCTCCATGAAATATTCCTCCTTTAAAGCTACTTTGAGTTCTTCCCAATTTCTCCCATGCCCGTCTTTAATTGCCCTAACATGCTCCCTAATTTCTGGAGCAACAACTAGCTCAAAGCTTTGAATCATCTCACCTTTTGACACGCGATGCAGCTCCATCTCCTTCACATACTCGCTTAAGTACTTGGTTACATCTTTGCCATTGAATTGATCCATTCTATTGACGACCGCTTGTATGGCCTTCGTTGCTGAAATCTCCCTTCTTTCAGTGGCATGTTGTTGTTGCATGAACATTGCAAATTCTTGAAACATTTGCATTGTTGTTGGGTCAAAATGCATACCCTGTTGCTCAACATGATCACCCATGGTTACCCACAAACTCTCACCCTGGCAGTTTCGTGTCGGGTTCACCAAAAATATGTCGAGAAATTTGCGGTCTTGCCAGGAAAGCACCGGGCTTATGGCTGTGAGAGTTTGTGAGAGAACTCAACAAAAACTATATGAAGGAGTTAAACCATAGATGTCATGAAGACTAGGGTTTGGAAAGAAGTGCAATCAAAGAAGATTCACTCTTTCTCTCTTGCGCTCACACACACAAAGAAAGAACACAAAGGAGAATGTCAAAACAATACGAAAATGAAAACATCAAGGCTATGGTCATATCGTATCATGGGTAATATGAAAGGATTAATAGATGAGTTAATGGCATCCAATCTTGACTGACCAAATAGGCTACGAATTGTTCTTTGGAATTGTAGTTTTGTGCTTACCATAATATATATATTTTGTCTAGTGATTGGGATTAATTGTGTGTACAAATCCTCTTGGTTCATAGCAAGATAACTACGCTTACGTCAAAAGAAAAGTTATAGTCTATGAGAGGTAGTATGATGGGATCCGGTGATAGAAGTATTTCATTAAGCCTTTCTGGGCCAAAGAGAAACACTATACGTTGTTGAAAGTGTATTTTTCGGCTAATCCATACGTTAATTCTAATAGATCGTACAGAGTGAAAGCGA
The DNA here is from genome assembly GCF_014529385.1 of Adiantum capillus-veneris. Lineage (NCBI taxonomy): Eukaryota > Viridiplantae > Streptophyta > Polypodiopsida > Polypodiales > Pteridaceae > Adiantum > Adiantum capillus-veneris. The sequence goes on along the minus strand of NC_140933.1, from coordinate 56,644,957 downwards.
TAGAAATGATCATCATGTGGGTTATTCATCTAGGATAGTATGTGAGAAATGTAGATATGAGAGAAGTGAAGAGATGAGAAGTTTCCCTCCCAAGCCCTATTCTTGCACGTAGGCAATAAGGATACTGCGGGGAGAGATGTACCTGTAACAAAGCGAACCTAGAGAGGATGAATTACTAAGAATGAGAGAGATAGGTTTGGTTAAGGAGATGAGATTAGATACATATATATATGTTGGATTAGGGATGAAAATGAAAACAACAAGAAATCAAGAAAACATCAATGTAGAACACATCTTACTTGAAACCCTTCAGCACCATTATTGATGGGAGAGAGAAGAAGAGGGGAGAATTCAATGTTGATTGATACGCCAAGTACAACACCTTCTTTGATTAGATTTGATCTTCCAAGGATAGTGTACAAGAATGGCTAGTCTTCCTCTAGGAGAAAGTGTAGGCTTGGCTTATGTTAATGGGGCTAAGTACAATTAGGCATTACTACTCACTCCCTCAAGAATTCCTCTCATCAATGGCTTGAATGCTTGAGTTCTTTCCAAGGAAGAAGAGGTCCCCTTTTATAGGTGAAGGGAACCCCCAAGGTTTTACACAAGAAGAGAGGAGCCAGTGTGAACATGAATTGGAAAAGTTGGAAATGAGTTGTCCTTGCATGATGTGGGCAGACTGGGGTCCAGTATTTTGATCATATCTCCTCAACCGTGGCTCCAAAGAAAAAAGTAAAAATATGGGCAAAAACTTCAGCTCATTAGCTACGATTTTCATTCTAAAATCGTTTTTCAATTCGGATTGTAACCTTGTGTAAAAAATTCATCAAAATAGGGTCCATTTATGGCAGCAAAAGTCTTCATGTGGTCTCCTTAGCCTAGACTTTTATTTAATTCACAAGGACACCTCATGCCATATGAAAGCATGACATTGCTCCTTGACAAAGTTTTGTAATCATGCTTACAATAATGCATTAAAATAAGTGTATCTTTGAAATCATGCCACCTAGTGTCCCACTAGGATTTGATTCTCTCATAGTAGCTATTTAAAAAGAAATATAAGAAAAGTATAAAAATACGTAGAATATATATATATTGGATTTTACCCTAGATATAGGATCTAGCTAGGGTGTAAGATGATAATGAAATAGTAGAAATAAAGAATCAATGCTTTTTGCCCCAAGTTAAAGAGGCGGAGCTATTGATGCTTTTCCCATAGTATTTTCTGATGGTAAAGTAAGGATAGGTTACCCTTGAGAAAAATAATAGGATGAGATAGAAGGCTTATTATTATACTTAAATATGCATATGTACACTATAGGAAATATAATTATGTATCTAAAAAAATACAAGATAGATCTTGTAGCATGCGTTCCCACTATGTACGTGTCACAACACGACAACGTGTATGCTTCTTATCAGTACATAAACAGTCTTGTATGGTTACCAGTGCACAAAAATTTTCACCAAAATTTCATCAATCAAATCATTCTTTTTTCGGAAAAACTGATAGAGAACTTTTGGGAAGGCAAACCAAGGTCAAAATTCAAAACAAGTACATGGAAATGCTCGTCTCACATAGCAAAAATCAATCCTATAATCAAGTCAAGAAATGGGGTGGAACATGGATCGTGATCCATGACCCCCTACTTCCAATTGCAAGAAAAAGATGGGTAAAACTATGCTGGTAAAATCAATATCCCACTATTGCAGTTACAATTTAGAAATATTGCAAAACATGGATCGTAATCCATGAACCCCAAAATGGTCTTGCAAGGAGATTTCAGTGCAAACAGTTTGATACTGCTAGTCCCACCAGAGAGCAAACCATTTGTCGTGAATGCTGCATGGGGAATCTCCTTTAGGGATTGAAGATGATTTTGCTTGACTCTTAACTCTTCAACATCCATATGGTACCAAGGTGGAGTGAACAGGTTATACAATTGCTCATTATTGGCTCACTGTAAATCTAGAGACAACCATCCATTGTAGAGAAAACTCACAATTTGGTGTTGATTGCAGGATGGTTATATAAACAGGAACGGGATAGGTTATGCATCAAACCATGCAAAAAAGACATATATCTACAACAAGCTCATGTACAAATAATGAGTATCCATAATGCAATAACACAAACATATCAGAGATTGATGCTACTTGGAGTGTATTGGCCTCACATGCAGAAAAATGTACATTACTATGTTAACTCCTATGATGCTTGCGCAATCAACAAGCCAATAATCATGCTACATTGTTTAGGATAACAACAACACCCAAGTGGGCAAATTACATTGTAGAGTACTTGGAGGAAGGTGGACTACCAGAGCTTGAGCAGAGCTAGAATATGGTCAATTCAACACAAAGCCAAAAACTATACTATTATTGAAAACTAACTTTATAAAAAAGGAGTGGATGACTACTTAAGAAATTATGCTGCAGAACATGAGTACTTGCCCATCCTTGAGAAAGCTCATGCTGGTTGATCTAGAGGACACTTTTTGGAAAAAAAAACCGTAAAAGAAATACTCCTAGCAGGGACCTTGTTGTTGGTCATTGTGTGACCGTCTTTGGCATTTGCTCTTCTGCTTTGGCTTGATGGAGATTAGGCTTGGCTATCCATATTTTATTGTTTCCATTGTAAAATCCTTGCTTTTGTAGTTGGAAACAAGGTGTCCAATTAGAGGTTGCATCACCCTCAATTTTGACTGGCTTTTATTGGCGTTTGGTTGTTTCTTTGAACACTTTTCATTGGGTGGAACCTTGCACGAGCTACTACTTTTGGTAACCATATTGGAGTATTACCTTCATAAAATACTTGCTCTTCGAGTAACTTGATTGGAATCATCCGTTGATGCATCTATTTGCATTGGGTATCTTGGGTGAGGTATGACTTTGGTACCCATACTTGTCGTATTGCTTGCTTCTTTGAAGATCCTTTCTTTTGTCTTTTGATGTTGTTCTTTCTCTTGCTTGAGTTGTTTGTCTTCTGTTGATAGTTCAACTTGCTCTTTGTAGAACTTGTTGCTTGAATGAGTAGATACAGTCTGTTACTTTAATATTTTCAGCCAAACATTGGTGTTTACTTGAAAGTAGCCCTGAGAAGTGATTGAGTCATTTGATGCTACCCACCCGATGACCTTTTGTTGTTAAGGTTGAACTTGTGCTTCATGTATCCAAACTCGGTCTTTGACTTTGATGTGCTCTTTGGATACCAACACTTGGTTGATTCTCTTTGGCTTTTTATGGATGCTTATTTGTGATGGACGCTTTGGTTGTTAATAGACTTTTTGCTTTGGTTTCCATTGCATTGTTGATGGGATGGCTCTTGATGTAGAGGCTATGCGAAAAGTTTGATGGAGGCTCGTTGAAGGTACAGTCGTCTTGCAAGGTTGATCTACTTCATTGTTTACCTTAGCTTTATCCTTTTCTACAATGCTTGGTTGCTCTTTTTTTGAATTGACTTGAGGTGCTTTTGGGGCTTATGATGGCGTTGTTGTTAAATTTTTTCCTTGTGGTTGAAAGAAGATGTTTCTCCAGCTTTTTGTTAGGACCAGACTCTCATTGATGTGATGGGAGAAAATTATATAGAAGTTATCCTTGAATTCCCAATACTCAACTCGAGTACAGCTTCTGTCATGCCAAAGCTAGGAATCAAATTTTTTGAAATTGTGTACACTGTTCCTTCTAGCTCTTTGATTGGCGGCTTTCCCATCATGATCCACGTTCCATAAGTCATTAGATTCTTTGTGCTATCTATCAAATCTGAACATGTGATTTTAAGTTATGTTTCTCCACATATGCTAAATTTGATCTTTGTAGAAGACAATTAATCTTCTTTGTTATCCTTGTTCTTCTCTTGATCTTGCGTTTCTTGAGCATTTGATGTTGAACTTGAAACTTTGTTTCTTCATATACTTTCATTTGTGCTTTTCCTGGAGTTGGCTTCTTTCAAACAACTTTGACTGATTCTTTACGTATGTCAATGATGACATATTCTCGTGGTTTCTCTGCTTCCTTTGTTTTCACTTTGGCATCATGCTCCAGGATGTAGTTATCTATCTAACCTTTTTTACTTTCACACTCATAAACCTCATTAGTTTCCTTCAATACCTTTATCGTAAATAAGGGAGTTATGTTATAGTCACTTGAAAGTTCGTCTTCGACATCGTTCCCTAAGTCGTCGCTCCTCGAATCATGGTATTTTTCCTCATCATCATGCTGAAGATCTTGTAGAACACCTTCATCCACTATTCATAACTAACACCTTATTAGAGAGTATGAGACTTTTGACACATTTTGGAAATGTGAATTCAATACAAATTTCGTAAGTTTGAGAATTTCATTAATTTGGAATTGAGATTGGTGCATAAAGTGCACTAAGATTATTGGAAAATGCCTTTGGTTGGAAGCTACTGAATGGTTCATATTAGTTGAAGATATCATTCTTAGAATTGTTAAAATAAGAGAGTTGATAAAAACCAGTGTTCAAAAACACCTTAATTTGGTTTGTTGGAATCCCATGCCACATCTTTTACTCAAAAGAATCTTTTAAACTTTCTTTGGTCCTTGTCACAACCTTGTAGGAATTTTGACTTTTTTGGGAATGCCTTTGCTTGGCATCCAAGAGAAGACAATACTTTCTATTGCTTCCCATCGTTTAGGATCCTTGATATTACACATCCAATATTTCTCACAGCAATTTGAGTAAACATCCACATCCATTGCATTTTGACGAGTGAAAATTGGGGCCCAATATTGTATAAGGATTTTTTTGACATTATTTGAATACCTTTCCATGTCTATGTCACTTTGTGCAACTCCAAGCCATATTGGATAAATTGATTCTGAAGGTCAGCACGGGCAAGCACAAATTAGTCTCCCTGATTTACACCCACCATTGGGTCAAATGCATCCTTTGGCCGTTTTGAATAGAAACTGACAAGTTCCCATCTCCAAGTAGTTCAGCATGGCATAAAACACTAGGTTTGGTTGAATATACTCTCCCATTTGCAACCACCTTGTCTCCAATGAGGAGGTCCACAAGGTCTCTACTTTAAATAAATTTTGTAAAGACACTTGGAAAAACATCCAGGTCAAGAGTAGCCTTAAAATTTGACCATGTGGCACAAACTTGAAGCTCATGTTGAGGATTATTAGAAATATTAAAGGACCATGTCAAGACTATGGGTTGCAATCACGGAGTGTACCACCTCCCATATATATTACACTCTATTACTAAGCTAATATACATTGGGATGTACCTTTAGATTAGCCTGAAAATTTGACCATGTGGCAAAAACTTGAGGTCAATGCCAATGCATATTAGACACATTAAAGGCCCATGTCAAGGATATGGGTTGTTGTGGGTTAGTTCAACACATGAACATCATACACAGCAAGAATAACCATCTACTCCACCATACTTCATTAACAACAATTCAGACACAGTAAACATGACTACTCAAAAATATCAGAGTAAGCAGAGACAATACACTGAATAGTTGCTGCACTGCACCATCATCATCACATTCATATCAGAGAACAGATACCTCTTGCGCAGATACATTCCCCACTTATATAGATAAATCCGACTTAACTACCCAGTCACAAGACATTCAGCAGACTGCAACTGAAAGACAGTTACATCCGACTTAGCAAAATACAGCTCAGTAAATATCCGATAAGTCAAAATCCGACTTAGCTATTCAGAGTCAGTTTCTAACATGTGCCTCTCAACACATGGCACGCCCCGGTGGTAGATTTCGCAGAAATCTGACCCGGATTCACATATCCCTTGATCAGGAATCCACCCTCTGCTGCACAGCTTCTTCCTTACTCTGGTCCTCATCATTCACTTTATGATCCACCAGCTCTGCTTCCTTTACTGCATCTGACTCTGCTGCATCAGCTTTTCCCATTTCCACCTCTTGTGCTCTATCTACAATCACAGTATCAATCTGCTCTTCTGCCACTTTCTCCTCAGCTACATCCTGCATCAAAAAACTATTAGTAAAATTCTCCTCTTTCTTTTCTGCCTCTGCAAGCTGCTGTCTCTTATTCTCTTCCATCTGCTGAACCTGCTGCTTCAAACAGTCTCTCTCCTTTTGCAATTCCTCCACTTTCTTCAACAATTGTGCTTCTACCTCATGCACTAACCCTGCCTTTAGCACCTCATATGGATACTTAATGACAAATCTCATTCTTTCCTTGGTCTTTTGCCACATCTCCTGTGCAACCAAAGCTAACTGTTGCTTGAGAATAGACACTTCTCCTTCTTTCATTAATACTGCACTCAAGCTAATTTCCTCCTGTGCCAACATCTGTTGCTCTAGTATCTGCAAAGGTTCCAATATCAACCTCTGCATCTCCACAGTGACCTGTAACTCTGCATTCCTCTTTGCCATGTCTTCCAATTCCAAAGCAACCGTTGCCTCCACTTTCTCAGTCCATTGCTTAAACTCCCCCAATGATCTCTTCACTTTTGCTAACTCCATCTTCTGTTTCCTCCATATCCTGCTCATACTTTACTTTCATCATAGCTATCTGCTCTTCAAACTCTTTCACCTGTGACACCTGTCCTTTAAACTCCATCAATTTTTCTGCATTCCTTTCAGCTTGCATACTCTGAACCTTCAGCATATTATTCTGCTGCCTCACAAATTCTTGCACCTGCTGCAGCATCTGAACTACTTTATCACTGTCCAATTTCCCAGTGTCTACTGATACTCCAGAGACTTCCTCAGCACTGAAATCTAATCTAGAAAACACTCTGCTGACTGGTTCAGACTTCTTCCTCTTGTTGGATAATGTGAAAGCCTTACCAAGCTTTATTGGTGTTTCCTCTGCTTTTACCTGCATTGGTGAATCAACATCCATGGTGCCAAATTCTGCAAACTGCATTTTTGCTGTGATTTCTTCAAAGGCCTCTCCTGGAGTATATTTGGCTTTCACCAAATCCTCATAAGCCTCCATATGCTTAGCATTAAACTTCACAAATCCTATCTTTTCAGAATGCACCATGATGGGATGCTCAATCTGAACTGGCTGCTGCTTCTCCTGCACCAGTTTTTCTGCTTTCACAGGCCACCTTGCTTCACCATTCTGTACTCTCTGTGCAAAAAAAAACAATGCTCACAAGTAACCACATAACCTACTATTTGCCTGTGTCTTCCTCTTGTCTGAAGAATGAATCTCTGCTGCCAACTTTTCATACACCCAGTGAGCCCAGCTCACTTCTCCTCCCTGCTCTGCATAGCTTAATGGTGCAAAGTTTTCTTTTGACATATAATCAAACTTCAGAATAAAGCATAGCCTCTCCAAGTACCACTTAAGCTGCTCTCTCCTAGCATATGCCACATTCTTTAACATGTAATACTGCCTGCCTCCTTCTCTTGGACCAAACTCCTTTTTCAGTGCTTCCTCTAAACACTTTGGAATAGGTGTATTAGGATGCAAAGGCAGCTTGAACACCTCAGACACCAACTCCACATTGAGTACCACATGCGGTGACACTCTCCCCTTAGTCTTCCTAAGTATTTCCAACTGAGACTTTGCATATACATTGTTTCTACATTCTTCCCAAGGCAGAATCGCAAACTCATACAATCCTACCTGCTGCAACCATATGGCGTTGCGCTCTGCCTGACAATCTATGTCAACCTTGAAGTCCATAAAAGGGTCCATTAATGCTTGCATCACCTTACCTTCTGACACAGGAGTCGGCGTTGGCGTTTCCTCTTCTGCAGAGTCACTGTTTTTGTCTGCACTGCTAACGTCAAGCCGCATAGGCAAAGCTTTGCTTCTCAATCGTCGCCCCGAACCTTCGGTCTGCTCCTCATCAGGCTGTGGTTGCATGGCCATCAATTGCTTTGCTTTCGGCATGGCAGGACTGAATAAAGCTTCTTCAAGCGAAAACCCGAATCCTCTGCTCTGCTGCATGTGAACTGGACGTACTGAACTTTTGTTGCATGTATGATTATACTCGCTGCACCATGCACACATATCTCCACCCGGTATCCTTGAAGTGCTACGAAACTTCTTTTCAGCACACTCCCCAAAGTTATTAATCGGGCCTAATAATTTCTTATTAAAAATTCCGACTTGGTCAGTTCCGACACAGGTACTCTTCCAACATCTGCAATGTTGAATCGGATGTGCCCTTTGGAACTGCCTAATTCCTCCAACCTGTGAATTATATGGGATACTATGAAAAGACCTCCTCAAATCCATGCAAGCCAGCATTTTTCCTTTTCCTTTTGCTGATTCTGAATCTCCTGGCTGTAGGGGTATTACAGTCATGCAGGCTACACTTGGCCAGTCCAAATGAGGTGGCTTTCCCTGAAATTTCTTCAGCCTGAAACCATTAACTGCCTTTTCCACTCTTGTACCAAACACGTCAGCTATGACGAATTTCCCTTGTCCTTTATCCTGCACAATCTGATATGGTCCCTGATATCTCAATGACAATTTACCAGGATGTGGTCCCAGCTTAGAGTTGTACAACATTACCCAATCTCCAACCTGAAAGATCTTGAACTTCACATTCTTGGTCACCCATGCTTGTCTTCTTCTTTGTATGACTTCAGTAATGTAAGAGCTTACCAACCTATCCTCCTCCAGCTGCATCAGATACTTGTTCCTGTGTAGTACTGACAACTTTGGAGACTGCTTCTCTACTGAGACTCTTAAACTTGGTACCACAAATTCCATAGGCACCACAGCTTCCAGCCCATACACCAGCTTGAATGGTGTCATACCAGTAGTGACTTTGAAAGCTGTTCTAAAGGACCATAAGGAAGAATCCAACTTATCATCCCAATCCTTCTGATTCTCTGTCACAATATTTTTCAAAATCCTTACCAGTGTTTTGTTGGAGCTCTCAGCCTGACCATTAGCCTGTGGATGATATGCTGTAGACTTCTTGTGCATAATCATATGTGTCCTTGTTAGCTCTGAAATTACTTCATTCAGAAAATGAGTTCCTCTGTCACTTACCAGCTCCACTGGACACCCAAACCTCGTCATAATGTTATGATAAAGAAATCTGGCCACACTTGAAGCTTTATTATCCTTCAATGCTACTGCTTCTACCCACTTAGTGCAATAATCTGTAGCCACTAAAATGTATCTGCATCCCCTCTTGGAAGTTGGTTTGACAGGTCCTACAAAGTCCAAACCCCACTTTTGAAAAGGTTCCAAAGGCAAAATAGGATGATCCCCCATCCTATCCCTGTTTGAATCAGGTTGACCTGTTTTCTGACAAATTACACATCTTTTGGCATAATCATGTGCATCCTTTAAAACTGTGGGCCACCATAATCCAGCCTGCAAAATCTTCTTCCCTGTAATATCTCCAGAGAAATGCCCTCCTGCTGTGCCTGAATGTGCTTCCTGCAAGACTGCACTTTGCTCAAATTCTGGCACACATCTTCTTATCACTTGATCAATGCCTTTCTTATATAGTGCCCCTGCAATAACTAAATAGGGTCTGGTTTTCAGTGCAAATTTTCTTCTCTGATCAGCATTGAACTCCCTTGGTATAGTTCCATCAGTCAAAAACATCAGCAATTGATCATACCAAGACTCAGTCACAGTAGTCTGCACATCAAACAGCTGAGCATCAGGAAGTGCATCATCTACCCCAGTAGGTGCTTCACCTTTTTCAATCCTGCTTAGATAATCTGCAATTACATGCTCCTTCCCAGGAGTATGCTCAATCTGAAAGTCAAACTCCTGCAACAACAACATCCATCTTGCAAGCCTTCCAGTAAGAAGTGGCTTCTTGATCAAATACAACAAGGCCTGATGATCAACATGAAAAACTATCTTGTTCCCCAACAAGTAATGCCTGAACTTATTCAATGCATATACCATCCCTAAAGCTTCTCTTTCTGTCACAGGATAGTTTCTTTCTGCACCTGTGAGAACCCTGCTTGCATAGTACACAGGTCTGAACCATCCCTTCTCCTTCTCCTGCATCAGTACAGCTCCTATTGCTATATCCGAGGCATCAACAAACACATGAAAAGGCAATGACCAATCAGGTGGCTGCAAAATTGGTGCTACTGATATCATTTTCTTCAACATCTGAAATGATTTCTGCTGAGGTTCATCCCATACAAATGCCACATCCTTCTTTGTTAATTGAGTTAATGGCAAGCATACATTAGACAAATACCTCAAATATCTGGAGTGCCACTTTGTCTGTCCAACAAACCTCATTAACTCTTTAACGTTGGTAGGAACTGGTGCTGCTTGAATGGCTTCTATTTTCTTGACATCTATAGCCATTCCTGCTTCTGACACCACATGTCCTAAAAGTATTCCACTCCTCACAGCAATTACACTTTTATAAGGATTCAGAGCCATCCTGAATTGTCTGCATCTTTCAAAACAGAGCTTCAGATGTAGCAGATGTTTATCCTTCTTTCCAAACACTGAGAAATCATCCACAAAGACTCTCATAAAGTCCTGTAAGTAAGGTTCAAACACCTTATGAGCAACAAAATTAAATGAAGGTGGTCCATTGGTTAACCCAAAACTCATCACTGTGTATGCAAAGGCTCCCCATTCAGTTATAAAAGCTGTTTTATGCTGATCCGACTCAGCAACACTAATCTGATTATAACCAGAAAAACCATCCAAAAAGCTGTACATTTCATGACCAGCTACTGCATCCAACACAGCATCACAAAATGGCATAGGAAAGGGATCATTAATGGCTGCTGCATTCAATTTTCTATAATCCACACATACTCTTAAAGCTCCATTTTTCTTTGGCACAACCAGTATAGGAGACAACCATGATACTTCATGTACAGGTTTAATGAACCCTACTGCCAGGAGCTTATCAAGCTCCTCCTTCACCTGTTTGGCAAAGTTAGGATTCATTCTATATCTTTGCTGCACAATTGGTTTTGCACCCTCTTTCAAATTAATCCTATGTTGATGTAGTGCTGGGTCAATGCCTCTCACCTGAGAATAATCCCAAGCAAACACATCCTTATAATCAACCAATAATTGCAACAGCTGTGCCAGAAATTCCCCTTGAATGTGTGCACTCACTTTGACCATTCTTGGTTCTGCCTCTGTTCCGAAATTCAGCTCCTGAAGCTCCTCCTTTTCTACCCTGCTTGATGCCCCAAACTTCTTTTCATAAATTTTCTCAGCCATATCCCTGGCCTCCTTTTCTTCCTGCTGAATCTGTTCCTTATCAGACATAGCATATTTCTGGTCCACCAACTGTAACAGTTCCTTACCCTGCACTGTCTGTCTTGGTGCTAAACCTGTATCTGGCTCATCCTGTTCCTTACCTTGCCGTAACATGCTTTCCACATCTACTTCAAACACAGGTACAACAGTTGGATTGGCCTTCAAGAACTCTTCCTCTTGGTCACCTGTGACCTCATCAGCAAAATTAATAGTCTGAGCAAACAGTGGTTTCTCACTTAATGGAACCATCTTCCTTCCCCTCATAGGTATGGTTACTTTCTTTTTCCCTTTTTTCAATATGACAACATTTTCTCCCCAGTCCTGTCTTACTTTAGCCAATCTGAACCAAGGCCTTCCTAATAGCATTTCATATGCAGCTGCTGAGTCTGACATTCTGAGTACCACAAAATTAACAAAAAAGGATAATCCTGACACCTGAATTTCCTGTGCTTTGAGAATTCCCAAAGGTTGTACCCTAGATTGGTCTGCCATTTTCACCTGAAAAGGTGCTCGAGCCATAGCTCCCAACTCCATTCTTTTGTACATTGCCTCTCGTAAAATATTCACCCCAGAGCCTCCATCCAATAACACATCATCAAAATTTTCTCCAAGAAAGTGTACTTTAATAACTGGTACCACAAAGTCCACATCTGCTGGATCAATTCTATTTGCTGCTGCTGGAGAAAACTGCCTGTCCATTGTGCCAAGTCCATTCAGGTTCTGCAGCTTTCTGAACAATCTGTCTTTGAAAGCTGGAACCAATTGCAACAACTGATCCAAAGATAATTGAAGAGGTGAGCTAATAAGTATTTCAAACCAATCCTTATCCTGTTTATTTTCCACCTCCTTACTCCCTTTATTCTGCTCTTCCTTTTCTTTTGGGTCATCCTCAATATCCACCTGCTTTGCCTGGTGTTTGGCAATCCTTTTTGTAACCCGGTCTCTTACCCCTTTTTGCTCCTTCCAATCCAAAGGTGCTTTATCCTTAGACCTAGTCACTGCTAGAACTTCAACATGATCCTCCTGCACACATTGGTTACAGTCACAAGCCCATTGATGTTCCTCTTCATTCCCTTGCTGCTCATGTTCTTGGTCAGTATCTTGAATCTGCTCATCCTGAGAAAACACATCAAACAAGATTACATTTGCCTGAGCTGCTGGCTGATTTTGCTGCTGCTGCTGTTGCTGATTTTCAGGTTGATTGGGTTGATTATATCTCACAATGGGCATTCCCCTTTCTTGCCTATGCTTCACCCATAAAGCACAATTGGGACCTACCCAGTGATCTGGTGCACCACAGTACACACAGGGTCTCCTATTATTATTGTTCTCCTGCTCTCTCCAAGGAGGTCTAGGAGGTCTTGTCCTCTGAAATGGTGGTCTTCCCCTAAATGGTACTGCTTGATTTGCTCCAATTTTTGGTCTTCCTCTTCCTATGTTAGGTGTTGTCTGCCCTCTATTCTTTGGATTATACCAACAGCTAGCAGTACTATGTCCATCCCTTTCACAAATGTGACAATACACTTTTTCTTTAGGTGCTACAACAGAATAACCAAACTTTTTAAGTTTGCCTACCAAATCTTGCTCAATACTCTGCTTTTGCTTGACTTTCTTCTTCTTACTGCTCTGTTTCTTCTTTCTTTTTTCTGTTTCCTCATCACTGTCTGATGGTGAGTCTGAATCTGAGTTCCCACTGGAATCTGTGTCTTCAGATGCTTCTTCTGAATCTGAGTCACTGTCTTCTTTTCCTTTTGATTTGGTCATGCCAAGTCTCTTCTCCACCCTTGCAGCAGCAGTAACAAGGTCATCCATACCTCCAGCAATATCAATGCTAGCTACTGCTCCCTTTAAGCTGCTTCTCAATCCTTTCAAAAAATAACCTGCTAACGTTTCATTAGTGGGTCTTTCATTCCCCTGCAATCTTTCTACTAAAATTCTGAACTTCTGTGCATAGTCTTCAACCAGCATCTTATTTTGCTTAATGTCTCTGAGTTTTCTCAGGACATCAGTCGGAGTCTTCTCCTTTCTAAATCTCTGCAGAAATGCCTGCTTCAAAGCATTATAAGTAGCAAAATGTGCAATGCCATATTGGCTGAACCAACTCATGGCCTTTCCTTCCAATGTGGCAGCAAACTGTTCCATCTTTACTCCATCAGCATACATCACCTGATAGCCACTTGCCTGCCACTTAGTTTCCAACTGTGCCACATGACAGTCAGCATCTTCCTTACTCCCTGCTCTAAACTTGGCTGCCTTGACCTTTGGGTTGGGTGGTGGTTGAGCCATTGGAATGGGTTGTGCTGGTCTCCTAGGTCTTTGCCTGGTAGCCCCCTGAAGTGGGTCAAACTGGATCCTTCTCCTGGTGGTTCTTCTTGCCAGGAATAAAGCTCCAATAAATTGCCTCACTCTCTCTTCTCCTGTTGCTCCTGATCCTACCCCTCCTTGGTCTACAGGTTGCTGCCCCTGAGCATCGGGTGATTGCTGATTGTCATGATCATAGTTAAATGGATCAATGTTTCCAGCCTGTGCTTGAGCCCTTGTGTAGTACACTCTTCCTACTCTCCTGTCTCCCTCTGACATGCATCATTACTTGAAAATAAACGTTAACCCAGCGAGATCGCCAAATGTGTTGTGGGTTAGGTCAACACATGAACATCATACACAGCAAGAATAACCATCTACTCCACCATACTTCATTAACAACAATTCAGACACAGTAAACATGACTACTCAAAAATATCAGAGTAAGCAGAGACAATACACTGAATAGTTGCTGCACTGCACCATCATCATCACATTCATATCAGAGAACAGATACCTCTTGCGCAGATACATTCCCCACTTATATAGATAAATCCGACTTAACTACCCAGTCACAAGACATTCAGCAGACTGCAACTGAAAGACAGTTACATCCGACTTAGCAAAATACAGCTCAGTAAATATCCGATAAGTCAAAATCCGACTTAGCTATTCAGAGTCAGTTTCTAACATGTGCCTCTCAACATGGGTTCCTAATCAATCAATCTACTAGATCCACTTGTATACACCCTATGTTTACTCGCATAATAGCACTTGGAGTGTACACGCGCACACACACACACCCCAACAATCCCTTATTTAGCTTGCAACCCTTACCAATTATTGTCATCGAGGGGATCCAAAGAGCCAGCCACCTTTGGTGCTCTCTCTCTCTCTCTCTCTCTCTCTCTCTCTCTCTCTCTCTCTCTCTCTCTCTCTCTCTCTCGCACATGGGCTTCTCTCAGTTTTGGAGTTTAACCTTCATATCGCAGATTTTGACACGTATAAAGGGCTCCCCCTTCCACCATATTATGTTAGTTTAAATGTGTGTAAGTTTGATTTAATGAGAGCTATATATTTCTTGGGAAATGATAATAGTAAAAGTGGTTCAAGTAGTCTCCTTTCAAGTCAAACTTGAATAGTTGTGTGGGGGTGGGGACAAGAGAAAGGAGAGAAAGGGTCTTTTCATTTGATTTGCGTCCATTTAATGAAGCATGAAGCACTTTTGGATGTCTAAAAGAAGCTAATGGGAGAGTTGAGTTATGCATGATTTCAATGTTTTCAGTGATGATTGAGACGTACCTTAAATATTATTTAGATTTTAGAATATTAATTGGATATTTTTATTTTGTTTTTCATTTCACATCTGACATGTCTTGACTTTTCTTACATTCTATTGTTTTAGAATGCTAAAGTGAAACTTCACCTTGCTTAATTCTAGGCAATCTCCCCCCTCCCCCGCCCCTCACACACACACACATACATAAGCGACATCTCCTATATGTAAAGATGCAAATAGGAACTAATAGTATAAATTTTCAAATTTACAAGATTTCAAACTATTTTTTTGTATATTTTATCGGTTTTTGTCCCCTTTTACCATTGCTTGTATAAACGACTAATCTCGATTTTCAGCCGGCTCAAGGCTAAGTTGAGGTACACCTTTCTTGAACACTGGCAGAAGGATTTTTACAGTATTTTTCTCACGTATCCCACTAGTTTTTCTTAATTTTACCATGGTTTGCAACCGGTTGGTCTCGATTTTCAACCGGCTCAAGACTAAGCTGAGGCAATTCTTTCCCGAACACTGATTCAAGTTAAACTCAACTCTCTCTCTCTCTCTCTCTCTCTCTCTCTCTCTCTCTCTCTCTCTCTAAAAAAGGCTCTCTTTCTCTCCAATGTTAGCCAAAACCCGGAGATGAAAGTATTTATAAGTAGCTAAACTTGCAAAATCTTGGTTAGTTTCCAAGCTTGTCTTAAAAAGAAACCGACAAAATTTACAGAAATTTAGTGTAACTACTTACAAATGCTTTGAATTAAGACATCTAGCCAAGCATCCCCCTATGAGTGGTAGAAAAAAAATCCTCCGTCTAGTGTATTTAACTGACTGAAATTATAAATCTCGATTAGATTTTGAGCTTGCCTTTAAGAGCTGAGTCCCTCTTGCACTTAGCAATTTAGTGCCACCAAGAATTTAAACCTGTCACACACAAAATTAGATTTGTATCAGTGCAACACAATGATGTTTAAGCGAGTTGTTGCATGCAAGTTGCACCTTTTCCTCATTTAGAGAAAAGTCTTCTATACTATATATAATTGAGCTTAAAATTTTCAAGGAAGGAGAGGTCATCCATGTGTCACTCTCTCCTTCATTTCAAGAACATAAGAAACATTTGGTTTGAAATGTAAAAGTGAAGAGTTAGTAGCAAGTACACTCATGGTAGAAAATGAAAAGACTTAGTTTGACATCTCTGTTTTGTCAAAAAGTCACAATACTTAGTACTATATATATATTTATATTATTTAAGCTCTTTGGCAAGACCCTTAGGCCTTCAGTTTTGAAGGGTGATTACTTTTGTTTTTGTAAAGGGTGGCTCTACTTCACACTTTGGGAAAATAACGAGCAACGAGTTGTGCCATACATCGACAAGTTGGTCTATCTCGAATGTGTGTGTATGTGTACGCGAGAGAGAGAGAGAGAGAGAGAGAGAGAGAGAGAGAGAGATGAGACACATCATAGGTCTAAGAGAGAGAGATCTTTGTTATTTACTGAAGCTCTGTGTGTGTGTGTGTGTATATGTGTGTGTGTGTGTGTGTGTGTGTGTGTGTGTGTGTGTGTGTGTGTGTGTGTGCGTGCGCATGTGCAAGAGAGAGAGAGAGAGAGATGGAGATGGAGATGAGACACATCGTAGGTCTAAGAGGGAGAGATCTTTGTTATTTACTGAAGCTCTGTGTGTGTGTGTGTGTGTGTGTGTGTGTGTGTGTGTGTGTGTGTGTGAGAGAGAGAGAGAGGGCCAACTCCATTTAGTCCTGCTGAGGAGTGTGTGTGTGTATATTTCTGTTCGAAAGAGAGAGAGAGTGCCATTGATTGGCCTTGGAGTTTGATAAAAAAATGCCCCTCCCCCCCCCCCCAAAACTCGATCATGAACACAACCCAACACTTACTTCATGTACAACTTCTCAAATATTTCCACAAGAGGCCTCATGTAGTCTCCTCTATCAACAGCCGTGGCTGCCAACAATTGATCCGCCACGAGCCCCACACCCTTATACAACCTCAATCCTCTATTGGCCAGGATGCCAAGACTTTCCAGAACACTGATGTGATTGCATTGGAGGATGATCATTGACAGTCGAGGGTGTTGGCCTTGGTCTTGGAGTTAGCAATCCTTTGCTCATTTGGATCCTCCTTGGTGTTGCAAACCTAATGTGGGCCCTTTGCCTCCCCCTAGAAATGATAACTCTGATCTCTTATTTTAGGGTTGCCTCCATGCATGTGCCTCCATTGTAGGACTACCTCCATATCATTTTTCTTACATTTAGAGCCTGGTCACTTTGGCACGACTAAATAGCCTTCCAACTTTATTTGCAAGTCAAGAAAACCGGTGTCTTTTTGAAGATAAATGCTGGATTTGACTGAGTGATGAGACAGATCTTGAGCAGGTTCTTGCTAACCGGTAGGGCCTCAAAAGTCAACCATGCTAAAGGCTATGCCCGTTTCGAGGCTCTTGACTACCACGATTAGATAGGTAGAGAGAGAAGATCCGGCTTGTGAGCGGACAAAAAGCAGGCTCGTTGGTACACACGAACAGGCTCTTCACCTCTCACATGCTTCATTTTAATATTACAAACTAGACATGTATCCTGAGAGAGAGAGAGAGAGAGAGAGAGAGAGAGAGAGAGAGAAGAAGAAGAAGAAGAAGAAGAAGAAGAAGAGGAAGAAGAAGAAGAAGAAGACCACAAGAGACCTAAAATTTTAAGCCGATGAACATTGATTCTTGAACTCAAGGTCTTGCATGCTCACATACTTATACAAGGAGAGGGGGACACAGTGACCTTAAAGGTTAACCCTAGAGAGAGAGAGAGAGAGAGAGATCATCCTTAAAGGTCGGATTGACCTATGGGACCGAGTACAACATGTTAACATGCTTGAAGACTAAGTGCCTTAATGCTCTGCCACACATTTAAGCTAAGACAAATGGCTGCTATTGTATAAAATATGGGTAAGGGCAAGCATGTGAATGGTTGAATACAGTCTGCTCTCTCAAAGAAAAACATGCATGTGTGTGTATGTGTGTGTGTGTGTATTTTGCAACAGGCCCTTTCTTTTAGCATGATGCCCAAAACTCTTGCAAAGAGAAACGATTGAGTAAACTTTTGTCCTCACATTTTAAGGTGCCAATGGTGCCCAAATGTACACAAAAAAACAATATGTGTCTTATATTACTAACATGCTTATGGTCAATTGCAAGAGGCCTCAACATCCATGTGACAAGAGACCTCAATATCCATGCGACGAGTCTTGGTAGATGCAAGTGTACATGCTAGCTAGATTGAGTGCAATCAGCCTGTAAATTTTGAAATTTACCCACATATGGAGACAAAGTTGCTATAGCCATGCAGTCACCCCCAGGTCACATACACATCATGAATAGTGCCTTTGAGAAGCAAATGACACACTACTCACCAAATCAGTTGTGCATACCAATGGAAAATTTTCTTCTACTACTATGTGTTGTAATGTTGGCATGTTGGGTCATGGTTGGTACATGCATCCAAGTGCCAGAAAATAGCAGTTGACTGTGATTCCCCAAATGCAAGACCAAAACTACACGAGAGAAGCATGGGAGAGTTGCTATCATGACCAATTCCATGATTGGTAAGGATGGTGAGAGGGGATGCTAATGCATCTAAAGAATTTTTCGTTCAATGTAAACACTATATCCAAAGATCGATACCATCTCTCTATTAGTCTATTTAGAGGGCCACTACCACTCATCAGGGTCCCACATCAATTGTGGGGGGGGGGGGGGGGACGTCTCTAGCCTAATCGCAAATTCAGTGCCACCTTAGAGAGAAACATAGGATGTTAAGACAAGACATCATGCAAAGGGAGCAGCCCATTACTTAACTCATTCCCAAGAGACCTCAAATTGACCTGATAATTATTGAGCTCAACACACACACACATATAGATAGAGAGAAGGAGGGGAGCGACAAACTTGCCATGATTAGGAGGAGTATGTTGGAGCTTGGCATGACCAACTAGAAGTAGATTGTCCTTGGTCAATCCACAAGAATGTGGAGAGTAACTACACTTCATTAGTTGTTCGACCTTACACTCAAAAAGGTAGACATAGTGTTGATCCAAAAGATAGATTTGTGCTTGGTTGATGTGAATGTGGAGGGCACTTAGACCTTGTGTGTTGTCATACATTGTCATCTATAAAGTAGTTATAGTGGTGGTTGATGCACAAGTGTATTAAAGAGCTATAAAAGCTCAAATGAGAATCATAGGCATTTGCCCACATTTTTTCCCTCCCTGTGAAGGGAAGGTGAACAATGGTTGCTTCAATTGACGCACATGTAGCCGCAACAACGCGCGGGTCACATACTAGTATGCCACTAAGCTCACTAAGACTCGGCTAGCTCACTAATGCATAATGAGACCCGGCTCTAAGAAAACTGAGAAACTTATACAATGTAATTATTGGCAAAAGCTTCAAATGATGACTGAAAAGCTGGGAGAATTTTGAATTTTCACTTGCCCCTCTCTCTCTAGGTACGAGCCGCGAGCGTCTTTCTTTGGATTTTGCAACTTAAATCGACATCTCTCTACAGTTCCAATAGGCGTCTCTCTCTCTCTCTCTCTCTCTCTCTCTCTCTCTCTCTCTCTACAAATCCGCCATAGCGTCTTCCTTTGACATCTATGGACAGGGCGTCTGCTATTGACAGTGGAGGTTCGGAGCAGAGCAAAGAAAACTTTACCATACCAAAGCCATCTTGAGGCTCCATGAGACTGCCCCAAGCGGCAGAAAATTGAACTCTCTCCCTCTATCCCTTTGTCTCCCCAGTTCAGACTCTAGGCAATAAGCCCCCCCCCCCCCCCCCCCCCCCCCCTCTCTCTCTCTCTCTCTCTCTCTCTCTCTCTCTCTCTCTCTCTCTCTCTCACACACACACACACACACACACACACACGTGCGCGAGCGCACGCGTCGCGTCCTGTTCTTCACCAGGGCCAATCAAAGTTAAGTTCTTATTTACCAAACCTATATGACCAAAGGCACTCGTGGGTGAGGTAGTGCATCTGTGTTTGCTTTTTCCATCTCTAATGATAGCCTGCCTGGAACTCTTTCTCTTTTAGCTCTGCGAGGGACTTTCTTATCCTCCCTTTAGACTTCAATTTGATGACCAAGTGTTGAGAAAGCAAGCAGGTTTTCATGACGACCAAGCAATGTCAATCTTTGAGTGACCTTTCCTTGGATACAAGATCAAGAGCCATGGAGTGGTCACATAACCGTTTCCTCAGATATGAGATAGAGAGCAATAGAGTGATCACATAAACCTTTCCTCAGTCCAGAGCCATGGAAGCGGATTTTTATCTCTCCCACACACACACACACACACACAAAGGAATACACATATCATGCTCTACTTTTGGGTCAATAACTCCACATATCGTCTAAGCTTTGCTAGTTTGTTTTAGAGCTATGCGGTAGTTGTCTCCTTCCGGTCAACACGCGCAATCGTTTTATCAAAGCTATCATCTAAAACTAACTTCTATGTACAACTATCCAAAAATGACAAAAATAAACAAAGTTTGAATGCAAATAAAGAGAATGTGATGACCTACCTTCAATGTTGATGTTGGAGCCCTCCATGTTGTTTTGAAAGCATGTTACATGCGCCATAAGTAGTTTCTTGGTTTGAGTTGATTGCATGAGTTGATAGTAATCTAAAAGTGTAAAAGTTTTTGGCTTACTCTATTGAAGTGTAAAAGGTATGTGTCTTAATCTGTAAACAAACAGTAAAATAATAAGTTTTGTTCATTATAAGCATTTGAAGATTTTGTTTGTCTTCATATAACAAAATTAACTTTATGGAACACAAAACTTTACCTTATGGAGAATTTTTTGTGCTATGTGACGATTTTATTACTATCACAAAACCACTCGTATTTGTATGGCTACACATACAAGCCTAAGTTCTAGGAAGGTACATGTTCTTTGGGAGAAGGCACTGTCATATAGGCCTACCTACAAAAATTTCCATACAAAATGTTTGACGATGCGTTTGAAGAAAAATATTATTTCCACTTTTGGTAAAAAAACAAAGTGTTTTTGTGAAAGAAACTAGGGAACCTTTCCAATTTCAAGACAAAAACCATGCAAAGTGTTTTATTCATGGACAAATCTATCTAAGGTTGTGACCACAAGACATGCATTTAACAACAAAACATGTGGTCAAAATAAGCCGCAAGGGGGCTCGAAGTAGATGTCTACAATTTGTAATTTAGATTCACCTTTGTCCAAAATTTAATAGAAAAACAAACACAATGTCAAAGATTTTGTCCATGTGGACAAATCTCACACTTTGTCCCCCTCTTATTCCATCCTTTAGTTTTGTTCATGGAATTCTTGGTTTTCCCTTAACATTCTCTCCCTCTTTCTCTCTCCAAACCTAAAATTTCTCCACATAATCTCTCTCTCTCTCTCTCTCTCTCTCTCTCTCTCTCTCTTGATTTTGTCAACATAGCAATATAATATTAGAACATAGTCAATGTCCAAGGTTTTTCCATGTGGAAAAAGCTTATAGTATGTTCTCTCCCCGTCTACCTCTCTCCTTGAATTTTGTCCACATGGTCAAAATCTTTGACATCTTATTTCTCTCCCTCTCCTTTCTCTATCTCTCTATCCCATCCTTGTGTGTCCCTCTCTCTAGAAAGAAATCTTGTACAAATGTTAAAAAGATCTCTCTTTGTCCCTAAGTTTTGTCCACGTGGTCAAAACTCTCTCTATTTCTCTCTCTCTCTTTGGCCTCCCTTCGCTCTCTTAGATTTCTCTCTCTCTCTCTCTACACTTTTGGTAAAAAACAAAGTGTTTTCGTGAAAGAAACTAAGGAACCATTCCAACTTAAAGACAAAAACCATGCAAAATGTTTTAGTCACTGTCAAATCTACTAAAGGTTGTGACTGCAAGACATGCATTTTACAACAAAACATGTAGTCAAAATAAGCTAGGGGGACTAGTATATCTGTTCAGTATATAAACCATTAGTTTTAGCATATAAACCATTAGTTTTAGCAAGAATATTGGGAGATTCCTTTCAGCTTTCAAAGAAAAAGTCCAAGGGCATTACCGTGATTGCCAACAAAGCAAGAAAGCGACCTGGAGGCGGGGAAGAGAGAGAAAGGGAGAGATTTTATGGATGCGTGTCGCGATTGCAGTGGGGCCTCGTGTCGGTGCTTTGTGGCCAATCTAGCAGTGTGATGAGAGAGAGAGAGAGAGAGAGAGAGAGAGAGAGAGAGAGAGAGACAAGCGGCAAGGATATATGCACTACAAGCGAATACAGAGATGGAAGTATGGTGGAGACTATGTCCTCCTCTGCATGGGCTTTGAGACTGGACGCTCTGTGTCTCGATGGTGATCTGCAAGGTGGGTCCTGCATGTAGCGCGCAGTGCAAGTGGAGGTTTGCTTCTCTCTCTCTCTTTCGTATGGTGAAGGTGCACGTAGTAGAGCAGAGACATGGAGGAGAGTGGCTCTTTTGCGGGTGCAAAATGCACAAGAGACGGGACAGACGGAGCAAAGCCAGGTGATGGAGATATGCAATGTAGCGATAGGCGTGAGGGCGGATGCACCGTGGAAATGATCAAATCATGGACTTTTGCTTTTGCAAGTCAGATGCTACCCAGTATGCTAGAAGTTGATGTTTACAATTTGTAATTTAGGTTCACCTTTGTCCAAAACCACAAAGTAGCTTAATAGAAAAACAAACTTATTGTCAAATATTTTGTCCATGTAGACAAATCTCACACTTTTGCCCCCTCTCATTCCATTCTTTTAGTTTTGTTCATGACATTCTTGATTTTCCCTTAACATTCTCTCCCTCTTTCTCTCTCCAGACCTAAAGTTTCTCCACATAATCTCTCTCTCTCTCTCTCTCTCTCTCTCTCTCTCTCTCTCTCTCTCTCCCTCCATATCCCTTGATTTTGTGTCCAAAAAGTAGTATAATATTAGAACATAGTCAATGTCCAAGGTTTTTCCATGTGGACACATCTTACGATCTATTCTCTCCCCGTCTACCTCTCTCCTTGAGTTTTGTTTACATGGTCAAACTTTTCTTTCTCTCCCTCTGTCCATCTCTCTATCCTGTCCTTGTCTCTCCCTCTCTCTAGAGACAAATCTTGTACAAATGTTAAAAATACCTCTCTCTCTATCCCTAAGTTTTGTCACACGGCGGTCAAAACTCTCTCTGTTTCTCTCTCTCTCTCCCCTCTCTCTTTGGCCCTCCCTCTACTCTCTTAGGTTTCTTCATGGCTCTCTCTCTCTCTCTCTCTCTCTCTCTCTCTCTCTCTCTCTCTCTCTCTAAGTTTTATACTTTCTCTATGACTCTCTTAGAATTCTACAACTTTCTCATCCCTCATTCTCTTTGACTTCATTCCTCACTTTTGAACATATGGTCAAAACTTTTGTAAGGATGTTTCTTCACTCTGTCTATGTAAGAGAGCCTTTTCCAATTGGTCAAAAACTAAGTGAGTGAGTTTTTTCCTCTCTCATCTCTCTCTCTCTCTCTCTCTCTCTCTCTCTCTCTCATTGTCCCTCCCTTCATCCCTAAGTTTTGTCCACATGGTCAAATACTATCCCTCCCTCTCTAAGTTTTGAAGAATTCCAAATTGTCAGCGAGATTTTTCGAGCGAGTCTTAAACCGAGCAGGAAAAGACAAGGTACTTCATCAAACAAGTGAAAGGGTCACGACGGCTTTCAAAAACAATAAGAAAGTGATAAAATTGTTAGGTTGAATTAAACTGGTATCAGTGTTTGGGAAAGGATTGCCTCAGCTTAGTCTTGAGCTGATTGAAAATCGAGACTGGCTAACTGCAAACCATGGTAAACGGAAGAAAAACGAATGAAATATGTGAGAAATAGTCCAAAAATTTTGCAAATCTCAATATTTTTGCTAGTATTTCTGATTTTCTTCTTTGTGAGGAAGAAACTCGATCAGCAGCCTCTTAATAAAAGAGACTTTCTCAAACATTAACACTAACTGGAATCAAGCTATAAAATGCAAGAAATGTAAAGCCATGTGAAGTTGTGAAATGAAAGGTGAAATAAAAAGAACTAATTAATATATATGTGTGTGTATAGAATTTATTAGAATTATGCAAAGTGAAGCTTCACTTTAGCATTCTAAAACAATAGAACACAAAAAAACATGTGAGTGTGTGTGTAAAATTTACTAAAATTTATGCAAGGTGAAGCTTCACTTTAGCATTCTAAAACAATAGAATTCAAGAAAAGTAAAGACATGTCAAGATGTGAAATGAAAGGAGCAATGACCGGAGGAAAGGTGGGAGCAAATAATGGAGAACATATGGAAGCCAAAGGTTCCACATCACATGAAGGTCTTTCTATGGAAGGTAATTTGGGGTGCTCTACCAACAGGGGTGAAGATTCAGGAGAGAGGGATTGGATCAGATCGATGCTTGGAGTGCAGGATGGCTAGTGAAGATCTGGTCCACCTATTCATGGACTGGCCAACTATCAAAGGCCTCGTAGGGAGAATATGCAAGTGGGTCGAAAGAACATAGAAAATTAGTTTCTTCAAGACTGACCTTTTCCTTGGAGGCAAGAATACAGGAATTCATGTCCTCCTTGTCAGCACTCAAATCGTTAGATACTTCTTCTTACACAATGTATGGCAGACAAGGAACCGCCGTGTGTTTGAAGGAGGTTTAGAGGTGGCAAGCTTCGCAGAAATTACTCAAGAAATCAAAGTGCTAATATGGACGCTCGAGTGCAAGCAACACTCGGAGGAGTGGTCTAGGACTTCTTTTGCCTTGCTGTCAGCAGATGGAATGCGTAGGACGGGGGAAAATCTTGGCCACCATCGGTAAATAAAAGATTTCATAAGGACAAGTTATTGGACCTTGTGTATCGAGGAGGAGGCATCAGGTTGGTGGGGGTGGTTGCCCTGATAGCCGATGTGATTAAAGTCTCTGAATGATGTCATGGCTCAACAAGAGCATGACAAGACCTTGCAATTCTTTCGGTTGTTCAATATAATTCACTCACAATTGTGAGTTTTGCTATTTTTATTAAAAAAAAGATATTAAATGAAAGGTAATTCTCCATCATGTCAAGATGTGAAATGAAAGGAGTCTCCCTTACCCAACACAACACTTAAGATTTCCTTTAGAAAGCCAAAAAGGCAAACCCATCAAGGTTTACCTATTGATTTGAAACACCAGCAAAAGTGTAAAACAAGAATTTTTCTCATCTCTCCTTGATTATGTCCTTGAGGTACCATTTCTTTGATGTAATAGCCAAATTTCTTTGATGAATCTAAAAACTTTCAAATTGTAATCTCAGGTTGGGTTCAGACGAGTCGGCACAGCAGAGAGAGGCACAAGTGTGTGCATATTGCATGGCACGCACAGATTGAGAAAAAGAATCACAAGTTTTTCCCGGACCCACTATTGCTTGGGCGATCCCCCCCTCCTCAGAAGCACCCGATCACAAGGCACATTTTAGTGGAAATGAGGGCGCCACAAGTCGAACCATGATCTGTGCGTGCTCAACATGTTGCCATTGGGGTGTGGCTGCTTGGTGAGTATCGTACTCGCTATTACATTTTTATTTTTTGCCTCCGGCTTGTGTGAACAGAGGGCCGGTGGATGTAGTCAAGAACCATCAAGCTTTGCAGTTGGGTTCGTCTGAACCGACTCCGAGCCTCATTGGAAGGTGAAAATACTTTAGATTTTTACATAAGTCTCAATTTTCTAACAAGTTTGTTATAAAAAAACCTTGCCAATTAAAATGGTCTCTTGGAAAGGGTGAGGCCCCAAACCAAGGAAGTGTGAATCTCTTTTAGGTGTCTGCACAAACGTGCACCTGTCTTTTAGGGTTTTCAAATTTTCTCGAGACTCTTCCTCTCTTTAGCAAAGTGAAAAAAAACTGTCTCTAGCCATCCGCGCCGGCGCGGAGAGCTAGAGACATATTTATCTTGAACACCTTGAAAAAAACATCTAAATACCTTGAGAAAAAAAATCTGTCTCTAGCCATCCGCGCCGGCGCGGACAGTGCGGATGGCTAGAGACATATTTATCAACACCTTGAAAAAACATATGAATACCTTGAGAAAAAAAATCTGTCTCTAGCCATCCGCACCGGCGCGGACAGCTAGAGACATATTTTTTTTCTCATTCATGCTCTTCGAAGGTGTTCAAAATCCCTCAGGCTTCTTTGCCTCTGTCTAGACATCAGCACCTGGAGAATGAGAGAGAAAAAGAGAGAGAGAGAGAGAGAGAGAGAGAGAGAGAGAGAGAGAGAGAGAGAGAGAGAGAGAGAGAGAGAGAGATAGAGAGAGAGAGAGATATCTCTTCTTTGAGCTTCCCAAACACCTTGCGGAATCGCTACTCTTCTCCTTTGGACGAATTCATAGAGTTCTTCCTGTTTGCTATGTCCTTCCGAACAATCGTCCTTCCATGTCTATAATTTCCTAGTTGTCCCGCTAGCCTTGCCATTCTCCCGAGCCCCTCATGCTCCTTGCCCCCTTCCAGTCTCAGCTTGAAAACCCCATTATAGCTGCATCCCGGCAAGTGGAACTTCAATTTGAATCATTCAAGCACATCTAGATAGTATTCACCTGAGAAAGGGAGTCGAATTATTTGGATCTTCCTGCAGTTGGCTGACTCTCGGCCTTTTCCATTGCTTCTCCTTGTCCAAGCACAATAGTGCTACTGCATGCACTCCTTGGCCAACTTTACCTCCTGGACATGCTTTGAACTCTACCTCTACGGATCTGTTGCCTCTCTGTTGGGCATCACCTCTGAGCCGTGCTAGTGATCATCGGGCTCACCACGTCCCATGCAGCAAGCCCATTACAAACCTTACTTTCATGCACTTTCTCATCCGTCACCACAGTCAAGGGCCTACGCCTAGTTATACGTCCTTAAAGGTTTACTCATCCCTTTATTTATTTTTTGAATCCATTGGGCTTGGTTCAACACCAATTATGTGAAGGCAGTATCTTCCCGCAGCTCTGGTATGCCCCAACACTATTACTATACATCAAAACTATAGTAAGGTACAAATTGCACCTTTGACTAAGGAGGGATTCAATATTTTTGAATTCACATCAATATAGCTTTTGGAGCATCATCACTCCACATGCTACTTTGTCGTCTCTCTCTCTACTTCCTTTCATCCTCTTCACTACATTCAAGAACTTCACTAAACATGTGCAAATGGAGCTATATAAAGCAATGATGGTTGCTTTCATCAGCAAAAGCCTTGCTCTTTGAGCATGCAAAAGTACTCTTCAAGGAATCATTTGAGAGAGAGAGAGAGACAGAGAGAGAGAGATTGGGTTTTGGGAACCCAAGATAGTGGATTATTATCCACTCAGTGTCCACCATTACTTGCCAAGGAGGAGGAATTTCTTTTAGTCCACCTATGCGTAGGTTGTGCACACATCCATAGTGTCCAATATATTGAAGTACATAAGACAAATAACTCAATATCAAAGATGCAATTATTTTTGAAACAATCAATTTTTTTGTTGCATCTCTATATCGTACCCACGTTGTGGTACATGTGGTGTTGGAAGGTGAAAAACCTAAATTCTTTTTCTCTGGGTTTGGGAGCAAGTCGCTCGTTTGTTTCATTGCTTGGAAATATCCACTCGCCACTTGGTAAGACTCCTAAGTTTTGTTCTTTGTTTCTCACTCTCTTAGATTTCTCCTTCGATTTCTTATTTTGCCATCAGTTTTGTCCACATGGTCAAAACTCTTTGACTCCTTTTCTACTTTTTTTTACTTTTCTCTAACTCTTTTAGATTTTTCCATGGCTTTCTCAACCCTCTCTCCACCTTTTCATCCCTCAATTTGACCACATGGTCGAAACTTTTGTAAGGACGTTTCCACACTCTTCTTTGAGCTTGTTCCACTTGGTTAAAACCTAAGTGAGTAAGTTTGGTTCCCTCTCTCTCTCTCTCTCTCTCTCTCTCTCTCTCTCTCTCTCAAACACACACACACACACATAGAGAGTCATTGGCTTCCTCATTCTTCTCCTAACACACACACATACACACACAATTCACTACTTGCTGGTAGCTTTTTAAAGTATCAAATTAAGGTGTATCATGCCATAGATTGTCGACACTCTGGGTTCTTTTTTAAAAGAGGCCCACACCCTTTTGCTAGACATGGGATAGGGCCCTTAAAAGGGCATGATGGTTACAAGGCGTGGCTAAATTAACTACCTACTACCCTCATTTACTATGCAATGAGGCGCTATGGTAAACCTACTGTGCTGGGGACTGCATCGCAGGTGGCTACTCTTCCGCAAATCCCTAGAGAGAGCTCGATCTACTCAATACACTATGCAAGCAATTATCCAAGAGTGATGGAAACCTTCCTTCTTCTATTTAAAGAGGTGAGGGTGCATTCTACCTCTCACTTAGCTCTGCGTGTGTTTTACTTGCATTAAGAGTGAGGATTGCGTGTTTTTTTACCTCTATTACACCAAACATGGAGCTTACAACACAACCAACTCAGTTTGGTCACTAAGCTTAGCATCAATGATCTTGTTTTTGTCATTTTTTTAATTGAATGGTAAGTGTTGTTGCATAAAATGCATATACTTAGCAGTGATTTACTTAAGTGGTCGGGATGGCTACATTTAGCAATGCATGATATAAATGGTTGGACCTCTGTTTGGTTGGCTCAGTTTGACAATAAGAAGAATTAATAAGGGGTGTTTTCCTTGTTCTTCAGCTTGGTAAGGTCCACTAAAGTGGTCGGCTATGACCGGCATCATATGGTAAAGATTGTTTTGGGGCATGACTATGATACTGTTACTGGTATTTTTTCTGTTGTTCATTATTCATAACTAACTGCAGGTACATAATCTTCAAATTTTTGAAGATAAAGTGGTTTGCTATTTTTTATTTACTATTGATGACGGTACATAAGCAAAAATATGGAAATTTTTGAGTGGCATAATCGGTCACTTAGCCTAGTATGATAAACCACCGTGTGGTTGGCCTTGACAAATTATGGCACTTCTGAGGGTTGATGTTCCTTACTACCTAACCGGGTAAAACCCATCATATGGGTTGGCTAAGTTTATATGGTAAGGGCTCAATGGGCTAAGCAAGCATGAGGTAATGATACTGCTACTGCTTACTGTGGCTCTGCATTGTACATTGGTTGGGGGTTATCTTATTGGATTGTGGCATACTAGTTGCACCTTGTTCTTTACTGGTCTTTTTTGGACTTGGTAAAGATACTAGTTGTTCTCTTTCACTTAGGGCATGAATTACAGTAATAAACCGGGGGTGTTTCCCGATTGCATACTGACTTTTTGGATAAAAGTGGATTCAGTGGATTGTTCTAGGTGGGATCCTCACCGGATGCGTACTGCCGCTAGACTTGGTGGTTTACTAGTTTTTTTTGGTAATGCTATATTGTTTCAGCATTCCTATGAACATGCTTTTAAAAAAAAAAACATCACATTAAAAACACACAAACACTTACTTTTTTCAATGCAGTTGGTCTAGCTAGATACCATGTTTATATCTAAAGATCCCTGCTAATTGGCTTACTCATCAGAGAATGAAGCTAGAGGAAGGAGAATGGCATAAACCCTAATTGGGGTTAAACTTTGTCAGTCATAAAAGACTTGTTGGATATTCTTTAAAAAAATGTTATTTAAGATGCTCTTGCTTTATGGCAAAATGAGTATGAAGCTTCATCAATGGAGCTAGTTCACTTGGTTTCAAAGGTGGTATGGCCTTCTAAAAACTTAAAAAAACCTTACACTTTGGGTGATAATTTTTTATAAATACTTTGGACTAGGCTTGAAAGTTTCTAGAAAAACTTTTAAAGATGGACATGGATAACAACTGGTATAGTCCATTTGATACCTGTAAAACACATTCAAGGCTAATGTATCTGTTGTCTTGTTTGTATGGATGTGGGTAAGGATTCTATCTTATCTTTGGAGGCTTTTTTTGGCTTTAAGCAGTTGTCCTTACATGATTACACATACACCTATGACAAGGGAAGTACTTCTGCTATCTGTATACCGGAATGAAGCTTCATTCATATAAACATTGTATAAAGATGATTCTAAGACTGAGTTATTTTTGTACTTATCACTCCTTCTCTCTGGAGCCAGCTGTCTTTTGAAAGTAAAAAGTTCAATTATGTCTTATTATTTATGGTAAAACAACTACATACACACAGAGTCTCTCGCTTTCTCTCTAACAAAGGAAATAGATGGCACTATATAAAAGCTTCCCCTTGCTATTTCTCTCTTAGTTTTGACCACGTGGAGAACACTTGGTGAGTTTTCTTTTAACTATGTGGACAAAGCTCACTCCCCACATGCAAAACTAAGTGAGTGATGTTTTTCCACATGGTCAAACGTTAAGCAAGTACTTCGGTATGTCCATGGTAGAGTAATGTGGACTAATGTTTTATTGTTGTATGTTCTTTAGACTCCCAAATGGCAAAGAGAGATAAATCTTTCAAAAATGGACTTTAGGTGATTGATGGGGTTACCGGAAAGTTTTTATATTTATGGTGTATTGATATGTATGCTCTATAAGGAAAATTAATCCACATGTATGCTCTTATTCACAAAGAAAGGTGCAACATCAGGTTTTGAACAAAATGGGGTGATAGGCAATATTGCAGAGGGGTGTCCTGGCAAGGAAGGGGCTCCTTGTAATGAGGTTAAGTTAAAGAATAATAAGATGTGATACAATCTTGATCCCTTAACCTTTGATGCAACTAGTTTCTAAAAAATATGGGTGCGATTTGTCTGAGGATATCTCTTGCACAGGAGATGTTGCCTTGGCATTTCAAAATCTTCACCACAATGAAGAATTCCTCTCCTTAACAAAAGGAGATGGTGGATGGTTAAAGAAAAGGCAGAAGCTTCATTCATTGCCTCTCGAGGACAATATTAGAAAAGAGTTTCTTGAGGACACTGTCAACTTGAAGGGTCAAGAATCTTCCATGGAAAATGCACTTGTAGTAAGCATGGACAACCCACTTGTTGATGGATCTCCTACAACCTTAAGTCTTCTAGTTTTGCACCCCATACCAGTTATTACTCTTCACATTAAGGGTGTATAGATGACCTTTGATTCCTCAGGGTCAAGAAACAAGAAGGGAAAGCAAGAAGAAATTGGGTTTCACATGTTTCAAAAGTTCTTTCCATTTGGGCCCACCTCACAATTTTCCATTCCCGTTGGTAAGTGTGAGGAGGCACCTCCACTTTACATGTATATAACTCTTGCATGGGGCTAAGTGAAGACATTAACAAAACTCTTTGTTAGAAATCCAATAAGTCTTGCTACCATACCTTACCTAATGCCTTACATTAGGGAAAATGGAAAGTCAAGACTACTTACAAGTGATGAGGCCAAGGAATCTATGTTTACATACTCTTATTGGATTATAGCAGGTCTACATTCCATACATGAGGCAAAAACATATATCCAAAGCACAACACCATGCTGCATGGAAACAAACATTTATATGAAACATGGAATGCCCGAATACTTGTGGGATGCCGAGAAGAGATGTCTATTGAGATATTGCGCATGAAAATAATGAATCACATAATTTCATGAAGAATACTCCTTATATTGAGCAACTCAAGCAGTTAAGAGACCAGTGGATGGCATTTGGATCTCCATCAAAACCTCAACAAGGACCTCCCAAGTCTAGCACGCTACAGCTTCCTTTTACAAAATATCACATTTGTTATGTTTCTTACAACATTATTGTCTATTTATGTTTTTAGGGTCCTAGCACAATCTCCTAGCACATTTCCTTGGTCAATGTATGTTGTTGGGTATGATTTAGAAGCCCTTGATCTAATATATAAAATGTGTACAAAGATCCAATTACCATTGCCATGAGGTTGTCATCGATGTGTTTGCAGGTGGTCTTGCATCAAAGGCTGCACTCTTAAGTCGTCAAAAAACCATAGCAGTAGTTTTTAACTCACAAGAGCAACGTGAAGTTGATGGGGTTTGTTCTAGAGCACATGAAAAATCTAAATAAAAGTCTCATTCAAAAGACACCAGAGAGGATGAACCACAAGTTCTTGATCTACCATAGGGAGATATAGAGGAATCTAACCAAGACGTCTTGGGCCTTATCATGAAAGATAAAAGGACGAGACAAGTCTTAAGATCAAGGCTCAAAAAATCATAAAAATTTAAAAAAAACGAGTGTTTGTGGGCAATTTCCACAACCCATTACAGTAGAACCTAGGATTAGGGTAAGTAGAATCTGAGGTGGGATTTCAGAACATATCCAAAAGGACGAGACAAGTCTTAAGATCAAGGCTCAAAAAACCATAAAAAATAAAAAAAACCAGTGTTTGTGGACACTTTCCACAACCCATTACAGTAGAACCTAGGAGTAGGGTAAGTAGAATCTGAGGTGGGATTTCAGAACATTGCTCTATCCAAAAGAATCAATTGTGAGTTGTTTATGTGAAGTTGCTGAATTTCAGGTCTACGGCTAGAAATAGCACCAAAAGGTTGTCAACCATTGAATCCGGCTAGGGATTATGCTTTAAGAGTTGTATGAACCAGTGGGTAAGCTTAAAGAAGCATTGAGGTAAAAATTTCAAAAGTTTGCAAAAACTCAAATTATTTACTTTTTCTTGACATTTTAAGCCAAATTAAGTTTTGACTTGACTCAAAGGCTTAAAATAGGTAATAAAAAGACTGTCCAGTGGAAAAGTTGAAAAAAGTGCTCATTTTAGGCCTAAAGTAAATAATCACGATTACTTACTTTTAGCTTAAAAGTGACCAAGGTTGATACCAGAGACTCTATGATGTGTACAAACATCTTTTGTAAAGGCTCATAGAATTTGGATCACCAAACTGACCAAAAACTTGGTAAAAATTAAATTATGTACTAACTGTCGAGAACTTGAGCGTAAATTGGAAAAAAAAAAATCAAACTCAGTGAAACTTGGCTTATAGGCTTATATTGATGTGATAAAAAAGTGTACATGCTCAGTTGACCAAAGAGATGCAAAAATTTGCCAAAAGTAAATAATCACGATTATTTATTTTTGTCCTATTTTTCAACTTTTTTGACCAACCCAGCATACCAATGGTTTTAGCATGTTATCTTAAGCCCACATACCAAATTTGGTAAGAAATGGATCATTGAAGTGAAAATTGTGGCCAAATTTGCAAAGTCAGTCTGCAGATATAAGTTTGGATAAGTCAGATTCTTGAAAACTGAGTTTGCAGACATGAAACAGTTGATAACTTGAACAAATTTTGTTCAAACTAAGTGAAGCTTGTCCAAAAACCTCAACAAGTTGAGTACTTGGAAAAACAAGCCAAAAAGTGTAAAAATTTGAGAAAAGTAAATAATCACGATTATTTAGTACTAATACACAGAGATAGACTTTTTGACTTTTGGGCTTGTACAGTGTTATACCAACATTATACAAGGCCACCGGGAAATTTTGAGTTCAATCGGATCCAAATTAGTACATGTTCACTCAGTTTCCAGGTTGCATATTAGTCCTTTAGCTTTTTGCAAAACTGAAAGTCTCAATTGTTGACTCACTTAGCTCAATTTGAAGAGATACACACAGACAATTCACAATAGTTAGCAAAAATTGTACAGTCTTTGTGAAAGAATAGCTAACTTGATTAAAGCTGATATAGGAATCAGGTTGTAGACAAGGAATTGAAAGCTTGACAGAAGTTCCAATCAAGTCAAGCGGAAGAAGTTGACAACAAGTCAATCCGACGGTAAGTATATCCAGAGATTCACAAGTCACTATGAACCTTTGATCTGGTTGTATACTAGCAAACCAATGCATATTTGGAGAGACCGCTAGTAGAGTATCCACCGAAGAGAGTGTGAATCAAGTCGAGCACTTGGACACTATCTTTGAAAAAGTCTCAGATACTTTTTCAAAATCAACATCTGAAATGTCTCCCTATTCGACTCATTTAGAAACCGGAATGACAATGCGTTATAAGCGCATACTCTCTTTTTATAAGACTAATCGCCATGGAGCTCAGGTTTACCTGGATCCTAATGAAGAGTATGATATTTGCATTGATGACCATGACATAGAGTTTGAAGAGGAAATCAGGGAAAACAAACAAGGAAAAATGTACATGGATAAAAACCAAACTCAGTATTTACAAGTTGAAAACCCTGACGTGATAGACAAATAGGAGTTAGAAGTAAATACCATAATTCCAGATATGGCAGCAAAAGAAGGACCACCGACTTTAGAATTCAAGGGATACAATCAAGTTGACTTGAAGCCTTTGAAACGTCTTAGCACGAATAATCCTAGGATCGGAGTCTATTGTTGGGAGGATAGAAACGTCAAATGTAAAACGTTGGGACTACCATGTTCGAATCCTCCGCTCAACCTCCCTTTTCTAGCCTCCTGGCCCTAGGATCCCTTCCCATTGGTGGCAGTTGGGCCCTTGGCCCACTGGTCCCTGACCTCTAGGGTTGCTGCCCTTGGCATGACATTACTCCCCCCTTGGAGAAGCGTTTTCATCTCAAAAACAAGAGTGATAAAATACTAATGTTTTCCACAGTGGAATCCATCATGGATCCAGCTGGTTGCTTGATTGGAAAACGTTTCAGTAGGAGGTTCAATGAAACCAAGAGTAACATCTTCATTTTACACCTTGTTGGCCATTTGCAACCACCTGATTGTACTGGTTCCTATTCAATCATAGTGTGTAGACTCCATTTAGAATGCACATGAGCATGCTAAACGAGTTATCACAACAAAGATGTACCCAAAAGAGTACCACTTTCTATGAAAGTAACTTTATGACATAACTCATCAGCCAAGTTTAAGTCCTTGACTTGTTCTCAACTTTCATCAGTCAACAACCCCACCATAACTAGTGTTCAAGGTTGAGAGCTAGACTTAAACATGAAGGGACTAAACTAGTTGCAAATATGCTTTAACTGATGGTAAGCAAACTCCAAGTAGAATAATAAATGCTTACTAATTGGATTGCTTGGTGCCTATGTACGCACTTTGCATATCCTTTTGCACAAGATTATACTTTGTAATCTACCTATCCCCTTGGATAACTGACAGTACTGAGGTGTGTTTCCCCTACAGTTTACATACAATCTTCCTAGATGATTGGTAAATGGGGATCACAATATCAGACAACATTACTGAGGAAATAGCAATGTCCTGAATAACTTGAAAATTCCACAAGCACCCAAACCGAGCCATGACCTCTATTGGGGATTGGTAGACCCAAAAGTGATCTCATAGAGATACTGCACATAGAATGCAAAATGCTTCATAAGCAACAACTTGATGAATACACATGCCATTCCAAATCAGTCTTTGCTAAACAATAGGGCCCATAAAACCTAGTGTGCATGCATTTATAAAAAAATAGATCCAAACCTGTATATCCATAATCATCCTTGCCAATACTTATGGCGAATGTGATGCACCTAGCACACATTGAAGAGGAGTGTAAATAGTTGTTCAAAGAAACTAAATACTTTCTATTGCAATCATTTGCAAGCCTTGCTAAAACGTTTGAAACTCATAGACTTGATATATGTATAAACAACCATATGTAATGTTGTTTAGCAGCACTTGTACCTTAACAAGTCAGTCTAAGTATCCAACAATTTTTGGCCACTGAATTTGCTCCTGATACGTCGTGCAAAAAATGGTCTAGAAAACAGATTTTACTAGCACCTAGGGACTTTGTCGTGACACATACTTGAAATAGGGGCGCCAGTTCCAGTCCCAGAGACTCATATTCGCCACATGTGGAATATGTCTCAACTAAGATGTCTGAAAAAAGAACATCCTACAAGTACAAGATGTACCTGTGTGTGGAGGTAACTGCAAACACTCTACGACGGAGTGAGAGGGACCCTCATTAACCTTGCTCCACACTAGCTAAACCAAACTCCTTGAGTTCCTAGACCATGTTGCATCCCATGTGACAACATGTGGCAAATAAACCCTACAAGTGGGTCTATAACTGCATAATGCAGAAACTTATTTTGGACACTATAGCCCAAATGTCTTTGGCTCTTACATGACCTTGTCATCTCTCTGAAGAGAAAAAATTGATATGCATGCTACGTAGAAAAAAAAAAACAAAAGAAACAAAACCAAAATAGATGCGTACCTATAGCGGCATGAAAAACACCTACCCAAATTTCCCGTCGGCAAAGGCCTAGGGACACTAATTGAAAATTAGTGAAAGGCAAGTAGTATTGTACATGAAACTCAGGGTGTTGCCTTTGCAAACCAGATCCCTTGGTTGGAATCAGCATTGTCAAACTCCTTGATTAAACGTTGCAGAAAAACTGCTCAATTAGCAGAGGATAGTATCTTAAGTCAATTCTGGAAGTTGAAATTATCCACGAGCCCTTGGCAGCTTCTGGATTTCTGTCCTTGGAAGTATAGGTGTGAAGATTCCAATAATTGACCATCACACTTAATAAGTGATTCAATAATCACGAGTTGGCTCTTACCCCAAAACTGGAGTCGTATAGACACTCTTAGTGCTGTAGATAAAATAGAAGATCCAGTCAAGTTGGAATCATATTCACCACTGGATCTTGTCTAGACTCAAAATCCATAATCGAGGAGTTTTGTGAACAGCCGTGCTGTCTGAATTGCTTGCTTTATCTATACACCTTGGTAGAGAGACACATTTTTGAGTTTGAGACTTGCAAAAGATCAACTTGATCTTCACACTCAAAGTGTGTAGTTCTAAAATAGCACCAAAAAATTAGTAATGGCAAGATGCTTTTTTGTTCATTGAAATAATGGGTACTCAATTGAAGAGATTCGTGCGATCTTGAAAGCAATCACTAATGGATTACAAACAGAGGGCTCTTAGCCATTTCAAAATAGGTGGCTCTTAGCCCTTCAAAAACAGATGGCTCTTAACCCTTCTTGTTACCATATCGACATAGAAGGATGTTCGAAAAATCATGCCTAATTTCATCTTTCCCGCATAGAAGTTGGAAAGAGAGAGAGAATGTTGGGCTGAGAAAATCCCTTGAGACGATTGTGTGGTATGCCTCGTGTAGACCATGGCTGCGTTGTAGCTTATCCTATAAGGGTATAATTACACGCTCTCGTAGAGAGAGGCATAGCGTATCCTATGTACGTGTACCACACCCATGTAGAGAGAGGTACCAGAAGTCACATTGTAACTCACTGACCTTGTATGTGAGCGTGAAAATACCAGGGTAAGTTTAAACACGGCACGTTGCCTCTGAATAACATAAAAGTTATTTGAAGAGATCAATTACTTACCTTGTTCTGGACAGAGTATGTAGTGTTATAGTGGAAGTGTATGCAACGATGGGTGTTGGACAACCATTGTATTGGTATGCCATGCATACAAAGCAAAAAATAGAAGAATAATCCCCTGGATTCAATGACTGTCTCAACCATGGGAGACCTTGTGATACGTGCCTTGCACGATTACACTGGTATGGATACATCACAGTACGCCGTTGTGTACTATGAGCTTATATCCACATAGTGCCAAAGATGGGTGGCATTATCATTGATAGAATATCAATCGATAATAACTTGGCACATAAGAGAAGCCGTGCTTCACATGAAGACAGGCAAAGCACTTTGCTTTGTACAATGCTTTGCACAGCAGAGAGATCTTTTCCAAAATGAAAAGTGAAACAAAGAGAAAAACAAACATAACTTGAAATTGGCTAACCTTGTCACCCATGTGGAGGTAGGTGGCTAGTAACGTATAAGTAAAAAAAAAACTCGCTCTAGTATGGCTCATTGCCATATCTACTCTCGAGTGAGTTATCAAATGTACCATGTATGCCTTCTTGGGACGTAATACCTGGCAGACACCTTGGCAAGTCTCCCCCAAGTTCGTATGCTCCTAGCATAGTCCAAACATGGAAAGTCATATCTTTGCATGATACTTCACAGTAGACCCACGTTGGATGCTACCCTTCCTCATAGCTACAGATACTTTTACTTGTATATCTTATGGAGAAGCAGAGCAAGACATGCAAGTTATGAAACTTGTACCTGCTTGGCTTGATGACTGTTATCCTTGATCATTCACACACATCCATGGCATATCATAGCTATCAAGCACATGCTCAATAAAAAAAATTCAAATGCGTACCTCATGATATACGCCTGCTGATGGGTCTTGCCGTCATAATAATCAAATGAGTTGCAAGCAAGAAGAAAATCAAGAAATATTTTGCCAGATACCGTTGCTTGGTTCAATAGCTGCTCTACTTCTTGTTGTCGAGGGCCTTGTCCGGTTTGCAACTGAATTGGAAGCTAGTGAAAACATCAATGTGCAAGTTGGGTTACACAACCGTGCTCATGAGCATCTTTGGATAGAGCCTTGCTCCCGCGACCTTGTTGACCAACTAAGGTTGTCCTGTTGTCCTTTGGTAGTGCTTGATTGCACGCGCCAAAAGCAAGCATAACCTATGTGTTATGGCCAATCTTATGGCCCCAAACCAACACCTTCGCAATGTATTGTCATCTGCACTTGCCCCATGGCACCTTGGCTTCGGATTTCGGCACCTTGTGGATCCTATAATTTTTGGGTGCATGAAGGAAGAGGTATCCATGCAAGGACGTCATGCGAAAGCCCTTGGAAGACTCATAAATATAACTTGTAGAGGCATCTGGATTATCTCCACGATCTCCACCATGCCTTGCACGGAGTCCGTAGGAGTTGAGGGCTTTCACAACTTGCCGACAATCGGCATGCCGTGTATAGATTTTTTTTTTTCATGTCTTGAATAATAAAAAATCTCAATTCTCTGAATTGCTGCAAGCCTTGCTGCTCTTGTCTTGCCTTGCCAAAGCTTTAGGACGTGCAGATTTATTGTGGGCTACGACCCTTGTTTGGGGAGGGTGCCCAATTTAGGGCGCCCTTTGTGTTTCAAAATGTGAAATAAAGGAAGGTAGCGATGGCGATGAACTACATCAGAGTAGCACTGAGGGAAAAGAGGCTGCCTGCTAGTTGAATGAAGACGATGCATAAGCATTTTTTATCGCTTGGGCCATGAAAAAACCAGAGAGAGAGAGAGAGAGACATTTTCTACTTTCGTGCATGTCGACTTCGACCGCCTCGTGACTGTAAGGGTACGTGCCCACATATCTTGGCCTGTTGAGGCTCCTACTCCATACAAGCAGCGGCTCCCATAGCCCTGTGCCGGCCTTGACTTCATCTTCTTTGGCTTTGTGTCTTCAAGCGGCCATGCCCATGGCTTCCACGAGTTCCAAGCCCAGGGGGAGAGAGAGAGAGAGAGAGAGAGAGAGAGAGAGAGAGAGAGAGAGAGAGAGAGAGAGAGAGAGAGAGAGAGAGAGAGAGAGAGAGAGAGAGAGAGAGATTGAATTATCGTCCGCGGAGGTCAGATATGACCCATGAGACCAAAAACAAACATTACAACGGTGGCATTTTGTAGCAAATCACACTGATACATATCAGTTAAGGACTGAGGGTCCATTGGGAAGATGAAAGACATGCTCAAAAGGATGAATAAAATGATGAATAACATGCAAAAAGCACCTATGAGGGGACCAGGGCAAGGGGTACCTCAATAGGGGCAGCCAATTAGTCCACATAAATGGTGTGTAATCAAGGGTAAATGGACCAAGCATGAGACCAATGAGTGCTATTACCGACTGAAGTATGATGGGAATGTTCAGTACATGCCTATGAGGCCACAAGGACAACCCATGTACAGATATCAACCTAATATGGCCCCAGCTCAAAGACCACCAATGAGTATGGAAAGACCTCAACTTGTGTTGGGTCAACAACCTCCATATCGTGGAGATAATGCAGTGCCGTTAAAGTACCTGTATTCAGAGGAAGTCATAGATGAACAAGCACTAGTGCCTGTTACACCCTATGTTGAGCCTAGTCCATCTACAGGTAATGGTAGAAGGAGATTGGTATAATTCACATCCCCCACGAATGGAAGAACCTATGTTGAGCCTAGTCCATCTACAGGTAATGGTAGAAGGAGATTGGTATAATTCACATCCCCCACGAATGGAAGAACCTATGGCTTATACTACAGCAGAGCTTGCACCGATGTATTATGTAGCTAATCAAGGTGCTAGACCACCAATGGTAAGATCCATGATTAAGCCAAGAACTGGAAACTGTCATAACTATGGTGCAAATGATCATTGGAAAAATGAATGCCCAGAGCTTGACAAGAACCTTAAGCCAGTTGAAGCTTATTGCATACAATGTTGCAAAAAGGGAGGACACTTCCCTAAAGATTGTCCAAAAAATGCTTTAAACAAGGGTAAAATAGTAATGAACCTAGTCCAAGTGATACCTAGTAGCTCATTTGAGAGTGAACCTATTGTTCCAATCAAGGTAATCACCAGAGCCTAGGCTAAGAAAAAGAAACATAACTCCTCCAATGATTCGGAGAATACTAGAATTTCATCTCAAAAGACCAAAAGAAGCAGAAGCAAAAGGTATGAGGTGAGAAAACAAAAACAAAGGGCTGGAATCGAGGAGAAAGCCAAGAAACTATTCCAAGAAAAAGTGAAATAAACTGGAAGTTAAATCAAGAAAACCACAGTGAAATCTGGAGGATCAATTTTGGTAGACAAAATTTTTGAGCCAATTCATGCAGCCTTGGAAGCTAATTACCAAGCGCGACTTAAAGCAGGCCAAAACATGGAAAACAAATGGAAAAACTATCCTTCTCCAGATGTGGAAGCAGCTAAGATTGAAGTTCATCAAAATTTGGTAAGAATTGCTCAAGAGATGCTAGAAAAACAAAAACCCAAGCTCGAGAGTATAGCAAAACCTGAGGAGCTTGTGGTAGGAACCAGTAAAGAGAAATCTGAAGTGGTGGTAGAACCCCACCTTGAAACTAAAGAGCCAGAACTCATAGTGCTTGACAGCAAAGATGCCTAAATGGGATTTTGTTCGTAGAAGAGGACTGGCCACGACACTTATGGGAAAAAGTTAGAGAGATTAATGATGGGAACCTAATTCTGAATTCAGCTCCTATAGAGGAAGTTTTGTTAGACAATCTACACCCTGATATGGACATGGATGTACAATCCTTGTATGGGGATTGCGGCTCTGAAGCTTCAGGAATGTCTAAACCATTGACTCTGAAAAGACTACCCTCTTACTTGGAAGATAACGAAGATGAATCCATAGTGTGTAAAACCACTCAGATAAAGAGAGCAGAACAGACCTAGAGGTACACAACATCCATTCAATCATGTCTACACCCATTCAATGCACTCTTACTTTAGGAGAATTGTTAAAAATCAGACCAAATTAATGGAATGATCTACAAAAAACTCTAGAGAAGGTGGGGATAATAGGGCGAATCGCAAAAAAATGGATAAATTGAAACATGAATTGGATAACAGAGATATTAGATCTGTTCAATGAACAAAGTCGGAGAATTCTACAAAGGGAAAGAAGGAAACACAACCCTTCCGGTGAGATATAATGATATAGAAACCATGGCAATACTAGATAGTGGGGCAGACATAGCCATAGCC
Organism: Adiantum capillus-veneris; assembly: GCF_014529385.1. Lineage (NCBI taxonomy): Eukaryota > Viridiplantae > Streptophyta > Polypodiopsida > Polypodiales > Pteridaceae > Adiantum > Adiantum capillus-veneris. The sequence continues at coordinate 56,603,632 of NC_140933.1, read as the reverse complement.
ACAAAAAGAAGTATGGGAATCATAGGGACAACCAGCCATTAGGCAAACTCGAATGAAATTGTAGTTGGTTGATGGACACATTGAAAGACCCTTAGGAGTGCTTGAAAAAGTGATAGTTAATTCTTGTGGAATTGATTATCAACACAATTTTGCAATAGTGGACTTTGGAAAGAAACTCAATTATGAAATCATCTTGGGAAGACCTTTCATGCAACAAGTACAGCTCATCGAGGATTGAAGAAACAATTATCTGTACGTGAAGCAAGTGGGATCAATACCCATACAAGAATTTGACTCAGTCTCTTCAGCTGAAACTAAGCTTCCATCTTGGTTGAACAAAGACACACCTATATGGATATCAAAAAATGGGACCTTAAAACGAGAAGAATGTATCTTAGAAAGGGATTGCACAGATGAATCCTATGTACCTAAACCCTTTCCGGAGCATTTCTTTGAGCCATTTGAGTGGAATCAAATCTTAGTAACAATGGATGTATGTGTAAATACATCTATGCCTACTCAATTTTGCAATGAGGACGACTATGACATAATCCCCATTCAAATGATCTCAATCGAAGACAAAATTCAAGAATCCAAGGACTTAATGAAGGCTGAACAAGTCTTTTCAGACCTCTACTATGATGCAACAGACGAGTTAGAAGAACATTCAGCTACCTCAGATGATTCGGGGTCAGAAAAATAACATGTGAAAGCTAAACTACTTAAGAAAGGAGGGGAGGAAAAGTTTTTTGACTTGCCAAACCAAAAACCGAGAAGACAGAAATGGTATAGAAGAAAAAGAGACACGGGAAACTTGAAAGCTAGACCTATGTGTCCAGTCTCCAGTAGAACACAGTTTTTGATGCAAATAGATGCACATGATTGTGTCAGAGACAAAATCACTAGTAGGTATCCTTTAAACGAAAATAAAAAATATAAAAAACATTGAGAAAAACAAGAAAGGAAACTCAAACAAAACCTAAATACTAGGACAAGGATTCAACCATGACACGAGTTGAATGGAGAAATAAGTATCAAGAGTTGAAGAAAGCTCTAAAGGAAATATATACAACTGAAATGGAAACCACTGAGGAAGAAGGTAAAGATATAATGAGTGTTCCATCCCATTACAAGAAATATACTCTCCAAGACCGAAAAATCATAGTTGAACAACCTGTCAGAGAACTACGAAAACAGGGTGAGTCCTATAAAGGACCTGAAAACGCAAAAAAGATAGATCTGGCTGAACCAGGAGAAGAGCCTAGACCTGCCTACATTGCAAACGGCTTGACGGAAGATGAAGAAGAGCTTTTTTAAGCTTACTGAAAGAATACCGAGGTATCTTTGCTTGGTCTTATAAGGATCTCAAGGGTGTTGATCCAGAAATCTGTCAACATACCATACCTATGAGAGAGGATGCATAACCAAGCTTAGGGAATGTTGGAAGTCAATCCAGACGGTGTTAAAGAGTTGGCGCTCTTTCTAGGAAGGCGCCGGTTCTCTAGCTGTGAGAGTTTGTGGGGAGACTGTAAAGGCTTTCACTTAATCAAGCTAATTGTTTGTAGCAAATACATTGTGTGTAGCAGCCATTGGAATCTTACACGCAGACACACACATACACACATGTGAAACCCTCAAAACAAAACAAAGATGAAAACATCAAGGCTTTCATCGTATCTAATCAAAGGTAAGATGAAAGGGTTCACTGATGCATTTATAGCAGCAAGTCTGTGTGCTCCAAATAGACTGCGAATGGTTCTTTGAAACTGTAACTTAGTGCCTACAAAGATGTAGATGTTTTGCCTAGTGATAGGAGTGAGCCGTGTGTACAAGTCTTCTTGGTTCATAGTAATATTAAGAAAGCAAGACTCAACCCCTAGAGGAGAATAAATATGTGCACATCGAAAGAATTAGAGTAGTCTAATAGTGGAAAAATAAGAGGACGTGGAGAAAGAAGAATTTCTCGTAGTCTTTCCGGCCCAAAGAGTAACACAATTCTCTGCTGGAAGTGGATTTTATGGCTAATACAAACGTTAATCCTAATATTTTTCACAAAGTGAAAAAGGTGAAAGGTTACACCATTGGGATTATTCATCTAAGAAATTTTAGAAAGCGGTCAAACAATGGAGGAAAGAGATAAGAGAGGCAACCAACACACAAAGACCCACACAATCTCAAGCCAAAGAAGTGAAGCACACCTCAAGACTTTGTGGTCTTGTAGCCAACTTGATGAAGTAGAAGATGAGTAGTAGTACCCAACACCGTTTGCGAGCCACCAACAATGCATCTTTATTGATGAAAGAAGGTTACATAGAGTGTATGAGTATTACAAGTGAGGAGATATAAGGCTTGAGGCATGAAGTAGCAAGCTCAAGATGTGTTGGGCTGAAATTGAGAGAAATTTTCACTCAAAGAGATGGCTCGGTGATTGGGTGATGGCTTGATAGAGTGGCTTGATTGTGGGGATTGCTTGAGCGCTTGATTGCTTGATGGTTTGCTTCATCCCCAAGTGAGGGACAAGAGGCTCTATTTATAGGTGAAGTTGCCCCTTGAAGAAGATGTTTGCTTAGAAATATCCAAGGGATTTGTGTGACAAGTGTCTATCTTTTCAAAATATCTTGAAATTATCTTCAAAATTTCTAGATCTTTCTCTTCAAGAAATATCTAGAGGTTCTTCTAGATCTTTCTCCAAATATCTTCTCATTGCTGCCACATGTCAAGGGTTAAGCCTCCAAGAGTTTGAGCTATGGTGGGAACATGTGCATAAAGTAGCTTCATAAAAAATTGAAAGAGAGCTTGGCATACATCATGGATGACATCAAACAAACTCGTAACCACTTTTCTAAGGGGTTTTTCTAGGTCCATAATCACTCCAAAGTGCACTTCCTATGTGTAGAATGACACCTCATGGGGTATAATATGACTAAGGCCACTTTTGGCCATGCTACACATGTCATATGCCACCTAGGATTCCTAGTAGATAGAAGGTATGTTTTATAGGCTCATTTCATCATGGCTCCAAGAAGAGGTTCACAAGGAATCCCGGGATCATAGGAGGAAGCCCATTTCCAACAGGAGTGACACATGAGACTTCGACTAGCTTTTTGCATGCTAAACAGAAAATGCATATACTTATGCACACTTAAGGCATACACATAAAATCCATAATATTGTAGGGATTAGCTTCCGTTCCCACTATGCACGTGCCATGACACGATAGCGGGCACCCTTGGAGTCAACCCCTTCTTAACCACCACCGTGAACTCAAACTCAAGAAATATTAGAAACCACCAAATGATGCAACTCATATTGCAAGGTTTGTTCACCAAGTATAACAATGCCTAATGATCCACAAAGACCAAAAACTTGTTTGCAAGAAGGTAATGTCTAAACTTTTGGATAGAATAGATCATTCCAAGCCCTCTCTTTCTGTGGTAGTGTAATACCTTTTTGCACTATTGAGTTATCTACTAGAGTAAATGATTCGAATATCCATGTCGTTATCTCCAAGTTGAGCTAAGATACATCCGATGGCGTAAGCTGATGCATCTACATGGATGTGGAAATAGCGAATCAAAATCAATAGCTAGAAACATTTATAGAAGATGCATTGCTTATCCCAACAAGAATTTTTTAGCAGATTGATATCTATAAAAACCAAATAATAATTTTACAACAGGCCTTGGAAGTTTCCTAGACAACGAGATTCACTCTAGAAGAAGCTCTACACACCAAGAGCAAGGCCAGCAGAGGAAAGTAAAGCAAATGATGAAAGCATCTAGACGTTGATGAAGGAGATGGAGGAGGTAAGGAAACAGTTATCAACAATAGAGCAATTTCAAAACCTCCCACCTAGAGAGAAAGGACCCTTGGAAACAGGGCCTGAGTTCGAGCAAACAGAAGAGGAAATAGAGCAAGAGTACAGGAAGTATGAAGGCCCGATAGATGTGGGTACTTAAACTAAACCCCACAAATTTCCTCAAGAGTACTCACATCTACCAAAGGAGCATTGGACAATGACTACGAAATTTGTGGCCAAGAACCTCCACTGCAAGCACCATCTATTGAAATCGGATTTATTAAAGTACATCACTCCAAAACAGCTACGAGATGAGGTACCTAAGCCAGAACTTCTTATCCACTACTCAAATGGATAACAATAGAGAAGAAGAAAGAACTCCTACCATCAGTTCTGTTAGATGCCGAAGGAAGCGATAAAGATGCAGATCTTTCAGAATGGACCACTGAATAGATTAAAGAAGCCAGACCTAAATGGAAGGAGAAATTTATGGGGGAGAACAACTAAGCAGTTACAGTAAATTCATTTGCTCCCACCCACATTCAAATTGACCCATTTTATTGCCCAATCATCCGAAGAAGAAGGTGGATTGATTTTGAGCAGCTGCTTGCATCTCACCCCACATGGATAGATTACCTAATGTTTCCAAAACCAAGAGAGACACATTCACTCGCCTACATGAGGAAGACCATAGATTTTTTTATCGAATATCTCTCTGTATTGGGTGCCCTGAAGTAGCTTGTAGACAGAAGGCGACATATCTCTCTCTCTCTCTCTCTCTCTCTCTCTCTCTCTCTCTCTCTCTCTCTCTCTCTCTCTCTCTCTCTCTCTCTCTCTCTCTCTCTCTCTCTCTCTCTCTCTCTCTCTCTCTCGGTCTTACACTTGAGCTAGTTAAATTAAAGGTTAAAGAAAATGATCAGATTAGCTAAAGGGAAGCCAAACATTGCATGCAAAATGATGTTAAAATATAATATATGCTCTCAACCTGCATCAACACATTCAGAAACATAGAGGCCACTAAAGTCAAATGGACTTCATTCTTGGTGGGCTACAAGGGTCTAATCTTCAATTTGAATGATACCCCCAAGATGAAGGTGATTTATGGCCTATTATCAAGGATTATATTCATGCCCAAGGAGGCATTCTATACAGGATACTTTGATATGGAATCCACAATGTTCATGCCCATCTACAACCAAGGACCTTAGATTAGGATGTATGACTTACACCCTACATGAACGCGGAAACCCCTTAACCAGAATCTACAAGCCACAAGAAGAAGACCAAGTGCAAAAAATGATATTGGCATTCCACAGCAACATGTCAACGAGAAAAGGCAAAGAAAGCCCTTGCTGAAAGACTAAAATCTTTTCAGGGACGACAAGCAGACGGGAGGGGGGAGTGTTGAAATGAAGGAGCCCAATCATGCCTATCCAGATAAACCCACTTTTTCCTCACTTATTTATTTTTTGCTTAAGCTGGTGTTGTAAATTCTAAACTCAAAAGAGTTTGATTATTTTCAAACCATTTTTTACTTAATAAAGAGGCTAGGTGCCATAGCCCATCACATTTTGAAGATACTTATCCCTTTCTAGCGAAAAAAACCCAATTTTTCCATCTTAGGTATATAAGCCAAAAATTGTAATTATTAAAGAGTTGTTTTTTACTTGGGAGCTTACATAGTGAAGAGTACACCTATGCTTGCACACTCACTTCTGTTTATACGAGTAAGCATTGCTAATGAAACTTCATGTGCTGCTTCCTCATGCTCTTGGCATCACGTACATGTTCAATGTGCTATGTGTGAGTCTGTGTGGGCAACACAAAGAGCGATTTTATCTCTAGATCTCTTAGTGTGATTAAGTGCTCATTTTGTGTTGTTAATGGTTTTTTAAGTGAAACTAAGCATGGATAGAGGTAAGTAGGCCTTGGGAGGAGCCAAATGACCCCTTATTCATCATTTTTGGTGAAGTTGAGAGGTGGAACCAATTGCGGTTGATCTACCCAACTGTGACTTTTGCAGGATTTGGTGTTGGGAACCTATTGCATATAGACCCCCAATCTCAAGTTTCATATCATTTGGAGTTCATTTGACCCCTATACAACCATTTTCATGTTAGTTAGACCGCACAAGAGACTTAGTCATTTTCCACTTGGTTGCTTCCTTGCTTGAGAGTGACACCTCTCTCCTCAATGTTTTACCGTTTGGGCATTGCATTCAACATTTCCATGCCGCCTAGTCAGGTCGGCTACATCCTTGGGTTGACATATTTATGTTGGTTTGAGTTCTTTATAGGCTACATCGTCCAATGGTGGCAATCTTCCAACATAAATGAATGACCAATTTTCCAACTTTCTGAAGGTGCTATAAAACATAAGAATACCTCTTCTTAACTTTCCATGAAAGTGACTTGCCAACAAGTCTCATTAGCATAGTTCTTGTATTTATATTATTGAGAGCAACATTCAACGTTTTGATATGATCATGGACAAAGTCCTTGACTTGCTAATATGCTTCATCATTAGCCAACCCCACCATATATAGTGATGGAGATTGAAAACCATTCATAAGCATGAAGGGACCAAACTTAGTCGTAAGATGCTTTGCAGCATGATAAGCAAACTCCAAACTAGAGAGTTAATCTTTCCAATTGGATTACTTATTGCTAATATACGCTCTTAGCATATCCTCTAGCACTTGATTAGCACTTGCAAGGTGCCCATCCATCTCTAGATGATCGACAGTACTGATATTGAGTTGTGTTTCCAATCGTTTACAAACAGTCCTCTAGAAATGATTGGTAAACATGGGTTCACCATTACTCACAAAATTGTGAGGTGATCTGTAATGGAATTTGCCTATTCAATTTGAGAGTAGCGGAATTTAATGAGAATACTTTCAAGAAATGATTTTGTGAGCATAGCGGGTAGACATAATTGAAGATAGCAACATAATCATAGCAATTAGTTAACTTGGCATAGACAATACTTTTGCAAGAGAGAGAATTTAGAGAACATGACAACAGTTGAGGACCGGATTTATGTGGAGCCGGTCCCCCCTCCAATAGGTATTTGTATTATGATTTCTCCATAAAGAGAGACTTGTTACAATACATTCTTTATGTTCCTTGTCACCTAGGTGAAGCAATGAAGATGGAAAGCTTCATGCATCACCATCATAGCATTACCTAAACTTGAAGAAATCTTTAACTATACCAAGCCTCAGTCCCAAGACCTCAAACACCTTCGAAGGTGGAGAGAGCTAGCAGGGAATGAGGGTAGGGAAGAGGAAGAAGAAACATTTCATACGAGAAAGAGCTAGTTCCTCACTTATCATAACTCTTGAGCTAGCATACATAATAGCATAGTAATGAAGAAGAAGGAGATGACAAGCTCAAGCATTGAAGCATGGCTCTTGGTTGGATTTGCACTCCATAGCCAAGAGTGTTGGTGTAGGCTCTCAACCTCTACTTGCTTGGAGAGGAAGCTCTTGCCCTTTGCATAGCACACAATGAGAGTGTTTGTGAGTGTGTGTGGGTGAGTATACCCCCTAAGCACCCCCCTAGCTTGCTTGGGTCGACCCCCCCTTGTAGCTCATGCTTGAAGCTCATTGGACCCTTCCAGGCCTAGCCAATCACAAGCAGGACCCATTACAAGCAACAGGGGTAGCCTTGGGACAAGTGTCCCCCTTTCCCCTTTGAGAGAGAGGACTTGATAAATGCAAAATCAATTAATTAAATATCCTAAATTATCATTGGACCCCTTGGGTGGCCAACCAATAGGCTTCAGGCACACCATGAGGGCAACATGAGGAGGAACTTGACAAGTGTCCTTGCTGCCTCTTCAAGCTGGGGCTTCCCTTGTGTGTGTGTGTGTGTGTGTGTGTGTGTGTGTGTGTGTGTGTGTGTGTGTTCTCTCTCATCCCCCCCCCCCCTTGTAGGATCGCCCCCCTCCTTGTAGGGATCTTTTTGACTTGGATGAGCAAGCCCCTTAGTCATCAAGCATGACTAAGCACTTGAAGTAGGGGGTGTTCCCACAAGCATCTCAAGCAAGCTTCTCAAGGCACCTCAAGCACCTTAATCATGCACCAAGTCAAGCACCTCAAGCATGGAGCCAGTCAAGCACCTCAAGCATCTTAATCAAGCACCTCAAGCAGGACAAGCACCTCAAGCACGACAAGCACCTCGAGCTTGGGCCGGGTTCCCACCTCAAGCTCATCCCTAGCTTACCTAAGGTCAAAGGACTTTTACACACATTATTGGAGGTCTTCAATGAAGCTAACCCTAAGGTCTTATGCTCCATTGGTTAGCCTTGCTCTTGATAGACCATCTCCCATTTGGGCCCCTTTACTATTGGCCCCGTGTTGAGATAGATCTATAAGCACATATCTATATCTTAACACTTGTTCCCGTTTATTCTCCCACATTAAGTGATCAATTTAATATGAAAAAATCATTTGGGTTGGTTAGATATTAGATTTTATGACATTACCTCTTTCTTGAAATCATAGTCGTCCTCGACTATGAGTTAGAAGAGATAAAGCCTTAGTCATTAGTCAATCGTACTTAGCGGGTAGAGGATCCCTTTTTTACCCTACGACATCTTTCCAAGATGGATGACTAATCCATTTGGTGCTTGGGAGACATAGCTGCCGCAAGCATGTCTGCTCTTTAGTCCATTTCATTCTCCCAAAGTAGAGTGACAAATTCTACTTGGTGTTTGAGAGACGTCGTCATCACAAACATGATTCTAAGCATGCATACTAGTTAAATTTGTGCACAATTAAAAAGAGGACTAGTCTTATAAGACAAAAACATGAGTCATTTAAAAGAAATTTGTACATTTGCTTACTCTAATGTAGCATTGTAAGCATTGACAAGGTTCATACTATCCTTAAGTTGTACTCCTTGCATCCATTTAGCATCTTCAAAAGGATAATTTTTGAACTTAATAAGATACCTTCGGATTATCTTACCATGTCGTAGTACCTTGTCTTCATGCCGAAGGACAACTTCGGGTTGTAGCACCTCTTCTTGGTCTTCGACTTCGGGAGGGTCTTCAATAATTGGTTCAATTGGTGGCTCTCCTTTGTAGGGCTTAAGTAGGCTTACATGAAAGGCATTGTGTATAAGCCAATGGTTGGGCAGCTTGAGTTGATAAGCCGTCTCATTGATAGGCTTCAAGATTTGGAAAGGACCATAGTATCTTTTTGCTAGTTTAGCATAATACTTTTGATGGCCCGTAGGATTTTTGCCCGTCATTTGCCTTAATCGAGCCTTAGGAAACTTGAGTAAGGCCCAATCATTTTCTTTGAACATTAAGGCTCTTCTATGCTTATCAGTAGCAGCTTTTTGCCTTTGTTGAGAGATGGCTATAGCCTCCCTAATCTTTTGAAAATATTCTTGTAGGTCACGGCTATACTCATCGGCGGCGAAGATCTTCCCATGTCCTTTGAGTAGCAAGAGACTTTTAGGTCTTCCCTCTATGATCTCGAAAGGTGCTTTCCCCGTAGAAGTATGTACAGTATTATTGTAGGCATACTCTACTAGCGGTAAATACTTTTCCCATTGTGAGCGTTGATCTACTTCGGTAACATAAGTTTTGAGTAGATCGAGTATCGTAAGATTGGCTATCTCACTTTGGCCATCCGTTTGTGGGTGATAGGCCGAAGAGAAATTCAATCTTGTTCCTAGATTTTCAAAGAGACCTTTACAGAAATTACTGGTCATTCTAGGATCTCTATCTGACACGATGGATGTGGGTAATCCATGGTGCTTGAAAATCGAAGATATGAAGAGAGTTGCCATTTGATGTGCCTTAATAGTCTTTTTGAAAGGAATAAAATGTGCTTGCTTGCTAAACCTGTCGACTATTGTCCATATTCGTGTATTCCCATGGATAGACTTGGGTAATCCAAAGATGAAATCCATGGATATACTCTCCCATGGTGAATTTAGAATAGGCAATGGTTGGAGTAATCCAGGTTTCTTCCCTCTATCATACTTGGTCTTTTGGCATACTACACATTTTGAAACATACTCTTGTATGTCCACTTTCAGGGTAGGCCAATAGAAATACGTCTCTACTCCTCGGAGAGTAGGTTGAATACCTCTATGCCCTGCATATGGAGGAGCATGGTATTCATACATAACCTTCTCACGAAGGGAATGGGTAACACATAGCCTATTTCCGTGGAGAAGATAACCATCCTGCAAGGTGAATGGTTCCTCTTTCTTCCCCAAAGCAAGGGCTGACATTATGTCTCTAAAGTCAGGGTCAGTAGCATACTCATCTATCATAGAGGATAGATCATTGTGAGTAGCTATAGACACCGCATTAACTTTTGGTCGTCGTGAAAGTGCATCGGCAACTTGATTGTGCTTACCAGCTATGTGAGCAATATGGAAATTAAATTGCGAAAGAAAATTTGCCCACCTCATTTGTTTGTCGGAAAGCTTGGTTTGCGTCATGAAATACTTGAGACTTTGGTGGTCGGTTTGTAGGATAAATGGAGTCCCCAATAAGTAGTGCTTCCATGTGTCTAGGGCATGTAGAACAGCTAAAAGCTCTTTCTCATAAATGCCCAAGACTCGTTCATCACTATTGAGCCTTCGGCTCTCATATGCTATTGCATGCCCTTCTTGAAGCAAAACCGCTCCAAGGCAATCACCACAAGCATCACATTGGACCTCAAATGGCTTTGAGAGATCCGGAAGCACGAGGACTGGTTGGGAAGTAAGCTTCTCTTTGAGTTTTTCAAAAGCATTTTGCTCCTTAGCAGTCCATACAAACTTAACGTTCTTCTTTGTTAAGTCGTGTAGTGGTCCTGCTACTTGAGAGAATTTTGCTATGAAGCGTCTATAGTATGCACACATACCAATAAAGCTTCTTAGCTCATGTAGATTCCTTGGTTTAGGCCATGATTTTATTACCTCTAGCTTTGATGGATCCATACGAATACCATCGTGAGAGATAATATGACCTAGATATTGAATCTCTTGAAGGAAGAATTCACTTTTCTTTTGGTTGAGAAAAAGTTTGTTCTCTCTCAAGGCTTGAAAAATCACTTGGAGATGTTGCTTATGTTCCTCCAAAGACTTGGAGTAGATGATGATATCATCAAAGAACACTCCAGTGAATTTACGATATGGTCTAAAAAGTTTCTCCATGAGACGATTGAAAGTAGCTGGTGCATTAGTCAAGCCAAAAGGCATGACTAGATATTCATAAAGACCAAATGTTGTGCGAAACGCGGTCTTTAGGATATCTTCATCCACTATCCTTATTTGATGATAGCCACTCTTAAGGTCAATCCTACTGAAGTAGGTAGAGCCTTGTAGCTTATCAAACAGATCTTCTACCCGAGGCACGGGAAATCTGTTTTTGATAGTGATATGGTTTAGTGCTCGATAGTCCACACACATACGGTATGTACCATCTTTCTTTTGCACTAAAAGGAGTGGAGAACAAAAGGGAAAGGAACTAGGCCTCACCATCCCTTTGTCTACCAATTCCTGTACTTGCCTCATAATCTCCTCTTGTTGAGCTTGTGAGACTCGATAAGGAGGTTTGTTAGGCGGTGAGCTTCCTGGAAGGATCTCAATACGATGATCATCATCCCCTCGTTTTGGAGGTAGGTCTATAGGGATATCATCGATGAACACATCTTGGAATCCTTTTAGAAAAGTAGACAAGTCTAACTCTTCTTGATTCCTATCATTTTCATTTGATGAAACATTATTAGCTTTTAGAGACTCTTTGACATAAATCATGTACGCAGAAACTGAGCTCTTCATTGATTTATCAAAAGAAAGAGGATTTACAAGTGGAATAGTGCGACCACGCTCACTAGCATCTATATACATGTTCTTTCCCCTGTAGGTGAAGTAAATTCTCCTTTCAGGGAACTTCATGTTGGCAGCCATGCGATCAAACCATGGTGCCCCTAGGATAACATCCTGATGTTGGAGAGGAGAGATGAAGAAGTCTTCTTTGTCGACATATCTTTGGACATGAAGCCTCAAATTCCCAATCAAGGGAGTAACGGAGGCTCGTTGTCCCTTGAAAGCTGCATCAGTTGTTACTATATCTCCCATCTCAAAAGCTTGAATGCCCAACTTGGTGGCCAACTCTATTGATATGAAGTTGAGAGTAGAGCCAGGGTCAAACAAGATGAAGGCATCATGCTCTCTTACCTTTCCCCAAGCATAGGAGAGTGATGATCCTTTGCAATGAGCATCCTCTTTTGGAGCTTCGATGGTGGAAGCCCTAGGAGTCTCATTGCGAGTATTCTTCTTGGGGCAAGAACGATAGCCATGTCCTTGCTCCCCACACTTGAAACACTTATGGTCCTTGCGAAAAGCTTCAAGCTCTTCAGGAGAGAGTTTGTTTTTACCTTTGTAAACTCCCTTCTCCTTGGATCGATTGTTGTTGTTGGAAGTGCCTTGGGAATTATTTTAAGCATTGGATTTCCCCTTTGCATCATTTTTATCTTTGTTTTCCATGGGCTTGACATTGCGTCTAGCCCCTTGATGGAAATTGATGCATGAAGAAACCATGGTGTGGTGGATTACTTCGGTAATAGTACCGGTCCGTTGAGAGTTGATGTATTCGGCCATCTCTTCAGGTAATCCCGCACAGAATTGCTGTCTTTGCTCGGCAAAGTCTATCTTTTGAAAGACAGTAGCTTTGAGATGTAAATCCCAAAACTTGTCTACATACTTGTTGATAGACTCATGAGAGAGAAGCTTCAAGCCGCGCCATTCGGTAAGAACTTTATCTTTAGTATCACTTGGAAGAAATTGCTTCATGATGGAAACTTGTAGAGTTTTCCATGTCTTTGGGACTTCTCCATTGCCACGAAGGCTAGCCCACCATTGACGAGCTGATTTTTGGAAGTGCATAGCTACATGGCGTAGCTTGGAGGACTCTGTGAAGCCCTCGTCCCCAAAGGCCGCATCAAATTGCTTGATGAAGGCCAACACTTTGTCAATAGCACCAAAGGTGCCATCGTAGGTGAGAAAAGAGATACTCTTTCCTCCCTCCTTGAACTTCTTTAGCTTTTGTGACCTTCGCCATGCAAGAAATGATTTGCGATGTCCTCCCCTCTTGTATTCTCTAGGAGAATAGCCATAACTTTCATCGGAAGAGGAGGAAGGTGAAGAAGAAGGAGAAGAGGGTGACCTCTTCCTAGCCCTTTTCTTCCTTTGTTTCCTCTCTTGCCTTTCAAAGTGATGAGGAGAAGGACTATAGGTTGCTCTTTTCCTCTTGGGAGGAGTAGGCGATCGTCTAGACCGCCGTCTTCGTGGAGCCACATCTTCAGAAGAACTTAGACTGTCATTGCTTTCTTTCTCTTTGGATTCCTCCTCTCGAATGGGAGAGAGTATTCTTTTGGGGGTCTCTTCAAGAGGCCTCCTAAGCTCTCTCTCTCCTCTGGGAGAGGAAGGGAAATTCCATAAGCACGAAGTTGTTGAGTAACTTCGGCTTGCAAAAAAGGGTTGCCCATAGCTTGTTGCAACCTAGTGGCGAGATAATTCACAAACATGGGAGCATCATCATTAGCACCTTCATGTGCAAAATCAAAGCTATCAATGTTCATTCTACTCTCTTGATTATTGTCAACCATGTTAACAAAATTTAGGTTTATACTTAGTGTGCCTTGGCAATACAAAACCTTAGTTGCCACTCCTAAGCTCTCTCTCTCCTCTGAGAGAGGAAGGGAAATTCCATAAGCACGAAGTTGTTGAGTAACTTCGGCTTGCAAAACAGGGCTGCCCATAGCTTGTTGCAACCTAGTGACGAGATAATTCACAAACATGGGAGCATCATCATTAGCACCTTCATGTGCAAAATCAAAGCTATCAATGTTCATTCTACTCTCTTGATTATTGTCAGCCATGTTAACAAAATTTAGGTTTATACTTAGTGTATGCTTTGGCAATACAAAACCTTAGTTTCCACTCCTCTTAGCCTTAGAAAATCGGCTCTTAAGTATCTACACCCACGGCTCAAAGTGGTTAATTATAGAGAGTAGAGGAGTAGGTCTAACATAGCAGAGTTGCCAAGGGCTAGCTCCTTTCGGACTTCTTATGGCTCAATAATGGTAAAGCCGTAGGCAAGTCTAAAAAGACTCCATTATTAAGTCCAAAGCTCTCGAGGTGTGCACCATCCCCCACATAGTGGGCTTAACAAAACCGATATTAGATCCCAGTTCCACTTACTCTATTATAATTAACAACATCAACCATTTATAGGCTTCTTAAGGACCTCTCTTCTTAAGCAAGAAAAAAGAGAAACCAAATGCTCTGATACCAATGTAATGGAATTTGCCTATTCAATTTGAGAGTAGCGGAATTTAATGAGAATACTTTCAAGAAATGATTTTGTGAGCATAGCGGGTAGACATAATTGAAGATAGCAACATAATCATAGCAATTAGTTAACTTGGCATAGACAATACTTTTGCAAGAGAGAGAATTTAGAGAACATGACAACAGTTGAGGACCGGATTTATGTGGAGCCGGTCCCCCCTCCAATAGGTATTTGTATTATGATTTCTCCCATAAAGAGAGACTTGTTACAATACATTCTTTGTGTTCCTTGTCACCTAGGTGAAGCAATGAAGATGGAAAGCTTCATGCATCACCATCATAGCATTACCTAAACTTGAAGAAATCTTTAACTATACCAAGCCTCAGTCCCAAGACCTCAAACACCTTCGAAGGTGGAGAGAGCTAGCAGGGAATGAGGGTAGGGAAGAGGAAGAAGAAACATTTCATACGAGAAAGAGCTAGTTCCTCACTTATCATAACTCTTGAGCTAAGCATACATAATAGCATAGTAATGAAGAAGAAGGAGATGACAAGCTCAAGCATTGAAGCATGGCTCTTGGTTGGATTTGCACTCCATAGCCAAGAGTGTTGGTGTAGGCTCTCAACCTCTACTTGCTTGGAGAGGAAGCTCTTGCCCTTTGCATAGCACACAATGAGAGTGTTTGTGAGTGTGTGTGGGTGAGTATACCCCCTAAGCACCCCCCTAGCTTGCTTGGGTCGACCCCCCCTTGTAGCTCATGCTTGAAGCTCATTGGACCCTTCCAGGCCTAGCCAATCACAAGCAGGACCCATTACAAGCAACAGGGGTAGCCTTGGGACAAGTGTCCCCCTTTCCCCTTTGAGAGAGAGGACTTGATAAATGCAAAATCAATTAATTAAATATCCTAAATTATCATTGGACCCCTTGGGTGGCCAACCAATAGGCTTCAGGCACACCATGAGGGCAACATGAGGAGGAACTTGACAAGTGTCCTTGCTGCCTCTTCAAGCTGGGGCTTCCCTTGTGTGTGTGTGTGTGTGTGTGTGTGTGTGTGTGTGTGTTCTCTCTCATCCCCCCCCCCCCCTTGTAGGATCGCCCCCCTCCTTGTAGGGATCTTTTTGACTTTGGATGAGCAAGCCCCTTAGTCATCAAGCATGACTAAGCACTTGAAGTAGGGGGTGTTCCCACAAGCATCTCAAGCAAGCTTCTCAAGGCACCTCAAGCACCTTAATCATGCACCAAGTCAAGCACCTCAAGCATGGAGCCAGTCAAGCACCTCAAGCATCTTAATCAAGCACCTCAAGCACGACAAGCACCTCGAGCTTGGGCCGGGTTCCCACCTCAAGCTCATCCCTAGCTTACCTAAGGTCAAAGGACTTTTACACACATTATTGGAGGTCTTCAATGAAGCTAACCCTAAGGTCTTATGCTCCATTGGTTAGCCTTGCTCTTGATAGACCATCTCCCATTTGGGCCCCTTTACTATTGGCCCCGTGTTGAGATAGATCTATAAGCACATATCTATATCTTAACACTTGTTCCCGTTTATTCTCCCACATTAAGTGATCAATTTAATATGAAAAAATCATTTGGGTTGGTTAGATATTAGATTTTATGACATGATCTATTTAATTGATACAGATTCTTAACAACAAACGTGGTTCAAGAGTGGACTTGATTGGAATAAACTTACAAATTCTAGGCAATCTATGTACAAGCACCCATACCAAGCC
This sequence comes from Adiantum capillus-veneris, assembly GCF_014529385.1. Lineage (NCBI taxonomy): Eukaryota > Viridiplantae > Streptophyta > Polypodiopsida > Polypodiales > Pteridaceae > Adiantum > Adiantum capillus-veneris. Next base: position 56,587,789 of record NC_140933.1, on the reverse strand, counting down.
ACGACCATGTATGGTGGTTGGTAGACCCACAATAAATCCCATAGAGGTATTGCACCTCTAGTGCGGCTTCATATGCTATCATATTCATGAAGTTTCATGCCATTGCAAATGTGCCTATGCACTAGGGCTCATAGCACCTAGTGTGCATGCATTTAGCAAAAACATATCCGAGCTTGCATTTCCATGACTAATGATTCATAGTTTCCAATGCTCATGGCAGATGTTATGCTTGTAGCATACATTGAAAGACAAGGAATAGGTGTGAATAGATCTTTGAAAAGAATGAATTACTTCCCCTTGCATTTTTGAGATAGCCTTGTTAAAACATTTGGACCATAATAGAATGTAAACATAAATCGCCTCTAAGTACAAATAATGAAATATTTTCATTAATAGGACATAACCTTGTAATATGCATAATAAGAATGCAAGATTGCAACCCAAAAGTTTGAAACAACCATTCATAAATGATGTTAATAATATTCATTGCATTAACAAGTCTTACTAGATATCTGAAAATTTTTTTCCATTGAAATTATTTGTGATACCACGTGCTCAAAATGGTCTTATAAGAGGATTTGACTATCACTTATTGGAAGCTTGGTTGTGATACATAATTGGGGAAATAGGGGCCACAGAGAGAGAGAGAGAGAGAGAGCAGATTGACAATCGTTAAGTTTATGTCACCAAATATAGAGCCTTGAAGCTTGTGTGCCATTTGAACTCTTATAGAAGAGGTCAAAAACTTATCTTAGACCATCTTTGAAGAGAGATTCACACACACATACATATGTCACTTTCATGTGTGGGTTACTGTTCTGAGAATGGATACTTGCTGATATTTAACACTACATGGATGGTAGGTATAAGCTAAAATGGTTTTAAGTAGGACATGGATAACAACTGATAGTTTGTTGACACTTGTAGTACGTATTCAAGGTTAAAGAATCTGTTGCCTTGTTTATATGGATGCAGGTGATGATTCTATCTTTACCAAGGATCTTTTTGGCTTTGCTATTGTCCATCAATGTCGAACCTCGCCTCTTTCACTTTAGAATAAGTTTTTCTTGACCTTCTTATAAACAAAACACTGAAATGATACCTCATTCTCACTATGATGTACAAAAATGAATCAAAGACTGAGTTGTTTTTGTGTTTATCATTGTCCTTTGTCTAAAGACAGCTTATGTTCTTTTGTGTTATGTTCTTTTGTGTATAAGTGTAAGTCCAAAGACAACACACATGTCCTAAACACAAGTTTCTCCTAGAAAGCTGGGAAACCAGGACACTCGCTTTTGAGATTTTTGTCGATAGGCTTTGATGGACCCATTATCTATAATTCCTTGTTAGATTTACAGGTGTTAGGTGGTCTTTCGTTGTCTATGGATCGGATTCCTACTCATAGATATTGTAGTCTTTGACTCTTTTGGTTTTAGGTTGTAGGTTAATCCAAAATTACTTACCTTTGTATAATTTTGATTCTTATGATTTCAGGAACATTTTACCTATAAACAAACTACTCTTGGGTGGACATTTTGTTTAAGGACTATAGATAAACACTGGTTAAAGCATGGAAAACTTCTATGACTAACTATGAATGACATCCATACTATTCTCTTATGGCTAACAAAGCCTTAAATCCTTGACGGGAGTATAAACACCCTCTTATGTTAGGGTTGAAACTTGACTATTCTATTCTCAACAACTTGATGAAGAAGAACGCCCATACTCAATGGTCCTACTTTTGATTCATTGAGTATGGTGCTTGGGTTAGGGTGGGCACACACACATAGATGTCACTTTCATGTGTGGCTTACTATTCAAGCACAAGGTTCTCCCAGAAAGCTAAGAAATCAAGACACCGGCTTTGAAGATTTTTGTCTATAGGGTTTGATGGCCCCATTGTCTATAATTCCTTGTTAGGTTGACAAGTGTTACTAGTGGTCCTTCCTTGTCTAGAGATCGGATTCCTACTCATAGCTATTGTAGTCTTTGACTCTGCTAGATTTAGGTTGCAGATTAATCCAAAATTACTTACCTTTATGTAATTATTTCACTTCTTATGATTCTAGGAACATCTTACCTATAAACAAACTACTCTTGGATGGATGGTTTGTTTGAGGACTATCCATAGAAATTGATTAAAGCATGTAAAACTTTTATGAATGACTATGAACGACATCCATACTATTGTCTAGTGGCTAACAAAGCCTTATATGAGTATAATTCTCTCTGTTAACATTGTCACTTAGAGCTCCAATGAGACTCATGGATTTTGTGATATGATATATCTCTTTGGGTTCAGACTTGACTATTCTATGCTCATCAACTTGATGAGCTAGTAGGCCCATACTCAATGGACCTATTGCTGACTCATCAGTATTGTGCCTGAGTTAAGACAGGCGTGCACACGCACGCGCGCATGCACACACACATGCCACTTTCATGTGTGGCTTACTATTCTGAGAATGGATACTTGCTGATTTTCAACACTACATGGATGGTAGGTATAAGTTAAAAAGGTTTTAAGTAGGACATGGATAACAAAGGATAGGTTTATGGATACATATAATATGTATTCAAGGCTAACAAATTTGTTGCCTTATTTATATGGATGCAAGTGAGGACTCTATCTTTACTTAACATCTTTTTGTCTTTGCTACAGTCCATCAATGTCGAACCTGGCCTCTTTCACTAAAGAATAAGTTTTCATTGACCTTTTTATATACAAAACACTGATACCTCATTCTCACTATGATGTACAAAAATGATTCAAAGACTGAGTTGTTTTTGTGCTAATCAGTATCCTTTGTTTAAATCCAACTATCTTTTGAATTGTTATGTTCTTTTGTGTATAAGTATAAGTCTGAAAACAACAACACACATGTCCTAAAAACAAGGTTTTCATAGAACGCTGAGAAATCAGAACACTGGATTTGGTGATTTTTGTCTATAAGCTTTGATGGACCCACTGTCTATAATTCCTTGTTAAGTTGACAGGTGCTAGGTGGTCTTTCCTTGTCTATAGATTGGATTCCTACTCACAGATTGTAGTCTTGAACACTGATGGTTTTAGGTTGTAGGTTAATCCAAAATTACTTACCCTTGTGTAATTATTTTGATTCTTATGATTTCAAAAACATTTTACCTATAAATGAACTACTACTGGATGGATGGTTCATTTGAGGACTCTCCATAGAAACTGGTTAAAGCATGGAAAACTTATACGACTGACTATGAGCAGCATTCACACTATTCTCTACTAGCTACAAAGCCTTAAAACTCTGACTAGAGTATAATTCTCTATGTTAACATTGTCACTTATAGCTTTGATGGGACTCATGTATTTTTTGATATGATACTGCTCTTTGGGTTCATACCTGACTATTCTATTCTCATCAACTTGAGGAGGCAGTAGGCCGATACTCAATGGGCCTACTACCGACTCATTGAATAAGGTGCTTGGGTAAGGGCAGGCGCACACACACACACACATGTAACTTTCATGTGCGGCTTACTACTTTGAGAATGGATACTTACTGATATTTAACACTACATGCTTAATATGTATAAGTTAAAAAGATTTTAAGTAGGATATGGATATAAACTGATAGATTCATTGATACTTGTAATACGTATTTAATGCTAACAAACCTGTTGTCTTATTTATATGGATACAGGTGAGGTGACTCTATCTTTACTTAGGATATCTTTGGCTTTTTCACTATCCATCAATGTTGAACCAGGCCTCTTTCACTTCAGAATAATTTGTGCTTGACCTTCTTATCTTAAAAACACTATAATGATACCTCATTATCACTATCATGTACAAAAATGAATCAAAGACTGAGTTGTTTTTGTGCTAATCATTGTCCTTTGTCTAAAGCTAGCTACCTTTTGAATTGTTATGTGGTTCATTGACACCTTTAATACATATTCAAGGCTAACAAATCTCTTCTCTTATTTATATGGATGTAGGTGAGGACTCTATCTTTATTGAGGATCTTTTTGCCTTTGCTAATGTCCATCAATGTCAAACCTGGCCTCTTTCACTTCAGAATAAGTTTTTCTTGACCTTATTATATACACTAGAAAGATGCCTCATTCTCACTACGATGGACAAAAATGAATCACAGACTGAGTTGTTTTTTTGCTAATCATTGTCCTTTGTCTAAAGACAGCTGTCTTTTGAAATGTTATGTTCTTTTGTGTATAAGTCTAAAAACAACAACACACACACAAAGAGAGAGAGAGAGAGAGAGAGAGAGAGAGAGAGAGAGAGAGAGAGTCAATTAAATTTTGGGTTAATCTCCACTTTTTTCCTTTCAAGAAGAACTTAGAAGGTAAGATGTAAGAGAAGAAATCTTGTATACTATCAAAGAATTGTAGCGCCTTTAGTCCTAAAAGGTTGATTATCTATATATATCACATCAGAAGATAGAAAGGACACTTGATCACTACTTTTGGAGTTTGTTTATGTACCTGTCCTACCAAGTGTGATTATGACTCATAAGTCTGCTCTCCATTATTAGTGGCCATGTGAATATATTTGGTTATCTTTGTAATCAATATCTTCTATCTCCACCAACCAATCAAAAAATTGTGTGTTCTTAAAAGATGACCTCCCCTTTTTCATTATCAAAGAGGGGAGGCGTCAGTAAGGCCTCACCGCTTTGGGGCAAGCTAAAAATGTGTTTTCATACACCTTCCTTGGTGCATTAAATGTGATGCACATCTTAGAAGCACCTCCAATGTAAAAGGTCCTTAAACCACCCTCTAGATTTTAGAAGGCCCTCTAAAATAGGATTTGCAAGGCAAACCAGAATGCTTGATGATAGGCATTCGCACCTTATTCCCTTTTACATCGAACGGAAAAATTTACAATTGCCCTTCTAATGAACAAAAAGAAAAAAATTCACCCATCCACATCAAAGTACCCAAAAAAATCTATACAAGTTGCAATTGCCTTTAGCAATACACTAATATTTCTATCACTCACTCATTCATAGTATGTCTCTTTCTCTTTCTATGTTTGGCAATACATTAGTATTTCTCTCACTCAGGCATAGTATCTTTGTTTCTCTTTCTACTTAAAATTGATGGTGATCTCTCCCTCTCTCACATGTTATATTTATCCGAGCACAATAAACTACTGAAGGGTCTAACTTTTAAGACTCTAGAATCCTAAACCATTTCTTGAACAAGCACCATATCCTTAACCTTAGTTTGTAAGATTGAAATAACCAAAAAGTCAAAATTTGAATCAAAATCTCAGTTAAGTATCAACACACAACTAAAATGAATCTTTTAAATTCTTCACGCTTATGGTCTATCAAAGCTACACAACACACCTTAGTTCTTCATTTTCAGCTACAATTTTTTACAACATATTTTTAGAATGTTTGGTCATGGATATGGGGACATGAACCAAACCTACCTAAACTTTAGTTTTAAAAGGTCATTCCGATGGTTATCCCTTCTAATGATGGAATAACAAATATGAACCCTTCTATCTTGAAGGGCAGCTTCATCTTAACCCATTTGATTGCAAGGTTCTTCAAAAATCAACACTTCTTATGCAGACTTGAGACTGGTTGAAGGGAAGAAGGGCATCAAATCCTATTTCTCATGAGGGGTAACGTGCTAGTGCAAGTCATCTATACCTTTTCACCTACAATTACAACTTTCTTTTTGTTCTTTAGGGTTGTGTGACCAGAAGCCACTTTCCTGGCTGTAAGAAAATTCTTGTTCTCATGAACCACAAAAAACCTCATCATGAACACCTTTTAAGGAGTTTTTCTGGAGGCATGTAGGGAATGGGAAAAAAATATATATATACTCCATATTAAATTGGTATTTTTCCAGTAGGTTGTATTTATATGCCCATATATCAAAATTTATACGTTTAATACGTTACTAAACGTATAAATGCATTTTTTCATATTATATGCATACCAAACATTTAATCCCCAAAATGCTTTTTTATCAAAAACATTTGGGAATCATATGCTTTGTACATGTATTATGCCAGAATATAGCGTTTAGTAGCAAGTTATTAGCAGAAAGAACGTTTCAATCAAAGGCCTTTTTTATCAAAAGCATTTTGACCGAAATTTTTTTTTTGATCAAAACACAAAGAAATTCAATGATACGCTTATTTTGATGATATTGGGTTCATTGTATAATACACCCATTTAACACGTGTTATACATTTTTCGTTTAACGTATAGGTACAATTGAACAAAAATTTCTCTAAAGTTTTGATGTTCCATGTAGACCCCTTAAGAACCTTTAAAGCACATTAAAATTTTTTTGAAAAAATACTTGGACATGTACACTATAAGAATTCATGCATATACTATTTTTAGAAAAAAAGCTTGTCAACTTGTTTTAGGCTTCCAACACATGTCAAATCCATGTTTTGGATTTTCACTATTTTTAGAAAATCATTTTTGTTAATTTTGCAATTTTTGGGTTTAATGGTATAATAAATTGTTTCTCTAAGTGTTGGGACTTTGAAAAATAGTGAGTCTTAGAGCCAATTTTGTAGTTTGAGGTATCATCCACTTTGAGTGACTCAAAATAGAAGATGTGTTCACATCATTGCAAGGCTAGAAATGTCCTAAGTTGAAGGCAAAAGAGGCCAACAAAGAAGAGACTGGATCTACTACCAGTGCAGCTATTGTAGAATATTTTGAAAATGGAGATTGTGTTATTGATGTAGATGCAGAGTGGGTATTTACTATAGATGGTACATATAATCCTTCTGTCCATGATGCATGTATGTAAATTGTCATAAAGCGACATGTTTGGTACTTTGATAGTGGTGCTACAAAGCATTAATTTGCATCGTGACTTGTTTGCCTCTCTTGAGGTTGTCCCTCATGGAACATGGTCACCTTTTCCAACAATGCCTCTTTAAATATAGCGAAGGGAGTTGGAAAGATTATTCTAACTACTATGAATGAGAGTTCCTTCACACTTGTTTATGCATATGCATAGCTACAATTGAGTGTGCATGGTTCAAATGCCTTATGGATGATTTGGGTGTTGGACAAGACACTACAAACATCATCTACTTTGATAGTCAGAGCACATTATCACTTGCTAGAAGCCCAATTTGTCATGCTCACACTACACACATTGATGTGAATTATGATTGTGTCAAGGAGAGACTCTGAGCACTAGAGATCAACTTGTCTTATGTGTGCCAACATAGGACAATCGTGCAAATTTATTCACAAAGGCATTGTCTTGTGAGAAGTTTGAAGCTTTCCACAAAGTTTTGGGCTTTCTTCCCTTTGTGGATTAATTAAGTCCTTAAAGCATGGCACTTTCATATACATTATGTGTAAGCTCTCCTTCATCGCATCACTCCTAGAAGGGATTTGTTGCCATATATGTGGAAGTGACATGTGTGAACACACTTAGGACTATTATGGCATTTTCTACCTCCTTAGGAGTTTTTTTTCCTTGTGCATTTTATATATGCCCATGACTCTAGGGATAACTAATCTTTCTATATTTGAACTAAGCATTACACCCTATGTTGTGTGCCTTGAGCTTCTTCATCTTCTCCAAGTTTTGTAAACATCCCTACAACCCTAATTCTAGTAGTGACTATTTAGATAGAAGGCAACAAAATAATTATGCAACCACTAGCAGGAATGTAGATGAGCCTGAGATTAAGCTATTTGTGGTGTAGTACATCTTAAATAATAGTGGTTCAAGGAAAGTAGACTTTGAAAATTCTTGTCTACATAGGGATTAGGGATGATAATGCACATCCCATTATGTATACAAGAATGTACCGTTGTCTATGATAGATGTTAAAGTATAGTATGTAGCCAAGCTATGTGTGTGTGATATGCATTTATGTGGATGACTCGATTATTGGTTGTCGCATGTGGCTAAAGTGGAGGGTGTATAGGCTCTACTTATGTAGGAATTTGAGATGAAAGACTTGATTATTGGAGGTGATAATGTGGTTGAAGTAGAGGATGTATAGGCTCTACTTATGCAAAAATTTAAGATAAAAGATTTGGGAGATTCGTGTTACTTTTTGGGCAATGAGATTATTTTCACATAAGAGGGTGTATGTCACAAAGGCAATATGCTTTGGGCATGTTGATAGATTATGGTATGGCTGATTGTAAGCCTATTGCAATGCCCTTGGATCAAAAATTGAAGTTGGGACATTGAGCAAATGATGTGTCATTGGGACCCTCTTAACCTGTGGAAACTATTGATGCAAAATTTTGCTTGCTCTGAGCCTTATGGACGCAACCGTGATAGCTAACATTTGGAGCCAATTTGCACAATTTTGATATGGTTGGGTCCCCCATGCCAAGGAGGTTCTGCTTAGTCCATGCATCTGTAAGTTGGTCACTTGTTCTTTGTGTGAGGGCATTTTCTAATATTTTGGGTACTTTTATTATTTTTGCTGGGTTTTGGGTATCCAAATGATGTGGTCATGGATCATTGGGATCCTTTGAAGATGTAAAAATTGTGGGTATAATTTGTTCTAGCTTTGATGCCAAGTGGTTGCTACTGTAGTAGCTGCACCACTGGGACCTATAGCTGACTTGGGTCATATCCCTACCTTCCCCATGATGTGGGGATTTTTTTGATGCCCTATTCCAATCATTTGGACATTCCTACTTTGTGTAGTGCCCACTTCTCTATATGAGGTGCCTAGACCCTATTTTTGTGTTTTTGGTGGGGTGGGTTAGTTGCTTGCATGCATACACATGCTATATGAGCAGTATAGAACTTACCACTAGCTTTGCTCACCATGGGAATTCTTGATCCATGCATATTGACTCTCCAAAGAACGCATGTGCTCACTCGCTCGCTCTCTCTCATAAAGCCACTAGGTGGAAATGACTAGAAATTCCTCCTAAGTTAGTATATATGCCTAGTGCTTCCAGAAACCCGTTTTCCTTTTTGATCCCATCATTCTTTGTACATCTCTTAGATTTTTGGAGGATCTTTCATTTGTGCATTTGGACTTTGTATGGCCAAGATACGACAGGTTTACCTTCCTGGCCACTTCCGTATTTAGACCAAAATTTGACGTCATTTGTTGCTTCCAAACTTTTTCTGTGAGTTCCTTTTGTTATGGAACTTTGTTGTTTGTCTTTAGATTCTTCATTGCTTTTTTAGATTTTTTTATTAGATTTTTAGGAAGAAAATCTTAAAAAGGTACAAAAAACATTGAAATTTCTCAACATTGAGCAAAATTAAGCCAAAAATAATATAAAAATTACCCAAAATTAAGTAAATTTTTCTTGGCTTAAGAAAATAAGTTTTTTGCTAATTACAAAGTGTTTTTAAACCATCTTTGGTCTATTTTTGTGCTTTTCTCAAATTTTTTTACCAGGTTGACCATTTTATTAGTAACAAAGTACAAAAAACTTCCGTAAGGAGTATATACAAGAGTATGGGCTTATTTTGTCGTTGACATGACCTGATCCCACTTACTTACTTTCAAGCATTACTTAGAATTTTTAGAAAATTCAATCTCAATAAAGCACAGTAAGGTTTAAACCGATTGTAAAACAATGCCTGGTAATATATATAAACTTTTTTGCCTGAGTTTAGCCATGTCTTTTGACATGTCTCGCCCCTCCTGTGTCTGAGTCTTCCTAGACAAATTGGAACTATGGATTTAGGGTGGATGAAGCCATAATTCTTGGTCCATATAGCCATAGTTGGAGTATGGAAACACGTGCTTTCATAGGTAGTTGGAAAAAATTGATAAGACCAATCGTGTCGTCGACTTTCTTGGGATGTTTTAATCGCCATACTTATTGTTTCTGTAGTTTCTTTGGCTGTTGGATGATTTGATGTTTGCTTTGTGTTTTTTCACTGGTATTCAGATCCAAAGCTGATGTTTTGGTGCTTGATATACTTCTTTGGCTATTCAAACTTGCTTTGTTGACTTGTTTGGTCGTTGATTATCCAAGTGATGTTTTGTTGGTTTATTTGGCCGTAAATCGAGATTCAACTGGCTGTGCGTTCAAATCCAAAATAAACTCCTATGATTTTTAAGCTTGAATCAACCTCTTTGGTAGCCATGTTTTTGTGATTTGATCAGGGATTTTCCTTATTGTTTGGTATGCTAGATGTTACTGAAGTCTTCTTTGCCTTTTGGGTATTGAATGATGTTTTGGCATGTATTTTATCTTTCGTAACCCAAATCTGCTTTGTTTTGAGTTGTGGCTTAGGTGACTATCTTGGTGTTTTTTTTGCGGTTGTTTTACCAAATTCTTGGTTGATGATGGGCTGGATTGAGCTAATACCATCTTGTCTTGGTTTGTTGATGTTAATGTGGATTCTTTGGGAATCCATTGCATGGTGCATGTATGCAAAGTTTCTTTGTCCTTGTCAGTAGTTATTTCCTTTGTTGGCCCTAGGTCTGTGACGTTGGTCAATCTATATGAACATTGTAAATCCACTACCATGGATGTCCTAGCACTAGCTTGTGTTGCTTCTAATTGTCTTCCACCACATAGAATCGGTGTGGGTAGGCATAGTTATTGATTTGAACATGCAAGGTTATCAACCCTATTTCTTTGATCTAATGGTCAGTATAACTCTGCATCTCCTGTGATATCTTGTGAAGCTCTATGTCTTGTCCAATTTGCTTATACAAGCTAAGGGAAATGATTTTTCCTTGTGCTCATGTGTCAAGTAGGGTGGTACTTGATTGTGACCAATCTTGACTTTAATCACTGGGTCCACTCTATCCTCTTTGAAATCGTCTATGGAAATGGCGTTGATCCGTAGTGGTCTCCCATGTTGTTGTTGTCGTAGAAGCCTTCATTTAGCCATCCGCTCCTTAGCTTCCATTTGTGCTTCTTCCACAACCCATTTCTTTTCTTTTGCTCGTTGTTTCTTGTCATGGATTATCTGTAGCATTTCTTGGGTTAGTGGTAGATGATACTTCTTTAGCTTGCATCCACTGATCTAGTTAGGCATTTCCTCTTCATTTAATATCGCAAGTTTGACGGCACCACTTGGTGACAATTTTTTGATCACAAAGGGTCTCATCACTCGCTTTTTGAGTCTCTTAGAATGTTGTTTTAGAGTATACACCAAGATGTAATCCCCAATTTTAAATTTCCTTGACCGCACATACTTGTCGAAGAACTCTTTTGGCACCTTTTTTGAGCATAAATAGATGCTACCACTTGAAGGTGTAGCTCATCTAGCTTTCCAAATTCATCTAACCTTGATGACAATTCATGACCAGTCCAATCTAGTTGCTTAGCTACTTGCAGAGTTGGGATTAAGAATTCAATGGGGAGAATGGCATTAAGACCAAACACCATATTGTAGGGTTCCGTTCCAATGGATGTCTTGTAGGCCACTCTATATGGCCATAAGGCCAAATTTGGCTTCTGATCCCAATCTACTTGTGATTCCATCACAATTTTTGTCAATACTGTGTAAAGTATTTTATTAGTAGCTTATGCCTGACCATTGGCTTGTGGATGGTATGGGGCAGCCTTCCTATGAATAATTATAAATTTGTCAAGAATATTGTCAATAACCTCATTTAGGGAATGTCTGCCTCTATCACTAACAATTTCTATTGGTAATCTATATCTTAAAAAGACATTTTATATAGAAATTGCACAGTGGTTATGGCATTTTCCTTTTGTGTGGCTTTTGTTTCATCCCATTTTGTGAGATAGTCCATGATATATTGGACATGAGATTTGTAAGTGGGTGGTGAGATTGGTCCCACAAAGTCTAGACCCCACTTAGCAAAGGCCCTTGCTCTTATCATTGGTCGTAATGGCATCTCATCTCTTTTTAAGGGTACTTTGGTACGTTGAAAATCATCACATTGTTTAACATATTCATCCGCATCCATGTACAATGTAGGCCACCATATTGTATTAGTTAAGACAATTCTAGTTGCCTTATCTCCCAAGAAATGGCCTCTTCTAATCCCTCATGTGCTTGCTCTAAGATAGGAAAATATTTATTTTTGGAAGCACGTATCCTGAGTTGGTTGTCATTTTCTTTCTTGTAGAGATGATTTTTAATGAGTGTGAAATTTCGTGCTTCCAACTCAATGACTCGTTGTCTATCTCTTGTGATTTTTCTGAGGAATGTCCTCGTTGTGTCAGATAATCAACCATATGTTGACTTCATTGTGGTGTTAATGCGATCTAAAATAGTGTGGCATGTTCTACCAGTGGGTTTCTCCTGCATGTAGCACAATTTAGAAGATAACTATGTACATATGCATGCATATCATGCCAATATACTCCTAGTTGCTTCAAGTGCTGGTGTGTCTTCTTCTGAGAGCAATGGAAAGCTCTGTCTTATACATGGGATTCCATAAGATAGCACTCATATTCTTCCAAACTGATTCATAGTCGTGGGATTCCTTCGGAACATAGATGGTACAATTGTCCACCTATTAGCTAAAAGTTTTTTGCTTTCCTGATTGTGTGTCACTTACGTGCCTATTTTGTCTCATCAAATTTTCCACCGCTACCTCTTGAGACCATTTTGGAAATATCTTGATGTTGAAAATATAAGCGTCGAGTATATCATCATCCACTCCTTCAAGTGCTTTGCCACTAGGCAGCCTAGAGAGATGATCTGCTCTAAGATGTGTTTTCCCTTTTTTCACCACTACTGTAAAATCAAACTCAAGCAATATGATGAACCAGCGCGGATGATTCTTCATGTATTGCAAGGTTTTTTTACTAGATACAAGAGGGCTTATTGATCTTTGAAGAAGACATAATTTTTGGCCAAAAGATAATGCCAAAATTTCTTTATAGCATATATTGTCCCTAACCCTTCTCGTTATGTGGTTGTATAAAAAATTTTCCACATTGTTTAGCTGTCGGCTAGCATAGCAGACTACGAAGTCCATTGTTCCTTCTCTTGGTTGAGCTAAGTTACATCCTATAGAAAATTTTGAGGCGTCAAAGTGAACATGGAATATTTTATCCCAATCCGGTGCCTTAAGTATTGGTACTGTTGATATAAGTGCTTCCTTAAGTTTAGAGAATGACTCTATATATATATATATATATGAACCCTCGGTAGTATCCACAATGTCCCATGAAAGATTGTACATGTTTGGCATTGGTTGGTCTTGGCAGCTCCACAATCACCTTGATCTTATCAAGATCCGTAGAGGTACCATTCTCCGAGACAGTGTGTCCCAAGATTCTCTCCTGTCTTACCATGAGGACACATTTTTATAGATTTAGGTAGATTCTATAAGTTCTATATTTCTTGAATACTTTTCCAAGGTGCCCAATATGTTCATTTCTAAGGAGAGAGTGAACGCAAAGGTCATCCATATATATTTACAAGAATATTCCCAAGTAGTTTTTAAAAGCCTGCATCATTAGCCTTTGGAATCTAGATGGCGCATTGGTCAATCCAAAATGCATTACCTTATAAGCGTAGATTTCCCATTCTGTGGTGAATGTCGTTTTGTTTTGGTCTTCTACTATACCCCAAGATTCCATCCAAGAAGAGTAGCTTGTTTTCCTGCCACTCATTCCAGCACATGTTCTGTGATTGATAAGGGGTAGTTATCCCTTATGGTTGCAGCATTCACCTTTTTTAGATTCACACATACGCGTAATTTTCCATTTTTCTTGGGGACAACCACAATTGGTGACACCCAATCAGATTGTTCAATCTCGTAGATGAATTTTACCTCTTTAAGCTTATCGATCTCCTCTTTAATTGGTTTGGCAAAAGTGTCAATATAGGTATAGGGATGTTGTCTCCTGGTTTTAGCCTCAGACTTCACGGGAATTGTGTGTTGACATATCGATGGATCCACCCCCTTGAGGTCCTTGTATGACCATGTAAAAACATCTCTATATTCTTTGAGAAGTTGTATGAGCAGCTCCTCTTCTTCTGCACTTAAATCATTGCTATGTATATTGGCCTTGTAGCCTCTCCAAGTTCTGTTATGTTTATTCATTTTGCATTTTTTGGGCCATCATAAGATTCATTTCTTAGTTTTTGCCTGATTGGCTGAGTAATCACTATTTTTATGTCTTGGATGGTGAATTTTCGATAGTGATAATGGACATTCATATTTTCCATCTCGGTGCTTTCTCCTTCCTCACTTTCTATTTTCGTTGTCCACACTTCTTTCAAGGTTCTTTTGAATTCTTGGTTTTTCTTTTTACGCTTGACTTTGGTCCATTTTGGTTCTCCGAACTCATTCACCCCCGGTTCTTTTGGTTTCTTTTGTTTTGCTTCTTTTTCATTATTTTTAGCTTGCTTCCCTCAAGCTCTTAGCACTTTCTTTTGTTTTTGTGTTGCGTGTTTTTGTGAACTGACCTGAGATTTTGTCTCTTATGCAATCTTTTATCTTTACAAGCATCAGAGATTGTGTTTTCCCTCTTACTCTTAGCATTGGATTTCCTCTAGCTATGTTTAAATCTCTCTTCTTTGTGTAGTGTTGTTATTGTCTAGGTTTTTTTTTTGAAAAATCATAAAACCTAACATCCGTTATGATTTCTTCTTGGTCGCTCAGATTGTCAGATCATTCTTCATTTGCATCATTCTCATACTTGAATTTCTTTGAGGAGTCGTCAAACAACTCTTTCTCCCCGTCCTTGTTTTGTTTTTCTATTTTGGATTATTTTGGGGTTTCGCTCACTTATTCTTCCTCAATCACATTGACCATGTAAGATGGGATCACATCATAGTGATCCTTTTCACAAAACTTGGTTGTGGGGCCATTTTTGTCTTCTAAAACCCTTTCTAAAATGCGGTCTTCTTGCTTTAAGCTTCCACATTTTGAAGCTCTGCACATCTATAATTGTTTAGAGTTACCCAACCAAGTTGGAAGTTATGATCCTTCTAATGTAGTTGAGTCACAATCCTCAACCGGTGTTCTGGTTACATCTTTGTAACTATGGTCCTTTAGGTTTATCCTGGTTGTTGTTACCATGTTTCGCAGGTAGATATGGTCGTAACCCCAATCTTGGATTATTTTTAGCTATCTCATGAATGGTCTTCCCAATATGATGTCCTAGTTCAGTGTTCTTCTTGCCAAAATTGACAACAGCAAATGTATGCTCATATTCAATTCCGCAAGAGATAACAGTTACTTTCTCTAGAAGCCTCGGGGGTTTCTCCATATACCCATTTGCAAAGTGCAATTTCATTATTGTTGCTCTTAAATCCGGTTTTTCCCATTTTTTCTATGTTTCCTTCGTAGCAATGGCTACCCTAGCTCCACTACCAAGAATTGCCATGGTCGTGACACCCTGAAATTCCACAAGAAGAGTTGTGTTGCCATATTCTCCTTTGCATTCTCCACCTTTGTTCAACAGACCTGACCTGGTAGTGAGGTGCCGCTTTTTGAGTTCCTTGATCCCTTCTTGAATTTGTGATGAAGGATCCTTTACACCAAACTTTTCCAAACAACTTCCTACCATCATCCACATGTTTGGTTGTATCCGTAGTAGCTCAGCTAGCCGCTATCGTGCATGTCATCAGTGTTTATAATATGTCTATTAGCCCCTTAGAGTCAATGAATTTCTTGAAAGAGAGTCTCTGAGATGGGATGGCAACACATCTAATTTGGCCTTGTGCTCTCCCATATAGGATGGTAGTGTTCTTAGTGAATGGGTTGGTTGTTCATAGATTGTACATATCCTTGATCTTCCCAATATGATTTCATTTCTAGATTCATTTGAGATCCAGCCTCAAACTCCTTTCTTGGTGGAAGAAACACTCCTCTTCTATCACCAGTCTGGTTTACACATTTTCTTAGCTCACTGCTTTCATTGGCCTCTCTAACTTGCTTTTAAAGTTCGTCAAGACCCCTATTTCTCTACAACCTTCTTCTATAGCTAAGTGAAATTCCTCGAAAGAGTTATCCGTGATATTCAGTACTATCCTTAGTTCTAATGTTGGGTCTTTAAGATTTGGTTCATGCTTGTGACTAGGATCTCGTTCTGCTTGCTCTTGGTTTGGTGGGAATATTGGTGTTAGTGGAACGAGGACCACATCTTCATGTTTTCCAATTGGTGGTTCCAACAAAGCTTGGGTTCTTTGAATCATTTCTTGACACATTTCAAGCCTTTGCTTTTCAAGTTCCCCATAGGGATCTGTCATCCACCTTTGCTCTTGGGTTTGATTGTTTTTGAGTCGTGCTTTGTAAGCTTTAAGGAGGGTGTCTAATGGCTCATTGACTTTTCTACCAGTATGGATCCTCCCGAACTAGTGCTCTTGGATTTTTCAACTATGTCTGGTACTGGTGCTACCCCAGGGGTTCCCTTTTCCTTGTTTGCTTCTCCTTCTAGTTTTCTCTTTTTTTTTCTTGGTTTGTTTCAGCTCGTCTACTAAGGAATTTTGTTCTTGTTCCTTCCTAGCTTTCATTCTAGCTTTCCTAGCTTTCCATGTTTTTGTTGACTTTTCCGCTCAATGCTAGGTGCATCGGTTTTGGTCTTTGATGATGGGTTTTTCTACCGCTTCTTGAGCTTGGGCTCTTGTGATCACCTAGATTGGTATCACCGATTCATTTTCTGACCCACTACTAGATGGTATAGTCTCTAGTATATTCAATATTACTTTTGCTCCTTTGTTTGGGTTCTTTGGGCAATTGGGGATCCAATGAGTGATTCCACACTCTGGGCAATATGCATTTTCCCTAATGATTTTGTCGTGAGGACAATCTCTCACCAAATGGTCTCTGCCACACTTATACATGATCCCTTGGGTTGTGGAGGTGCTCCTTGAGTAGCCCTCTGTTGATAAGAAGGTCTTGATCTCACTATCCTTCATTTTTTATGAGCAACAATGTGCATTCATCGAAGCTTTATCTACCTTCTCCTGCACCATACGCAGCAATTGGTAGTCCAACTGATCCAATCATGCTCCATGGTTCTGGCGCTTTTGGTTCTTCAGGTGGATAGTATACTGCTTTTGGCATGTATCCACTAGGATCTTTATAATATGCTGGGATTGGCACTAAGGCTTGCTCCTCAGGTTCTTCTATTGTTGGTGCATATCTAACTCCTACAGGTCTTGTCCTTGGCAGTGGGGGTTGTTGTCCCAAGACAGGTTGTGGTCTTTCAAATCCTACTAGCTCTAGAAGAATCCTTGTTGTCTATCTAGGCATTGGTGGAGCTTGTGATGGTGCTACTTGGGCTTGCGGGGCATATTGGCATTCCTTTACGTATCCCTTGTTGTAATAGCACTCTTCTGTTGCGTAATTTTTGCACTTCTGCTCTATTGCACACCACTTTGATTGCTTAGCCTGTGGTTTAGCAAATGGATTGATCCTCTTGAGCATCTCTTCAATGAGCTGCTCTTGGTTTATTGTGGACTCAAATTTTGTGTTGACTTGGAAAATTTGGAGCCATTATGCTTTGAAGAGAAGTCATCGTCTAAATCCTTGTATTCCCCTTCCTTGTAGACAACATAGTTATCTACCTAGTAGAGTTCCTCCTTCATTAACTCATTCAATGTAGGGATCTTTTTCATGTGAAGGTGAGCTTTTGATGGCCTAGGATAAGGTAAATATTCTTCACCTAGGGGTGATCCTGATCCATAATTCCTTGTAGGTCTAGCAAGTGGTCGTTCCTCTACTTGGACCCTTTCTTCTTGTTCTTGTTCTTGATGTGGTGCTTCAGTCCTGGTAGGATTTGACGTTCTTGTTCTACTCTCATCTTGGTATTGTTGATGGAGTGGTGGTATCGGTAGTACTTCTAGCCCTGACATGGCTTGATATCGACCTCCTTTTATATTCAATTCTAGTCTTGCAAATTGCTCAAGCCATGCTTGAAATGATAGTGGTGAGGTTTGTGAGTTCTAAGGGTTGGGCAATGGCTATCTATTTGATTGCGATGTGGTGTCATAATCATTTGAGAAGGGATTTGTAGATTTGCTAGGGGTTTCTATGAGTTTTTTCTTCTCTTCAAAAGCATTGCCATCAACTCTGGCGTTATCACTCTCCCTACATCTTCTAGATGAATTGGCTTGTATTCTCGTCCAAACTTATCGACAAAAATGATATGGGTTTCAATTGCAGAATCATATGAAAACAAGTATAGGACTTTGTCTTTGCTTTAATCATTCACATGGGCTTCCATGCAATGATAGTAAGAGATGACTCTCCCATCCCCGTGCTTGGAAATCCCAATATTTTCATGAATTGTAGCCACTCTTGCTACCGCCTTGTCATGAATGTAGAAGACTCTAGGGAGATTAAGTTTAGGAGGCAATTCTTGGATCTCTATAACCATCTTCCCTCTTGCTACATTGTCTCCGTAACAATTGTAAATTTTTGGGTTTTTGACAATGAGGTAGTGGTTTTCCTCTTCATCACGGAACCTATCCCCATCATCGTTTACTAGGATTACTGCTAATCCTCTAGCTTTGTTGATGAGTTGCGTCAGCATGTTACTTTCATGGAAAGTGAGAAGAGGTACTTTTTGTGGCACCTCCTCATTGCGAGTGATAACTCATTTAGTATACTCAAGTGAGTTCTAAATAGAGTTTATACCCTATGCTAGATATGGATTGATTACACAAAACGGTTGCAAAGAGATAACAATGTGGAAAATCAAGATGTTATTCTTGATTTCATTGAACCTCCTATTGAACCATGTTTCGGTCAAACAAATAGCTGGATCGATGAAGGATGCCACTATGGAAAAAATTTGTGTTCTTATGAAGATACAACCACTTTTGTTTTTGAGGAAGAAAACACTTCTCCAAGGGGGGAGTAATGTCAGGCCTAGGGTAAGACCGGGCAGGCCAAGGGCAAGGACGGACATGAGATATAGGAGGTCTCTATTATTAGCAAGGTAGGGCCTATATAGGGCACGGTTGGTGGAAAGTGGCATGCTCTAGTCCCCATTCCTTACATTTTCAAGCATCACAATTAATTTTTTGTGCTACCCCTATAAGACAACAAATCCATAAGATGGTACTACATAAAATGTTGCTCATTAAAGCATGCATGGTAGCATCACATTTATCCAATTATGTTTTTTAGGTAGATTCGAGGGAGGACACCTGGATAAGAGTGGATTGAAAGGTTCCTCGTTGCTAAATATTCATGCATGCATATAAGTAGAAGAACAAAGAAGGTCGAGACTCAACAGGCAAACTGACTATTGTCTGCGTACGCATGAGAGAGAGAGATAGAGCAGAGGTGCAGAGATTTCCTTCCTTTCCTGAGGCTAACGAGGTTGGAATGAGATGGTCGCAATGAAAGGGCAGAGGACCTATGCGGATGGAGTTTCCATATGACATAATGTCTATGCTACAACAACAATCTGCGAGCACGAACAAGGGGGCATGGATGGAGGTTGTGGGCAGTAGCTGCAGACAAAACAGACGAGGCATCATCAAGTTGAGTGAAGCACAACGCAAGAGTCCGATAGAGCGTGATCATGAAGGGAGGAAGGGGGGGAGAGTGTTGTCATTGGAAGGGGAGGGAGGGGATATCTTTAGAAGTAATTCATTTTGTTTAAACTAGCAGTATGTCTAGTTGTTTGTGAATAAATAAAAAATTGACGAATCTTCTCAAGATACTTGGCCGGATCCGCACGTGTAACTGATGTTGCCTAAATTGGAAAATCTACACCAGGATGAGCATTTACACACTATCTAAATTGACGAATATGTGTGCACGTGATCAATGGACTAGACAAGCTATTGAAAAAATGAAATGTTTACTACTTGTTTGGTACCAAATTAGAGTAGGTTGGAATGCTGAAGCAAGTACCAATGTTGACGACCATTCCAAATCAACTTAGCTCATGTGAGTGGTTGTATAACAAATCGTCTCAGTAGAGATGTCAATCGATGTAAGTACAAGCAATGATGTTAGAAATAATTGAGTTTGTAGTTTATAACACAATGTAAACAAGTAAAAGAGCTTTGTATTCTAAAAGTGCTCTACAAAATATTTGTTGTTGCAAAATTGGTTAGGTACAGTCTCATGAAAATATCTGCAAAGAGAGTCACTTAAAAGAAATTAAATTGATGAGCATTAATTTACCAACTCATATTAAACTGGAGGATTGTCGTATAAAAAGGTGTTGTAAAGGAATGTGGGAAATTTGGAGATCTTAAGATAAGAAGGAGGTGAAATAAGCACTTGGGTGGCGTATGATATATGGCATCTGGGTGTAAAGATGCATAGAGAAAGATTTTACTCATAAATGATAATATAAAATGATCTTGCTAGTTGTATGTTATCAAAATGCATGGAGAACTTTCATACCTAGCATTGTAGTTAGCGTTTAAAGCAAAAGTGTTACTCAAAGACAAAGTACTAAAGGTGATTTCTTGTTAAATTCAACAACAATTCAACCGGGTACTAAATACATTGACATTTGAAAGTCTGTTAATGATAAAATTGATGCTAGTAAAAAAGAATGGAAGTTGGCAAATTTGAGTACACACAAATAGATAATGAATGTTGTTTTTAAATTTGCTGAATGGTTTGCAAAACTGGAGCAACCATCGGCGGATATCGGTCTTGTGTTAAAAGTGGTACTAGTCCAATGAAAAACTAAACTAAGTGCTCAATTTTGAGAATCTAGTTATATATGATTTTATGACCTTATACTTGGTGAAAAGGTGTAAGGGTGAATGCATGAAGCTAATTTATAAAGTCTAATTGAACTCATTATGAAATACATAGATATGTAATGACGATCTTTTAGGATAGGCTAAAAATAGGTCTCTTAAAGTTTTTGGTATCAAAATTTGGTTTAGAAGTAAGTACCCTTTGGTATATTAGTCGTCTACCCAGAAGTATAAGAAATGTTAGGAGGGATGTGATGCAAAAACAAATGAATGGAGAAAAGTCGAGTAATATGCAACAACAATTTCATTATCACTATACCATATGATGCAACATTTAAGATAATCGTATAGCAATCAAAGTGAAAATTTAATACCATTATATCATTGCGAATGGGTATAACTGTACATTATTGAGCTGATGACTCGTGCAAATAGTGATGAGGGAACAATTTTTGTGCGTATAGTAGATATTTGTGTACATAGTTGTACCTGTATTCCAAGAACAAAGATAGCAATCAACAGACATAGTAGGGAGGGGGTTCTATTCGGCATCTACAAGCTTCAACTAAAAGTTGGTTATCATGTGTTATTTTAATCAGACAACATTTCAGATTGTAAATGAGAATACCTAGTTTGCGCTATTATATCGACTACTTTGACCTTTGGCCAAAGGTGGATACTTTACCAAATATTTTTAACTACTACTCTGGCAGGTTATTCATGGTGAGTTATATACCCGGATTCCCTGAGTTTTATGTCGTTCCTTAAGGAGGATCTGGTTTATGTTATGGTAGCAATTTTGTAAAGCGTATCATTGGGATTTTGTAAGAATAAAGAGAGAGATAAAGATCCTTGTGCCCATTAGTATCGTTATTGTAAATATTTGCACCAAAATATTTATGCCTAGAACCATAGTTTTGTCTAACAGTCCTTGGATCTTTGCCATATTCCTCGTCCCTGTCAAAGGATCTTCCTATACTATCATTCTCTATGATGAACTTGTCTATGCTCTATTGTCATATTGATTATGCATTATACTTACATGGTTAACTAATTTGACGAACAATGTGTTGTAAAAAAGAAATGGATAGTAATGATGATGATATCATCATCTTATTATCTTTGAGTTTGGTCGGCCCTCTAGGTGCTTAGTGAGATTGATTGGCATGTATGTGGCTGCCCTCTAAAATCTCGATTCAACTTTACTCACGGAAAGGGAAATCGATGGGCTTAAAACCAGCGGCCGCCACGTAAGTGCCCTGCAGCAAAGCACGAGGATCTCTCTCTCTCTCTCTCTCTCCCCCCCCCCCCCCCCCCCCCCCCCCCCCCCCAACACACACACACACACACACACTGTACACACACCCACAAACATAAACACGCGCGCACGCACAACAGACTCCACAAACGACAGCTGATCATGGCTGACCGTGGAGGTGATGACGGTGCTGCACATCCACAGCGTCGCAAAGTACTGGTGGCAATAGACGAGAGCGATGAAAGCATGTATGCGCTCTCTTGGGTTCTTGACAATCTCATTGTCCCAGGCACCCCTGGACACCGCCGCTCGTCTGACCTCATCGTGCTGCTGCACGTTCAGACACATCCGCAAGTTTTTGTTGGACCTGCTGGTCCTGGTATGCTTCTTCAATCATGTCGTAGTTCTTCTCGGGGAGGAATAGAATGTAGCCACGCGCTTGTGATGCTCGTCTCGTGCATTTTGAAATTTGCGTTATGCATGATGTGCACGTATGTGAATGTTCCATGGTCAAATGGCTATGTAGACATGTATATTTGTATGTGTATGCCTAGAGATGATTGGGAATAAGCAAGGTGCATGTGTATGTGTATAATGATATGTGTCTCCGTCCGTATACATCTATTTTTTATTGTGATTAAGCCCATATGAATGTGTTTGTGTATCTGTGCAAGTGGATGCAGCTCATGTGTGCATACATATATGCCATGTTTGTGTTTGTGTGCAAGATTGTTTGTGTATGTCTATGTGTGGAAGTGGATTTGGTCCCATCCAGATACATGTATGTTGTTGTATGTATATGTGTGCAAGTGGACTCATGTGCATAGATGTGTGTGTGTGTGCGCGCGCACATACACGTTTGCGTATGTGTGCAATTGGATGTTGGTCTTCTGTGTATAGATGTATGTGTTTGTGTGTATGTGCAAGTGGATATATTTCTGTATGTGTACAAGTGGAGTTTGGTCTCATATGCATAGACGTATGCGTCTGTGTGTATGTGCAAAGTGGTGTATGTGTATATGTGTAAGTGGATGTTGGTCTCATGTGCATAGATGTATGTGTGTTTGTGTATGTGTGCAAGTGGATGTTGGTCTCATGTTCATAGATGTATGTTTGTAAGTGTGTGTGGGTGTGTATGTGTGCGCACGAGCAAGTGGGTTGGTCTTGTTTACATACATGTATGCTGTGGTTGTGCATGTGTGCAAGTGGATGTATGTTTATCTATGTGTGCTAGTGGATGTTGGTCTCGTGTCACATGTGGATATATGTATGCGGGACGTCCACGGTTATCAACATGCATGTGCATGTTTTTGTGTATACGCACATACCAAAAAGCGATAAATGATATCTAATTCAATGTTGTTTTGGGTTCAGAGAACTTATCTGATTGCGGTTTCCTTTCTTTTCCACTAAAGGCCATCCTCCTGCAGGGTTTTACATCACACCCGAGATAATTGACTCTGTAAAGAAGCATCAGGAAGAAATTTCCAAAAAAGTGTTACTTCGTGGGAAAACTTTATGTGACGAAAAGCACGTAAGTTCCCCTCTCAGCTGTAAATGTTACTCGGAGCCTCTTTAGGTGGTTGACATTTTGCTTACCACTTGTGTTCAAAAACCTAACTTTTTTCTGGTCAATTCATGCAATTATAGGCAACTCATATTCTTTGAATGATCATTTAATGCGGTTTTGCATTACTGTTTTCCCGCCTTGCAGTTGGAATCAGAAACAATGGTTGCGCTTGGCGATCCCAGGGATGCTATTTGTGAAGCCGTTGAGAAACTTCACACCGACTACTTGGTTGTTGGAAGTCATGGCTATGGGGCCATAAAGAGGTATGTTTGTCTTGTCAGACGTAAGAGTGTATTCTACTTGCAGTATAACTCATGATAAACACTGGTGTTGCACTTGTCCAACTTAGATCAAGCCTGCTCACGCTTACTGTGTTATTATTTATGTTTTTGCAGGGCGTTTCTTGGGAGTGTGAGCGATTACTGCGCGCACAACGCCAAGTGCCCCGTGGTCATTGTGAAGAAGCCCTCCTAGAGTATGTGGGCTGAGGATTTTCATTGGGGATAAGAGTTTAGCTCTTTGTTTGCGCAATAAAAAGCCCGATTGTTTTGTTTGAAGATCCATGTCTATTTTTGTTTGAGGCTTCAGTTTGGGACTATTTTTGCTGTTGATTGGGCCTTTTTGAACTGCTGAGCATTGTATATGTGAATTGGCTGCTTTGCTTCACTGTTGCAGCTGTCGTGCACACAGCGAAGATTTAAATGTTATGTAGTTTACCTTCCAATACGGACCGCAAAAAGTGAAAATCTTCATGTATATATAACTTCTTAAGAGACTTTTGAACAATAATTAGCTGTATGAGTATTATGTGCGCACTGTGCGATCGCATGAGCAGATTAGCATGCACTGATTTCTTTTGTTACTTTAATGATATGAGGTGTGAATTGTAAATATGTTAGCATATGCTAAATCTCTCGAAAGGTCTCGTGGGATTGATCTCCTAAATTACATTGTTCGTCTTTGAATCTTGTTTCTGTGAATTGATAGTGCTGCTGTCAATTATTGCATCACACAGGTTAAGCTTTCCTCGAGGAGACATTATGCCGTGGAATGGTTTTCCAGGAAAATCAGTGTTTGCGAAATTTCACCTGTAATTTGAGAGAAATAGTGCTAATATGAAAAATTAGTTCAGTTAAACAAGCATGCCGAATTTGTTGGGTACCACTTTTGCACCGTCTAGATTTGTATGCTAGGGTTGCCCCTCAATCCTCGGACTTGAGTGCCAGGATTTGCTGCATTGCAATGTCTTTTTTTTTTTGTGAGATCAGAAAATGCTTGAAAAGCGTGCTGACGACCTGAACGTTAGTTGTCAATGCATTGCATGTTGTTATGGCCTGCTTTTGCTCAGCTAGTGGTGCTCTCATTAACCAGCAAAGACTGTTTGCCATTTTGGCTGGCGTTGATGCAGAGTACTGTTGACGGGTCTCCGATGGAATAGGGAAAGATTTCCAAGAGACTCCTGCAGGAGCCATGTGGGAACCAGATAAACAAAGCCATAGCTTAGTTTTCAGTGTTTTCTATTCATTCTATATGTCTTCAAAAGCAGGCAATTGATTAACTCAAAAAAGGGGGTAGTTTAGCCATAGCATACTCTCTGGTGTTTGCTCTTTATGGAGGAATCAGAAGGTTTTGTTCTTTATTCAGTCAAACAGAAGGCTAGACAATTCATTTATAAGAAATACGGAATCTGTGAAATGAATGTGCAATTGTCAAATTTAAATTGCGTTTTTCCCAAGTTTGATTTGCTCGAGATTTGCGGTAGTCAATCATCCTACCATAGATCTCATCTCCTCCCATGATCATGTGAGATGTAGCTGCGTGTTCTTCCAGTGATCTTATCCAAACCACGATATTCACTTTTTGTTATTGGTGTCGGATCATGAACCTTTTTAAAATTCCTTGGGAAAGGGTCATATGTTTTGCATGTATAACTTATTTCCAAAACATTCATTCCCTTTTGAATAAACATTGAATATGTTCCTTTGGGCGGGTGGTATACTTGAAATTCTTCCAAGGAATAGGTAGTATACATTTGTATTTTCCCAAATAATGGAACGTCGCTTTTTTAGGGACCTAGTTCATTGCCTTCAAGAACTCTCCCATTCTCTTGGCACTAAATCTGCAAGCTCAAGAAAAGGGTATGAGATTAGCAATAACTCCTTTTGTCAAATACATCTGGCCTTCATCCACTAGATGCAATTGATTACATGCATCAAGCACACGCGCAAAAGTGATTGCATAGGGGGCGGTGCATTCTCATTGCCTATATGAAAAATAGTTCAAAGCTTAATCTTTGTTACACACTCTTTAGATGAAACCACCACAATGCTACAAGTTTGTGGCCATACCTCTATTCTATGGTTATGAAGCTAAATCTTCTACCCTTAATGAAGCTTATTTTCTTCTCAATCGAAAGTGGTATCAGCTTATCCAAGTAGTTCGATAGAAACAAACTATACCATTTGCATATCAAACAAAGTAAGCCATGGCCCTCAATCATTCTCACATACATGCATCGTTGTGAGTATTTGAGTCCATCCAAAGGGCGTATCTTGCTTACATTTTCACATTTGAGTAATAGCTTACATTAGAAATAAGCTTTTGTAAGTTGTCTTGTGGAGTCTGGATTCTAGGGTAAGGTCTTTGTAATGGCTTACCCTTGTTGTGATTGTTTGAAGTTGACTTCCTTTAAAGCTTCAGTGAAGTAAGATTTTTTGCCTTCATTTGCCTATGCTTTTTCTAAATGCATTTTCAAGTCAACGGTTTTATCTATTTTGTTGAGAAACAAATAAGATGATTCAGTTTTTCTTCATCCGGCTTCATGTTGCACGGTATGCATATCACAGCTCTGGGATTAAACTTCGAGACTATTATTACCAGCGCATAGATGTAAACTCGAGGCCTTGCTTTAGACGCAACACCTACTTGTGCATGCATCTTGAAAGAAAAGTGACATGCAAGAAATCTAAGAAATAGCTAGTCTAAGGTTACAAAACAAGGAATGCTAGACAATGCTCTGGTCAAAATGTATACATAATGGAGGACCTTATTTTTAATTTTTTGTTTTTAAGTGCCAAAGTGATTTAATCATGTTTTTCTCGAGTAGTGATTGAAAGTTTTAATCATGTGAGAAAATATAATCTTTGTATTTCACGCCACTTTCAAGCATGTGACTTGTAGTTGGATTGGTGTCTTGTAATGCAAAATATAAAATACAAAGTAACACTAAATAGAAATAAGCAAATTATCACCTACCTTGCTGAACGTGTGACCTATGCAACTTGATGTACATAACAAAATATTATTGTTATTTAAACTTCATTTTCCAATCCAGACAACTTTTAGAATAAAGCTTTATTTTCTTCAACTCTTACATTATTTTTCAAAACACGATCCGCCAATTGTGGAATTTTGAATAAGAAAATTGTTGTCTCAAAATTGTTGGTTGAGACAATTCTTCAACACTTTGGTTTATCTATTTGACTACATCTTGAGCTTTTGCATGAGCAAGGCAGCAATGCTCCTTGATCAAAGAAATCCCCCATGTTTACAACAATACCAACAATAAAATGGTTTAAGAATTATCTCGCAAGTGGAGTTAGAGATGTTAAAAATAGTGAGAAACGTTCAAATTTAGTCGAATCACCTCTAAAGAAGGTTTTCCGATGCATTGTTTGTTTGTTTTTATGTTCGCTAGGGAGGAAATGTGGTTAGGCAAGCGTTTCGAGAGCAGACCTATTGTTGGCATCAAAACCAAGTGTTTTTAATATGCACTAGGGAGGAAATGTGGTTAGGCAAGTGTTTAAAGAGCAAACCCACTGTTGCCATTAACACCAAAAGTAGTGTGTTTCAACTTCAAATAGCACAGCTTGAAGGTTCAAAAGGTTAATGTAGGAGCATTATTGGTATATTGAATAGATTTCAAAGTTTTTTACGCTTAATTTCTCCTTTAATTCTAATATTTGGAATTAATCAATTTTAAAATTTACTTCTACATTTTAAGTAGTGAGAAAATCTCCAAAAATCAAGAAAAGTTTGTATTAAAAACCTCCAACTATAGTCAAATTGTCCTTGAAATTTTTCAAATTGAAGTTTCCCAAGTTTTTGAAGATAATAGTATTTTGAAAATTGACGGTAGAATGAACGTACGTTTTTTCCAAGCAAGGATGGTGTCAACATTAAACCCCTTGACTCCATATGAGGTTTTTAAATGGAAGGACTCTCGATGGCTAGCTTCTAAGAGTTTGTACAAGAAGAAAGCAAGGAGTTAATATATGTGGTAAGTAAAAGGTATAGCTCGGATGATTGGCTTAGGGTATCCCACGCCATCCGGCCGTGCCCTGTGCGATAGCTCCTAGGTACTTGTGACTAAAATCGGTTGTAACCCTCTATCTCGCAAGGCTCGGCTTGAGCTTGAGGCTGAATTGTAATCTATTGGTGACTTTATAATACAATCACTCACAATTGTGAGTTCTGCAGAAAAAAATGAAAGGACTCTTTTATAAACTAAAACATCAACAAAAAATTTCAATCAGTGTCAAATATATGCCTAACTCTCTTCTTCACTAAGACTTGCTTCAAAAAGGAAGTTTTTAGAGGTACACTAACCATATTTGCGATTTGCGACTTTTGGCATGCCATGCCGTAGAGAAAAAAGAAAGAAGGCATATTTGTGTGCCTTTCTTATTAGAGAATAGATCCCTTAATTAAAGGGCTTCATTTAGCTTCATTCGCACTTTGCTTTAGGGCGAGTTTAGATGAGCTCGGCAACAGAAGGATATTTCAAAACCTCCCTCCTCTAACATCATTCACATAGGGCAAAGACATCAACGATCATAGACAAAGCTCTAGTAGGCTCTAGCCAATGAGAGATGGACCTCTGGTGCTCGAGCAGTGCAGCCCACGACTCACGTTGCAAAAGCGTACGATAGAGGTGCGTGTCCGAGGGGGGGGGGAGGGGGCTCGCCCAAATTTTTTGTGGATCCGAAGATGCCCTCTTCTTCTCGTTTTCTGTAATGAGCAGGCTCCATGAAGAGAGCACTTCCCTTTCACCCCCTTTGTCATTACCCATCTAAACTTAGCCTTAAAATACCTATAGACCATGGCAAAAAATTTCTTACAAACGAGACAAGAGAATAAGACAAGCTTCTTTACGAGTCTCCTCTCTCTCTCTCTCTCTCTCTCTCTCTCTCTCTCTCTCTCTCTCTCTGCGACTTTTTTTGTAGTTAAGACTTGTTGTAGGAAGAAACCAAAATGTTTCAACATTCCGTTGGTACTGTCATTATGGTTCCAGTTAAATGAAGGAAAAGAGGTGAGATTGACAGTTGAGAATTCCAGGCACAAAATCAAAGGCGTGCACAGACGTCAGATGAGAAAACGTAAACAAAGATGTGAAAAGTAAGCAGGGACAGAAAAGTAAACAAGGACATGGCGGGGGGGGGGGGGGATGTGTAAAGTGTGAGCTTTGTCCTAAAGTGTGACTCAAGGAAAGAAGAGTGGAATTATCCCCCATGCTGTGGAGCAAGGCTATAGAGCTATTTAAAGCTCATTTCATGAATGAATAAACACAACTCTATTTTGCACTACATGCTTGTCTATGGTGAGCTTGTGCTAAGCTAAGTCAATACTCAAGATTGTGTTTATGAGTCCGAGCTAATTCTATCTTGGAACCTAATTCACTAAAGTGATAATCTTGCTTACACACACACTCACACACTTGCACTATGTTTCTCTTTCATCCACCCTAGCTAGCACGATCCCATTCTTAACAATTGGTATCAGAGCAACGGTTATGCTAGCTAGGTTTGCTATTATTCATCTGAGTGTTTGTACAATTAGCATTCATTAATCATCAATAGCTAGATCCATTAGTTTTGCTCTTCTATTACATAACGCATGCCTAATTAGTATTCCATTGGCTAGCATGAGCATGTTCTTGAGCTAAAGACTCTTGGGCCACTAACTCACTGGCCAATTGGAAGCCTAATTAGCATTAGAGTACATTGATTTAGCCATTAGGAACTTGCATTTTGCATTCAAAATATATTTCTTATTTAGCAAAATTGGCATTCACCATTGGTGTGTGTATGTATAATCCCATTTGAGAGCTTCTCGTCAAGCCTATCCATGTCAAAATTGCATTTCTTTTGCCTATTCAGCTTGCTCAATTTTGCTCTCCTACACACCCTCAATCTATGGTTTTTCTTGCAGAATCAAGGCCCAATTGTGTGTGTGTAAAAGGCCTTTAATGCCCCCCAAAACCTTGTAGAAAAGAAGCCCCAAAAGGTGTTCAAAGCTAGCCCTACCAAGGTGGGAACACCCTATAAATAAGGGTCGACACTTGTTTTGAGGGGCCACACACACACACACACAACTTTTGGGCGCCCACGGCGGATCTCAGGCCAGTGGTCAACTGCAATTTATTGGCTTTTTGGGTCCGCCACCGGACGGGGCTTCCACCGGTTGGTTTTCAACTTCGTCGACCGTCTGGCGCGTAGTCAAAGCATTGCCGACTGTAGTCTTGAATATCACCTCCGTTCACGATCGACTGGTCATTGCCCGCTGCCCGGAGATCTGTCCACGCCTACCTGCGCATGCTCGGCCTGACCCAGCTGCTCGGAGACCCTACCCGCTGCCCCCGACTTCCCGGAAGTGCTGTCCGTTTTCCCCGCTGCCGAATCCAACTTGGCCCTTGATCCCACTACCCATTGGAAATACCTCAAGCTCTGAGTGCTTACTCCCGCCTAATGCAATACCTCAAGCCATAAGGGAATGCTACTTCTCTCGAACTTCAAAGGAATCAAAAAAAGGAAAGTTTAGAATGCTTTCCGAAGGCCTTCAAAGGTGGCCATCAAACAAGCATCAAAGCAAAGCACAGGACATTACTTCTTTGTGAAGAGGGGATTCACCCCAGTGAAGAGGAGATTCATAAAGGAAGAAAACTATCTCTCTCTCTCTCTCTCTCTCTCTCTCTCTCTCTCTCTCTCTCTCGCAATGAACCCTAAAGATTTGCAACCAAGTACAATAATTTGCAAATAGATTTTTTATCAACTCCAAAATGGGAACTTGTGCCCGTGTAAAGAGGTAGACACTGGCTAGGAGAGTCTCCTAAGCTAAGACCCCTCTATTAGCACAATGGGGGAAAAGTGAATAGAAAAATTCAACAGGGAGGTGTTTCACACATGTGGCAAACGAAATTAAGAAGATACCTTATGAAAAAATGTTTATGGTCTGTCATCAGTACTACCTTAGAGCAACAAGTCGAACCCGATGGAGTACACACCAGGGCAACTACACTCATAGCAATAGCATAGAATTTAGTCAAAGACGAAGAAGCATTGCGAATGATCATCACCTCCTTGCATGACAACTATGTGCATTTCATAGACGAATGTAAGCATGCACATGATGCCAGGCATGTCCTAGAAAGTAATTTTGGAGCCACACCCAAAAGAAATAAAGTTAGTCTCAAAAGACAACTTTACAAGATCACCATGATTGAAGGGGAGGACATTGTTAGCCTAGTAAATAGGCATAAGAGCATTGCCACGCAGCTCACTTACATCCAGGTCGAAGTACCAGAAGACGACAAAGTGGCCGTACTATTAAGTGAACTTTCACCTTTTTATGACCACTTAGTCACAATTCTTGAAGAAAAAGAACCGGCTCCACCTTTCCAAGATGTCATAAACTCAATCCATGCAGAAGAAAGAAAGCAAAAAGGATCATTAACCTCGTCAGGAGATGTTTTTATCACAACATCCTCAAGGGGAAGATATTCGCCATCAATATCATCAACCGGAAGAAAGTTTTATGAATGTGGAAGAATGGGACACGTAGCGAAAGACTGCTACACAAATAAACCTTGCAACAAATGCTATAAGACGGGACACCCTCCCTCTCGATGCTACTCAAATGGAGGCAGTAGCATTGGAGAAAGCAGCAGCAGTAGAAGCAGCAGCAAAAGCCACAAAAAGAAGAGACCTATCAAAGAATCAACTCACATGGTAGAAGACAAAAAAGATGAAGGTGAGAACAACCTTGTCTTTTATGAAGACCCATTTTGAAAATGCGGCCTCTCTATTTGTAAGGGAGGACTTTTATTTTCCTGTGTAGATTTTGTCAGTCTGTGTGGATATTACCATTCTGTGTGGATACCGACTTATCATCATGTGTGGATATTGCATCTTCAGTACTTGATCATAGTCCAAACCTCAAGGGGACGATTGTAAAGTGTGAGCTTTGTCTTAAAATGTGAGTCAAGGAAAGAAGAGTGGAATTATCCCACATGCTATGGAGCAAAGAGCAAAGATGTAGAGCTACTTGAAGCTCATTTCATGAATGAATAAACATGACTCTATTTTGCACTATATGCTTGTCTATGGTGAGTTTGTGTTAAACTAAGTTAATACTCAAGATTGTGTTTATGAGTCAATCTAATTCTATCTTGGAACCTAATTCACTTGAGTGATAATTCTTCTTACACACACAGAGACTCACACACTTGCACTATGTTTCTCTTTCATCCACCCTAGCTAGTTCGATCTACATTCTTAACAAGATGTAGATCACTTTATTAAGTTGTAACAAATCACCCGTGCATGCGCGGTTAGCTCAACAGGCTCCCATGCTCGAGATAGTGGATTCGAAACTTAGTTCGTCGTCAACCATTGACTTTTTTGGGGTCATTCCTCTGTCTCGAGATTTATGCACTTCAACTTCCATAGTTGATCCCACTGCCTTGGGGTCATTAAGACCCCTTCCAAGTATTGTGGAGGATAGCCCACCAATATTGAGGATAACCCACCGGGAAAAGACTTTGGTTGAAAGGGTGGTGCAATGAAACTAAAAGTCTACAAGATCGGCGCACAGTGACGGAAAAAAAAAGCAAAAGGAAAGGGAGAAGAGTAAAGTTAAAAGGATGGAATAATATTTGGTGGAACGTTGTTCTTCCCTTAAAAACCATGGCTTCCCTCTGAGTCCTCTCTCGGCACAAAAAAACGCGCGCGCACACACACACACACACACGCTCTTAAACAAGTGTCTCCGGAAGCTAGCATGCAGTAGCCTAGCTCTCGCCTCTCTTCTCTCTCTCGTCTCGGCGCGCGGACACACACATACGCACACTTAAAACGAGCGTCTCTCTCTCTCTCTCTCTCTCTCTCTCTCTCTCATGGGTTCTGTCATGCACGGCCTTCCCGAGTACTCCAGTGATTGGCAGCTCCGTGAAGCCGAGAACGAGTACAATCGAGGAATAGGTAGCCCATATTGTGGCAGCCATGCGCCCTCCCCGCCTCAAGATCTGTGGCTCCTACTTTGGAAGCCGCCCAGCCTCCTAAACTTTCTCAAACTATTACTCCATCACTGCGTCTGGTCGAAGCGCTCTTTGACAGGCCTTTCAAAACGCAATGGTGGGTGAATGTAAGGGCTCTTGTTCGTTCCACATCATTTCGTTTGTAATTGGGAGCTCCGACTTTCTTTTACTTTAAAACAAACCAACGTGAGAAAGCAACAATTTTTTCGTTGCGAGTTTTCAAACTCATTTTGTGTAGGTGCTCTTACAATGTATTTTTGCTTGAATCTAGAATTTTCACAGTTGCAGAAACAATGTTAGAAGGCCTCCAAAATCTTTGTAACGAGCCTTTAAGATTAATTTGGTAACTAGAAAGCTCTAGAAATTGTGCAAATGTTTGGCTTAGCCTCAACGTCTAAGCGTAGTATTAAAAAATCGAGATTGATTTCTCTCTCCGAGAACGACTCATTTGACCTGTCTATGTGGACCACGGGGATTGTGTCAAAAGGAAAAATATTCCAGCACTTGGGAGCCCCTTTGGGGGGTGGATGTTACCCATAAGGAGAGATTCTTGTGGGTTATGGAGAAGGTCAACATCAAGATGCAAAGGTGGGAGTATGTGATTCTCCCCTTTGCAAGCAGAGTGAAGATTATCATTTTTTTTAATACTGCCCTATATAGCCTTCAATGGTCCTCTACTTAAGCTAGCTAAATGCAATTGGAAAGAGTTTTTGAAACCAGTAAAGAGATTTCTATGGAAGAACAACACTAAAGACGCAGCACCCTGGCAGTGGGAAAAATGGACATGGTTGCTAGGCCTAAGGAGCAAGGCGGGCTTGGGATCCTTAACCCTAGCACCCACGCAAATGATCAATATGCCAAGTTTGTGGTAGCCCTTGCTAAGCAAGACCAGGCATGGGCTATTATGCCAAGGATATGATGGACAGATCAAGAATACGCTCGCAAGGGCGGCCAGTGGAAAGGGCTCGAGATGCACGACAAGTTGTTGGCCCCGCAATGGGCCATCTTGAGACTTGGGGGTACGATAGGCGAGCTTACTCAAAAATGCAACAGAGCAACATAGACTTTGGAATGGGGAGAGATTTCAAGGTACTTCCACAACTCTATATCTCAATGGTCCCCTTGGCTCTCCAAAGCCGGAGGCATCCTTCTTACCCCATTCTGGAGGGAAGATGCCATAAAGGTTAGTAATAGAGGTATTAGACGTATAGGACAATTGTGGGACTACACAGAAGCTGTTTTGCAAAGGAGCAGATCAACAAGGCTTCGAGTTTAGCCTTAGTGGGTCTGAAAGATTGTTGATCAGTAGAGCGCTAGAACGACTTAATGGGTGGTATTTGTCGGACTATGAATCCAAGTTCGAGTGGAAAGCTTGGCATTGGTCTATTAACATACATTTCTTAACACCACAAACTAAGGATGTATATCTCACCCTTATGACTTCTTAAGATTGGTTCTCCCTGCTCAACAGGCAGTGGGCAAAAATTGACCAAGGTCGTGAAGAACATATGGCACCCTCAATGGCCTCTTGGGATGAAGGTCTCCTTATGGAAGGTGCTATGGGGATCCATGCCTACTGGAGTAAATTTCCTTGCTAGGGAATCGATGTAGATAGATGCTCACAATGTAGAACGGCTTGTGAAGACCTCTCTCACCTTTTCAAGGAATGTCCGACGATCTGTGGTCTAGCAGGCAAGATCTGCAAATAGGTCCAAAAGACTTGGAGAATATGATTTTTTAAGAACGATCTATTCTTGGGAGTAAAGGTGTTTAAGATCCATACACTGCTCATTACTACACAAATTGTAAGGTATTGCTACTTTAAACACATTTGGAAGGCAAAAAACTATCGGATCTTCGAGAACTTCTTGGAATTAGCTAAGCCCACGGAGATATTGCAAAAAAGCAGGGTAACGATCATCACCATTGGAAAGCAAAGGAACTCAGAGGAGTGGAAAAGGACCCAGGGTGCTTCATTAATGGACATGCAAAGGTGAAAGTATGGGCTCATCCATAGTTGTGGGGTGGCTCCCCCATTAGTCAATGTATCTACAATCGGTCATGGCTCGCCATGAGCATGGCAAGAATGTGTAACTTTTCAATATAATCCACTCACTATTGTAAGTTTTACACAAAAAATAAAAATAAAAATTGGTAACATAACGGGACATAAAAGTGTCCTTTCAAGATTTTAGCAAAAAATTCAATACCATTAGGGAAAATATGGACTCTCAAAGGGACCCTATAAGGAGGTTTGAGTTTGCCTCTCTTGTCCAAAGTGGACAACCCGGTGAAGTACATAAACGCTTTGTCAAAACAATATCAACCAACATATCATTGGAAAGAACTTAGAAAATAGGTTCTAAGTTTGAAAAATCTGACAAATTTAGAGTTGATTTGTAGAAGTTATGGCCTCCCCACTAAAGCTGAAATGTGGGGAGAGATTTCATTTATAAGACGGAGTTTTCACATCAAAAAAAGAATCTTTTAGAACATAAGGAATCTGATGACATGCTATATATCAATGGATAGATCTCAATGAGTACATTCTACATCCAAAATGTCTGACAAGTTTTGATTTCGTTTGTAAAAATATATTTTACTGTGTGTCCGTTTTGGATAAGAGGGAGAAAGTCAAAGTCCTTATAGGACCCATTTGAGAGTCCAAAATTTTCCTAATGTCTTTGTATATGTGTGAAGTTTCAAGTGTCCTTACATTTGTTAGATGCTAGGAAACATTTCTACATGGGAAAAATAAGTCACACTAGTAGAACATCATCGCCTTCGGCGGCAGCATGGCCGATCGCCTTCGACGGCCTGTCTCTCTCTCTTTGTGCGCGTGCTATCCGCTTGTGTCACCGGCTTGCAGGGAACACGGCTGGATCAAGCTACTTGTGACACCCCTTCTCCATGCCATGTTTGCCTTCAAGATGCAAGCAAATGTGATTTCATCTGGAGAGACACCCTCATATCTGTCGAAAGTAGCACAGAGCTTCTTGGCCTTGCCCAGTTGGACATATCCCGCGATTAGTGCACTCCAAGAGACGACATCCCGGTTAGGAGGGTCCTCGTGCACATTTTGTGCTTTATGAAGTGCACCCCACTTATTGATACATGTCGACCAAGACGATGCTAAGCACAACATTGTCTTTGAACAATCCAAGTCTAACAATATCATCGTGAATTCATGTGTAATGCCACATGCCTTCAAGGTGCAAGTGTACGTGATTGTGTTTAGAGAGATGCCCTCTCTTTACATCTGCTCTAAAATAGCCCGGAGCTTCGTGACTCTAACCCTTGCCTTTTGTTCCCCCATTGTAGAGCCGGAGCTTCAGACGTCTCATCGTAGAAACCCCCCCCCCCCCCCCTCACCTCACCTCACCTTGTCATGTTTTCCTTTAAGATTCAAGCGAATGTGATTGCATCTGGAGAGACACCCTCACTTCGCATCTGCCAAAAATAGCATACAGCGTCTTAGCCATGCCCAAGTTCGACATATCCTGCAATTAGTGCATTCCAAGAGACGACATTGCAGTTAGGAGACTCGTTGCGCACTTTTGTGCTCTATGAAGTACACCACATTTGGGAAACATGTCAACCAAGGCAGTGCCAAGCACGATGTTTTCTTTCAACAACCTGAGTCTAACAACCTGCTCACCATAGTGTTTGGGTTAGGGTTAGAGAAATTAGAATTAGGGCTAGGATACTAGACCTAGAGCAAGAGTATTGAGTAGAGCATAGAAACAATGATAGTAGACTCAAAGTGCAAGATTTTCATTGACACATGCCTCTTAAAAAGTATTTTAGCTTTACATCCGTTTGTTAGTGGCATTGCACCCTCTTTCTTTTGGTCCAACTCATCATCTATCAATTCCTAGTAGGCTAGGGGCTTTTCCCATATGCTCATACTTGACAAGTTGGGCTTATACCCTAACAAATGCACCCTTAAGCCAAACTTGGGGAGTTTCTACAATGATTGATATCATGCTCATAAATCGTCGATATTGTGGTGGGTAGTGCACTCCTAGGATACTATTGATACATTTAGGCATGGAAAACGCCGATTCATCATGGCAATTGTATGTAGAATCATCATGGATCACAAGGTGTTTTTGTAATCTCTTTCGCTAAGTTCAGAAGGTAGTTCCTTTTGTGAAATATAAACTTAGTGTGTATATCATTCATGTGTGGTAATCGTCTTTTTCAAGTTGATGTAGTGGTTGTAATTGCCATTGATTCTACATATTCATGATGAGCAATGCTTGCTAAATAACTTCATTAGGTAAGTCCTTGTCAATACTCTACTCTGATGATTTTGGATTGCATCTTCTAATGGTGCAAATGAGTTTTAGATTGCCTCAATGGGGGACGGAGGGAACACGAGCTCATGATCTCCATACAATAAAATGGATAAGCTACCTTAACCAACAAGGATAGAGCTATAGTAAGAGTGAAGATCACCAATGATCTGATATGCTAGGCTCTTCACCTACCAATAGGAAGGCACAACCTGTACACAAGATGAAGGTCATAGATAACGACAAGGCATTCATTAACATTAGTTCTGTAATTTGACACTCAAGTGTTCTGAGACACTAAAGCATTTGGAAAATTTGGACTCTCAAAGGGGCCCTATAAGGAGGTATGATCTTTTGCCTAAAGTGGAAAACCCGGTGAAGTACATAAACGCTTTGTCAAAATCCTATCAACCAATATATCATTGTAAAGATTTTAGAAAGTAGGTTCTAAATCCCCAAAGTCCGACAAACTTGGATTTGATTTGTAGAAGCTGAAATGTGGGGAGAGATTCCATTGATAAGACGGAGTTGTCACATCAAAAAATGAAATCTTCTAGAATTTAAGGAATCTGGTGGCATGCTATATATCAATGGATAGATCTCGATCAGTACATTCTAAATCCAAAAGATCCAACAAGTTTTGATTTCATTTGTAAAAATTTTACCATGCGCCCGTTTTGGACAAGAGGGAGAAAGTCAAAGTCCTTATAGGGTTCATTTGAGAGTCCATAATTTTCCTAACGTGCATGTCATGTTTTTCCAACAACTTGTTCATAATGATTTTGGTGAAGCAAGAAAGAAGATTTATAGGTCATATTCATACATTAGGTCAATTATGAGGTGAAGAGCATAGCCACATTTTGGGGAGTTCCAGATACCAAGCAAAAGTTTTCGAGCAAAACAGAAGCCGAACAAAACCAACCAATCTCAGAAAATAATTCACATCACACCGTACACTTTATGTAAACTTTGGCAGCACTTAGACACATGCAAATTTCTACAATTACACAAACTAATTTATTTCATATAACTAAATTTACACAACTCTAGAGGCACAAGGAAAAGCTTTTCTTTTTGTACTTGTAGATGCTCTCTCTCTCTCTCTCTCTCTCTCTCTCTCTCTCTCTCTCTCTCTCTCTCTCTCTCTCTGTGGGGGTGTGTCTCTGGGACACTAGAGGACTTGCAAAATCTGCTCTAATAGTGCACTTTTGATTGGCCATAAATAATGGAAAAATGCAACTTTCATATACTATGCTTATAGAAAAAGGGTTCTAGAGAAAAGAAGGTTTAATGTTGTAGGTTGAACAATCCCCCCAAAAGACCTAAGAGTTCTATTTAAAATGTCTTGAGCTCAAGTTCTATTATTCCAAAGGAGTGAGAGATAACTAATCTACCACACGTGGGTGATAGACATGTTAATCGAGTTTCCTCTTCTTATCACAAGCACACATGTACACACACACATCGAAGAGATCTAATATCTATCCTATGAGTCTTGAACTCAAAATTTATTATTCACAATAATACCAAGTTCCAAGAAGTTGAGGATCATGTGGGTCCATGGTAGTAGCTCTAAGCATTGCTCACATAGAAAGAGATTTATATTCTCCCTCCCTCTCTCTCTCTCTCTCTCTCTCTCTCTCTCTCTCTCTCTCTCTCACTCATGAAGAGAATAATTTGGAATGAAGAAAATTTAGTGAGACAAATATGATGCTTCTTAAGGATTCTTAGCATTGCAAGACTCCAAAATCAACATAGTAGCTTGAATTCATACATTCAATGATGGAATTCCAACTAGCGTAGAAAGCTAAGCAACTTCATATTTTTTTGCAACATATAAAGTATTTTCTTCAACCTTGGTGAAATTTTCTTGTGACAAAGACCTCATGCTCTTGATCATCTTTAGTGAGGGTGTCTTCAAAACACTCAGGTGCAGGGCTAGTTGTTGTGGAGTCATCCACATCCTATTCCAATCATGGTCGTCATGCTTATAGTGACAATCTTCGTCTCTTGAGGTAGTGTCAATTTCATCCGTGTGCATGTTTCTAAGCAACAACTTAGAAGAAGTTCAGGGTTCATCAACAGTTAGCTAGATCATCACCATAGCATCTGCTTCTTGCATCCATTAAAAATTTCCCCTTCTTTCTCCCTCTCTCTATTTTTTTAAATAATTGTGTTTTGCATTTTAAAATTTGTACAAATTAGAATCTTAAAAGCTAACCATGGCCTACATTTTAATCGAAATATTGTCATGGCCTAGTCTTTTGATGGGGACATTGAAGATTTGAAAACTTCTCTGTTGTCAAGTTTTTCTACAGATTTCTTAGGTAAAAGGATTTTGTGAATATTGAGAGGTACCACCATCCATTGGCTATGGTAACTCTTGTAGAAGTTTCCCAGCTCTTCATCATTCCTGATGGCGATTCGTATGTGATGAGGAATAATCCTATTCTTCTTGTTATCATGTGCCGCATTACTAGCAAGCTCAAGAACCTTGACAACAACTAGGTATTATAAAACTACGGCAAGATAGACAGGGGCCGCAAAGCCAATACACCTTGCCTAGTGACCCTTCTTAAGCTTTAAAACTGTAGGCTTGATAGCAACTAGGTTCCATGTTGGATGTGCTACTAGCTAGTCCATCCACATCAGACATCAACATGCAGGCAGGCAATGTCATTAAAATCTCAAACTAGTCTTTTGTTTGGCTTGGTGAAGGTAGCCAAAATATTGGGGTGTGGCTTGAGGATTGTGGGCAGTATGACTCGATTGGGATGGACTGTGTGACAAGGGATAGACCTAGCAAAGCGCGCGGAGAGAGAGAGAGAGAGAGAGAGAGAGAGAGAGAGAGAGAGAGATTAAAATTAATTATCCCCTCTTTAATGATGCAACCTGCAATGGAGACGAAGAAGGTGTGTGAGGCAAGAAGGCGGCGTCGAGACGATTGTAAAGGTGGGCTCACAATTCCCTGCAAGTTGTTTGGTGCGCTACCTTAAGAAGGGCCACTATGTAGAGTGAATCAACTTTGGGGCCCCTGTCTATCTTGTTGCATCGTTGGTGCCTTTGTTGCTACTTCGGAGCGTAGACATCATCGTCTCTTAATGCTCTACCGACAATGGGGGATTTTCACTCTGCACGAGAGGTGTGATCTCCGTGCTCCTATGTCACCATGCCATGTTGAAATAATGAATTAAACAGGTCTTGTTTTGTGCAACGAACGAGAGCTAAAAAGGGGTCTCTATTTTCCGATCCGATGTCTGCTCCTCGCTCCTAAACATATCCGTGGTGGCAAGGAACTGGTGTACTTTGTATGATAATTGGTGTGACGAGACCATGGTGTGACGAGACCAAGCTGGCATTGCAGGAGTCATTTCTGGAGCATGCGAGTTAGCCTAGGTTGAAGCAAACACAAAAATTAAAACCCCCCAAAATCAGCCCGCGGCGCCGCGTGGTGTTTTGAGGGACTTTTTAGATCACTCTTTTGGGCCACAGCTACACCCTCTCCTAGCTGCCTTGGCCACTGTGGTGCTGCAGCACTGCTGCTTGGTGGATTCTCTTCTGCTCGTCTCCTCGTGGATTTCTACCTCATCAACGCCCTCTTGCTATCTGCGGGCATGTGCCTCTTCATTATTCATACCTTCAGCGCGCACGCTCCGATGACTTCAAGTTCAATGATCACCAAGGCTCCCATGCTCTGCATGCGTCTCGACCTCCTGGCCGATCAGTCCCTCATCTAATTATTCCTCGTCACTACGAGCCTCATCTCCACCTGCGTTTGCCTTGTCTTGGCCTC
Source organism: Adiantum capillus-veneris (assembly GCF_014529385.1). NCBI lineage: Eukaryota > Viridiplantae > Streptophyta > Polypodiopsida > Polypodiales > Pteridaceae > Adiantum > Adiantum capillus-veneris. Next base: position 56,546,995 of record NC_140933.1, on the reverse strand, counting down.
TCAATATGGCCGTTGTGTCCTCTCAGAAACCACTCCTGGTGTAGCAATGGGCCCTAGGATTAATCTTCCTCCTGCACGTCTTATTTTCTACATAATCATCGTCTACAATTCTATCTTTGTTTTCCTTTCCTCTATATTTCACCCCATTCCGCACTTGCGCCCCCACTGAAGCACCGATGTCAGTAGTCTGGCAGCCTGCTTCTCCCAAAAGCCTCCCCAGGAGGATAGCCTCATTTTCTTCCAAGATGAGGTCTACAAGATAGCGTTGAAGATGGGACTGCCCCCGCGGATGGACATCCTGGAGTTTGCATTCACAAAGCTTATAGGTGATTACAAGCGCAACATCTGGCCTCCTTTGATGAACAAGGATTTGATTAGCATTTATATAATGAGCAGCACGGCATAGTGATGATGTAGAAGCAATTAGCAGTAGCAAATCTGTCGGGCTTGTCAGTGGAGGAGAGGAGGATAGAGTTGTAGGTGCAATGGTGCTCTTTTGGGCATTGCAAGGGAGGATATAATATGGTGCAGGAAAGGATGCAAAATTGGCTCTCAAGAGCATAGAGAGGTTGGTGAGGGCGTGGGAGGACGGAATGAGTAAGACAAAGTTGGCAGTGGATAAGCAATACCCATTTCTCATCAAAGATCCCAAAACGGACAACACTATGGTGGATACACTTGTAGAGCTGCTCCTAGAGCCAATGCGGCCAACTCTGCTCTTCCAGGTGAGAGCCTTGGAGGGCTATTGCCGCCACCACACGGTCCTCCTAGACTGATCGCCAGCTAGCCTGAAGGAAACACAAACCTCCCCAAAATCAGCACGCGGCACCGCATGCTGTTTTGAGGGACTTCTAATTCACTAGTTTATGCAAATTGAGAGAGAGAGGGTTCTCCATTAGCCTGGGTCTTTTCTAGCAGTAGGGAATCTCTTTGCAGTAATGGCGCAGTCTCTAGTGTCCAAAGTTTCCTTATTTGCTGCATGGGTAGCACTGCGTGCGACTATCTTGGTAGCCTATTTTGCTAGTCGTCGTTGACAAACAAAACCAAGCCATCTTGCAAATGAGGGTTTTCAATTTAGGACGTCACTGGTCACAACATGGTCAATGGAAAGCCTTGAATTCCTAGAGTAGGATATTGCAGCTGTCAAATACTTTGCTTAATAGATTATATGTAATGTTCATTATTGGCATGGAAGTGTGGATCTTCGTAATGTGGATTTCATGGAGACATCAAAGTCTTTGACATGGTTTTCTTTTGGAGTGGCTTAGCCTTTGCAATTATGTAGAAGCTTCAAATCAATTGTGAACTCATTATTGTTGGTAAAAGATGTGTTCTCTCTTCGGTAAAGATATAAGACCATATTAGGTATCATGGTAAAAATCCCTCATTATGGGGATCTCCAAATTGACTAAATTCATGTAATTTGGAAATTTTCCATTTAAAGTGGGAAAAATGCTGATATACTTGCTAATGGGGTAGAGTGAAATCTTAAACAATTGTGGTGTTGATAAACACCAAAATTTGAGGATGCACAAAGCATGAATTTGAATAAATACTAGTAACAAAATAAAAGAAATAAATATAACTACAATCAAAGGTCTTTTTACAACCATTATAGTAACAATAGAAGCTCCATGTAATCTACTCCAAATTGGATACCATGTCGAAACTTTGACCCAAGTGTGGTTGATGATGTGCACGAGCAAGGCCAGTTTTAGCTTTTAGAGTATGCCTTTCTGGAATATTAATCCTTGAAAATGGACCTTCTTTGTTGGGTCTCCAAGACCAAACAATCGCATCTACAGATTCCCACACTTGCGGGTCCTTATAGTTGACAGCCCAAAAACCCTTCCAACAATTAGTGTAACCTTGAGTATCTGTCATCCCACTCTTTCTTGCACAAGGTACCCAATATTGAATCATAACTTTTCAATGTTTGATAAAGACATTGCAAGCCAAACTGGATAGATATCCATGTCACTTGGAAGTAGCATAACAAAGTCACCTTGGTGCACATCAGATAGAGGGTCAAACTCTTCCCTTGGTCTAGCTCGTTGAGGACCACTAAAATGATCATTTAGCTCTTCAATACCTAGGAATCTTTCGGCTCCTTGTTGTAAGCTCATTGTGGTGCATTGTTCATGACGAGATTCTTGCATTTTTGGAAAAAATTATTCGTACAAGACTCCCTCTAATATGATTGATCTTCCAAGCTTGTCAATTACCTTAGTCCAGTAATCTATCACGCGCCTATAATATCGTGGCACACTTGAACCATTTCCTAAATTTTTCCAAAACTTAATATAATTCTTCAACCCTGAAATCACTTCTTCACGGGCCTTGACAGACTCTTCCATTGGTACCAAAGGTGGATCTCCATGTGGTAGCATTGGATTTTCTTCTATGTCAGTTTTCCAAAGTCGAATACTTCCACTCCAATTTGATACACCTAGTGTGTCTTATATTGCATCATGGGTGTCTCATCTTGCATACTAAATTGAAGAGGTTTGGAATGGCCAACAAGTATGTCTTGTCCATCACAATATTGCTTGAAATCAGGGACCTTTGTGAGCATAAATGGATGTGGAGATGAAGATGAGCTATTCCTTAGTGTCTCCATCAAATGATGCAAAGTATAAGTTTGTGTAACTCTCAATTTCTCTGTTAACATTGCATCTATGTCCTCATGTGTATGCCCAACCATCAAAAATCCTAGTTAAATGGTTTTGAAAATGCCCCTTGCAACAAGCATGGAAAAATAGACAGATAAGTGTCAGTTTTTGTTCTCCCCTGCACAATTATTTAATTGTAGTAACAAGTTCTCCGGTAACTTGCAAAATGATGAGCCCAATTCCCCTTCTGTAGTTTCTGATGTCTGCACAATGGGCTCTTTTCTGTCACTCAAGTTGTGGTAGTCCAAAGCATCCCTTGAGTTCAAAGCATTTAGTAGTGAGATAGAGCTCCTTGGTAGTCCGTTGGTTGCTAGATCACCAAGAGGATGCTTATCTATCCTCTCTACGTTATGTAAACAATTATCAATTGAGCCAATTGTAAGATCTGGATCAGTTGGCCACAAACCATTCAAGACAAAGTGACCGTAACAACCTTCTCCATGTCCATGAGTGATCATACCTATCAATGCCACTGGCAAATTGTATCCGGAGTCCACACCCTTAGGAACAACACGTAATCTAGGAATTGCAGTCTTCTTTTGATCCATCTTATCATGAATTATGCATACATAATTTTGTGGTTGAGTTTCTGAATATGTGCACCATGCAGAATATAGGCTCCTGCAACTCTTTTGTTGTGCCATGTGAACTTCTCTCTCTCTCAAGAGAAGAGATCTCTCATCAAGAGAAGGTTTAGCTTCTAGCCTTGCCTTGATTGAACTACAAACATTGCACTTAGAGAACTCGCTTGTCTTTGTTAAAGTGACATGTGGATACTCTTTGTTCCACATCCTACCAAAAGAAGACTTAGATAACTTCTTCTCAAAACCCATTTGGTCAAGTGTCGTGTTGATTTCGCTTAAAATGTCAACCTGTTTGTACATTGATGGAATCACTAATTGAGTGTCTCTTGAGCCATCTAGTAGTGTTCTACTTCTGTGTGGCATCTTCTTAGAGTTGTTATCCACAAACTCATTTAGCAATGCTCTAGCTAAATTAGTATGTTGAAGTGCTCGTCTCAATGTGCATGTGTTACCATGCACATAATGGCCCACACCATTTTCAAAAAAAATCCTTGTAGCGGTAAAATGATGTCTTTGGTATTCCATGTAGCTCATACCATGCTCTACAACAAACAATAGAGCCATTTATCTTGAATTGGTATCGCATATTTTCATCTTTCTGATAGCATTTAGATAGGACATCATAAACATAATTAGTGCTTGTTTTCTGAGACTCTCCCCAAAATTCTTGCCGTAACCTTGTCACCATATCCCGATCTGCAAATTGACAGCATTTTTTTCCACAACAATCAATACATGAAACCCTTTTAATTGACTCAATTGTAGCAATTACATGTAGCAATGGTATTCCCATCACCGTATTTTCTAGCATTATCGTCATTGGATACATCAGATTCTGCACATCACGTTTATAGGAACAAAGCGTTGTAATGGGATCCCAAGAAACATGGTTGTCTGCTTTATGGGCCACTTTGCCAAAGTGATACTAGCCACATCAGGCATGTTCTCACTAATTTCATTCTCCCTTTCAATACCCACACCCACAAAATCATCACCAAGTACATGGAAGTTAACATAATCATTTGGAAATACATATAAGATGGTCCCTTCATGTACAATTTGCATCATTGTGTCATCCTTTAAAAGTACCCTTTGATTTCTCCAAGATTTTCATATCAATGTTTCAAACTTTGGGCTTGTTATAGATATTGCATCTGTAAGTAGAGGATGAGGTTGATCCCCTTGTTCATCACCACTGTAGCTTTCATTTGTGTCAATTGGGTTGTCATTTATCATGGAAGACTGCAAAAGAAGCTTGGGCCATCTAGCAGCATTCCATAATGAGCTTTGGAGAGATGTAGTATCCATTCTAGGAAAAGGGAGCACCACATCCTTCAAACATTCCTTGTCCTTGCTCTATCTTTGTACCACCACATGTGGAATAGCAAAATTTTATGATTTCCATGATAAAAGACATGAGGGTTATGAATGTTAATAGTCCGATGACTTTCAATTTTAGGAGCACCAATCAAAGTGGATAAATGGTGACCCATTTACTATATTACAACATAGCTTGGACAAGTGGTGGACCTAGTTCTAATGTCATCACTAAACGACTATAGAACTTGCATCTCAATGTCCAAGTAATCCTTAATTATTTCAATGGAAGCAATGTTTGAGAAGTGGTGCATATTGGCTCAAGAACCCCCTCCCTATTTAAGTGGCATAGCTTAGACAAGTGGTGGACCTAGTTTTAAAGCTCAATGTCCAAGGTGAACTAGTGCATGACCCTGCTTCCTAGTGTCCAAGTAGTCATTGCCCCAAACCATCCATGGTAGTAAACATAGTAGCTCCACCCATTCAGCTATTGACCTTGAAACAATAGAGATAGCTTCTTTCAATAGAGCTAGCTTGGACAAGTGGTGGACCTTAAAACCACCTTGGGCTAAAACCTCCATAAACACAATGGTTAGTAGGGATGACAAGTGGTGGACATCTACCCAGACCATCCCAGGTAGTAAACATAGTAGCTACACTACATTCACACATTGACCTTCAAACAATAGAGATAGGACTATTCAATAGATCTAGCTTGGACAGGTGATGGACCTTCAAACCACCTTGGGTTAAAACCTCCATAGCACAATGGTTAGTAGGTTGGAAAAGTGGTGGACCTCTATCTCAAACCATCCATGGTAGTAAACATAGTAGCTACACTCCATTCACACATTGACATTCAAACAATAGAGGTAGGACTTTTCAATAGACCTAGCTTGGACAAGAATGGATAGTAGGTTGTACAAGTGGTGGACCTCTTCCCCAAACCATCCATGGTAGTAAACATAGTAGCTACACTCCATTCAAACTTTGACCTTCAAACAATAGAGATATGACTATTCAATATAACTAGCTTGGACAGGTGGTGAACCTTCAAACCACCATGGGCTAAACCCTCCATTACACAATGATTAGTAGGTTGGGAAAGTGGTGGACCTCTACCCCAAACCATCCATGGTAGTAAACATAGTAGCTCGGCTCCATTCACACAATGACCTTGAAACAATAGAGATAGATTCTTTCAATAGATAGGTGGGGGACCTTCAAACCACCTTGGGCTAAAACCTCCATAACACAATGTTTAGTAGGTTGGACAAGTGGTGGACCTCTATCCCAAACCAGCCATGGTAGTAAAAAAAGTAGCTACACTCCATTCACACATTGACCTTCAAACAATAGAGATAGTTTCTTTCAAAAAAGCTAGCTCGGACAAGTGGTGGATCTTCAAACAATCTTGGGTTAAAACCTCCATAACACAATGGATAGTAGGTTGGACAAGTGGTGGACCTTTTCCCCAAACCATCCGTGGTAGTAAACAAAGTAGCTACATTCCATTCACACACTGACTTTGAAACAATAGAGATAGCTTTATTCAATAGATCTAGCTTGGATAGGTGATGGATCTTCAAACCAACCTGGACTAAAACCTCATGAACATGATGGAAAGTAGGTGGACCTCTGCCCCAAACCATCCATTGTAGTAAACATAGTAGCTACACTCCATTCACACATTGACCTTGAAAAAATAGAGATACCTTGTTTCAGTAGAGGTAGCTTGGACAGGTGTTGGAACTTCAAACCACCTTGTGCTAAATCCTCCATGACACAATGGATAGTAGGTTGGACAAGTGGTAGACCTTTGCCCCAAACCATCCATGATAGTAAACATAGTAGATGCACTCCATTGACACATTGACCTTGAAACAATAGAGATAGCTTCTTTTAATAGAGCTAGCTTGGAGAGGTGGTGGACCTTAAAACCACCTAGGGCTAAAGCCTCCATAAGATAACGGGTAGTATGTTGGACCTAGTTCTAATGTAATCCCTAAACTACTATAGAACTTGCATCTCAATGTCCAAGTAGGCCTTAATTCTTTCAATGGAAGCAAGGTTTGAGAAGTGGTGGATATTGGCTCAAGAACCCCTCCCTATTTTAGTGACATAGCTTGGACAAGTGATTGACCTAGTTTTAAAGCTCATTGTTTAAGGTGAACTAGTGCAAGACCCTGCTTCCTAGTGTCCAAGTAGTCTGATTTTGAAAATGTAAGCAAGGTTGGACAAGTGGTGGACCTACTTTTAATGACCAATTTCAATTTCCAATCTCCAAGTAGCCCTTGTTGAAGCTGAACTACTAATGCAAGAACAAAGTGGTTGGTGGTGGATAGTGGACTAGGGTTACTATGTTCAAGCATAGCTTGGACAAGTGGTGGACCTAGATTTAATGGCCAATGATTAAGGTGAAATATTAATGCAAACGCAAAATGGTTGGTGAGAAGATCAAGTGGTGGAAAGTGGATGAGGCCTACTAAGAGTATAGCTTGGACAAGTGATGGACTAGTTTTAATGGCCAATGCCAATGGTGAACTACAAATGCAAGAAGGAGTTGGTTGGTGGACCAAGTGGTGGATAGTGGACCAGTTTTACTATCTAGTTTTAATGGCCAATTCCAATGGTGAAATATTAATGCAAGAACAAAGTGGTTGGACAATTGGCGGGGTGGAACCCAGTCGCGGATAGTGCTATTTTAGAGTAGTACAACTTGGACAAGTAGTGGACCTAGTTTTAATTACCCGTGACTAAGGTGAACTACTAATGCAAAAACAAAGTGGTTGGCGAGCAGAACAAGTGGTGGAAGTGGACGAGGCCTACTAGAAGTATAGCTTGGACAAGTGATGGACCTTATTTTAATGGCCAATGTCGAAGGTGAAATATTAATGTAAGAACAAAATGGTTGGACAATTGGCACTGGAACCCAGTGGCGGATAGTGCTATGTTAGAGTAGTACAACTTGGAAAAGTGGTGGACCTAGTTTTAATGGTCCATGACTAAGGTGAACTACTAATGCAAAAACAAAGTGGTTGGCGGGCGGAACAAGTGGTGGCAATGGATAGGGCGTTGCCACAGTATAGCTTGGACAAGTGGTGGACTTAATTTGAATGGCCAATGTTGAAGGTAAAATACTAATGCAATAACAAACTAGTTGGACAATTGACGGTGGGTCCCGGTGACGATAGTGGACTATGCCTATTATGTTAGACTACATGTTGAACAAGTGAGTCATGTAGGTTTTGGGCGAAGATCTTGCTTCCCAATGTGAAGGGATCGAAAAGCAACAGAAGCAGTCATGGAAGAGTCTAAGACCGGTTTAATAACGTGACTTGTCTCTATTTTGATTACTCTTTTGGCCAAGAAGTTATATGCTATAGGAAGGTCTAACAGCGGTGCTGCTTCCACCAATTCCCTGACCATTCGTCCTTTCATCACATTGTTACTAGATTGGTTTTCAACTGAATCCATGTGATAGCTTTTGGGAATATGAACAACTTAATTGTCCCTTGTTGTGTTGTAATTATATGCAGGTGGCCTTTGAAACTGATATGAAACTTGTGTCTCTCTAGAATTTTTAGGGTTAGGATGCTTAAGTTGGGTACCCCAAAAGTTTTAACTTGGAAAAGGGATTAAGAAACACCTTTCATCTGCAAGCTTTCATCCGAGACCTTGGTGTGTACATTATCTCGCAAGCTTTCATCCGAGCCCTTGGTTGCTATATTCTGAGTTCCCAGTCAAAAGTTATGACAGAACAGGCAACTTGGACTTGAAACGGGATAATAAAACTCAAAATAGGCTATATTTGAAGTTTAGGTCCCATATAAATTCCATGAGGCACAAACCATGATTTAGGTCATTATCCTTCTAATCTTAAAGGCCGGGTTCGCTGCTAACTTGGCATTCGCACACAAAAAACACAAACCTAGGGTCGCTTTCATGCACAACACAAAATAGGTATTGCTACAGAGGTCATCATCAGAGGAACACGTCACTATCGCCATCGCCGAGCAGGTCGCCCTCGTAGAACAGATCAATATTGCAAACCAGGTCACTATTGCAGGTGGTATCGCCATTGCAGAACAGGTTGACACCGTAGAACAGTTCGCCATCACCATCTGAGAAAATCAGGTCGCTATTGCCATCGTCGAGTAGGTCGCCATCATAGAGCAGGTTGCACCATCACATAGCAGGTCTCTATTGCAAAGCAGGTCGTTATTGCAGAGCAGGTTGCTATTGTGGAACACATTCACACAGCAAAATAGGTCGACATAGCAAAACAGGTACATCTCTCTCTCTCTCTCTCTCTCTCTCTCTCTCTCTCTCTCTCTCTCTCTCTCTCTCTCTCTCTCTCTCCCCCTCCCCCTCTCCCCTCCCCTCCCCTCCCCTCCCCTCTCTATATCGCTCTCCCTCTCTTGCACTCTCTCTCATCAATTCTCTATCATTCTTTTTTCATAGAGACATAATTTACGTTTTTAGGTTTTAAGGTTTAGTATTGTTATTATGCAAATACACATATTGTATTACTATGCAAATACACATATTTCAAACATACAAAAATATGCAAATATATTGTTTGTGTAATATTGAATACAAAATGTATTAACAATAAACGTGAATGACAAGTCGACTTACTTGTGTCAATTGCTTAAATCTTAGTTTGGCCAAATGGTTGGTCTTTGCTAATGGCTAATTTCTTTGTCTGTTGTTTCTAAAATGGCTGAATTATGAAATATGCGAGCTAGAATTTTGGTGGATGTTAATGTTGGGGTTTTTCTTGGTGTTACTGGTTGGGCAAGTGGTGGACCTTGTTTGGCTATAGATGCAAAAAAAGTGATTCAACAAGGGCAAATTTGAATTTAGGCGGGACAAAGACATCCTTTTAAATGAACTTGCTTTCAATTTTGAATCTAGATGGGAAATTTTGAATTTAAGCGAGACGGTGAAGTTGATTTAGGAGGGATTATTCAAATTTGAGCGGCTTGATTTGAATTTAGGCGGGATTATTTAAATTTGGGCGGTTTAATTCAAATTTAGATGGCATTATTTAAATTTAGGCAGTTTCATTTAAAACAAGCTAGCTTGGACAAGTGGTGGACCTTAAAACAAAACACAATGGATAATAGGTTTGACAAGTGGTGGAGCTCTTCCCCAAACCCTCCATGGGGGTAAATATGGTAGTTACACTCCATTCACACATTGACCTTCAAAAAATAGAGCTAGCTTCTTTCAATAGAGCTAGCTTGGACAAGTGGTGGACCTTCAAAACAACTTGGGATAAAACCTTTATAGCACAAGGGATAGTAGGTTGGACAAGTGGTGGACCTCTACCTCGGACCATCCATGGTAGTAAACATAGTAGCTACACTCCATTCACACATTGACCTTCAAGCAATAGAGATAGGACAATTGAATAGAGCTAACTTGGACAGGTGGTGGGCCTTCAAACCACCTTGGGCTAAAACCTCCATAACACAATGGATAGTAAGTTGGACAATGTTACCATATACATGTGGTAGTGATGTGTGTGAACACACTAGGACCGTCGGGGCATTTTTTCCCTCTTTAGGAGGTTTTTTCCCCCGTGCATTGTATATACGCCCATCACTCTAGGGCTATCTATCTTTCCATTGCACACTAAGTAACACACTCTCTATTGTGTGCCTTGAGCTTCCTTCGTCTTCTCCAAGCTGTGTGCGTTTCTCTGCAACCCTAATTCCAACAATTGGTATCAGAGCAGGTTGTGTCCTCCCGGGCTTAGTCGCCAGCTGCTCCAATACACGCCTCCTCACTTTCTCTGATTTCAGTGAGCTTTGGCGAGCGTTCGCAGGTTGACAAATATTTCGAGAGAGCTTTTAGAGCTATGTCTGCTCAGTTTTTTGATTTGGGCTCATTTTGGCCTCCGTTTCCACTACAGGCAGTACTGCACAAGCTATTTTGTCATTTTGTGCAGAATTTTTGTCAGTGCCGTTTTCTACATAAGAGGTTCCTTATAGTCTTCTACGGTTTGTGCTATATAGCATGTGTTGTTCCCGGTCCGTTTCTCCTATTTTCGGACAATTTTCACATCAGGTGCAGCATTTACCATGGCTGACAACAACAACACAGATGTGTTCAAGATGTTTGCTCTGCTGAGGACAGGTTGGATGGGGACAACTACCCTATGTGGGCTTATCTGATGCAACATGTTCTTGTGTCAAAGGGCGTATGGAACATAGTGCAGGGCATTGATGTACGTCCTGGTTCTGAGGATGTAGGCGATGTTGAGGATGTTGCAGGTCTTGCTGCAAGGATTGCTGCTGTTAGAGTTGTTTTGCCTACGGTAGAACAAGCTCGTTGGGATATAAAGGATGTGCATGCTCATGCATTGATTGCATTGTCTGTGAAGCGCACCATTGTTCCTCACATCCGTTCAGCAAAATCTGCAAAACAGGCTTGGGATATTCTAACAGGTCTTTATGCAAGCCGCAATGAGGCTAAAATTGCTTTGCTGCGTAAAGAGCTGGAGTCGAAGATTATGCATGAGGAAGATATGGACACTTTCCATGCTAGTTTCAAGGATATCAATGAGCAACTTATTTCTGCAGGTAAAGTCATTTTAGACAGTTCCCTTGTGCAGACTGTTCTTGATGCCTTACCAGATTCCTACCAAACTTTTGCTAGTACTTGGAGACTGATGACCCAAGGAAATCCTGAAGTTGTCAAGTTTGATGCATTATGCACATTGCTGTTGCAAGAGTCGCTCTCTAGAAAAAACAGGACTAGGCAGCGTGCAATTGAACAGGCTTTTATTGCTTCTCAAAGAAAGGGTGGTAACAGCAATGTAGCCACTTCTTATGGTTCTGCTGCGAGTGGCAAAAATTCTAGTCCTAATGATTCTGCTGGCAGCAATTTGTCTGGAAATTCTAGTGATAAGGGCAAAAAGAAGATGAGTTGCCATTATTGTAAAGCTAATGATCACTTGATCAAGTCGTGTCCTAAGTTGAAGGCCAAAGAGGCTAAGAAGAAAGAGGGTGGTTCCACTGCAAATGCTGGTTCCACTACAAATGCAACCATTGTTGAGTCTTCTGTGAAAGGAGACTGTAATGCTAATGTTGATGCAGAATGGGCTTTTAGTGCAGAGTGCACTTACAATTCTGTTGTCCATGATGCATGCTTGTCAGTTGTTGCTGCAGATTCACATGTGTGGTATTTTGACAGTGGTGCTACAAAGCACATTACCTCACATCGTGAATTGTTTACCTCTCTCGAGTCTGTCCCTCAAGGAAATTCAGTCACTTGTGCCAACAATGCCTCTTATCCGGTTCAAGGTGTTGGAAAGATTGTGCTCACTGTTGCAAATGGTAGTTCCTTCACACTTGTTGATGCACTTTATGTACCTGGGATCAAGAAGAGTCTCTTGTCTGTATCCGCACTTGCTAGACTTGGACTTGTAGTCAAATTTGTGGATGACAGATGTATAGTTCATGATCTCAGTTTTGGTGATGAAATTGTTGCATTTGGCCTTTTGTGTCGTGGGCTATATAAGATCACTTTGTATGACAAGTGTGGACAAAATTTTACAAATGTTGTTGCAGATTCAAGGGCTATTTCAAATGCAAAACTTTGGCATGCACGTTTTGTTCATCTGAATTTTGCCAGTTTGCTGCGTTTGCAGAAATCTGATATGGTTGCTTCTTTGTTGCCTCTTGAAGCACCTGTCAAACATGTTTGTGAAGGCTGTATTTTGGGTAAGATGCAGCATTCTAAGTTTCCAAAGGATGGTTCAGTTCGGGCCACATGCAGGTTGCAGCTTGTGCATAGTGATGTTTGTGGGCCCATGCAAACTCCGTGCTTTGGCAATTACATGTACTTCGTGACTTTCATTGATGATTACTCCAGGCATGCATGGGTATTTCCACTTTAAGCGAAGTTCGAAGTTTTTATGTGCTTCAAACAATTTCTGGCTATGACTGAAAATGTCTCGAAATGTACTATGGGCACCCTCCGTTCCGATCGAGGGGGGGAGTATATGTCTCATGAATTTAATGCATTTCTGGCTAGTCGTGGGATAAAACACCAATGTACAGTGCCTTATACACCTCAGAAAAATGGTGTTGCTGAGAGAAAAAATAGGTCACTGACGGAAATGGCACGATGTATGGTCAAAAGTCAAGCTTTACCGCATTCTTTTTGGCTTGAGTCCATCATGTGTGCCACTTATGTACTTAACAGGTGTCCTACAAAAGCCTTGCAATCTATTACTCCATATGAAGCATGGCATGATAGAAAGCCTTCGATTGAGCACATGCGTGTTTTTGGTTGTTTGGCATATGTTTTTGTGCCACAAACACAGCGCAAAAAAAATGGATGATAAGGCTGTCAAATGTATTTTTGTTGGTTATAGTGCTGAAAGCAAAGGTTACAGGTTGTATCATCCGCAAACAAAACGTATTCTGGTTTCATAGGATGTAGTGTTTGTGAAAGATTCTGTTCAACCCTTGCTGTCATGTACTAGAGACAGTAATGTAAGCCCTTGCTGTCTGTTCATCCCTTGCTGTCATGTACTAGAGACAGTAATCAAGGATATTTATGACACTTTGTTGCCTCTTTTCAGTGGTGTAAATACGAATGTAAATTCCAATGAGGCAAATGTACAGCCTATGGGGGTTTCTGAAAATGTTATAGATCAGCCTATTACTGATGCAGATGTACTTGATGAGGAAAGGGCTGAAAATGAGCAGGCTAGAGGTATGCCAAAATGGCTGGTGCACACTTTGCGTGAGAGTAAATTGGATGCACCTTTGTCTAGCCGTACTCGTTTCAGGCTCTCGCCATGCATCTTATGCATCAGATTGTTATGCTTTGGCTGTGTCTAGCTTACATGATGTTGAGGAGCCTCTGTCTTTGATGAAGCACAGAATTCAGAAAATTGGATGGCTGCCATGCAATCAGAATATGATGCACTTATAGAAAATGACACATGGACTTTATGTGATTTGCCTCCTGGCAAAAAAGGCCATTGGTACGAAGTGGATTTACAAGTTGAAACGCAAGCCGGATGGTGAGATCGATCGCCATATTTTCCTCCTGGCAAAAAGGCCATTGGTACGAAGTGGGTTTACAAGTTGAAACGCAAGCTGAATGGTGAGATCGATCGCCATAAGGCTCGACTTGTTGCAAAGGGTTATGCACAGCAAAAAGGCATAGATTATGAAGAGACTTTTGCTCCCACTTGTCGTATGACTACTGTGCATTTTCTATGTGCATTGGCAGCTCATTTTGTTTGGGATGTACATCAATTAGACATTGTTACTACTTTCTTGAATGGTGACATATTTGAGGAAGTTTATGTAACGCAGCCTCGCGGTTTAGTCGTAAAAGGACAAGAGGACAAAGTGTGCAAATGTAAGAAGGCTTTGTATGGGTTGAAGCAATCTCCTCGTGCTTGGTATGAGAAAGTTGACACTCATTTGGTTAAACGAGGCTTTCGTAACAATCCAACAGAAATCACATTGTATGTAAAGCGTGAGGGTGATGTACTTCTCATTGTGGTTCTTTATGTTGATGATTTGTTGATCACTAGACCAAATGAGAGACATATTGCTGAATTTAAGGCTGATTTGAATGCCACTTTCAAGATGAAAGATTTGGGGCTGTTGCATCATTATTTGGGTATACAGTTTGAGCAGTGTAATGGTGGTATTGCCTTGTGTCAAAAAAGTTACATAGAGACATTGCTATGTAAGTTTGGACTTGAGGATTGCAAACCTATTGCCACTCCCATGGAAACAGGTTTGAAGTTGAGTCTACGTGATGCTGGCGATCCTGATGATCTCACTCTTTACCAACTGTTGTTGGCTGCCTCATTTATGTATGCAACACGAGGCCGGATATTCAGTTTGCAGTCTCACAGGTCAGCAAATTTATGCAAAGCCCAGGGTCTAAGCATTGGCAGGCTGTCAAGAGGATTTTCCGCTACCTTAGTGGCACTTTACATCTTGGCTTGTTTTATCCCAAGGGGGGATCATTGCCGCCAGACTTACATGCTTTTTCAGACTCAGATTGGGCTGGTTGTTTTGACACGCGAGTGTCCACAAGTGGTTTTTGTTTCATACTTGGCAGTTCATGTATATCATGGTTGAGCAAGAAGCAACCTACTATGGCCACTTCGAGTTGTGAGGCTGAGTACAGGGCAGTCTTCACAGCTACGATTGAGTGTGTATGGCTCAGATGCCTTATGGCTGATTTGGGTGTTGGACAGGACACTGCCAACACTATCTACACTGAAAGTCAGAGCGCATTGGCAGTTGCGAGGAACCCAATTTTTCATGCTCGCACAAAGCACATTGAGGTGCATTACCAGTATGTCAGGGAGAGGCTCTCAGCAGGAGAGATCAGCTTGGCTTATGTGCCAACACAAGACAACCTTGCAGATCTTTTCACAAAGGCATTGTCTCATGAGAAGCTTGAAGCTTTCCACCGCAAAGCTTTGGCCTTACTCCCCTTTGTGTATTGATCATGTCCTCAGGGCATGGCACTTCCCTTTACTCATGTGCCAGCTCTCGTTCACCGCATCACTCCAGGGGGGATTTGTTACCATATACATGTGGTAGTGATGTGTGTGAACACACTAGGACCGTTGGGGCATTTTTTCCCTCTTTCGGAGGTTTTTTCCCCCGTGCATTGTATATACGCCCATCACTCTAGGGCTATCTATCTTTCAATTGCACACTAAGTAGCACACTCTCTATTGTGTGCCTTGAGCTTCCTTCGTCTTCTCCAAGCTGTGTGCGTTTCTCTGCAACCCTAATTCCAACAGACAAGTGTTGGACCTCTACCCAAAACCATCCATGCTATCACAGTAGAGATAGGACTATTCAATAGAGCTAGCTTCGACAAGTGGTGGACCTTAAAACGACCTTGGGTTGAAACCTCCATAACACAATGGTTAGTAGGTTGAACTCCATAACACAATGGTTAGTAGGTTGGACAAGTGGTGTACCTCTTCCCAGACCATCCCTGGTAGTAAACATAGTAGCTACACTCCATTCACAGATTGACTTTCAAACAATAGAGATAGAACTATTCAATACAACTAGCTTGGACAAGTGGTGGACCTTCAAGCCACCTTGGGCTAAGACCTCCATAACACAATGGTTAGTAGGTTGGACAAGTGATGGACCTATGCCCCAAACCATCCATAGTAGTAAACATAGTAGCTATACTCCATGCACACATTGATCTTCAAACAATAGAGATAGCTTCTTTAAAAAGTGCTAGCTTGTACAGGTGGTGGACCTTCAAACAACCTTCGGCTAAAACCTGCATAACACAATGGTTAGTGGGTTGGACAAGTGGTGGACCTTTGCCCCAAACCATCCGTGGTAGTAAACATAGTAGGCACTCCATTCACACATTGACCTTCAAACAATAGAGATAGTTGCTTTCAATAGATCTAGCTTGGACATGACCTTCAAACAATAGAGATAGATTCTTTCAAAAGATCTAGCTTGGACAGGTAGTGGACCTTCAAACCACCTTGGGCTAAAACCTTTATAACACAAGGGATAATAAAGTGGACAAGTGACTGACCTCTACCCAAAACCATCCACACTATCAGAGTAGAGATAGGTTTATTCAATAGAGCTAGCTTAAACAAGTGGTGGACCTTCAAACCACTGAGGCGGTCCAGGGCGGGCAACAAGAAGAGTGGCCTCTAAGCACTCTTCTAGGCTCCCGTGCTGCTCAATTGGGTTGGGGTTGGAAAAAAAACAACAATACACACACAAACCCGCAACCTAACCCTACACAAATTTGGGGCACCACCTAGTTTTGGATGCGAACTAGGACGCGTAGAGAGAGAGAGAGATAGTTATCGGGCTACTTTGAAATGTATCTGCAGTGATCAAGCCAACACAATTATATATGTGAGAAAGAGAGAGGGGGGGGGGGGGGGGGGCCTTGTTGCATTAATACCTTCTTACAAATCTGTCATGACCAATCAAAGTGAGATTAGTACTTGTTCAACATAGCTTGAGTAAATTACACCACAACACATCACAAGAAAAGCCACCCCAATCATTGTCTTAAGGCCAGGGGAGTCCTCTCCACCCTGTCACCCTCTTACAGT
This sequence comes from Adiantum capillus-veneris, assembly GCF_014529385.1. Classification (NCBI taxonomy): domain Eukaryota; kingdom Viridiplantae; phylum Streptophyta; class Polypodiopsida; order Polypodiales; family Pteridaceae; genus Adiantum; species Adiantum capillus-veneris. Next base: position 56,530,304 of record NC_140933.1, on the reverse strand, counting down.
ATGTGGGATTTATGGCTAAATTGATGACAACACCCAGAGACAAGCTATCAAGAACTTTAAAAAAAACACCAAGACACTTACACATCATTGTTGTCCATTATTTCACGTTGGAAGAGAGACAAAGTATCCAAGCTTAGTCCAAATCCACCCTCCTTGATTCAGCAAATGTTGGGCTTGCACTAGTAGGAGAAATGATAGATTTCCTACTCTCAACTGAATGATCACTCTCTCTCTTACAATGGCATAGAGTTCCCTTGCTAATCACCCCTAATACAACACATGCATATGCATATGCATAAGACAATGAGCTTCCACTCAAGAGCTCCTTCTAGAGAGGTTGAGTTTGGCTTCTCAAGCTATAGCATAGTGCTCTTGTTTATGGCTCCCCCTTTTGTGCTAGCTGCACCCTCTTTTTATAGAAATTTTGAGGGATAAGGTTACTTCTCTAACCATGGTTGGGTTAGATTTTCAGCACTTATCTAATTCCTTTTGCTTAGAATTATCAAGAAGTTGGTGTGGATAGATGAAGAAGAGAGAGAGGAGAGAAGTGGAAGTGATAGAACTTTTCATAGTAGGTTAGTGTTAGTAAATTAGTAGAGTTAGTATTTTTATTGATTTACAAATGGAATTGGATATTTACAATGGGAGTATCCAAGTAGGATACAAATAAGGAAGTAAAACTCTTAATAGGTAAGAAAATATGGATTTCTTAAATGTTGATGCTCCAAGTGTCTTGAGTAGGGTCAATTTTGACGCTTGTTGATGGTCCACTAGCTTTGATGGTATGTTTTTTCTCCACTCTTGACCTTCCTTGGGAGCCAAGGTAAGTGAACATGAGTAATCAATCACCATGATGCTGTCTTTCAAAAGAAGAGGCTGAATTTTGTGGTTTTTTTATATATATGGGTAATATGGATGAGGAAAAATGAGACTAGGTGGTCAATTTTGGAATGGAAGTGTGTGTAGGAGACATGAGTTCACCATGGTTTCTCTTATTCTTCAAGGTTGAGAAGAAGGTGAGTAGGGTGCAGAGAGGAGTGGTGAGAGAGGTGGAGATGATGAGTGGAGAAGTGTGTGTGAAAGAGGAAAATGATAAAGTGGAAGAGGGAGTGTGGCTGCATAGCATGGGCAGACTGGGGTCCACCAATAAAATCATATCTCACAGCTCGTAGCTCAAAAAAATAAGAAAAAATTTGAGGTAAAATTTCAGCCCTCTAGCTACAACTTTTGTTTGTATCACCTTTTCAAATTTGGAGAGCATGTGATCTTTAAAAATTCAGCAAAACCGACTGTTTTTTTCCACTACACAAAGTCCTTGTGAGGTCCTTCTTTGGATGATTCTTTTGAATACCTCCAAGAGTGAGCCCCCCATGGTGCATGCATGCATTCCACATACCCTTGAACTTATTTGGTAGGTCTATAATTGAAGATATTGTTGAGATCATGATATAAGTAAATAGTACAACTAAGAAACCAAATATTGAGGGGTCTTAAAAAAATATGTACATGTCAAATATAAATAATATAGGTGGAAAAAATATAAAGGGGACAAAATAAATCTCTCTCATTATAAGTCTACCATAAAAAGATGAATATTTTTGGTGGTCTAATTTATGAGAGTAATAGGGAATAGATGTAGGAAGGAAAAAATCACAATAGTGAAAAAATATACACATAAATAGAACTAGTTTTTTTGGATTTTTGTTGGGATGGAGTTACACCAAAAATAAGAGAAGCTTGCATGAAATTATTTTTATATGGAATAAAGAGTATGCAAAATGGTAAGAAAAAATATGGTAATGGTGAGTCAATGTACATAGCATAAATAACACACCCTAGGTAGAAATATTTAAATAAATACCAAAATAATTATGAAAAATCCTTTTATTTAGGCCCTATATACAATGAAATATTTACACACAAATGGGCCATAATATAATTATAATTTTTAAATTTTTTTAAATTTTTTTATTTTTTTGGCTCAACTAGCCAAGTGGACTAACTAATTGAGGGTTTTTAAGAAGATATAAGAAAAGTCCCCTAACTCACACACACCTATATACAGTGAAAGGGTGAGGGTAACCACAGTGTTTGAGTGATTTGATAGGGTGAGATAACTCGCTATGGAAATTACAGAGAGCCGAAAAACAGCTATCACCACCTTGGGCTAAAACCTCCATAACACAATGGTTAGTAGGTTGGACAAGTGATGGGCCTCTATCCCAAACCCTCCATGGTAGTAAATATAGTAGCTAGACTCCATTCACCTTTTGACCTTCAAACAATAGCTCGTTAGCTTCTCTCAATAGAGCTAGCTTGGATAGATGGTGAACGTTCAAACAACCTTGGGCTGAAACCTCCATAACACAATGGCTACTAGGTTGGACAAATGGTACAGCTCTACCCCAAACTATTCATGGTAGTAAACATAGTAGCTACACTCTATTCACACATTAACCTTTAAACAATAGAGATAACTTCTTTCAATAGATCTAGCTTGGATAAGTGGTCGACTTGCAAACCGCCTCGGGCTAAAACTTCCATAACACAATGGATAGTAGGTTGGACAAGTGTTGGACCTCTAGCCAAAACCATCAACGCTATCAAAGTAGAGATAGGACAGGTGGTTCTAGCTTCTTTCAATAGATCTAGCTTGGATAAGTGGTCAACCTGCAAACCGCCTCGGGCTAAAACCTCCATAACACAATGGATAGTAGGTTGGACAAGTGTTGGACCTCTACCCAAAACCATCGATTCAATAGAGCTAGCTTGGACAGGTGGTGGACCTTCAAACCACCTTGGGCTAAAACCTGGTTAGTAGGTTGGACAAGTGATGGACCTCTGCCCAAACCATCCATGGTAGTAAACATAGTAGCTACACTCCATTCACACTTTAACCTTAGAACAATAGAGATAAATTCTTTGAAACCACCTTGGGCTAAAACCTCAACTACACAATGGATAGTAGGTTGGAAAAGTGTTGGACCTCTACCCCAAACCGTCCATGCTATCAGAGTAGAGATAGGACTATTCAATAAAGCTAGCTTGGACAATTGGTCAGCCTTCAAACCACCTTGGGCTAAAACCTCCATAACACAATGGTTAGTAGGTTGACAAGTGATGGACCTCTACCCCAAACCATCCATGGTAGTAAACATAGTAGTTACACTCCATTCAAACATTGACCTTCAAACAATAGCGATAGATTCTTTATATAGAGCTAGCTTGAATAGGTGGTAGACCTTCAAACAACTTTGGGCTATAACCTCCACAACGCAATGGTTATTAGGTTAGACAAGTGGTGGACCTCTGTCCCAAACCATCCATGGTAGTAAACATAGTAGCTCCACTCCATTCACACATTCACCTTCAAACAAAATAGATAGCTTCTTTCAATAGATCGAACTTGGACAAGTGGTGGACCTTTAAACCACCTTGGGCTAAAACCTCAATAACACAATGGTTATTAGGTTGGACAAGTGGTGGACCTCTGTCCCAAACCATCCATGGTAGTAAACATAGTAGCTCCACTCCATTCACACATTGACCTTCAAACAAAATAGATACCTTCTTTCAATAGATCAAACTTGGACATGTGGTGGACCTTTAAACCACCTTGGGCTAAAACCTCAATAACACAATGGATAGTAGGTTGGAAAAGTGTTGGGCCTCTACCCCAAACCATCAACGTGATCAGACTAGAGATAGGACTATTTAATAGAGCTAGCGTGGACAGGTGGTGGACCTTCAAACCACCTCACCTTGAGCTAAAACCTCCATAAAAAAAGGTTAGTAGGCTAGACAAGTGGTGGACCTATGTCCCAAACCATTCATGGTAGTAAATATAGTAGTTACACCCCATTCACAGATTGACCTTCAAACCACCTAGGGCTAAAACCTCCATAATACAATGGATAGTAGGTTGGACAAGCGGTGGACCTCTACCCCAAACCATCTATGGTAGTACACATAGTAGCTACGCTCCATTCACACATTGACCTTCAAACAATAGAAATAGCTTATTTCAATAGGGCTAGCTTGACAGGTGGTGGACCTTCAAACCACCTTGGGCTAAAAACTTTATAACACAAGGGATAGTAGGTTGGACAAGTGGTGGACCTCTGTCTCAGACTAGCCATGGTAGTAAACATAGTAGCTACACTCCATTCATGCATTGATCTTCGAACAATAGAGATAGGACTATTGAATAGTGCTAGCTTGGACAGGTGGTGGACCTTTAAACCACCTAGGACTAAACCCATGATAGCACAAGGGATAGTAGGTTGGACAAGTGGTGGACCTATGTCCCAAACCATCCATGATAATAGAGATAGTAGTTACACTCCATTCATACAGTTATCTTGAAATAATAGAGATAGCTTGAGCAGGTGGGCCACCTTCACACCACCCTCGGCTAAAACCTCCATAACACAATGGATAGTAGGTTGGACAAGTGGTGGACCTCTACCCCATACTATCCATGGTAATAAGCACAGTAGTTACACTCCATTCACACATTGACCTTCAAAAAATAGAGATAGCTTCTTTCAATAGAGCTAGCTTGAAACCACCTTGTGCTAAAGCCTCCATGACACAATGGATAGTAGGTTGGACAAGTGGTGGACCTCTACCCCAAACTATCCATGGTAGTAAACAAAGTAGCTACACTCCATTCACACATTGACCTTGAAACAATAGAGATAACTTATTTAAATGGAGATATCTTGAACAGGTGGTGGACCTTCAAACAACCTTGGGCTAAAACCTCCATTACACAATGGATAGTAGGGTGAAAGGTTGGTGGACCTTTGCCCCAAACCATCCATAGTAGTAAAAGTAGCTACACTCCATTCACACATTGACTTCAAAACAATAGAGATAGCTTTGTTCAATTGATCTAGCTTGGATAGGTGGTGGACCTTCAAACCAACCTATGCTAAAACCTCTAGAACACAATGGATAGTAGGTTGGAAAGTGGTGGACCTCTGCCCCAAACCATCCCTGGTAGTAAACCTAGTAGCTACACTCCATTTGCACATTGACCTTCAAACAATAGAGATAGGAATTTTCCATAGAGATAGCTTGGATAGGTGGTGGACCTTCAAACCACTTAGGACTAAAACCTTCATAACACAATGGATAGCAGGTTGGACAAGTGGTGGACCTCTTTCCCAAAAAATCCATGGCATTAAACATAGTAGCTACACTCCATTCACACTTTGACCTTCAAACAATAGAGATAGGACTATTCAATAAAGCTAGCTTGGATAGGTGATGGACCTTCAAACCACCATTGGCTAAAACCTCCATAACACAATGGTTAATAGGTTGGACAAGTGGTGGACCTCTACCCCAAACCATCCATGTCATGAGACTAGAGATAGCTTCTTTCAATAGATCTAGCTTGGATAGGTGGTGGACCTTCAAACAACCTTGGGCTAAAACCTCCATAACACAATAGATAGTAGGTTGGACAAGTGGTGGACCTCTATCCCAGACCATCCATGGTAGTAAAAAAAGTAGCTACAGTCCATTCACACATTGACCTTCAAACAATAGAGATAGATTCTTTCAAAGAAGCTAGCTTAGACAGGTGGTGGACCCTCAAACAATCTTGGGCTAAAACCTCCATAACACAATGGATAGTAAATTGAACAAGTGGTGGACCTTTTCCCCAAACCATCCGTGGTAGTAAACAAAGTAGCTACACTCCATTCACACACTGACTTTGAAACAATAGAGATAGCTTTGTTCAATAGATCTAGCTTGGATAGGTGGTGGACCTCAAACCAACCTGGGCTAAAACCTCCTAAACACAATGGAAAGTAGGTTGGACAAGTGGTGGACCTCTGCCCCAAACCATCCATGGTAGTAAACATAGTAGCTACATTCCATTCACAAATTGACCTTCAAACAAGAGAGATAGTTTTTTCAATAGAGCTAGCTTGGACAAGTGGTGGACCTTCAAACCACCTTGGACTTAAATCTCCATAACACAATGGATAGTAGGTTGGACAAGTGGTGGATCTCTACCCCAAACCATCCATGGTAGTAAACATAGTAGCTACACTCCATTCACACATTGAACTTCAAATAATAGAGTTGGACAAGTGGTGGATCTCTACCCCATAACACAATGGATAGTAGGTTGGACAAGTGGTGGATCTCTACCCCAAACCATCCATGGTAGTAAACATAGTAGCTACACTCCATTCACACATTGAACTTCAAACAATAGAGATAGTTTCTTTCAATAGATCTAGCTTGGATAGGGGGTGGACCTTCCAACCGCCTTGGGCTAAAACCTCCATAACACAATGGATAGTAGGTTGGACAAGTTTTGGACCTCTAGTCGAAACCATCCACCTTACCAAGGTAGAGATAGGACCATTCAATAGAGCGAGCTAGGACAGGTGGTTGATCTTCAAACCACATAGGGCTAAAACCTGCATAACACAATGGCTAGTAGGTTGGACAAGTGATGGTCCTCTACCCAAAACATCCATATTACCAAACATAGTAGCTACACTCCATTCACAGATTGACCTTCAAACAATAGAGATAGCTTCTTTCAATAGAGCTAACTTGTAACGGTGGTGGACCTTCAAACCACCTTGGGCTAAAACCTCAATAATACAATGGATAGTAGGTTGGACAAGCGTTAGACCTCTATTCCAAGCCATCCACACTATAAGAGTAGGGATAGGACTATTCAATGGAGCTAGCTTGGACAGGTGGTGGACCTTCAAACTACCTTGGGCTGAAACCTCCATAACAAAATGGTTAGTAGGTTGGACAAGTGATGGACCTCTGTCCCAAACCCTCCATGGTAGTAAACAAAGTAGCTAGACTCCATTCACACTTTAACCTTCAAACAATAGTGATAGATTCTTTCAATAGAGCTAGCTTGGATAGGTGGTGGATCTTCAAACAACCTTGGGCTAAAACCTCCATAACGCAATGGTTAGTAGGTTGGACAAGTGGTGGACCTCTGTCCAAACCATCAATGGTAGTAAACATAGTAGCTCCATTCACACGTTGACCTTCAAACAATAGAGATAGCTTCTTTAAATTGATCTAACTTAGACAAGTGGTGGACCTTTAAACCGCCTTGGGCTAAAACCTCAATAACACAATGGATAGTAGATTGGAAAAGTATTGGACCTCTACCCCAAAACATTGACATCATCAGACTAGAGATAGGACTATTCAATAGAGCTAGCTTGGACAAGTGATGGACCTTTAAACCACCATGGGCTAAAACCTCCATAACACAATGGTTAGTAGGTTGGCCAAGTACCCCAAACCATCCAAGTGATTAGACTAGAGATAAGACTATTCAATAGAGGTAGCTTAGACAGGTGGTGGACCTATAAACAACCTTGGGCTAAAACCTCAATAACACAATAGATAGTAGGTTGGACAAGTGGTGGACATGTGCCCGAGACCGTCCATGGTATTAAAAAAATTAGCTACACGCCATTCACACATTGACCTTGTAACAATAGAGATAGCTTCTTTCAAAGGAGCTAGCTTAGACAGGTGGTGGGCCTTCAAACAATCTTAGGCTAAAACATCCATAGCAAAATGGATAGTAGGTTAAAAAATTGGTGGACCTTTACCCCAAACCATCCATGGTAGTAAACAAAGTAGCTATACTCCATTCACACAGTGACTTTGAAACAATAGAGATAGCTTTGTTTAATAGATCTAGTTTGGATAGGTGGTGGACCTTCAAACTAACCTGGGCTAAAACCTTCAGAACACAATGGAAAGTAGGTTGGACAAGTGGTGGACCTTTGCCCCAAACCATCCATGGTAGTAAGCATAGCAGCTACACTCCATTCACAAATTGATCTTTGTTTGTGGGTCACCGTGACGGGGACGTCCATAGCATAGCTCTCATGCATCAACATAAAATATCAATACAAGGGAAGCGACCAGGATGAGGCATGGAAACTCACTAGGGGTGTCAATCCTAATGAAGTGAACTCGAAGAGATGCAACTACTAACTCTACAAGAAAATCAAACGCACTAAAGCCAAGTAATCTGCCTATGTCCTTCTACACAGCTCTACAGTCATCACACCCGTTTACTATGCAAATCATATTGGATTCGCACGAAACTTGAAGGGAAGCTACAAGGGACTATCAGGAACATATACTATCACTATCACAGCATTCTGGAGAGGTACAAAGATTGCGATCGTTCATCCCAAAGTCAGCAAAAATAGTGAACAAGTGATCCTAAAGGGTCATTTTAGGGTCCCTAAAGCCTCTCCTATGGTCAAAAAAACATAAAATACGCATATAAGCACTCAAAACAGTGATTTAAAGCTCCAAACACGTAGTTGAAAACCTACACTGAATCTTAAAAGATTACACTTGAATGGAAGAGCAAAGTAAGAGAAACACAATGCAATAAATGAATCTGAATTCGGATTACCGTAGCCAAAGTAGTGAAGATTACAAATTGGAGCAAGATAGAGCTCTCAATACGTACAACGTTTCTTCAAACTTGTGATAAAGAAGATAATGTTCAAACTTACAAACCTGACATTTATAGTTTAGGTCTTTACAAATGGCTTGTCCGGCCAAAAAGTCCTAAACTTCTAACTGGATCTCCACTATACAATTGCTCCTAGAAAAATAATCATAAATAATTTTACAAGTTCTCGGCTTAGAGATGCTCTCTTACAAAAGAATTTTACAAGGGTTTCCCACTAAAATGTGACTCCTTCTCTGGAAACCGCAGCTTCATCCGCCAAACACTCCCCCCTTTCTTATCCTTGCACGTCCTCGTGCATATTCAGAGCTTTGGTCTTTGATGGGGCTCCAAGGAGGCAAGAGTTGCTGAAAAGCTTCGCGTACGAAGTACAGCCTTCAGGGCTCCTTGATGCTGTTTGAAAGGGTTTTCACTTAATGTGTGCTGGTATGCTATGTACCGTGCCTTGAGGTCCTTCGCCATAGGATGAAATATCCTTGAGTCAATTTCGAAGAAACCTGTGACGAAGGCCTCTTCAAACGTCTGCAAGTAATGTGAAGGCAGGTACATTAGTCTTGAGTACATTTCCATCAGAATATGTCGTGGCGATGAATCTTGGAGATTCCAGCAGATCCATCTATGCCCTTCTAGGAACAGGTTCCACGGATGATCGTCGCCTTCAGTGTCTTTGAACACCTGGATGCAGGTGACGATCATCTGAGCTATGTTTACCAGCATCTGACAGGCTACGTCGGGGACATCCCCCAGCAAAGTGATGGTTGAATTGAGAGTGTTCACTACATATGCTACTGTAGGAGGGTTTTGTGCTGTCAAGACTAGGTAGTTGACCTTTTGCTGCCTTGAGCCTTTCCATGTGGCAAACTCCTTCCATGTACGTCTTCTAGGGACTGGGCAGAAAGTAGGATCTATTTGAATGTGTTGAGGAGCGTTGTGGTAGTTGGTTAGATCCTGTGGCCACTTGTCCAGCCACTTCTGCCTCCACTTTGGGTGGTAGTCTACTATGAGTACATGTGCTTCTTCAGTTGTCAGTGCTACACCTTCGTAATCCCCGTATTTGTTTCGTCGTAGGGTCAGCCGCATCTTCTCCTTCCATAGGATTGCTTCATGGCATATCAAGGGAAAAGGTAGGTACTCATGGCCAAACCCCTCCACCTGCTCTTTTGGCTGTAAGAACGCCAGGGCCGCTGACTCCATTATCTTCTTTTCGTATATCATGTAATCTTTTGCTGGTCCCTCTGGCATGTCCTTGATGGTCTGAGTTAGCTCATCTCTTATCTCCAGATTTGCCTCTGTTGATCCTTGCTCTTGTTCTCCTTGGTGTGATGTTTCAGGCAAGTCAGGCATTTCTTGTCCTGGCAGCAGTTGCGGTCGCACCTAGGCTTCGTCTGTTATGATTTGTTGTTGAGAAATCAGGTCTTCTTTTTCTTTCAGCAGTGTCTCGCGATTTGCTTATGCGTCTCTATTTTTGCTCTCGTCGTCACCACTGCCAATTGCTGCTGCAGCTCTTTTACCTTTTGCTCGTTGGCCGCTGTCTGGGCCGTCATTCTCGAGAGGAGAAACTGTCTTTGAAGTTTTTCTTGCTCTAGCTCCCCTTTCAGTGCCGCTAGGGTGTTCACTGCTGCAACATTGTCTGATGTGGAGACCAATGCTCCAGTAGGTTCTTGGTTCGCCATTAAGGTTGTTAAGGTACTTTTGACAGTGAGGTATGAGCTGTTAACCCTCTGGAACCTTGCACCTTCGTACTCAAGCTGCTCCGTTGCTTTCTTTACCCTTGCTGTCAAATCCTGGCATTCCTTTTCCTTGAATGTCAACTCCGTCCTGACATCCACCAGATCTCTGATCAGAGACTGAGCCTGCTGTCGCTCAGTGTCTCTTTCCTACATTGTGAGCTCCAGTTGTGCTCGCAGTCTCTCTAGCTCCTCTTCCCAGATTTTTGCATGTGTTGAGCCTCCTGTACCAGCCTTTCCTTTTCTTCTAGCACCACGTGCTGGCATTGGAATTGTTTTTCCAGATCTTGCAAGGTTTTTATGTAGTCAAAATCAGTCATAGCCTGATAGGCTTCTTTGTACCCTATTGCTTTAGTAGGGGGCACAGACTCTTTGTGTGCAGATGATGGAGGAGGAGGTGGTGGTTTTTGGGTTGATGGAGAAGGAGGAGGAGGAGGAGATTTCGGCGAGGGAGGAGGTGGTGATTTCTCAACTTTTTGTACATGCCTCTTTTTCGATGCATCTTCCCTTGGCTGTGAAGCAGACACGTCCGCTTTTCTTTTCTTTAAAATCTTTATTATTCTTTGGCGAGTCAAATCCGCCGCTCATCGTGCTTCCACATTCCTCTCTCTTTGAGATTTCTTTAATTGCTCTGCTTGGTTCGTATCTTCATCCGCTTCTTTCTCCTTTGTTTCTTCAGTGGACTGAGAAGAAATGTCCACTTCTGCAGCCTTTTGTTCCGCTTCTAACCTTTGTTTTTCAGCCCATATGCGAGCTGCATTTTCTATTCTTGCTTGTCTTTCCTTCTCGAACCTTACTTTTTCTGTTTGTTGTGTTGCATCAGCTCTTGCTTTTCTGTCAGCCGGCAACTTGGTCCTTCTTTCCTCAATTCTTTGTTGGGCCTCTGCATATTCTTTTTTAAGGTCAAGCGGTGTGATGGTGTCTTCCTCCTCGCTTTCTTCAAATTCAGATTGTCCTTTGTCTTTTGACCCTTGAGAGTTTCCCTCGTCTTCAGTCTCCGTCTTTTCTTCATCACTTGAGCTTTTTTTGGATGCCTTGGCCGAGCACAATGATGTTGCGCTAGTGGTCGTCCTTACTGAGTGAGCAACCAGCTTTACTTTCTAAATCAAGGCCGTTTGAGAACTGGCCATCGGCAGGTCTTCAATCATTCCCAAAGCTTGGTATGCTATTCTTGTTAGCATTGGCCCTGCACTCATGTAGCTTTTGTTCTTTGCCGAGACTTTCAAATTTGCTTTGATCAAGTTCTCCAAGATGTAAGAACCATAATCGCATCGGATGGTTCTGTTTTCAGTTGTTGCTAGAGCCATGACCACTGCAATGTGCAGGATCGGCTCGGTGTAGCGAGGAGGCTTTTGTACCCTGAAATGTTGAGAGATCAATCTCATTGGTAACTCCAGCTCACCGTATATCATGTCACTGTACTTGTACTTGTTTCCTTTTGCTTTGAGAAATGCCTTCTCGTTATCCAATGACTTGGTCTTTGCCAAATTTTGATCAAATTTGTTCGAAATTGAACTCTAAAAAATAAAAAAACAACAAACACACACATTATGTACATATATACACATTGGACCCCTTAATGGTCCTGTCTGCTGCTAGATTCAGCAGTTACTCCCCCTTCTTAAACTAAGTCGTCCCGGACGAAGGTTGTGTGCATGTGCATGGGTTTTGAAATCTGTGTCTATGCACGGCCATGTAATGTGGCCCTATCCTCATGTTTGAGACAATGCATTGGGTAACAAAGTGTTGTGCAAGATGCGGGGACTGAATGTAATTTTCAGTGGCTTTGGATGGTGAGGCTAGCTGTTGATGGAATAGAAGAGCTTGCAATTTGATTGCTCTCTCCTTGATTGTTGGTTTTTTTATGGCAACTATTTTTGGAACCCATTTGTATTCAATTTTTTTCATATTTGTCGATTTTAATGTAGGTTCCTTAATTTTCTTAGGATTCCATTGCCATTTTGTTAGTTCAGGCTTCCTGTGTTGACTTTTTGGTCTCCCTTCGATCTTTGTCGCCGAATTTTTGGTTGTCCCCAGCTTTGGTTGCCATTTCCACTCTAGATTAGCTCTTGAAGGTCTTTGATATGGTGTTGCTGCTGTTGGGAGTTGTGACTTGGGTAGCCATATATGTCTTTGTTTTATTTGCACGGACGACGGTTTTCTTTATCCATACTTTCCGAACAGCGATTTTCGGTGTTTTTGGCTGATGAGCTGATTGCTTTTTGTCGATGGGGATAATCGGCCATGAGTGATCTGTTTTGGCGAATGGAGTCGTGTACGTGTTAGAGTTGTGTGTGTACTTCAGCGCATGTTCGGACCATTCGGTAACTGCATTGTACGTTCTCATCCATGGAACTCCCAAACATAGTGATTCTCTGACTCCTTCGTCTTTCATTACGAAAAATTGATGAGGACAACTATTTCCATCAATATTGATTGATAAATTTACTATTCCCAATGTTGGCATTTCTGCCCCATTCGCGGCTTGTAAATATTGTGTGGATTGCACTAGGGGTTCATCGATAAGCATCTTGTAAGTGGAGAAGTTGACCACATTGACTCTTGTCCCTGTGTCAATCAATGCTCGTTGAAATCTGCCATTCGGAAGTCTGACATTGATGCGAACATCGATTCCTATCTCCCATTGCTCGTCAATGTGAATTATAGAAAGAGGAATTTGTTGTAATTTCTGCCCGCTTTAAAATCCTGATTCTGGCCTCCTCCTGTGCTTGAGCTTTTGTCTCATTTGCTTTGTTCTTGTGCTCCTTTGCAGCGTGGATTTTGGCAAGCATCTTTGAGGTTAGTGGTAGGTTGTACTTCTTTAATCTGCAACCACTAATCCAATTAGGCATCTCCTCTCCCTCTAATGTCGCAAGCTTAATGGCACCGGTAGATGATATGTCATGAATCACATAGGGTCCATTGCCTCGCTTTTTGAGTTTTCGGGAATGTTGTTTCAGGGTATACATTAAGACGTAATCCCCCGTAGCAAATTCCTTGCTGATAACATGTTGATCAAAGAATGATTTCATGTTTCATTTTTGCACGTAGATTGATGCAACCACTCTCAATCTAGTTTCATCCAGTTTTTCCAGGATATCTATTTGATTGGATAATTCATGGCCCGTCCATTCTAATTCTTTAGCTACCCGAAGTGTGGGGATAAGAAATTCAAGTGGCAAAATCGCTTGAATTCCATAAACCATGTTGAACGGAGTCGTTCCGATTGAGGTTTTGTACGCTACTCTATATGCCCATAAAGTTGAATGCAGCTTCTGATCCCAATCGGCTCTCCATTCACTAACAATTTTCGTGAGAATTGTCACCAAAATCTTGTTCGTACTTTCTACTTGGCCGTTAGCTTGTGGATGATAGGGAGCTGACTTCTTGTGAATTACCATGAATTCAACGAATAGGAATTTGATCACTTCATTGACGAAATGAGTCCCTCCATCGCTCACTATCTCTATTGGTAAGCCATACCTGGTGAAAATGTTCTCATACAAAAACTGTGCTGTCGTTTTTGCATCATTTTTTATTGTTGCTTTTGCTTCAACCCACTTTGTTAGATAATTTGTTGCCACAATAATGTATTGAGCATGCATTTTATATCCAGGAGGCGCAATTGGTCCTACAAAATCTATTCCCCATTTTGCAAACGCTCTTGCCCCCATCATTGGCCTCAAGGGCATGTCATCTCGTGCTCTAGGAATCTTTGTCCTCTGGCAATCGTCGCATCGTTTCACAAACTCTTCGGCGTCCATGAATAGTGTAGGCCACCATATGCCAGCAAATAAGAATTTCTTTGGCCGTTTTGTCAGCTAAGAAATTTCCTCCAGCTTATCCACCATGTGATTGCTCTAAGATAGGAACGTATTCCTCTTCCGTTACACACATTCTCAATTGATTGTCTTTTCCCCTCTTGTAAAGATTGTCCTCAATCAATACACAGTTTTTTGCCTCTTTCGTGATCGTTTTGATACGTGATCTACTCATCCCTTCAGGCAATATCCCGGTGGTGAGGTATTCTACAATGTAGTTACTCCATCGGGGTGCTACAGATAATTTGAACAGAGTCGCGTGTTCTATCGGCTTCTGAAAAGTGCAAATAACACATGATTTGATATGCATATGAACACTTTGTTGCATTTTTGACCAATATACACCCATTCTCATCAATCTTTGATACGTCTGTGCATGCCCATTGTGAATCCCTGTTGTTTGTACATGAGCCTGGTTTAAATACAAGTCGTGTTCACTTGGTTCAACACAAAGCCTAAGGATTTGATCCGATCCCTGTTCGTATAACCTTCCAGCGAGCATTACCAATGATCTAGATGCTGCAATGGTAGATGGTTGTCTTGTCAAATTCAATGACCCAATAGTCAACAAAGGAATTACATCCTCGCTCCATCTTGGAACCATTTCTATTTTGAAGAGATATCCATCTGGCAAATCATCATCAACTCCTACAGGGTTTTCTCCATGCACCATTCTAGATAAGTGATCCGCTCTTTGATGTGTAGTTCCCTTTTTTACTACAACCATGAAGTCAAACTCAAGCAATATGATGAACCATCCTACAATCCGTCCCGTACTGCAAGGTTTGTTTACCAAGTACAGCAGTGCTTGGTGATCAACAAAGAATACAAATTTATTGGAAAGTAAGTAACGTCTAAACTTTTTCACAGCATAGATCATACCCAAACTCTCCCTTTCAGTTGTTGTGTAATTCTTCTCTACACTGTTTAGTTTTCTACTGGAGTAACTGATTGGAAAATCCAAGTTTTTTTCTCCAGTTTGTGCAAGTATGCATCCTATAGAATATGCTGATGCATCTACATGGACGTGGAATATCTTTTCCCAATCCGAAGCCTTCAAAATTGGAGCGGATATCAATCTTTGCTTCAAAGTTTGAAAAGCTTTCTCGCACTCATTTGTCCACTCAAATTTAGTTATCAACGCGTAAAGTGGTTTCGTAATTATAGCATATGAGTAGATAAATCTGCGATAATATCCACAATGGCCCATAAATGTATGTACCTCCTTTACCTTTATTGATCGTGGTAGATCAACAATTACGCTGATCTTCTCCATGTCTGTCGAAATACCATTTTTGGACACTATATGTCCCAATATTTTGCCTTGTCTTACAATGAAGACACATTTCTCCGGATTCATGCAAATCCGATATAGTCTTCATTTGTTGAACACTTTGGTTAAGTGCTCTATGTGCTCCAATCTTATGAGAGAGTGAACGCACAAGTCATCCATATAAATTTCTAAGAACTGTCTTATATATTCTTTAAAAGCCTTGTCTTACAATGAAGACACATTTCTCCGGATTCATGCAAATCCAATATAGTCTTCATTTGTTGAACACTTTGGTTAAGTGCTCTATGTGCTCCAATCTTATGAGAGAGTGAACGCACAAGTCATCCATATAAATTTCTAAGAACTGTCTTATATATTCTTTAAAAGCATGACCCATCAGCCTCTGAAATGTGGCTGGTGCATTTGTTAAGCCAAAAGCAATTACCCTGAATGCAAAAATGCCCCATTCATTTGCAAAAGCCGTCTTGTGCTAATCCTCTGGCTTTATTGCGAGTTGGTTGTAGCCTGAAAAGCCATCTAAGAAACTGTAAGCTTCTTTTCCTGCCACTATTTCTATTACATGATCAGTAATGGGTAGAGGATAGTTGTCCCGAATTGTAGCAGCGTTTACTTTCTTGAGATTGACGCACACTCTCAACTTTTCATTTTTATTCGAGACCACCACAATCGGTGAAACCCAGTCAGTGTGCTCAATTTCGTAAATAAACTATGCCTCTCTCAGCTTATCTATCTCCTCCTTGATCTTCCTTGCAAACGTCTCATTGTAAGTATAAGGACGTTGTCTGCTTGGTTTAGCGTCATTCTTAAGGGGTATTGTGTGTTGACAGATACTTGGATCCACCCCCTTAAGATCTTTGTATGACCATGTAAACACATCTTTATACTGTTTAAGAGTAGCTATCAAAAGCTTTTCCTCTTCTTCAGTAAGATCCGTGGCAATATATGCATGTTTTGGATCTTCTCCTTGCTCCGCTAGATCTATTCGTTTTGCTTTTTCAGGACCGTCGTATGATGTACCACATTCCTTCAATTCCCTCATCGGTTGTTGCACTATGATTTTTCTATCTTGTATGGTATACTTCTTATAATGGGACGGCACATCCATCTTGTCAGAATTTTTGTCCTCATCTATTTCCATTTCAGTTGTCCATATGTCTTTGAGGGTCTGTTTGAGCTTATTGTACTCTGTTTTTCTCTTTGTTTTGGTCATTCTAAACCCTATTTTTCCCTCCTTATGTGTCTCAGTCGTTTGCTTTTCGCGCTGGTTCTTCTTGTTGTTTTTCCATGGTTTAGTTTTGATAAACCGGCCAGTGACCTTGTCTTTGACACAATCATCATCTTTTACAAGCCTTAGATATCCCATTTTGTCATTGACAAGAAGCATGGGTTTATGCTTATTCTCTCTTGATTTCCTTGTCCTTTTTTATCTATACCGCTGTTGTCGACTAGGTTTTTGGTTAGGAAACTCGTAAAACCTATCCGGTCTCGATATATACTTCATATTCGGTCTCTGATCCACTTGATCTTTCGTCATCAGCATCTATCATTTGGATTTCATCACCCAGTGATGGAAGGTCATCGCTTAGTGAGTCTGTGAATTCCTCCTTTGTTTGATTCCTATCGTCCAATACAGATATCTCATCAACTATTCTTTTACACTCAGTCTCATATAGTCGTTCTTCTTGTTCCTCGCTTTTTGATCCTGACTCAAGGATGACGCTAGCCATTTGCAACGTTACTAGGTCGTATCCTTCATCGTCACAAAATTTTGTAGGCATGCATTCGTTAACACATACATCCAAAGTTGATAATATTTGAGTCCACCCAAATGGCTCAAATAAATATTCAGGGAAAGGTTCTAGGAGATAAGCCCCGTCTTCTACGGACCTTTCCAACACACATTCCTCTTTGATTAAGTCTCCACAATCAGATGCTCCACACATCCAGAGATGTGCTTTCGTTTGTAACCACGCAGGTATTTCTTTTTCATTCACTGTGGTTGAATCAAATTCTTGCACTGGTGTTTTTGCAACGTCTCTATAGTTGTGATCCTTCATGTTGATTTTCGTTATTCGCTCCTCATGCCTTAGGTAAATTTGGTCGTACCCCCAATCTTGTATCATTTTGAGTTGACGCATAAAAGGTCGCCCCAAAATAATGTCAAAGTTGTTCGTTTTTCCGAAGTCTACCACGGCAAAGGTGTGCTCATATTTAATTCCACACAAAGTTACAACTATTTGGTCCAAGACTCCCAATGGTCTCTCTACATACCCATCTGCAAGTTGCAGTTTCATTCTCATCTTTCTGAGAGCTGGACGGCCCCATTTCTCCCAGATTTGCTTTGTCGCAATCGCAACTCCCTCTCCACTATCTAGGATAGCTATCGTCTTTATATCCTGATATTCGACAGGTAAAGTTGTATTACCTTCCTCACCTTCACATTAATCTCCGACCTTGTTTATGGGCGCAGGTTGGGCTTTTGGTTGACCTTCCCATCCCTTCACCTCCTCGCCTTGGTTCTTCTCCTTTTTCTCGTTGTTGAAAACCACCCTAAAAATAGCCCTCTAAAATTTTGCCCCCACCACGCAGTCATGGCGCCATGACTGACATGGCGCGGGAAATTCGGCTTGGTGATGTGGCAAGCCGACCCTCAAACCAGCGCAAAATTCACCGACAGCAGTGTCGAATACATTGCGCCGCCGTGCTAAGAGTTTTCTGCTTCATGTTCGCCACCATCCAAGCTGTCTCCTAGCCAGCACGAGTCCCTCTTTTTTCCCTGCGTCACTCGCTCTCTGCCGGCCCGCCATCTCCTTGGTTTTTCCCCCTATTTTTTTGGGGTGGCCCTTGGCCATACTATGGGCGGCCATTTAAGTTGCTTGGGCGGCCGCTTAATTAGGTTTTGGGCGGACACAACGCGGACACCACTTGGTTGCCTTTGGGCGGCCATTGATTTAGGCTTATGGGCGGCCTAGCAAATCTACAAGGGCACCACATTTGACTTACATGCCGGCCACAGCCTCTATTAGATGATATTTCGGAATCTGAGTTCATCAAGGACTTTTTGTGCTTTCATAACAGCACCATATTAGGCATACATGTTCACCCGAGCAAAGCAATACCAAGCATGACTCCTTTCTCCAGCAGTCCTTGACTATCTTTGTGAATTTTATTGCCGTCTCCAGCATCTCGTATAATCCTTGGCACTCGATGAAAATAGACCAGCTCCTTACCGCAGCTGTGTTGGGCATTTCCTATTATCAGCAATCTCCAATAGGCACAACATACCAGCCAAAGCATTGATGCATGACTTTTTGAAACTTGGTCAAAGTTAAAAATTCCCAGATGGCACTCCGACCAAGCGGACGGGACTAGTACGGAGCTGGCCCCAGGTGAATCTTTAACGGCTAATATCTTGGCGACCGGGACTCCGATCACTGATCTGAAAAGACCGACGTGCTCCAAAAAGTGAACACTTCAAGACCATGCATTCATTTCATCTTGTCCCCTCAGCTCCAGTTGCCCAATCCGGTACAGATCTGCAATCGACTCAAACTTCGAACTACCATAACTTCCTCACCGTAGCTCCAATCGACGAGCCGTAAAGATAGGCCAGTGGAGCACTTCAAGCACTGCAGTTCTAGAACATAATATTGCATATGTGCTCACTTCAAGCATACTCATTTTTGGCATCATTAAGTTATATGTTGGTCCTTTTAAGCCTCATCTGGCATACATTAATCATTAAGCTTGGCCTGTTAACAAGCCCTGATCACTGCTCACTAAAGGTGTAGGCTTTAAAGAAGCTTATCTTGCATTTCTCTGCTCTTTTTATCTTCATGGCAGCGGAGCTGCATGACACCGTTTGTTTTCTTCTACCGTAGGGTTTGTATGAAGAGGAATCTTTATTCCTTTGTTCTCCAAATGTTTCCCCATGTCTTCCCATAAGTGTGGTCTGACTCTCAAGAGTTCTGACAGTGTGATTGTGCATGTTACAGGTGTCGACAGCATCTCTTGAAGAATTTTTGAGTCAATCATTTGTGGAACATCTCTCATCTGGGATGGAACTAATCTTATCTCCGATTGTGCCTCGTGTTCACCTATAAATGAAGGCAGGGTTTTCAGGGATTGAGCTTTGCTTTCCATCGAAACCTCCGTTTCTGCATCTCCATACAGCGATTGTATATCTCCTCGATAAAATTTGTTGTCCATGTTAACCTCAGGAATTGGTGCAGACTGTAACGTCACGCTTCCGTTCTTTCTGTTTCTAATGGTTTCCCTTAAGTGTTGTGGCCATGGTTCTTCCACTTCTGGAATTGGCATTATAGTCATTGACTTAGCATCATCAGTGGTATTCGGCACCACTCTATGATCTAATACAATATAGTTTCAAGCCTTATTACTTGTTCTGATTCATCGATCTTTATTTTTTCTCGCTCTTTGTGAATCAGTACTTCTTGTTCTGGGATTCTAATCGCATTAGGTTCCATCAATGTCTGGGCCGTTTCAATAAGGTGTTTACACACGGGACTTCTGGTTGAGGATAAGTCAACCATCTCTGCTCTAAGGTTTGGTTTTTTTTAGCCTTGCTTCATACGCTTGTAATAGAGCATCTAAAGGCTCTAGCACTTTCTCGACCAAGACTGATCCCCCCGAGAATGCTTTCCTCGGCTTGTTGTTGTCCTCATTAGTTTTACTATCTCTCTCTTGTCTCAGTTTCTCTTTTGTTTCATGTAATTCATTTTGCATGGCAATTTGGGTTTTCATCCTTCTTGTTTTCATTCTGTCTCATTTCGCATTCCAGGATTTTCGCTGTGGTCTCATAGATAAACTCTCGTTTTCAGTGGGTATTGGCAACTCGACCTTTTCTTCCAATGATTTGTTTTTCTCTAAGTCCTTGGCTTGGGCTCTGGTTACCGCATTGATTTGGATCATGGGTTCGGTTTCTGATCCACTGCTTGCACTTGGTAACTCCCCCACAATATTCATAGTTGCTTTTCCCTTGTTGTCCGGATCCATGGGGCAATCTAGCAGTATGTGATTCACACCACAACCGTCACAAAACCCAAAAATTTTCACTCTTTCGCCCTTGAAAGGACAACTACGCTCCCAATGATCTGTACTTCCACAGTTATAGCACGGTCCAATTGGTGGTTGACTTTGAGGAGGTGGTCCCATAGGTTGTCCCGCCCTATTAGGATATCCTCTTGGTTTGTAGTTCTGGTTTGCAATGAGCATTAGCATTCTTTCGTCCACCAAATATTGAGCCCTCGAAGGTTGTGCTACATACATCGGTGGTGCCATACCCTCGTTATTTCCCCATGTTTGATAGGCTTCGTCTGCGTACATCTATGGTTCAGGTTCAGTTACGTAAGGCTCATTCGGTTCCTCGTAGTAAGAAATTTGAGGTGCATTATTTTTTCCTGGTGATACTTCGTAAGGTTGAGCATACCTAATCATGGCCCTATTTTCCTGTGGTAATGGAGGTTGTTGACCCAACACAGGTTGAGGTCTATCTGCTCCTGCTACCATATTCACATTTGGCCCAACTTGATATCTTGGAGGAGGTGGCTGGGGTGGTCCTGCTGGAGGTCCATTCCCTCACATAGTTTTTGTTGTAAAAACACTCATCCATGCCATGGTTTGTCCATTTTTTCTCAATGGCGCACCATTTCAGTACTCGCCCATTCACAACTGGTGCTTTCGGCTGTTGTGTGCACCACAGCATCGGGTGATCCCCCCCACATGTCACATTTCCTCATCTGAGACTGTCTCATCACCGGATCTGATCTCATATGTTGCTGCATTCTCTTCGTTACTTCGTCTATCATTTGGTCAGCTATCGGCATCAAAGAAGCCTGAGTATCTTTCTTGGTAGAGGGTTCACTCTTAATAGATGAAGAGCCACTGGTTACTGAATCGGTATCCTCTGACACTTCCCCATATGCTTTGCAGTTATCAACAAGATATAACTCTTCTCTTGTAACCTATTCAAATGTGCTACAGGCCTTCAAGTGAAGGTCCTTTTTCAAGGTTTCGTTTCTAAGTCCTTCAATGAAGAGCACAGACAGTCTCCCGTCCTGCGGTAATTCTCTCCTTCAATGTATTGCTTGAATCTCAAGGATACTTCCTTCACTTTTTTGTTTTCCTTTTGTTTAAAAGCATATATCTATGATACAGTATTATGCTTTATACCCCGTTTTGAGAATTCTTCCGCGAACTCCCGCAATACATGTTCAATATTCGGACAAGTTTCAGGGTTCAAAGATTGAAACCATGTTAAGGCCGTCCCTTCCAAGGTCAACCGAATCCCTCATATTGAGTATGAAAATCAGTAATCTGCTCTGCTCTTAAGACTTGCTTGAAGAGCGACACATGGGCATATGGATCCCCTGATCCGCTATACTTCTTTGGCATGCACTTCGCTACCTGGGATGGCCTCATCCATCTATGGTCTGCAACCAATCTCAATGCCCGTGTCTCAACTTAATCATTCTTGTACATCATGGATGTCGTGGGTTGCTCTCATTGGTTCCCCTACCACAAATCTACTAGTAGGAGGCACATGTGATGGTGTGGCTACAAATGTCAGACCTATTGCGGTATGTGTAGAGATAGGAACCGCACTACCCTGATTTGTAGCCATTGATTCTTTGGAACGTAATGTTCCCATGGGGCTTGGCATAGAATACTGAGGTCGACTGAAAGAATCAGCTATATGAGTCCTCTCTCCACCTGTTGCCATCGGGTCTGGCATGATATGTGTAGGTGCTAGTCTCAGTGGGCTTCGAGTGACATAATACTGGTGGAGTGGTCCCCCAAAGTATGTATATCCTTCCAAATCTTTTTTATCGATTGCTTCCATATTTGTCGTATGCGACGATTTTCGTTTCTGATCCCTCTGTGTAGGTGAAGACATAAAGTCTTTTCCGCTCTGTCAACTCTTCGACATAGGGTTCCTCACATCTATAATAGAGATATTCCTCTCCATTATTATACTTGTATAACCCCACGTAGATGTTGTCTGTGTTGACTCTCAAAGTTTCGTTTTCTCGCCTTAACCTCGCATTAGGGAAGCTCATTGTTGGTACTTTCTCCTCAGGTTCCTCATCTACTTTGGCTTTCGTGCCCATCAATCCCCACTTGTCCACAATGTTAGGATTCGGGACTACCAAGTACATGATACCCTTGTCATCTAGGTACCTATCTCCACTATAGCTCACAGGCACTAAGTCCTTGAACTCACTTGGTCTATCTTCTATTTTCACACAATAGCGGTCCATACCATCTTTGTAGATCTTGGCACCTTGCTTGTTGTCATACTGATACTTGATGAACAATAGCTTCATTGTGGCCGAAGGGTTTGATGGTCCTACTGCCATGTTTTCTCGTTCATTTAGGTTTAAATGTCCCAAGTTTTCCGTGAAATACTCGTAAGATCTCTCTGAAGAAGTATCAAAAATACTTTCTTCAAGGATCGGCTCTAACGGTCGTATTACACCCTGGTTTACACTCTCCTCCGTCGATAAAACACTTGCTTGATCCGCTAAATTTCGGTGTTGGTTGTTGATTTGTTTTCCCGATCTCAAAAACATGAAGAAAGTAGAATTTACCGATTGAATCCAAACCTCTTACCTGGAGATGGAGTGATCTTCCAACTCTCACGACTGCATGGATTGTTACTTGATCGGTCTCTGCACATGAATACACTTGATGGCTATGAGATCACTGTATCATCCCAACTGTCAACAGATTCAACAATTTCACAATGACTTCAACACAATTTTGCTTGCAGATTATTGACAGTATGTCCAATTTGGGTTCTGACAACTCCTGATATCTTAAATAGTCTAGGTTTATGAACATGTCAAAAATGAGTCAAATCTGACACTTGGGTACACCGATCGAGATCGTAGTACAGTGCCCCAATTTGATGAAACTTCACCAGCTTTTTCACTAGGCTATTTTAAAGCTACCCACCAAATACTTTTGTATTCAAACCCCAAAAAGTCAAGCTTTTACCAGTTCTTGGTTGGAAGTGTCTGTTTTCCTGAATCTGTCGGTTTGACTTGATTTTGGTGTTTGTTTTGGGATTTGAGAGCTATCTGGGGTTGTCCTATGTACAGTCTCTCCCTCTGTATAGTCTATACCCAATTTGATGTATATGATCCTGATGAAAGTCAATTTCTATGTCAGTATATCAATTTCCGACTTGGATCAATACTCAGATGGTTTGACAGGTATTTTGAGGTTTCTCTCTCTTGGTCCTGTATACTTTTATGTTTATATACACCTGAGGATCTCACAGATGAAATCTGGTCAAAATCTAGCACTTACGTACATTGATCGCGATCGTAGTACAATGCCCAAATTAGACCAAATTTGGTGTGCTTGTTCGCCAAGGTGTTTTGAGGCTATTTCCCCATTCACTTAGCATTTGGATCACAAAAAGCCAAGATTTTGCAGCTTCTGGGTCTGTCAGGCTAGTTTTACCCAAGTTGCCTGATTTCCTTGATTTTTGATGTTTTTGGGTGTGGTTGCTTTAGACAAACTTGTTTAGAATCTTTTCAGGAAGGCACATGTCAAATCTTGTCAAAATCTAACACTGAGGTACACCAATCGCGATCGTAGTACCAGAGCCAAATCTGATGAAAATTAGTCTGCTCCCTCTGACAAGTGTTTTATAGTGTTTTGTGCTACCACTTGGTGATTTAAATCAATATCAACCCTGTTTGGTCAGATTTTCTAAATTTCAGAGTATTATGGCCTTTTTGCCAAAGTTATGGTTTCCTGGTTTCTCGACTCTAACTTTTGCCCCAATCTGACTGGAATGCGAATTACGTATCCTACTCCTAAGTACAGAAATGAAAGAACATAAAAAAATGAATCAAACAAAACAAACAAGACGGATTTCGGGTGAGATTTCAGTACTCAATGGAATTAGAGAAATTGAAGAGCAAAAATGCCTTGAACACTCTAACTCACAGCTCCCTGAATATCCTCAGAGAGGATCTAGCCGGCCCTCTGACTCTAGACTCCCCTAAGCTCTAAACCCCTGTCTAGAAGCCTAACTGAGGTGTAAAATGGATTTGTGTATTGATCTTCTTTTAAAGAAGCTAACAGCGCACTCGGTCACTCATCACCTAAGGTGCATTCCCCGGCAACGGTGCCAATGTTTGCGGGTCGTAGCGACGGACGTCCATAGCATAGCTCTCACCCATCAACATAAAATATCAATACAAGGAAAGCGACCAGGATGAGACATGGAAACTCACTAGGGGTGTCAATCCTAATGAAGTGAACTCGAAGAGATGCAACTACTAACTCTACAAGCAAATCAAACACCCTAAAGCCAAGTAATCTGCCTATGTCCTTCTACACAGCTCTACAGTCATCACACCCGTTTACTATGAAAATCATATCGGATTCGCACGAAACTTGAAGGGAAGCTACAGAGGACTATCAGGAACATATCCTATCACTGTCACAGTATTCTGGAGAGGTACAAAGATCGCGATCATTCATCACAAAGTCAGCAAAAACAGTGAACAGGTGATCCTAAAGGGTCGTTTTAGGGTCCCTAAAGCCTCTCCCAGGATCAAAACAACATAAAATACGCATATAAGCACTCAAAACAGCGATTTAAAGCTCCAAACACGTAGTTGAAAACCTACACCGAATCTTGAATGATTACACTTGAATGGAAGAGCAAAGTAAGAGGAACACATTGCAATAAACGAATCTAAATTCGGATTATCGTAGCCACAGTAGCGAAGATTACAAATTGGAGCAAGATAGATCTAGTTTAGGTCTTTTTAAATGGCTTGTCCGGCCAAAAAGTCCTAAACTTCTAACTGGATCTCCACTATACAATCACTCCTAGAAAAATAATCATAAATTCTTTTACAAGTTCTCGGCTTAGAGATGCTCTCTTACAAAAGAATTTTACAAGGGTTTCCCACTAGAATGTGACTCCTTCTCTGGAAACCGTAGCTTCGTCCGCCAAACAACCTTCAAACAATAGAGATAGCTTTTTTCAATAGAGCTAGCTTGGACAGGTAGTGGACCTTCAAACCACCTTGGAATTAAACCTCCATAACACAATGGATAGTAGGTTTGACAAGTGGTGGAGCTCCAACCCAAACCATCCATGGTAGTAAACATAGTAGCTACACTCCATTCATACATTGACCTTCAAACAATAGAGATAGCTTCTTTCAATCTATCTAGCTTGGATAGGTGATGGACCTTCAAACCACCTTGGGCTATAACCTCCATAACACAATGGATAGTAGGTTGGACAAGTGTTGGACCTCTAGCTGAAACCATCCATGATATCAGAGTAGAGATAGGACTATTCAATAGAGGGAGCTTGGACAGGTGGTTGACCTTCAAACCACATAGGGCTAAAACCTGCATAACACAATGGCTAGTAGGTTGGACAAGTGATGGTCTTCTGCCCAAACAATCCATGGTAGTAAACATAGTAGCTACATTCCATTCACACATTGACCTTCAAACAATAGAGATAGCTTCTTTCAATAGAGCTAGCTTGGACAGGTGGTGGACCTTCAAACCACCTTGGGCTAAACCTCAATAACACAATGGATAATAGGTTGGACAAGTGTTAGAACTCTATCCCAAACCATCCATGCTATCATAGTAGAGATAGGACTATTTTATAGAGCTAGCTTGGACAAATTGTGGACCTTCAATCCACCTTGGGCTGAAACCTCCATAACACAATGGTTAAGTAGGCTGAACAAGTGATGGGCCTCTATCCCAAACCCTCCATGGTAGTAAAAATAGTAGCTAGATTCCATTCACACTTTAACATGGTAGTAAACATAGTAGCTAGATTCCATTCACACTTTAACCTTCAAACAATAGTGATAGATTCTTTCAATAGAGCTAGCTTGGATAGGTGGTGGATCTTCAAACAACCTTGGGCCAAAACTTCCATAACGCAATGGTTAGTAGGTTGGACAAGTGGTGGACCTCTGTCCCAAGCCATAAATGGTAGTGAACATAGTAGCTCTACTCCATTCACACATTGACCTTCAAACAATAGAGATAGCTTTTTTCAATAGATCTAGCTTGGACAGGTGGTGGACCTTCAAACCATCTTGGGATAAAACCTCAATAACACAATGGATAGTAGGTTGGAAAAGTGTTGGACCTCTACCCCAAACCATCCACGTGATTAGACTAGAGATAGGGTTATTCAATAGAGCTAGCTTGGACAGATGGTTGACCTTCAAACCACCTTGGACTAAAACCTTCATTACACAATGGCTAGTAGGTTGGACAAGTGTTGGGCCTCTGCCCCAAACCATCCATGGTAAGTAAACATAGTAGCTCCACTCCATTCACATACTAACCTTCAAACCACATAGGGCTAAAACATCTATAACACAATGGATAGTAGGTTGGACAAGAGGTGGACCTCTGCCCCAAACCATCCATGGTAGTAAACATAGTAGCTACACTCCATTCACACATTGACCTTCAAAGAATAGAGATAGCTTCTTTCAATAGAGCTAGCTTAGACATGTGGTGGACCTTCAAACCACCTTGGGCTAAAACATTTATGACACAACGGATAGTAGGTTGGACAAGTGGTGGACGTCTGCCCCAGACCATCCATGGTG
Organism: Adiantum capillus-veneris; assembly: GCF_014529385.1. Taxonomy (NCBI): domain Eukaryota; kingdom Viridiplantae; phylum Streptophyta; class Polypodiopsida; order Polypodiales; family Pteridaceae; genus Adiantum; species Adiantum capillus-veneris. The sequence goes on along the minus strand of NC_140933.1, from coordinate 56,503,308 downwards.
TAAGAAACTAGGCAACTAGGCTCTCTTGGATCCTCCTCCCAGCCTCCCTTTATAGGTGGGCTTCTAACCCCTTGCCCTAGACGGATCCCCTGTCCACACTGCCTAGCCCGGCCCTTGGCCATAGTCCTTGCCTAGCCTAGTTCTTAGGGTATAGGACCCGTGTCCGGACATTACTTCCCCCTTGAAGAAGAGTTTTCGTCCTCGAAAACAAAAGTGGGAAACTTCTTCTTAAGAACACCAATGTTTTCCCAAGTGGCACCTTCTTCAGATAGGTCTTTCCACTTGATTAAGGCTTGTTTTCGTACATGATGGCGTGCACGCAACTCATGATAATCCATAACACGTTCAGGTTCATGCGGTAATGTAGAAGGTTCAATATAGTCGACCAAAACTTGTTGATCGACGACGTTGTCGTCCCCATGTAATCGCTTGCGTAAACGGCTTACATGAAACACAGGATGAATGCGAGAGTGTGATGGTAGTATTAGTTTGTAGGCACGATCACCAAATCGCTTGAGTATTTTGAAAGGCCCACAATATCGGGGAGATAATTTAGGTGTCGGTCCAATTTTCAGACTTTCTGAATGTTCTGGCACACCATAAATACTTCCTCCCCTTATTCAAAGGGAACTTGCCGACGTTTCTCATCAGCGTATTTCTTATACCGATCATGTGCTTGTCGGACATTCTGACGAGCAAGTTTCAGCATATCCATGTGGCCTTGGAGGAAATCCTTAACCTGTTGGAGTTTTTCGGTTGCCAACCCCACCGTAATTGGTGACCTAGGTTGAAACCCGTACATGAGCATGAAAGGACTAAAGCCTGTTGTGACATGCTTAGAACTGTTGTAGGCAAACTCGAGAATAGGTAAGTATTCTTCCCAGTCTGTCTGTTTTTTGCTGACGTATGCTCTTAGCATATCCTCTAGCACCTGGTTAACCCGTTCCATTTGACCATCTGTTTCTAGATGGTCAGCTGTACTGAGGTTGAGTTGTGTACCCAATCGTTTAAATACAGCTTGCCAAAAGTGGCTGTCAAACTTTGGGTCACGGTCACTAACAATATTACTTGGCAACCCATACAATTTGTACAGATTGTCCACAAATAATTTTGCTAGTTCTGGTGTCTTAACCGTTGATTTGGTCGGAATAAACTTACATAGTTTAGTCAACCTGTCTACGACCACCCATACTGAGTCATGACGTCGTATAGTGGTTGGTAAACCTACGATGAAATCCATGGAGATAGTTTCCCATTTTCCATTGGGAATTTCCAAGGGATGTAAGAGTCCTCCTGCTTTCAGGCGCTCTGCTTTGTTAACTTGACATTTTTGGCAATGCAAGACATAAGCTTGAACAAAGCCACGGAGACCTGGCCAGTAAAACTGTCGTCGTATGAGAGAGTAAGTTTTTCTAATCCCAGGGTGCCCTGCACTTGGACTATCATGACATTCATAAAGAATTTGGCGCCGAATGTTTGTGTCCGTCGGTACACAAACTCTCCCCTTGTGGAGTAGGTACCCATTGTCGATGGTAAAATGCTTCCATAGCTGTAGTTCATCACTTGATAAAGGAGAACTAGGTGTGGAGGTTAATTGTGCACTACCTGCATTGGAGTGAGAAGGATCGCTCTTTTGAACATGGCTCCACACTTTGGAATATGTTTCATCTTGCTCATATTTGCCCTTGAGAGAATCTAAAAATTCATTTTTGGACGGGTACGCCGCCACGGACGTCAGCATAGCGAGAACTCACCTAACATATAATGTCAACTGAGGACGAAGCTCGACCCGCAGGCGCATGGAAGCAAGCAAAGGGTGTCAACCTCTACTCGACCGACTAATGACTACTTCCTACAGAGATATCAACTCTACATGCCATCCGTTCTGTGAATGTGAGAGTCTCCTATGATGCTACCGCAAGCCAAAAGCCCATTAGACATTCTCAAAACGTTACGAAACTTGAGGGATATCCTATCAACACCAATAGGCCACTCTCCCTAAGGTCCGTGACCAAAAAAACCTACTCAATACCCTCCGTGCAGAAAACGCGTAGGATGTCTGGCCGGTTTTTGCAGGTTGACATTTTCGAAAACTAAAGTGCCTAATGTGTAGCTCTACTCGCTCTGATCCCGTGGATATGTTGAAATGCAAAAACGGACAACAGTTACTCACCGAAACTTCCAAAAGTAGCTCGCGGGTGAATCTTCCAAAACACAGACGAACGCGCGTGATGTAAGCATCAACGCACAGCTCTCCTCGTGGGCAACACACTGCTGCTCTCCGTTTGCGATTCCGACCACCGTAGCTCCTGTAGCACACACACACACACACACACTCTCACTCTCTCACAGTCTCCCAACGACACCGAAGATCAGATTTATTAGAAGTCTCTTTACAAAGCTTTAGGTTTTGGCTTATATACTAAGCCTTAGAAAACCTAATGTCCGACCAAAATGACCTTATTTGTCCCTAGGCTTCTATAGAGCTTAATTACAACACCGTGAGCTGACTTTGCTCATCCAACAAGCATATGTGGCCTCAATACAATTGCTGACTTAAAATATGAAGTTCCCGTAAACATTACAAAAGTGGCCGTAATGGCTCAAAATGATAATAACGGGATATTTGATGATGTCCATGAGCTTGTATCTTCACATTACAGCATCCATCTTTGTCTTCATCACTTCATCAGCATCTTTATTTGGAATCTTTAGAGAATCTTTGAGGGATCTTTATGGAATCTTTGTGGAAGCGTTGTTGAAAGGTTGACCTTTCAACACTCTCCCCCTCCGAAGTCTTGTCGTCCCCGACAAGACCCTATGTCTGCAATGTCCTTGGCGAGTGGTTCATGTTTTGGTGTTGGTTGAATCTTTTGTTGTTGCAGTTGCTTCTACCAGATGCTTTGTATGTTGTAGAGTTACCTTTTTCTTGTACATGTAGTGTAGTTGAAGCCATAGCTCTCCCCCTCCGATTGGTTGTTGTAGCATGAATAAGTCGAGTGAGGTTTGTTGTTGCAGCAATTCTTTATCTTGGCAGCTCTGTATTGTTTGTTCTTTGGGTGTCATCTTGCATGTGTACCTGTAAACTTGAAGCCTTTTTTGAATTTTTTATAGGCCGCTCCCCTTTGATTTTCTAGCTTATGAGCATGTAGTTGTTTGGGGATGTCGTTGGTCTGCTTTTCTGTTTTTTTATAAGAAAAATAAAATAGTAAAAATAAAATGTGGCGTATATTACAAAATGAAGGTCTTGGATACCTGGATAGGACTAGAGGGAAAAACCCAGTGAGAAAAAAAATGCCTTTAGGCACCATTAAATGTGAGGCTATATGTACTTATGTTTGATGTAACCGAGTTTTGTTGAGTTAAAGTACTTATGGCCGTATGGCTACTATTACTGGATATACAGTGGATAAGTGTTAGTAGCTTGAAGTCAGAGTCATTGTTGTTGAGCAAATGCTTATGAAACCTGTTACCACTTCGTCATCGTCATTTTGTTATGTAAGTGCATGGGTGGAACACAAATCGTGTCAAATGCAAATGTCCAATGATGGGACATTATATATGCTTACACAGATAGATGCATGGGAAACAATATGCGGTGCGAGAGGAGTTTGACTGGGTGCTTCCAGGAGTGAACGTAGCTACAGAAGCAAAAATATATTTGACTTCAAGAGCTGCCGTTACTCACAAGAAGGGTTTTTGTCGACGAGGTTTTTTCCACTCTCCTCACTGTGTTCATGTGCGTGAGTGTTTTCTGGACTACTCCGCCACTCCACCATTTAAAATAGTAGACTTTGACTCTTATGCTCACCTCTTCCAGCATGAGTGACATGACTTTATGTATGCTCAACTCTCCAGCTTGAGCTTTAATCTAAATATCTAGACTCATAGACCACAAAGAATATTAAGACATGAAGCTTGGGTCTGACGCTTGCTCATTTCGTGGCTCAATTTCGTGGCTCAGCTGCCCGACTCTTGACTCTTATGCCATGATTTTTATGGCGACTTGACTTACTCTCGGGAGCTTTCGACCAAGAATAGGCTTTGAAATTCAAAACTCCCATCCTCGAAGAGAGGATTTGTAAAGGACCATACTGGCAATATTGGTTTCTTTTGCCATACCTGGGTGACCTTGGTTGTCAAAATTTCTTTTTGTTGTTGTTGGTCCCTTGGTTGAGAAGATTGGCTCGCTCCATTCCCCGTAACACTTTGTCTATCATGTCTTGACATTTCTTGAGAGCTAGAGATGACTTCAATCTTCTTCGGTATGTGTTTTTCTTTTGGCACCCATTTGTATCTACATCGTGTGATTAGCGTGTCTTTGCAGATATCCTTTGCCTTGAGTGTGACATTGTCCTTGATTTTGCCTTCTGTGAAATTGCGATTATCTTCAAGCTGAAGTCGTCTGATTGAAGAATGTTTACCTGGCATCTTTGGTAGCCAGATTCTTTGATTTCCTTGATAGTAACCTTGTGCTTGAAGAATTGTAGATGGCACTTCCCATGATGTTTTTGATGTCATATTGAGATGTACAAGAGTGCCATTTTTGGGATTATTTATCGATGAAGTCCTATGTTGGTATGAAGACCAGTTGGATTTGAAATTTCCTGCATCCCTTTGGCGAGCCTTGTTGGTTGGTCTCCTTTGGCGATATAAATATGATCTTTGTTGCTTTTGGGGATGCTTTTTGAAACCTTTATCCACCACATAAGCTGAGGTCTGTGGTTTTGGTAACCAAAGTTTCTTTTGACCCTCATAATAGCCTTGCTCTGCTAAGGTGAGGTGGGAGGCTATCCATCCCATGTGTTTACCTTTCCTCAATCGACTAGGCTCATTTACCCATATTGGGTCCTTGACCTTGATTTCTTCAACTTTGATGTAGACCTTTGAAGATTTTTGTCGACGATGATCTCGCAGTGTAGGGTATTTTGGTTGAAAGATTTTCTTTGGAGTCTGTCTTTGATGTGGAAGCATGTGGTCAGTTGATTTCAAAGCTCTATCTTGAACTTTTCGGGGCTGGATTGAAGACTCTGATTTAAGGGGCTGCTTCTGTTGGTAGGACATTTGTGGGCTCATTTTGGCTTTACCTTTGTCGGAAGCCGATAATCTTGGAGCAGTAGTAGGCTGGATTTCTTGAGAGCTAGTCGTGATGACCATTGTTGAAAATCCAGGTTCTTCTGCCAATGTTTTTGCCCAGTGCTTGGACAAAATCAAATGTGTATTCATTTTGGAGGAATCTACCACTAGGAATTTGTCTTTGATTACCTTTGACCGTAGTTTAAGGGTAGCTTTCGCAATCCCTAAACTTGTGATGGCTATTCCATGTGATATAGGAACATGTACCTGAATTTCATACAGTTCTGGCTTACCTAGAAGTAACCATAGCCCATAAGACATGACATTAGTCGTGGCACTGCAATCTATCTCTGCTGGAAAGTTGAATTTCAGTTTCTCATGCAAATCCAACTAGAATTTAATCTTCTTGTTGGCTGCCAAGTAACTGATGTCCTCGTTGCTTTCGGTACTTTTCTTAGACTTTTGTGCCTTGAAGGCTTTTTCATCCTCTTGTATGTTGAAATTCTTTGTTATTTGACTGGTTGTAGCATGTCCCAAGTGCTTACTATCCTCTGTTGTAGCTGCTTGTTGGTGTTCATTGCTAGTTTCTGACTGTGACGCCTTGATTCTTGATTTCAGAAGCTCTCTATCAGTGATTACTTCTTCTAACACTTGAAGGTCATTCAATGGTGACTTTTCTTCTTGGAAGTGTTTTGAAGCTTGTGTAGCAGGATGTTGAGGTTGAGTCTCTTCTTCTGATGCAATGGTCGCCGTGGCCTTTGGTTTCCATTGTTCCATGGGTTTTTGTAGAGTCTCTTCTCAAAAATATTCATTCATATCCTGTATTGCTTGTCCTTGGTAGTCAATCTTGGACTCAGTCATTTCCTGTTCTTCTGTGCATTGTATGTCTTCAGTTACATCTTCTTTTAGCTTCTCATACTCTTTGATTTGTTCAATCACCAATGAAGAGTCCACAATAGAAAATTTATTTGGTAGACTTTCAGCTTCATCCATTGACTCTATTTGCATGTCTTCCACTTGTGATGTGGCACTAAGATTTTTTGTTACCTCTGCCACCTCTTCTTGCGTTGGCTCACTATCGTCAGAATCTTGGCTTTTTTTGCTCTCGAACCTTGAACTACGAGCTTCATCTTCATCACCTTGTGGATGCTCTGACTTGTCCTCATTGAGGTTCCTTAAACGATCTTGAATCAGATGATTCAATTGATCTTTTTTGAAAGCCTGATTCTCTGTGATAATGTCGTTGACACCCTTGACTTCAAGCAACTGTGTCTTGAGCCTATCTTTTGTGCTCTGCGACAAGATCTGCTTCTTTTTCGGGGATCTTGTTGGGGATTCTTTCTTCCGTTCCCTTGTTGTCACTGTCTGAACTTTGCTTTTGGCTTGTTGCTTCTTCTTTTCCATGTAGAGCTTTACTGGGCACTCCTTCACTAAATGACCAATGGCACATTGGTTGCAATATGTTGTTATCTCAACATGTGCACCCTTTGGACGAGGCAGCTTCCCATAATACTGCTGATAATGGTTTCTTGTGGTATCTAGATACAGATATGACCTCTTCTTTGCATGCATGAACCTGTAGATTACGACTGACTTAGGTGTATCCACTGGCTTTGTCTCTTTATCCTTCATCGTCTTGTCCTTGAGAAGCTGAAAATAGCTTCCATTATTGCTTGCATACAAGATCAAATCACTATCCATGCTTTCTAGCAGTTGTGATGCTAATTCTTCCATCAGTATATGGTCTTTGACGTGGGGCTTCTGCATAGCCTTAGGGCTATGTTTCCGAGTTGATTTTGGCGAGTTCTGCACCGAGGGTGAAGATTGAACCGAATCTTTGTTTTCCGTTTCCCTTGATGGTGCTTTTGGACGGGGTCCAAGTATGTGACTTACAGGTTGCCCACAATTGCTAAACTCATCCATATTTTTCACATCGCCTATTTCATAGTGCCTATCATATTTGTCAACCACAATGAAATCTTGACCCGACCTTCTACATTGGGCATTGTGAATTTCCAGTGATCTCTCCTCCGGCTCGACATCTTCCAATGCTTCTTGAAATTCCACTTGGACTCCTGAAAGGACATTGCTTCTTGTAAAGTTGGACTTCTTAATCCCACTCTTGAAGAGATAGGGTCTCTTTGTTGAGTTTTAACTCCCCCCATCCGAGAGTGTTCCATATCTGATGTTGGCATCTGTTTAATGCCTGATGATATGACTTCTTGTGCTTTGTTAAGTAGCTCTTGAGACCAAGCTAGTTCTTTTTGAAGTTGGGCTATCTTCATAGCTGGTACCTCTTGTATTGGTGCAGTGCACGAGACTTGTGTTGTGTCTTTCCATGTTGTGCCTTGTGTTGTGCCACCCATTTGTGCAGTGACAGCTGTAGTTGTTAACTCTTCCAAGTGTGTAGTTAGAGGTAAACCCATGACGAGATAGTATACATTACCACCTTTAGACATGTAGTCTTCTCCTCTTGAGCCAAACGCTTCTGCTATAAAGTAATGATTGTTTTCTAATGACTTGTGACAGCCCTGTAGTATCGACCGTCTTCATCTCCATAGAGGGTACCAAATTTTTGTTTTCCATCTTGTGCTTTGTACAGAAAAATACTTGGAGGATATGCGTAGAGTTCTGTAAGTTGATCCTTGTACAACATTTCTATCTCATTATCGATGTATTTTCCGTGCCTCATGTAAATTGATTCCAGACAGTCTTCCATGAAATTTGGATGTGGGTGTAGTACATTCTTCGCTGTTTCAACTTCCACATATTGAGATGTCCGAGTTTCCTCTGTATCTTTCTTTGTCTTGATGTACAAATTCCGATTGATATCCTCATAGCATGGTAGTCCTTTGTAGTATCCAATCAGATAGATCCGAATTTGCTCTCTTGTAATATCTGTGGATGTTCTTGAAGCTTCTTCCTGATTGGTCTGATTCCTTTGAGACGCCATTGCTTTCGTCTTGACTCCCTTGTTGTACCTGTTCAGTGATAGCTCTAATTGCTTGCCTCAATGCTAATAAAAATTATTAGCACCCTTGTGTCGGTCTTTTTCGCTTGAGGTCCTTCAGCTTTTGTGGATGCCTTAATCTCTGAGTTTTCTGAATTGGGCTTTGCTTGAACTTCTTAGCTCCCTTGCTTGCCAAGACTGATACTGTCTTGTCTGGCTGCTTGCTTTTCCTAGAGCTTTTTAGCAGGCCTCGATCTAGTGGAAGCACTGTGATAAGTTATGCAACTTACCATTATACTGCAACGACTGCTCCCTTTGTAGCGATTCTTGAGTAGAGCTAACATGTGTTCACTTTAGCACACAATCTACAACATTCAATTTAGCTGGCAAACTTTTTCACAATGAATGCAGAAATCCTTGATGTACCTTTAACGGCCACACTTGTTCCTTGAGCACCTTCCAGCGGGTGACCAATGGTTTTCCCAAAAGATAATTTCAATCTGCTAACTTAGCAGTCTTCAAAAACCGTGACCGTTTTCTCACAATTCTTTCGAGCTGTCGGTTTTAAACACCCCTCACTTCCGGATACATTTTGAGGCCTTAAACGATGTTTTTTTCAAAGTTGAACTAAACGGTTGCCGTAGGCATACATTTAGCTCATGTTCTGCTCTAAGATCTGTAGTGTCACTCTCAAGCTACGTTTTGATATGAAAGTTATGGCCAAAACAGTGAAATGCAGTTTAGATTGGTGAAAATGAATCCAAATTCAAATTTGAAAAAAGATTTGGGATCTCTGTGACACTGAGAACACTCCTGTATGATCAAAATTACAGTTGGACCCTAAAACTGGCCTACAGACATCCTGCACGTAGGATGTCTATATGCTCAGAATTTAACAAAATTTGGTCCAGAGACTCCCCTTAAGTCCAGCAACACAATGGTATGCTCAAAATTTCATTTGGACCTAAGAATGGCCTTGAGACATCCTACGCGTAGGATGTTTTTTTGCTCAGAATGACTTGAAATTTTCACCCCAGCTTCCCCTTGATGTGCTAATCACAATGGTGTGCTCATAAGTTGGTTTGGAGTCCTAAATCAAGCTGGAGACATCCTACGCGTAGGATGTCTTTTTGCTCTGTTTCAGCTCAAACTTGCACTGTAGCTTCCCCTTGATGTGCTTAACTCACAGCTATTTTTACTTTTTGATTTTGACACCTATGGCTGGTCAAATGATCCAGAATCTGCTCCAAAAGCCTGATGTCTGTTCTGATGAATTCCCAAGTCAAATCAACTCCAAATTGGACCAAATTTGACTAGGAGGCTTGCCTAAGGCTATACAACACCCTGCTATGTCCACAGTTTGAAGTTTGGTTTCAGAATTATGCGTTAGACATCCTACGAGTAGGATGTCTAACTGCTCAAAATTGCCCCAAATTTGAACTACAGACTCTCCTTAAGGTGTTGATCACAATGGTATGCTCAAAATAGAGTTTGGAGTGCAAAATCACACATATGACATCCTACGTGTAGGATGTCTTTTTGGCCTGTTTGACCCCAGACTTGACCCAAAGCTTCCCCTTGATGTCAGCAACCCAGTGGTATGCTCAGATTTTGGTTTGGATTTCAAAAGACTCCAATTTTAGCTGTTATAGTCTTTTTCAGTAAAAAGTGCTAAAGTCTGCTTAGGACCCCCTTTTCTTCCCCAAATGAGATGAAAACTCTCTCAGTCACTCAATATATCATGCAGATCATGCTCCTGTAGCCATCCTATGGTTTTGGTCTTGGAATAATGCCTTGGCACAATTTGGGTAGGATGTCTAGCAATTTCAGTCTATCTGGACTTATCCTATCAAGATATGGTCAAGTTCCCCCTTCCAGGTGAAAACAGGGTAAAACCTACCTTCTGAACACACTGGTCAACTCAGAATTTCAAAATTTCCACCAGATCACCCTGTAGACATCCTACGCGTAGGATGTCTTTTTTTCTCAGAATGGACTTTTGTTTCTACCCAAGGTGCTTCTTGATGCATATAACAAGAATATGTGATCACAGCAAATTTTGGATGTCAAAAATGCTCAGAATCACCACTTTTGGGAAAATATTTCTCTGAAAGAGTAACATCCCCTTAACTCTCAGTCTATATGTCCAAATGACATGAGCTTTGGTGTGTGTGTCCAACACAACATGCAGAATATGGGTATGATGCCAAAATTTGATTTTTGCTTCCAAAATCACTCTCTAAACATCCTACGCGTAGGATGTCTACTGATGAAATTTGTGGCAGAATTCCTCCACAGGCATCCCCAAGTCTTGAGCACTACTTTTCAAGCATCCCTACCAGTTTTTATGCAAAATTGTGCTCAGAATCTTAAGTTTCTTGTTTTCGCGTTTTTGACACTCCGTCTTTGGTCTTTTGGGTGTCAAGAATTGGTCAAAACTTTAGTTTCAATGTATACTTAGGGTAAACCCCCCCTTCTGAACACACTGGTAACCTCAATTTTCCCAAATTCCCTGCCAAAAGTGCCTAGAGACATCCTACACGTAGGATGTCTACTGTCTTAAAATGCAATTTTTTTCTGGCACTAGTATTCCCTATGCTCTCTAGAGTTCTCAGCAATAATCATAGAAACTTTTGGACTTCAAATCAGCTTCCAAACACAATTTACCGTCTTTCCTACTTAGCGTTTTCCACTTTTCTGATGAGCCTAATAGCAAATAAGACATGCATAAAGTACTCTAGATCATCAATCAAGATATCCTACTTACCCTACTCCTACTCATCAATGTGAGATGGTGATTTTGATGACTTGGTTGCTTCCTAGCCTCACACAGACTCTCAAGTCAACCTACCACCACATCTACCACTCCAACTCCTACTCTCTACACCACAACTAACTACTACCTAAGACGGAAGATCCAGGCCAGACACACACTCCCTAGACTCCCTCTAAGACCAAAAGAGTCCACCGCTCTCCGATCCTATCTAAAAGAATGAATATACTCTGGCAAGCCAGAGGGACCTCTATCCTCAAGGACTAGTCTCGGTCACCTACTTAGGGCTCTCCTCCCCGGCAGCGGCGCCAATGTTGGACGGGTACGCTGCGACAGACGTTAGCATAGCGAGAACTCACCTAACATATAATGTCAACTGAGGACGAAGCTCGACCCGCAAGCGCGTGGAAGCAAGAAAAAGGTGTCAACCTCTACTAGACCGACTAATGACTACTTCCTACAGAGATATCAACTCTACATGTCATCGGTTCTGTGAATGTGAGAGTCTCCTATGATGCTACCACAAGCCAAAAGCCCATTAGACATTCTCGAAACGTTACGAAACTTGAGGGATATCCTATCAACACCAATAGGCCACTCTCCCTAAGGTCCGTGACCAAAAAAACCTACTCAATACCCTCCGTGCAGAAAACGCGTAGGATGTCTAGCCGGTTTTTGCAGGTCTACATTTTCAAAAACTAAAGTGCCTAATGTGTAGCTCTACTCGCTCTGATCGCGTGGCTATGCTGAAATGCAAAAACAGACAAAAGTTACTCACCGAAACTCCAAAAGTAGCTCGCGGGTGAATCTTCCAAAACACAGACGAACGCGCGTGATGTAAGCATCAACGCATACCTCTCCTCATGGGCAACACACTGCTGCTCTCCGTTTACGATTCTGACCACCATAGCTCTTGTAGCACACACACACACACTCTCTCACTCTCTCACAGTCTCCCAACGACACCGAAGATCAGATTTATTAGAAGTCTCTTTACAAAGCTTTAGGTTTTGGCTTATATACTAAGCCTTAGAAAACCTAATGTCTGACCAAAATGACCTTATTTGTCCCTAGGCTTCTATAGAGCTTAATTACAACACCGTGAGCTGGCTTTGCTCATCCAACAAGCATCTGTGGCCTCAATACAATTGTTGACTTAAAATATGAAGTTCCCGTAAACATTACAAAAGTGGCCGTAATGGCTCAAAATGATAATAACGGGATATTTGATGATGTCCATGAGCTTGTATCTTCACATTACAGCATCCATCTTCGTCTTCATCACTTCATCAGCATCTTTATTTGGAATCTTTAGAGAATCTTTGAGGGATCTTTATGGAATCTTTGTGGAAGCGTTGTTGAAAGGTTGACCTTTCAACATTCACTACGAAGTTCTGTGACCAATAGCGAATTAATCTCTGGCATTCAATTGAGAGCATCTGCCACTTTATAGTATCGGCCTTTGCGATACCTTAACTTGGCGTCATATTCCTTAAGGATCTCGGCCCACCTGGCTTTTCGACCCTTTAAATCTGTTTGTTGTGTAAACCATTTGATGCTTTCATGGTCAAACACAATCTCGAACTGAGCACCATACAAATAGTGACGCCATGTCTTTAAGGTAGACACTATTGCATAGAGTTCACGTTCGTAAGCAGAGTAATTCTGCTGAGCTGCATCCAGCTTCTTTCTTTCGAATGCAATTGGCCGTCCGTCTTGTAACAGGGCTGCTCCAATAGCACGGTCGCTGGCATCCGTTTCCAAAACGAATGGTTTCAAAGGATCGACAATAGCTAGTATAGGAGCTGTAGCTAATGCATCCTTGAGTGTTTCAAAACTCTGGTGTTGAGCGGCACCCCACTGAAAAGACTTACCTTTGCCTTTGAGTTGGTCCGTCATAGGTACAGCAAGGTGAGCATAGTTTTTAATAAACCTTCGGTAAAAACCTGCAAAGCCTAAGAAGATCTGTAATTCTTCCAGATTTTTAGGAGGTGGCCATTTCCGGATGGTATCCACTTTGGATTGATCCATGTACAGGCCATTTGCTGAAATAACATGCCCTAAATATTGAATTTCTTCCTTGAGAAAATCACATTTAGATTCCTTGGCATATAACTTGTTTGCACGTAACAACTCAAACACCTGTCTGAGATGTTGCAAGTGCTCTTCTTCAGAAGCACTGTAAACTAGTATGTCATCGAGGAACACAATGACAAATTTGCTCAGATATGGTTTCAAGACACTATGCATAAGTGTCATGAAAGTTGCGGGCGCATTGGTTAACCCAAAGGGCATCACCAAAAACTCATAATGTCCAAACCGTGTTCGGAATGCAGTCTTAGGGATATCAACAAGCCGAATACGGACTTGGTGATATCCTGACCTCAAATCAATTTTTGAAAAAATTTGTTTATGCGTTAACTTGTCAAATAACTCATCGACCCTTGGCAATGGGTATTTGTTCTTAATTGTCACCGCATTTAAACCTCGGTAGTCTACGCACATGCGGATACTTCCGTCCTTTTTCTTCACCAAAAGTATAGACGAAGCCCATGGGGAAGAACTGGGTTGTATAAACCCTCTGCTAAGGTAGTCAGCAAGCTGACGTTCTACTTCAGTAGCCTCTGAGTAACTCGTACGGTATGGTGGTTTACTATAACAGGCTTACAGCCTGCAGCCACGTCAATGCCATGTTGCACTGAACGTGTCGGCGGTAAACCTGATGGCAAATCATTAGGAAAAACATCTTGAAATTCTTTTAACAATTGTTGTAACTGATTAGCAACTTTTGCTTGTGTAGAATTAGAAATTGGTGGAATAGAGGAGAGAGAAGCATGCGGCGTTGAGGAATGTTCAACAGACTCAAGATTGGAAAGAAAATGAGACAGTGAGTAACACAAGAAAACCTGTTCTATTTCATTATTAGAAACGAGCTGTATCAGCTCAGCAGTACAAAGCAGTGGTGATGATGGTATATCCTTTTCTCCTAACAACAACACATGTGCGCCCTAGGAATCAAACATCAAACTCTTGTGCTCATAGCTACGCTTCAGTGATGGTCCTAGGCTATGTAACCACTCCCTACCAAGAACCACATCAGCCCTTTCCATGTTCATAACTTGAAAATCCAAACAAGTAGAGTACCCTTGTACTTCCAATGGAACAACTCTACATTGAGTATCCCATACTTCACTGTCATGTCCATTCATCATTGCTACCTTGTAGCGGTGGGTACTCGGAGTTTGAGGCAGTTTGAGTTTTTTCACCAATCCATAATTGATGAAATTGTGCGTAGCACCGTCATCTACCAAGATGCGCACCTTGTGCCCTTGCAAATATCCGTGCATACGTACTAACTCATGTGGTCCAAAGGTCTGTTTCCACATGGAAGCTGTGAGACAGCATTCATGCACCACCTCAGTGTGTGTTACTTCCACTGTAGAAAACTTGGAGGAAGACTCGAGAGGCAGTGGTTGCACCGTGTGCACTGCTTTCTCCTTCCCCTGGGCAGCAAATTTCCCCTTGGGACAATCCTTTTTGCCATGGCCTCTTCCTAAGCATTGAAAACATAACTTCTCTTTCTTTGCCTTATCAAATTCCTCAGGAGAGAGAGGACCCCTGGACCCCTTGGGTTTTTTAGATGCATCTGAATTAGCAACTATAAATTTTTGTTTAGTGTGCCCGTACTGAGTGCGTGTATTATTATGTGTACTAGCAGGCACGTGACTATTATGTATTTTCTTATCATGAGGGTCATCATGAATATGTGCTTTCACTATGGCTTTCTCAAGTGTTTTAGGGTCTTGGGTCTTGACATACTTCTTAAGTTCTGGAGTCAGACCTCGGATGAACCCTCGTACTTGCTGAAAGGTATCCAATCCTTCCAACTTGAGGATAACGTCCTGATAGTGAGAGATATATTCAAGGAGTGATGGATATTGGCGCATGGAACATGTGTCCCAATCGGTCCAATTCCGATCTGCCTCATTGGTAGGAAAAAACTCCTTTGCTGAACATTGTTTCAAAGGCTGCCCAACTCTGTGGTATGATGTTCTTCTCCTTGAGAGACATCCATCACTTGTAGGCCTTGCCTTCCAGAGTTAGGCTCGTTTGCAGAGCTCTTACTGCATCCGGAGTGCGCCGTAAGGCGTGAATTCCATCCCATTTACTGAGAAAGATGGTCACTGCATCCTTATTGCGGTCCCGGTCTTCGCCTTTGAAAACTGGTGGTTTGAAATTTTTCAATAAATCATCTACCTCTTTGGCAGTGAGAGTATGTAGTGTTTCATTAATTGGGCCTTGCCCTTGTGTTCCAACGTGCTCATGCATGTGAGTGTCAGCCGGACCCTTGGTCTGCTGTTGCAGCAATTGAATGACTAAATAGAAAGTTTAGTAACATTTTTATTTAAAGCCTTAAAATTTTCGTCCATGACTGTCATGCGTTTTTGAAGTGCACGAAATTCCTGAATGTCGAGCAATTCATAAGTATCTTCTCCTGTCGTAGCGTCGCGGGTACTCTCCTTGAGAGTATCCGGCCGCGAGCCATCATTGGCAGGAGCGGGAATACTTTGCTCAAAATCGAAATTCGTGTTGATATTCGAATCCATGGCTACACAGTGCAGTATAAGAAGCACTCAGAAAAAAATACCTCATGTCAGTCGCCCTTGCAAGGTGTAGCTACACCGTGTCGTAGTAGTGAATCGTCGTGCTAACTCCGCTTTGATTTCCAAAAAATACTCTCATAGTCTTAGTTTGCACCGTAGCCGATAATTAGCCGTGCTAATTTTGTTGGTCGTCAAGGCTTTGAGCAATCCGTGACTCCGTGATGTTGGATACTGTTTGAAAACTTAGAAGTTGT
This sequence comes from Adiantum capillus-veneris, assembly GCF_014529385.1. Classification (NCBI taxonomy): domain Eukaryota; kingdom Viridiplantae; phylum Streptophyta; class Polypodiopsida; order Polypodiales; family Pteridaceae; genus Adiantum; species Adiantum capillus-veneris. The sequence continues at coordinate 56,487,651 of NC_140933.1, read as the reverse complement.
CGTCGACAAGCTGGACGTCCTTCGGCGAAGCTATGGTTACCGAGTATGCTCGACTCGGATGGTGCTTTGAAGTCGTTGCGAAAACGCAATAAATACTGTAATTTTTGCAGGCAGACCTTGGGAAGGTCGTCGTGATTTTAGGTTGGTCGAACTGCTCGGCTTGCTTCACTAGAAGCTTGTCGGTACTTGCTTATGCCGCCCCCTTGGTGAGAAGACTCGTGGGAAGGGCCGTTGAGAGTGGCCAAGACTTAATTCAATGGCCCAAGGCCCTTTTGAATGTGAAATCTCAAGTGTTTTGAGCGCAGGTAGCGAGCAGTCTTCAACGACGAGGGTGATGATGACCTTGTGGCTTGCACAGGCCAGCTATGGTCGCGACCTCGTATCTCTTCCCTCCTCCACAGGGCGCCCCCTTCAAGCTCAACTCCACCCGATTTCATGCACCACACAGTGGGTTCCAAAACAGGAAGAACTGCCCGATTTAGAAAGAAAAACAGCTAAAATTGGAAAAGGACCTTAAAAAGCAGTGGTTCTCACAAAAGGGGCATGATTTTAGGGGCCAAAGATGACCACGCCTAGAGAGAGAGTGGAAGAGAGTCCCAAGCTCTGATACCAGTGTAAGAAACTAGGCAACTAGGCTCTCTTGGATCCTCCTCCCAACCTCCCTTTATAGGTGGGCTCCTAGCCCCTTGCCCTAGAAGGATCCCCTGTCCACACTGCCTAGCCCGGCCCTTGGCCGTAGTCCTTGCCTAGCCTAGTTCTTAGGGTACAGGACCCGTGTCCTGACACATGGTAGTAAACATAATGGTTACACTGCATTCACACATTGACCTTCAAAAAATAGAGATACGAATAGAGCTAGCTTGGACAGGTGATGGACCATCAAACCACCTTGGGCTAAACCTATAGTAGCTACACTCCATTCACACATTGACCTTGAAACATTAGAGATAGCTTAAATGGGTGGTCCACCTTGAAACCACCCTGGGGGAAAACCTCCATAATACAATGGATAGTAGGTTGGACAAGTAGTGGACCTCTACCCCATAATATCCATGGTAATAAACATAGTAGTTACACTCCATTCACACATTGACCTTCAAATAATAGAGATAGATTCTTTCAATAGAGCTAGCTTGGATAGGTGGTGGACCTTAAAACAACCTTGGGCTAAAACCTTTATAACGCAATGGATAGTAGGTTGGACAAGTGGCGGAACTCTACCCCAAACCATCCATGGTAGTAAACAAAGTAGCTACACTCCATTCACACATTGACCTTGAAACAATAGAGATAGCTTCTTTCAATGGAGCTAGCTTGAACAGGAGGTGGACCTTCAAACAATCTTGGGCTAAAACCTCCATAACACAATGAATACTAGGTTGGACAAGTGGTGGAGCTTTGCCCCAAACCATCCATGGTAGTAAACAAAGTAGCTACACTCCATTCACACATTGAATTTGAATAGCTTTGTGCAATTTACCTAGCTTGGACAAGTGGTGAACCTTCAAACCAACCTCGAATAAAACCTCTAGCACACAATGGATAGTAGGTTGGACAAGTAGTGGACCTCTCCCCCATACCATACATGGTAGTAAACCTAGTAGCTACACTCCATTCACAATATGAACTTCAAACAATAGAGACAGGACTATTCAATAGAGCTAGCTTGGACAAATGGTGGACCTTTAAACCACCTTGGGCTAAAACCTCCATAACACAATGATTAGTAGGTTGGACAATGGGTGGACCTTTAAAAAAAAAAAGGTCCATGGTAGTAAAAAAAAAGCTACACTCCTTTCACACATTGACCTTGAAACAATAGAGATAGCTTCTTCAATAGATCTGGCTTGGATAGGTGGTGGACCTTCAAACCACCTAGGGCAAAAACCTCCATAACACAATGGATAGTAGGTTAGACAAGCAGTGGACCTCTTCCCCAAAACATCCATGGTAATAGACATAGTAGCTACACTCCATTCACACATTGACCTTGAAACAACATAGATAGCTTGTTTCAATAGAACTATCTTGGACAGGTGGTGGACCTTTAAACCACCTTGGGCTAAAATCTCCATAACACAATGGATAGTAGGTTGGACAAGGGGTGGACCTATGCCCCAAATCATCCATGGTAGTAAACATAGTAGCTACACTCAATTCACACGTTGACCTTGAAACAATAGAGATAGCTTGGACAGGTGGTGGACCTTCAAGACACCTTGGGCTAAAGCCTCCATAATACAACGGATAGTACGTTGGACAAGTGGTGGACCTTTTCCCCAAACCATTCATGCTATTAGACATAGTAGCTACACTCCATTCACACATTGACCTTGAAACAATAGAGATAGCTTGTTTTAGTAGAGCTAGCTTGGACAAGTGGTGGAACTACAAACCACCTTCGAAGTAGGTTGGACAAGTGGTGGACTATGTTATTTAGTAACAATTGAATTTGTTTCTTTTCTAGGAAGATATGGCACCAAAAATAAATGTTACAAGGGTGGCTGTCTCAATTGACTATACTTGCAATGATCAAAGAAATTGATATCTAGATATACATGGTGTGAAGGGTGCACAATTTCATAAGGTGCATCTATTTGTTGCAAAGAAAGAGAATGACAGTCTATTTGAAGATGTTGGCCAAGTAGTGGAAGCCTCTATCTCTACAGTTGATGGTCCCAATGAATCAAGAATTCCAATTATCTCCAGGAGCATATGCGTTTTCACGCATGTCTCAAAATAAAGATGAGACAATGTTTTCTCGAGGATGGAAGATTGAATAGTCAACTCAAGGTGTCACAGCAGATCAACTTCAACGCTCCATCATAGCCACACTACAGGGAAACAAGGTGAAAGCTTCACGACCACCTATAAACAAGAAATTCAAAGTGCAAAAAGTAGCACCTAAGGAGACTAGTTCTATTTTGGATGTAGACAATGCATCTCTAGCATCCTCAACACAAGGTTCAACGTCCAAGATGAGAATCGTGGATCGAGAAGCTCTAGAGGAAGAGGCCATGAAAGGACAAGAAAAAGATACAAGTGGAATGATTAAGTATATAAGTTATTTTCCTTTCCAATATAAGGAGTTTGATATCCCTATTCAAAATTGTTGGCTGGCTCCTGATCACTATAATGTACGTACTACTGATGGAAAACATGTTGAAAGCATGCTATTTGGATTTTCTTGGAGTACAACTAAGCCTGCAGCGTGTGTATAATTAACGCATGTTCAAAATGCAAAGGCAAAGAAGGGTACACCTTTGGCAGTAGAAGAGGTACAAGTGGGCAAACTACAAGATTATCATTATTCGATTCTTGATGGCCAACTTAACATTCAATTTATGCCGCAAAAGTTTTGCTTCACAATGAACCAAAAAACAATGAGATATTTCAAAGATTGATTGACGTGTATAAATTTCAAAAGGCTTGTATTGTTGTAAATGCTCCTCCAAAGGTTGCAACTGCTATATCTGCCATTGCAAATGATGAGGCTAAAGCATTGTATGTCAAGCAACCTTACAGTCAAATATTGCGGCACAGGACGACCATCAAGGGCAGCAACTGGAGTTGCAGAGGGACATACATCTCGTGTTGGATGGGATGTAAGTGTCTTTCTTCTTCTTTCTTATTGTCTTTAATTGAACACTTGAGTTCAATCTCCTCATTGGTGTTATATTTCTTTCTAGACTTTTCTTCGATTGGCAAGAATGAGTGCAAGAGCAAGTTGGATTGCTAAGCGGGTACACATGGTTACATATTCCGATCGCGTTTATGATTGTTGGTTAGAAATTATTAAAAGGCTTGAGGAGGAGAACAAGAAACCCCCAACAACGATATTCATATTTCTTTGCGGTCTTGAGGAATTAGAAGTAAAGATCATTCAAGAAGAAATTAAAGATGAGAAGATTTTATTGTCCAAGAGTGCAAAAGATGGTGATGTAATTGATATGTATGATCGAATCAAGCAACTCAAACAAGACAAACTCATTCAAGACGCGCTTCTTGAAGGCTTCAATGCTTTGAATGAGTCATCACCATGTAAAGATTGGGAGGAAATAGTCAGCATGTATAAAATCAATGATGCATTTTATAAAACCATTCTAATGTTATGTGAGCAATGGCTCAAAAATAGCTTGCAACGTGGAATAAAGAAAATGGATGTTCCAGATGAAGCTATAAAATACATGCAATGGGCAATTCACCTTCACGAGGAGGAAATTGAGTATCTTGATTTGCCATGGTCCATCTATGTGGTGAACCTACAGATGGAAGGAAATCTCTACTTGAAACGCCACTTCAGCAACCAAATTCCTATTGGCTTATGCATTTTAGACTTGAAAAAACACTATCGGGACAACTTGCAGTGGAGTGAGGAGATATTTAGCAATGCTTTGGATGGGATGTTGGCTATTTTTGGAGGCTCAATTGATCCTAGATTTGTGTTTCTTGCATTTATAGATTTCTCTAAACGCACAAAATTGCAATGTGCATTCCAGAGTATGGGAGATCATGTGAGCTACCATTGTTGTGGTGCCTTGCATCACGTTCCATTAGCACCTTGCAAAGGAACAATTCAATTCTTTGTGGTTATTGCCTTCATGGGACAAGGTAATGCATTTAAAGACCTGAGAAGGAGATCAGAAGAACATCCCATGCCAATTGATTGTTCTTTACTTCAAGTAGAAAATGAAGGCATGTCAGGTTTGCAATGTTTGGAAGACAAAGGAGTTTTCGTCAAGCACTACATTCATACATACTGTTTTGAAGATCGCAAGCTTGTAGATCTCTTTAGTGATGGCTCTCTGGTTGCACAAGAAGGATTACAACAAAAAAAAGATGTCATCTGCTTAGTTGAGAGCGTGCAAGAGCAACCAACCTTAGCAACCAGGCTTCTCGAATTCGCTAAGGCCCATGTTGATATAGAAAAAGTGGGCTGGCCTTCAAGATCAACAACCTACTTTGCAATTAGCTGACGATGTGCCCATCAGAGAAGAGATTTCTCCGCAAGAAAAAGAAGGAGAAGAAGACCAACCTCCTTTGTCAATAGAGGCCTACTTGGAAATGAAAGGACGTATGTTTTGAACTTCTTGTATATGTTAACATCTATTCTTGTTGGTTTGATACTCTTAATGTTAGGTTTTGTTTTATGTAGTATTTTTTGAGTCCATCTTTTTCATCTTCAAGAATTGAAGGTTTAAATGTAGAGAATAATCTTATAATTTTTTAGTGATGAGCCCTTAGATTTAAAAAACAACACTAGCCTAGACTTAAGAGCTTGAATTGATGAATTTTAGACCTCGTACTATCCCTTTTATTTTATACTTTCAAGGCTAGCATGGGTAGGTGCACCATACATAGATCCCACCTTCAAACAACCCCATATAGCTTGGACAAGTGGTGGACCGTCCATGGAGGCTAATTCAAACAAGTGTGGTGGTGACCCGGGGGATTCACTAGTAGTACTAGGAAGACGTCACTTGCGTGCACCAAAACTGCCATTTTACCCCCTATATACAGGACCCTCCTTTGTAAAATCTACCTTTTTGGCCTTATAAACCCCCCTTATTGTACACTCACGTGACATTGTACAGTAAACCTTAGTGAAGACCCCGGGGGTGGTGAACCTTCTGTGGAGTCTAATTGTGGTAGACTTAAAACAATAGCCATTTCCTTGCACTGGCTTGGACAAGTGGTAGACCTTGCTTCTATTAAGGTCTCTATTGAGAGAAGAATTGAATATAGAAGAAGAGAGAGATTAACTAGGCATAGATTTGTAAATTTGTAGAAAAGGGAAATGTGTTGGATTACAAAAATACCTCTCATTGTACGAGTGTCTAAAACGAGCTATATATTTCATTTGAAATTAACATCTTTGGATAAAGGCTTATCTTTAGACATTAAATCAAGAGGTTATGGCTATGCATGTGTTGAGACTATTGGTCGACTTGAATGAGGAGACACATAGTTTGTTGACTATGACTTTATTTGATGTTTTCAAGTATTTATATGGATAGAAGTCTTAATTACATGTGTCAATATGACTTTTAATGGATCAAATATCAATTAAGTAGATCATGGTTGTTGTTACCTTTATGTGGCCTTTAGTATTCACTTAAGTACTAATTTTTATTACAATGTAGGGTGTACAAGTTTGCCACAAAAGATTGTAGTATAGACTAATGTTGCCTTGTGTACCAATAGTTTCAAGGATTATAATATTGATTTTACCTTGAATAAACTCCTAAGTTCGACTTCCACATGTTTAAAATTGGTGATTTAAATTCTATTGATTTTTGAGAAACCAATGTTATTTGTGTTTTTTAGATTCGCAAACTGGGATAGATAAGGCCCCTGTGGTTGAGTCCGCAATTGTTGAACCCCTTGATTCTATTTTTGACATGCCCAAGGTGGATGATACGTCTATACCGAAGTCTGGTGATATGCACCTTGAGCAAGCTTGCAAGAAATGCCTACTCCAACAATGCAACCTACTTCAAAAGAGACTAAAACGTCTGCTCAAGAGCCATTTCCATTTGTTGCTACTTCATTTAGTGCAGATGTTGAGAAATCCATACTCACAATTATTTTGGACTTAAATGGTCTGGTATTGAAACGTTCCCCTCAGCCGTCCTCACACCACCAATCAGTGCAACTAGATCCAAAAAGATATATTATACTTAGGCCAGGTTGCATTTAATTCTTGAAGACTATATTACAGAGGTTTACTGTTGCAATTTGGTTCACGGCTACTAGGAATAATGTGCTTCAAATTCTTAAAGCACTAGAGAGCTTAGCAAAAGGTACATTGCCTTTCTTTGCAATTTGGAATCAAGAAGGTTGCTACACTTGTCAAAGAAATAAATTATTTAGACCTGACAATCCAACCATTGAGGCAATGTTCAAGCCTCTAGCTAAAATTGCCATGGGGTATGAATGTGACCCACGAAGAACAGTGCTTATTGATGACTTTCCTTACAAGGGATGCATTTCCCCTGCAAACAATTGTATTTTTCCATCCCAATTTGATGGTGAAAAACTGGTTGACAATATGCTCTTGGAGGAGTTGCTTCCCTACTTGTTTGAGCTGGATGAGACAAGGGATGTGCGGAATTTCATTGCCTCTAATCATTACGGACAGCCAGCATTGACAAATGAGAGTGAATATAAAGAAATCAAAGATAATTGGAAGCAAAACAATGATGCTTGGTCAGCCAAGGTGTTCTTTACAAGAAGGATAACTCCTCCAAAATATGATAAAGGTGAAGCTATCCTTGAAGGCAAACACAATCGAGCAAGTGACAAAACTGACAACAATGACATCAGACGAGCCCAAATACAAGAGATACTGGAAAATGAAGCTACAACTATTGAAAGCATGAAGGCACCACAATTGATCAATCTAGCTAGGCAATTGGGATGTAGTACAAAGGGGCCATTGAAGGCAACCACTACAAAGGCTTATATAAACAAGGTCAAAGCTGAGAAAAATATTCTAAGGCTAAATAAAACACACCCCTAAGGTACCTTTTATGAGTTGAACCTTGTTTCACATACTTGAATATACATGTGCATGGTATCAAATTTATCTTTTTGTTTCTTCTTGTAGATCTCAAAAAAAATATTTCTAGATATTCCATGGAACAAGCTTGGATAGGTGGTGGACCTTTTGGTAAAGCCCCTCACGGGAAACATATCACAAGTCCTCCATGCAGTGAGAAGGAAAACATTTAACAAAGAGCCTAAGAGGTTGGACAGGTGGTGGACCTTGCACCTTTCTTCCCATTCCCAATCGAGTCTAGCTATCCACCACTATATTGTATGAAGTGTAGCGTGGACAAGTGGTAGACCTTGAAACAAGAGACCCCTCATCATCAAGCCTAGTTTGGACCTACGGTAGATCTTACTTTTCTCCCATTCATAGTGGAGCCTAGCCTAGCCAGATGGTAGACCTTCCTTTTCTCCATGCTTCAAAGAAGCATAGCTTGGAGAAATGGTGAATCTTTGTAAGGTTTTCAATTGGGATTTGTTTATTGGCAATGAGGAAGTTGAAGATGGCTTTGTCATCTAATAATATCATAGTGTAGAAAATGTAGAAACTGTTTGTATTCTTTGAAACATCATAAATTTCTTGTTTTTCAATTACAGAGTCATCACTACAAGAAAGTGGGTCGACTATCTGTAGGCATGATTTGAAGAAAGGTTTTGAAGGACCCAACCAACTTCATCCAAGGCCTTGTCGTTTATATCAATCACCTCCTTGTCACCTGCCACTTGTTGTCAAGAATATCAAAAGAGTGCTTGTTTTGGACCTTGAAGGACTACTTTTGAAGACAGTTGAAACAAAACATGGAGATTCTATGCCATCTTGGGCTCAACACATGCGTCTTGTAGAGGACAAAGTTGAAGTTTATCATGCGGTGCGCCTAGAGGCAGAAATGTTTATTTGGACAGTGATTATGCAGGTTGTGTTGACAATTGTAAATCAGCAACATGTTGGGTTTACACATTTGTTGGTTTTGCCATTTCTTGGAGATCGGTTCTTCAAGACTGTACATCCATTTCTACCATAAAAACAAAGTATGTTTCATTGACTGAGGATGCAAAGAAGCTATTTGGCTTGCTCGCCTAGTGAAAGATCTTGGATTGGAGCAGTGTACACTAGTTCTTCATTGTGATAGTCAAAGTGCTATTGCCTTGGCTAACAATCCAGTGTTTCATTCCAGAACGAAACACATTGATGTGCATTATCACTTCAGTCTTCGTGAATTCTTGACAAACAAGAACCTTGATTTAGTGAAGATTCCTACGTCAGAGAACACAGCGGATGCACTCACTAAAAGTCTCTCCAGCTATGAGTTTCAGCATTGTCGTGAGTTGATGGGCATTGGGTGAAGAGTGGTTCTCTTCCATTCTTATGGTCTCCCACATTGGCCATCAAGTGGGAGAATGTTAGGTTTAATGGCCATGTGGCCGACCGCCCATCACCAACTGCTACTAACCTTAAGTGTACAGCTATATGCTTGTATGAGCCACTAACACTAAGTACAATGTGTATTGTGCCTTAGTACATAAGATAGAGAAGAAAGAAATGGGGCACACAGTGTGTGACGGCTCGCCCCCTCCAACCTATGTGTGTGGCTATGGTGATGTGTGTGTGAGTGTGTTTGTGTCTTCTTCTTCCGCTTTCAATGTGCTCCCGGCTCCTCTCCTTCACAAATACGTCTTTTGTATTTTTGGAACAATGCCTTTGCTTTGTCTTTGATCTCTAGCTTCAGATGCTTATTGATGGTTATCTTATGAGCCAACATTGAACTCTTCAACTTCTTGATCATCTAGGAGTAAGCAATTCGGGCCTCCTCCCTTTTATTTAGCCATGGATTCGGCTTCTTTCTCAGTTTGAATACCAGTCACATAATTATTGAAGGGATTATCTAGCTCCACTAAACCATTTTAAACCTTTGCTTCTTCGATTGTTGGGTTCCCTTCCTCAGAATTCACTTGACTGTTGTCCCCTACTGGTCTGAAATCCATTTTGTCTAGTGTTGGCTGTTCTGGTGACCGTCCATCCAACTAAACCGATCTCTCTCCAAAATTCAGCTCCATGAATTGGTATGGGTGTTGTTTCCTTTGTCTCTTTGTGTGTTCCTTGTCCATTAGCATAGCACTCAAGTCTATCTACAAAGGTGGAAAGATGTTCGTTTATGCAAGCATATTTTCCATCTTCTTTGTCCCATACTTCTTGCGTAACTCTTTAGGTCTCAAATCCTTCTTCCAACACCTGGTGTTGTCAATTTTTATCTAAATTCTCTTACCGGCTCCTGGAATTGTTAGTGTTTGATTAGCGTAGACATGTATTGCACTAGCAATCCTAAGCCATGGTCAACCTAAGAGCATCCCATATTCTCCTTGAACATCCAGTACCAAGAAGCTGGTTTTGAACTTTTCCATGCCCACCCTGATTTACATGTTTTAAAATAACCTAGTGGCCTGAACCACCCTGTGGTTAGTCATCCTGACCCTGAATGGTATTAGTTTTAAGTCCATGATCCCCAATTTTTGCCTTATATGTTCTCCCAGAATATTAACACCAGCTCCCCCATCCAGTATAACCACTAAAAATGGTTTGTATTTCTTTCTCAATTTATAGTCCACACCTGGATTACCAAAACCTCATCATCTTGGATGACTGCTAGGTCCACTACTTTGGTTTCATCCTCAGGTTTTCTCTTCTATCAAATGAACTTTGTAACTTTTGGTAGTGTGTGTTTGATATCATCCATCTTGACTGTCAACTCTGAATGCATTCACAGACCTTCACATAGATTGCATCTTGTTCATTCCCATAACTAAATTCTGAACTGGAAGATTTCTCTTCATGACTATCTTCACATTTGTAATTGGTTTCTCTTGACTGGTTGTTGGCTGAATCTGAGATGGATCCCTTGATTGGTCCTTCATCAGACCAATGAATCTAGCCTCGGTCAAGTCTAATCTTGTCGTACCTCATTTACCAGACCCTCTACAGTAGCAATCATGGACTCATTTGGTCTAGATGATGTCTTCTTACTCTAATGTTGCTGGCCTTATGAAGACTGGGGCAATAGCTTTTGAATTGTGTGAGCTTCAGAACATTTTGACTGTTCTAGCAATTTATTGGATAGATTCTTAGTGATCTTGGCTGCAAGCTCATAATGTTCCTGTCATTCATCCACTACCTTTTCCTTGCCCTTTGCCTTCCAAACTGCCCTCTGCTCTACACCCACTTCCTGGTTTTAGCTGTCTATTTTCTCTCATTCTCATTTGGGATCACCTTAATAATCACCCCCTTGATTCTGGTCACTACCATGACTAGCATTGAACTGGTTCATTTTGGTCAAGTGCTTCTGGTTTTGGAGCTTCTGGGCACTAAACTGCGAAGTGTCCATACTTCTCACACATGTAGCGGTTTAGGCTATGCTTTGCAAAAGCCCCTCTACCTATGTCCCTCCCAGTGTCCCCTTGGTACCTGCCCCTGCCAGTACTAGTACCTCTAGTACTTCTGATGGCTTCATTATCCTTAACCCACTAAGCCCATCAGCCTTGATTGCTTCAGGATTTGTCAGTGTAATCATTGACAGATCCTTTCCCTTCTTAAAATGGTGGATTTTGATGCCGCAAATGTTCCATACATGGATCAAGAATGGCTAAGTTTTGAGCAAATTAATGTTGTTTTAGCCGTCGGGGGGGTCACTTAATAATTATGTGACTTTCATAGAAGGGATACCATAAATTGAAATTGAAAAAAAAAACTATAGATTGAATTAAAAAAGAGTATATTTTACTTGTCAAAAAATCACAGCTGAGGGGTTTTAGAAATAGTCTTTCAACACATGTGATATACACATTTTATACATAGTGAGCTCCCGAGTTTTAACCTTGATCATAAGTTGTCATATCAACCCAGGTTTGTAGATCCATAACGTATCAAAAACATAATGAGTTTATTTTTATTTCATTTTTAGAATTACTACTCTATACAGAGTTCTCTCTTTGGTTTCTAGAGGAGACACGCCATTTCCATGCAACAGCCAAAGGGTTTTTGATGTATAAGTTTAAGAGAAAACTCAATGAATTGAAGTAGGTACCAAGGGAATGGTATTCTAACTTTGATGGTTTTATAATGTTGTAGGGTTATAGGTGAAGATAAACTGATAATTTTTTATTTCCTACATCCAAAGAAATCTCAAGATCATAGAATCCAAACCTTTACGTTGATTATATATTCATTGTTGCTAGGAGGATCAGTCTTGAGGTAGATGTAGTGAAGGCAATACTACATGAGAGCTTTTACATAAAGGATATTTGAGAAAAAAAATATTCACATTATGCAAGACAGGTTGACAAGGTTTATTTGCATTTGCAATAGGATTTGTTGTATTTATCAAAAATCTAGACAAGAGGTCATTGAAACACAGTGAAAGATATGAGAATGTACAAAAGGGTTGTATATTTTCTTTAGAGGCAAGCATATATGTTGTTGAAAACAAAAACTGATGTTGATTATGAAGGTTGTTTTGGAAAGAAATGTGTGCATCAAATGTTTGTATATATTAAATAGTGTGGTGCAGTTTCATGATTGTCTTGCTTGCAAGATTGTACGTCACTCAAGGGCAAGTGATATTCCTTATTTGATCTAGTGGGAGGTTTGGATATCGATGTAGAAGTTCAAAGACAAAGAACATTGATGTAAGTTATCACTTTATTCATGAGGTGCTTGTGGATAGGTCCACATAATCAAAGCTCAAGATTCAATGATGATGTTCTTGCAAATCTACTAACCAAAGCTCTATCCTTTTATGATAAGCGAATCTACAAACCTCAGATGTATGTCGATACGTTGCTTACAGCCACATTGGTCGTCGATAGTCTATTGGAGATAAAAGTTATTGTCTTACCATTTTATTCTATATACAATAATGATACTATAGTGGTTATAGGAAGCTCCACCATACCTATGTGTATTCTCTCTCTCTGTCTCTCTCTCTCTCTCTCTCTCTCTCTCTCTCTCTCTCTCTCTCTCTCTCTCTCTCTCCCCTAACAAGTCTTGAGTTCAACTCTCCTCGTCGGGATCTCTCTCTCTCTCTCTCTCTCTCTCTCTCTCTCTCTCTCCCCTAACAAGTCTTGAGTTCAACTCTCCTCGTCGGGATAGATCTTTAAGGTCTCTTGGGATAGTTTCCTACGACGTTAAAATTCTCTTCTTCTTCTTCTTCTTCTTCTTCTTCTCTCTCTCTCTCTCTCTCTCTCTCTCTCTCTCTCTCTCTCACTCAAACACACATACACACACACCATTGCCATCAACATGTTGACGACAATAGCAAGTTGTATTTGAATTTTGTGGGGTCCAAAAATAACTACCCGAAATAAGAAAAAAAATTACAAGCCCTTCCAAGTCTTCAATGCAAGTGCACTTGCCCCATTATCTTGGCCTAGATAATTCATAAATTTGACTTAGGAACTCTACCATGATGATGTTTACATCCATGCTTCCAAGGACTTACTGTCTAATGAAAATAAAAGCATTAGAGCTCAAAGGACTCTCGTAAAAGTAAGATCTCTTCACGTAAAAATATGGATTCTAGAGTATGATATTTTCTTAGTCCTCAACGATTACCTCAAAGACAAGAATCAGACATATTAGCTATACCATTACGCTTAAGGAGGTTGTCTCCTTAGACCTACTAAATTATTTTGTTTCCTGCTGAATAGCATGTATTTAACAATTTTAACTTAGTGTCACTAGTGCTAAATACTCTCTCTCTCTCTCTCTCTCTCTCTCTCTCTCTCTCTCACACACACACACACACACACACACATTTTTAGCCATGACTTAGACCTACACACTTTCCTCTTCTAACCACAATGTGGGCTCTCCATTGCAACTCTCATCACCACAATTTTGGAGCATAGAGAGTCATTCATCAGCTAGACACATACTACATCACATGTAACTTTGGTCCCATAGGTCATATTTGACCTCCGAAGACGATAATAAAATCAATCTCTCTCTCTCTCACACACACACACACAATATGTTCTTGACATTGGATACTAATTATGAAGGTTACTACAGTGATAATATAATTACACGTCGAGAGGGATGAGACAAGCCAGCAATGCCTTGAAGAAAGCAACAAAGCTTGCAGCAGCCGACGTGCTTTCGGGCTCTTCAGGGATAGGAGATAGCCGCTGCATTTCAGGCTTTGCTTCTTCATAAATATAGTCGACGGCAGGTTGCAGAGAAAAGTAATCGTAGGGATAACCCTGCTGCAGGAGCTCCCGCATCATCCAAGACTCCGGCGGGCCGTATAGGAGGGATGCCATGGCGAGAGAGAGAGAGAGAGAGAGAGAGAGAGAGAGAGAACCTCAGAAATGAGCGCGCGCCTTCCTCTTCTCTCTTATCAGTATCTTGCTCGCGAGAAAATAAAGCCTTGGCATGGATTCTCTGCTAGATTAGCTTGCCTTCTTGGTCTTGATCCATTGTGCTCTTGTAGGGGCGGACCTCTTTTGATGAATCATCCTCAAAAGCGACCTCTTCTTGAACAAGAAAACGGCCCCACTTTGTGTGTGTGTGTGTGTGTGTGTGTGTGTGTGTGAGAGAGAGAGAGAGAGAGAGAGAGAGAGAGAGAGAGAGAGAGAGAGAGAGTGAGTGTGTGTGTGAGAGTGTGTGTGTGTGTGTGTAGGTGTGCCCAATTCTGAATATTCATCCACAAGTTAAGCTGGAAGAAATCAAGAAGGTTTAACCTTAGAAGTAGCAAGTCTCTAAGAGGAAAATAAATTAAGCAGTGGTGGACGGGTTACTTGGAAATCGAGTCAACATACAAGCAAAAACCTAAGAGATATCAATGATCCCGCCATCAAGGTCATGGGATAGAGGATCTTGGCCTTTCATTTGTTATTCTTTATTTTGCAAAATTGGGGCTTCAGAGCCCTAGGATGCATGACACAACAACATGCGAAATCATTGCCGCCTTGTCCAATGATTGCATGGTAGGTCAACGGCGAGAACTTTAACTAGCATGCTACGCCTCAGCACACACAATTTATGGGGGTGCATGCAATCATTGTGTAACAATTCAAAAGTCGAAATATCACCTTACCTACACTTAATCTCATTGTGGCCTGAAGCATTATTGTCACTTGCCATATGGTGCATGCTTATTGTCCCCCCTCCCCGCTCTTAATGGTCACTTGGTGACCGTTCCCTGCAATGCCTCTCGGCCACCACTCATCACCTCAAGGTCACACGCATTACAAGGAATGTTCACCAAGTGACCATTCCATGCGCCTTTTTCCTCTCCCTCTTCTCCTTTGGTCACTATGCCCACACTTTTTCATGCCTCCCAACGCTAGTTGCCATCCCTCTGCATGCTCCCCTTGCATGCGTCAAACCCAAGCTTCTCTTGCAGATAGATCTATATCTGGATCACGCAGGTAGTTCAACTCCCAATTTTAAGCTCTCTTAGAGCTCCAACGAAGGATTTTCTACGTTTTAGCATGCTTTTGCTTCTCTCCTCGTCAAAGAGGAGCCTCCAACATCTGGCAATACTCTCCATAGAAAAAAACGTGGAAATGAGTTGTTGTCGACAAGGAAGTAGAGTCTGGATACATCAACTATGGATGGCAATTTCACAAAGGATGTTGTGGTGATGACTATGATGCACATGCCAGAGAAAGGTGGTTACAGAAGGTTGCATGAGCTACTTGACAATGGCTTCTGCCACAACAGACAATTAATGTGCTCTCTCTCTCTCTCTCTCTCTCTCTCTCTCTCTCTCTCCCCCCGCTAGAGCTCTACGGACCGTCACAAGAACCTCGTATGCTCAAAAGTTACATAGCCCTTTTGAAAACTATAACACTTGGATGAATATTCATTGAAAATAAAAATAGTTTTTTAAAAGTAGAGCCAATAGGTGATAACGATTTAAAAATTTTGAAATTGCGATGAGGTGTGAGAGAAGAGAGGGGACAAGCCAAGTGGAGGCCATGCCATTTAGGTGCTCTCTCTCTCTCTCTCTCCACTCTTTGTCAAAGGAAATGGGTAGTAGGACACTTGAGGAAGCTCTTATAGTCTTGATATACATGTGCGATAGAGAATCACCAAAGTAGGAGAGTGGGAGTAGCAAGAAGGGGGGGGGGGCTCTAAGCAGCAACAACACCATTTAGGGAGTTGGAGGAGGTAAATGTAGACATGGTGAGGAGTGGGAAAGCGGGAAGAGGAGAGGGGAGGAGGCGATAATTCCCATGTAGAGATAAGCGGACCAAGGGGGGTGTAATTCCCAAGTATAGATTTTATTTAAAATGTAGAAAACACTGGGAATGTGAATTATCCAAAAGAGTGGCCTTGAAAAATTGTTCGTTGTTTTGGCCTACAGAAGGCCATAAGGGAAGGTTGAGAAAAAGTGCAAGTTTTGAATCGTTGATGCAGAGCTGTTGACGGTGGACACGTGTCCTCTTTGGTTGAAAACAAAAGTCTTGTAAACATTATATCTTCCTTTTATATTGTAAATGGGTCTTTCTATCATTGTAACTTGCCCTCTTCAATTAAGTCTCCCTTGACTTTGTTTTTCTTTTGTCTTTGTTTACTTTGTGAATGGTTCCCTTCATTTAAGGACATAATGCCTTTTCAAATGTTTGGTTAGTAAAATGTACTTTTTGGCCTCCGGAAGGCCAAAGGAGGGTGGGTGGAAAAATCGTGCAATTATTGGGTCGTCGATGTAGAGGCACTGGATTGAGGATACTTATGCTCTTCAATTGAAGGTGGGGTCTTGATATTGTAAGGTCTTTTTTAATAGTGTGGTGTGTGGGTCTCTATGTTAAAGGTGGGCAGTGAAGGCAAGCAATGAAGGTATGCTCATGGCATCTATAGCAAGAACGTATGCACGATAGCTCCGGTGTTGTGTGTGTGTGCTAGAGTACCCGCCTACGAATCATAGGCCCTGTAGTCAACATGACTGCCCCTGCGAGACAAGACAAGTTGCATGATTTTCCTCCTTCCATGACCCTCGGATTGAGTGTGTGCATGCATACTTTGTGTGTGTGTGTGTGTGTGTGTGTGTGTGTGTGTGTGTGAGAGAGAGAGAGAGAGAGAGAGAAAGAGAGAGAGAGAGAGAGAGAGAGAGAGAGAGATCCGCCTTCAAAGTTGAGCCATTTTGACAACAAAGTGTTATTGCACCGTCATTGATGCTCCTAGTCATCATGATTTTATGATCATAGGAACCTCACAGGTAATTGGGTTACCGTTTGCAAAGATATGTTTTTAACCTTTGTAGATTTGGGTCTTAGACTAGATTTTTTATCAATGAGCAAGTAGATTGTGTTGGTTTTATTATTGATTCCACCACGGGAGGTTTTGAGGTTGGTATCTCAAAAGATGGGCAAACTCATGAGCATGCTTTACTATCTTTTACACTTGGTGTGAAGCAGATGATTTGTTCTTGTAATAAGGTAAATGATTTGCAGCCTAATTAGTGCAGATCTACCACTAGCATTGCGCTACGTTTATTTTTTTGGCAGAGTTTAACAAGATTGTGGTTTGCAGATGAATGCCACCACACCTAAGTATTATAAGGCCCGGTATGATGAAATCATGAAGAAGGTATCTCCTTATCTGTAGAAGGTGGGATACAACCCTGACAAAATCCCATTTGTGCCCATCTCTGAGTTTGAAGGTGACAATATGATTGAGCGTTCTAGAAACTTGGATTGGTACAAGGGCCCCACTTTGCTGGAGGCTCTTGATATGACCTTGAAACCTAAGAGGCCCTCTGCAAGCCTCTTCGACCGCCCCTCCAAGATGTTTACAAGATTGGTGGTATTGGAACTGTACACGTTGGTCGGGTTGAGACTGGTATCATCAAGCTTAAAATGGTTGTTACCTTCACTCCAACTAGCCTCACCACTGAAGTGAATTCTGTAGAAATGCATCGTGAAGCCCTTCTTGAGGCTCTACTTGGTGATAATGTTGGTTTCAATGTCAAGAATGTTGTAGTCAAGGATCTCAAACGTGGCTATGTGGCTTCCAACTCCAAGAATGACCCTACCAGAGAAGCTGCCAGTTTTACCTCAGGTTATTATTATGAACCACCCCAGACAAATTGCCATACATCTCACACTACTGTGAAGTTTGTTGAGATAGATTGATAGGCGCTCAAGAAAGGAGCTTGAGAAGGAGCCGAAGTTTTTGAAGAATGGTGATGCTGGTTTTGTGAAGATGGTTCCCACTAAGCCAATGGTTGTGGAGACCTTTTCTGAGTACCCTCCTCTTGGAAGCTTAGTTGTTCTTGATATGAGGCAAACTATTATTGGTGGAGTTATCTAGGCTGTTGAGAAGAAGGATGCCTTAGGTGCAAATGGTTACTAAGGCTGTTGCCAAGAAGAAATGAATCACGGTGTGATTTGCTACCTTGATGGAGGTGGAGTTTAGGTTTCTGATTAGTTTAGTACACGTCCAAATTGTTCATATGCTATTTTCTAGGTTTCTTCAAACTTGGGTTTTAGATAGGCGTTGCCAGGATTTGTAGGTTGGTCTTTATGGATATGTAGGGGTTTGTATTTTGGATTATCAATGAGGCTTTTTTTTGTTTTACCTTCATGTTTTGATATATATGTGGCGTATAAACTCTTTTGCTTACATTGGTAGCTAGGCAACAAAGTGAAGCCTCCTTGTTTATGAAGTGGTAACACCTAATAATAGCCTCTTTAAAGAATCTCCCTAGGATCCAATGTCAATCCTGGCCTGAAGCACCAAAAGCAACAGATATCAATGTTTCATGTTTGTTATCATTGTTAGGTTGACTCTTCCAACCGATCTCTTCTACAGGTTACGATACTCTGTCAAGGAGTTACTTCAAGGAGCAATAGTGCTAGTGAGAAGCTGTTATGTCATTATTAATGTTAGTTGATGAGCATCATCTGTCCTGTCCTGAAAAGCAGGTTTGTAAATTTTTATCTTTGCCACATTTGTATTGTTCATTCTAGTGTTTTACTCATGATTTGATTAACTTATTATTAGATTATATTACTAATCCAGTCTTTAAACCATGGTTTAAAATGAACTCCATGATCATGAAGTATTTTGAGGTTGTAAATCTACCAGCTGAACAGCATAGAATAAATTGCATGTATCCTTGTTGGAGGTAAGGAGAACATATTTGAGGTAGGTAGCGATGCAATGAAGGATAGGATGCACTACTTTCATGCTCTTTCACCCTTCTGGCAATCTGCAGCTTGTCGAACACCCCTTGTTGCATTCTAGTTTTTTTTATTGTGCAAACTGTGTGATTTGTTTCAATGTGAAAATGAAAGCTTTTGCGTAGTCCCTTGTGATTACGCTTCATGTCAATGTATCTCACCAGCTTAGGCCTGTGTCGCACATGGGTGACTGGCAGTCCTAAAAAGAACCTGTTGGAGTGCCTATGGTGTCACATGTGGGTTGACATATTTTGCCTATATAAATTTTTTGAAGATTTGAGCACAATGGTTGGTATTGGCATGCTCACTTGAGTGTAATGCACTCAGTTCAAACATAATTAGTATGCTTTTGTCTTCATTTGTTGCTTGTTGAGGTAAGATGAGGGGGTTTAGCCCTATGTGTTGATCGTGTGATGGACATGCATGGCAGACTAGCCAATCTCTTTTTGCCATCTTACATGCACGCGTCTAGGTGGACATGTGTGCCCAAGGCCTTGGCTTGATGAGGTTCTTAGTTTGATGATGTTCTTTGTTTTACGAGGCCCTTGTAATGGTGTTATCAGTGGTGTGGTTAACAAGACATTGTTGAATTTATATTACTTCTAGTGTACCACTCTGCCCCATTCACCCATGTAGATGTGCAAGCAATGCCCGTACCTCAGCTGCCATAGAGAGATCATGATATGGTCTCAATATTCCACTTATTCACTTACTGGCCACTCAACCCCATAGTCAGAACAAATGGCGGTGATTCCATCTTCTTGCCTTGCAACTGCCCCATGATTCTTAACATACTTGCATTCTCTTCAAAATTTATTCTATGGGGCATCCAACCTCCACAATCTACACTTGTGGGGGTGGGTCCCACCCCCGAGAGAGATAGAGAGAGAACTCAAGCCACATTAACAAAAATAGCCATGAAGATTAAACGCTACCATAAACTGCTTTGTGCCTATTGTCAACCTTCAACTGGCGGGCTCACAATTAAACGTCATCGATAATGCCTTCTTGAACATGTTAATATGATTACATACCCCCACCAACATCTCAATTTTCAAAGACTAACTTTTACTAAGCATACCAGTTCCTCCGTTATGCCACTTCCAATCAATGTGTTCATATTTGACGTGCAATATCTACCGTCAATAGTGTGTGGATGTAGAGGAAATTCTTATCATTTACACTCCCTCTCCACCATCAAGGTCATGGGGAGGGGGGGGAGCTCTTTGAGTCATCCATCTCCTCGCACTTTTGCACCGGAATCCATGCTGACAATCGACAGATCAATGATCAATGCAAGGTGCATGGGCGGACACAGAGAGAGAGAGAGAGAGAGAGAGAGAGAGAGAGAGAGAGAGAGAGAGAGAGAGAGAGAGAGAGAGAGAGAGAGAGAGAGATGTAACGGCTATTAACAAAATAAAGAGTGGGTATCATGACCTCTGAAAAGTGGGTAGGTCGGAGGAAACTGAGAATAAGAGGAAGTGGGATAGAGAGGAGGATGATGCCAGTTGGTAGTCGGTATCCTTTTCTCCTTAATAGAGTAAATAGATTAGATATAGACTTAGTTGGTAGTCAATATCCTTTTCTCCTTAATAGAGTAAATAGATTAGATATGGACTTTCCAATATTGATAAAATTGTAAAGTAACATGTAAAATTGGGAAATTCATATACTCCTCATATATACTATTATACATGTCAAAAGCAACACATGATAAGGAGAATATTGTAAAAAGAACATTTCCATTAATTAGTGTTATTTTTATGAAATCTTATTGGTATTAATTTAGATTTTTGCACAATATACTTAGACCCATCATTCCTTAGAAATTTTTCTACAATTTTGTGATCAATGTCATTTGACCATACTTTAAGGTTGTTTATATGTCGATATTAGCTTTAAAATTTCTGCCTATATTGAAATCATCACATCGATATGTTTACATAGTTTACTACAACAAATATCTAAAAAAGAAACAAACTACAAGTTGGACCAAATTTTGTTAATAAGTAACTTCTCCACCATGACTACCACTCAAGCAAATTTGAACTATTTAGTCTCCTTTTTTCATTTATCTATTATTCCTTTAATCATACACCATCTCTACAACCCTTTTAAAATTTTTGTTGTAGTTTCTAGTGCACAAAAAGCTTGGGGCTGCTACAAATAAGGTAATGCATATGTTGGGATGTACGTAAGCCTCCTCCAGAGAGCATGGTCATTAATGTAGGGACAAGGCTAAAAGTGATCCCTCTTAGATTTTGTACATTTTTTGGAGCATGTTTTAAATGCAATGGATTCGGCCACTTTGCTAGAGACTACCATTTGAATGGTGCTAGTGAAACAGTAGGCAGTAAGGTAGAGAGGATCAAGCAATTGCACCCAAAGAACCAATAGACTCCAACATCGAAGTTGATGCTACAAAGCAAGGAGAAGGTGGGAGGAGGAGCACTCAAAATGAAGGGCAATCTGGTAAGTTAAGCAATCATGTGGACACCCCTCAGAACCACTCTTCAACTAAAATGAGTACTAATGTTAGTAGCAGTCAAGCCATGCCAAGAGCGAAATTTTTTGCATTCCATGTGATCAAATCACCCATGAAGCAGCACTCAAAATGAAGGGCAATCTGGTAAGTTAAGCAATCATGTGGACACCCCTCAGAACCACTCTTCAACTAAAATGAGTACTAATGTTAGTAGCAGTCAAGCCATGCCAAGAGCGGAATTTTTTGCATTCCATGTGATCAAATCACCCATGAAGCCTCGTCAAAAAATTGGCTTGCCCCCATCTCTTAGGATGATGGACGAGCACAGGCAACGTCTCTGTGATCAAGTGCAAGTGAGTAAAAACATCGGCACGGAGTAGCTTCAATCACAGAAGAACCCTCAAGATAATCAAAAATCCCTTATGAATCTGGACAACTTCTTTGACGTGCTTCAAGCCAGGAAGCCGGAGAGCCTTTTTACCTCGGAGCTATCCGCTTCCAAGCTTACATTGGTAGAGGAGGAAAACGAAAGAGAGTCAACAAAGGATGGTACTCCAGGCATTGAGGAGTTTGTCCCACTATCCCCATGATGGATGACCTACTTATTTAGTCCTGGATGTGAAGGGCATAAAGTTTTTTAAAAAGCACTCTTTTCTAGGAAGAGGTCAAAAAAGCAGCTACAAATTGTTGGCTAATTTTGGAACACCATCTTGACTTTTCTTGTTGTAGGAAGCAACAATAGGGGATAAGGTGGTGTACTATCGTGAAGGCGCTCTTGGGTTTAGTGGGTGTAAATCCCATGGGAACTGCATAAAATAATCCTCCTCCCTACCTCCCTATTTATAGCCCCTTAGCCTCCCTGCCCACTAGTCCCAAGTCCTTGACCCCCCAAGGTTGCCCTTGGCATGAAATTACTCGCCCCTTGGAGAAGTGTTTTCATCCTCAAAAACAAAAATGGGAAACTTCTTCTTAAGAACACTAATGTTTTCCCAAGTGGCACCTTCTTCAGTCGATCTTTCCACTTGACTAAAGTTTGACAACGTACATGATGATTCGTACACGAATCATGATAGTCTAAGATTCATTCAAGTTCATGCGGTTGGGTAGGAGGTTCAAGAAAATCAACCAAAATTTGATGTTCAATGACATTATCATCCCCATGCAAGCATTTACGTAAACGATTTACATGAAATTTTGGATGAATATGAGAGTGTGGTGGTAGTGAGAGTTTGTAGGCTCGATCACCAACTCGTTTGAGTATTTTGAAAGGCCCACAGTACCTCCGAGATAATTTAGGTGTTGGCCCAGTCTTCAAACTTTGGATGAATATGAGAGTGTGGTGGTAGTGAGAGTTTGTAGGCTCAATCACCAACTCGTTTGAGTATTTTGAAAGGCCCACAGTACCTCCGAGATAATTTAGGTGTTGGCTTTGACACATGCAAATATACATCGTCCCCTTTCGTGAAGGTAACTTGACGACGTTTCTCATCAGCATACTTCTTATAGCGATCATGCACTTGTCGAACATTTTGACAAGCCACTTTCAACATATCCATATTGTCTTGGATAAAATCCTTAACCTGTTGGAGTTTTTCAGTTGCCAACCTCACCATAATAACCGGTGACCTCGGTTGAAACCCGTACATTAGCGTGAAAGGACTAAATCGAGTCGTTACATGCTAAGCACTATTGGAAGAAAACTCATGAATAGGTAGATACTCTTCCTAGTTTGATTGCTTCTTGCTAATGTATGCTCATAGCATATCCTCTAGAACTTGATTGACTCGTTTAGTCTGACCATCCATTTCAGGATGACTGTTGTACTGAGATCAAGTTGTGTACCCAATAGTTTAAACATAGCCCTCGACTGTTAAACTTGGGATCACGATCACTCACAATGTTACTTGACAATTTATACAGCTTGTACAGATTGTCCACAAATAACTTAGCTAATTTTGGAGTCTTAATTATTGACTTGGTTGGAATAAACTTGCATAGTTTAGCCAACCGGTCTACGAACACCCATACCGAGTCATGACCTCGTACAATGGTTGGTAATGCCACAATCCATAGAGATACTTTCCCATTTACCATTAGGAATATCTAATGGATATAAAATACCTCTACCTTCCGACGCTTTGCTTTGTTAACTTGACATTCTTGGTAATGTAAGACATAATCTTGAACATAACTGTGTAAACCTGGCCAGTAAAACTATCGTCTTATGAGAGCATAATGTTGAGATAGGCATGGGAAACTATCCTACACCTAAGTCCTAATTTGATGTGACACCTAGTGTATGTATGTGCGTAAATACTTTAGAAGACACCTGGAAAAGAAAGCTAGCCGTGCACCTAGTGCCAAGCTTTATCTATATATATGCCTTTTCGGTATTTTGCATATACCCCACTAGAGAGAATGCAATGCAATGTAACCTTATGTTGTGTAATATAATGCTAGTATTTTGAAGTATTGGACGTGCACTTTCACTTTAGAAGCTCACTGTGTACCAATGGAAGTCTTCACCTTCAAATCTGTTGGGGTATAGGCGCCTGTGCCTTGCCCGGCCGCCCAGAGTCTGGGCGCCCACTGACTTGTATACCTTATACATAGCATAAGTGTATAGGGGGCTGCTCACTCATTGGAGTCTCCCCACCCACATCGTGTGTGTCTCCTTCTCTCTCTCTCACTCTCCGTCTGTGGTGCTCCCCGATCCCCTTCAATTGGTATCAGAGCTATGGTGACTGCGGAGAGCACGACGGCTTTGAGAGCTTCGAGGCGATAGCTCGCTCGTTCTCGACGGTGGAGTTCGATCGCGGAGTTTCACGGAGAGCGATTTTAGCTTGAGGAGAATTGTCTTTGGAGCTTAGGAGCTTGGTGTGGTCAAGCTTGGTCGAGGAGGCGGTTGCGGCTTCCTTGGTGAGAGGAGCTTTTGAGCTCAGTGGAGGTCGTTAGAGAAGTGCTCGGCGGAGGAGAGCTTGACATTCGAGTGCTTGGATGCTGTTGTGGCAGAGCTCTTGTGTTGGAGCTTGCATTGAGAGGACATTGCATCACGCAGAGTGGAGCAGGAGCAAGTTCAAGACTGTGTGCAGCTCGTTTTTGCCACTTTCGGGCTCTAAAACGCAGTTTTTTGCGTAGCTCCGTCATACAAAGTCAGATCTACATGATCCAGGAGTCTAGGTCAGGGTTTTGGCACGCTCCGGACGCGATGGTGATGTCTATTTGCTGAAATTATGCTTTGAATTACAGCAGGTACAGCAGCAAGTTTATTTGTGCACTCTCGGGTCCCAAAAACACTGTTTTTGGCATAGCTTTCACACCCGGACTCGGATACATATGATCCAGGAGTCTACCTTGGGGTTTTGGCACGCTCCGGACGCACTCGTCATATCAAAATTGTAAAATTCTGAACGCTGAATTTTCTGCAGCAGCAGTTGTTTATTGTGTGTCGAGGATTCTACACATGGTTTGCTCTCAGATGTGAGAGTGATATTTGCTGCAAGTTTCCTCACAGGTGGGAGGATACGATGTATGCCTTATGTGGTTTGATGCTCAGGGAGACTAATGTGATTGCATTTTGAGCTCGGCAATGTATGCCTCGAGCATGTTTTTTGGCAGTCACAGGTAGAGCAGATATTTGTGTACTAGATTTGCAGGTGTTTGCAATGATGTATGCAAAATGTGGAGATTGGTGCATGCATTTGGAGTGTGATTTGACACGCTTTGGTCGCTCATGGTTTTGAGCGTGCAGTCAGTTTGGTTACTGGTTTTGTGGCCGTTTTACTGACAAAACTCTGGCGAAATTTTCCCAGGAGTTTTAAGCGTATCATTTATGCGATCTAGGTAGAGATTGCGGGTTGCACTCAGCATTTGCGTGCGGTGTTCTCTGCAGGTGGGAGATTTGTGCGTGTGTATGCATCAATACCGCACAGTGTGGGCTTGGTGATTAGCTCACAGATTGCAGTGTGATACTAGAGCATGCGAGGCTTGTATTGACATTGCGGGAGCTCTATTTTGGAGTGTGTCTCACAGGTTTTACATTGTGTTTCTGGCCATATTTGTAGACAGTTTCCAAGTGTTGTTGGTGAGGTGGTTTTGCTATCTAGCTTGCTACTTGTACTCATGGCAGAGACAGGTGATTGATCAGATTGTGACCTCTCACAGATGCGCGTGTTTGATGGGTCAGACTTTGCGGCATGGAGAGAGTGTATGCTTGATGCATTGACACAACGAGGGTTGCATCGACCATTGAGTGGTGATGTAGGTAGACCTTCAAACATGTCTGACGATCAGTTGCAGGAGCTAGAGGAGATGGCACTATCTACGCTCTCTTTGCACCTTGCGAAATCTGTATATGCTCTTGTTATGTATGAGACTACTTCGAGAGCACTTTGGCGCAGATTACATGATATGTATGATAGATCTGAGTCATCACGGACTCGTGTGAGACATGTACATTCACGAGCACGCCGACAGATGACATGTTGTTATTGTGGTCATTCTGGACACGTTAGACGGCGCTGTTTTCGTCGTATGCGACATCGTAGGAGACATGGCAGTCTCAGAGATGTATGTAGTGATGCCATGGACTCAGTTGCTTTGACAGTTGAGGCACATGTAGTGTCGGAGTATACTAGTGACGGGGATGTCACTTTTACCTCGAGCTATGCACGAGATGCTATACATGTGGATAGTGCACTCCCTTCGCAGTGGTTGCTAGACGGAGATGCTATGTTTCATGTCACGCCGCATCGTGCATGGTTTTGTAGCTATTCTAGCAGGATGCTTGGCAGTGTACGTTTGACCGATGGATCGGTGCATGCGATAGCAGGTGCAGGAGATGTGAGACTGTCATTACCGAGTGGTGCATCTTACTTGTTACGACATGTGCGCTATGTACCAGATTTGACAGTGAGTTTGATCTCGATTGGTCAGCTTAGAGATTGTGGATGTCAGATTTCGCTACGAGAGCGAGATTTTGTGATGCATTTGGGTTCGCTAGTGATTGTGAGAGGTGCCAGGAGTGGTACAGGTTACCCATTGCATGTGGATCACGGGAGAGACGGTGTTGTCTCTGTGATCACACAGCCAGGTAGACAGCGAGAGAGCAGGCGAGTCTCTTTTGCTTGTGGGTTGCAGGATGCTTTGCATGGAGTGCAGAGTAGTGAGCTCGTTGTGCACACAGTTGAGGCACGACTTGAGAAGTCACACAGAGAGGTGACAGAGTCAGACATGCATGCTTTGCTAGTGACTGAGCAAAGCAGAGACTCAGTTGTGCTAGATACTTCTATGCAGGATAGACAGGTAGAGCGGTCTTGCTCTAGTGAGTCACGAGAGGAGGACGTTGTGCAAGAGTCTATGCATACGGAGTTAGAGCATGAGAGCTCTAGTGAGTCACAACAGATTGAGTGGTCATGTTTGCAGTGGATGATTGCAGAGGAGGCTGAGATGTCAGCGATTATGCAGTCATTCCTTTCTATGCTCGCCAGTGAGCATGGGGATATAGTTGTGCAGGATATGTCTTCCAGCAGACACCTAGAGCAGCTGGTTTGCTCTGAGGTTGCACGACAGGTTGATGCGTCTTTTGAGGACAGTCAGGAGATGCATGTGGCTGACGCGCCTTGTCAGTCAGAGATGCCTATTGCCAGGGATATATATGTTGATGCATGCTCCATAGAGCTAGCAGGGCCCGCTAGCATTGCATCGGCATTCAGTGGTCTCATGTATGAGATGCTGATCTTGAGACCAGATATCGCAGCTGTAGTGGGAGCATTTGCAGTTGGGGTTGTCAGTCGTTTGTTGACTGATGATGGCATAGTGCACGAGGGAGATATGCAGGTATTGTGTACATACTTGCAGTACGTGTGCGGTACGTCTGGTGGTGTATGGACTTACACGGGAGCAGGACAGCCGGATGCACACGATCACAGCCAGCCAGTGGGCATCGGTTGAGAGCGGTTTTCTCTCGCCTTTTGTAGTCTTTAGACTAGGTTCCCTTGCTTAAAGGCACAGTCGCCTTTAAGTGGGAGGTTGTTGGGGTATAGGCGCCTGTGCCTTGCCCGGCCGCCCAGAGTCTGGGCGCCCACTGACTTGTATACCTTATACATAGCATAAGTGTATAGGGGGCTGCTCACTCTTTGAGTCTCCCCACCCACATCGTGTGTGTCTCCTTCTCTCTCTCTCTCTCACTCTCCGTCTGTGGTGCTCCCCGATCCCCTTCAAAATCCTCTTGAGTTCTCTCACCCCCATCGTACCTAACAACCGGTATCAAAGCCAGCTTGCATCGTAATTAGCTTAGCAATTTCGCACACAATCCATAGAATACCCACTTGTCCACTTTTGATCAAATACACAATATCAAGCTTTTTAATCACACAAAGTTGACTAATCCGGTGCAAATTGAATCGATCGAAGATTAATGATGTTATTTCAAGCTTGGGTGCACCCTCTTCTTGCATCGGATTAGTCACAGTTGAAAATCAGCCTTTTTCGTGAGAATCGACGGCTTCTATTGGCTTCAAGCATTCTCCCTGACTGCAGGCTTGTGACGATCGGCCTCCGTGGATGTTTCTGCAGCTCTACTGGGCGACCCCTCTTGCAACACCTTATCACGGAATAGCTTCAAGATCAACCTACCTCATTTTGGATGACAACTGCTCATCTCAACAACTCTCAGGTCTCGTTTTCAGTGTTCATAACATTTTCATTTTAAATTGTAGTAGCCTTTTGAGCTTTTGACCGGCTAGTGGAGCTTCACCCCAACATATTGCACAACTCCAACAATTTGCACAGCTCCCATTATTTTAAAAAAAATTGATTAAAAAACCTCAAGTTTACGCACACTCGAAGTGGCAGCCAAGCTCGACATCGACAACACGCTCGACATCGTCAATATTTTATGGCCGATTTGTATTTGATCAAGCTTTCAAGCTATTCAAACTTCAAAGCGTACTTCTCCAAGGCACATGCACACTTCCACACACGTAATTTAATTGCCACTTGTGAAGAGGGGCTTCAAGCACGTGAAGAGTGACTTCACAATTTTGGCTTCCAAGCATTATGTATAGGACAAGACACTACCATAGACACAGTCTCTCTACTAGTAAGACCAAGTCCCTTCGTGTGTACAACCACTTTGCACCATGGGAGAAAAAGGGATTGAAAAATTTAATGGGGACGGTTTCCATACATGGCAGACAAAGCTACATGGATACCTCATGAAAAAGAATTTATGGTTTGTTTTAAAATCGGGAGTAAGCGAACCATCCACTTCTGTTGAACGCACTCTCACTAGGGCCCAAATCGCACAAGCACGAGCTAAAGATGAACAAGCTCTACGCATAATTATCACATCACTCCACGATAATTATGTGCACTTCACAGATAACTGCACCACTGCAATCCAAGCATGGGATATTCTGGAACATTATTTTGGTGCTAAACAAAAGCAAAGTAAGACTAGACTAAGGAAAAATCTTTACAAACTTATTATGCTTCAAGGGGAAGATGTTTCAAGCCTCGTTAACTGGCTAATGAGCATAATCACGCAGCTCACTTACATTTAGTGCCAAGTCCCGGAAGAAGATCAAGTCGTTGTGCTCTTGAGTGCTCTACCTGAAAGTTTTGACAACATAGTCACAGTCTTAGAGCAAAAGGAACCCATACCTTCCCTACAATATGTCACAGGGGCAATCAATGAAGAAGAAAAGAAATTAAAGAAGAAATCTGATAAATCTGAATCAATGGAAGGAGCTTACCTGGCATTGTCATCATCCAAGGCATCATCATCTAGAATGAACAATAAGAAGTTCTATGATTGTGGAAAGCTTGGACACTTCTCCGAGGACTACTACAAAAATAAACATTGTAGCAACTATGGTGTCAAAGGGCATCCATCATCAAAGTGTCACGCCAACGGCAGTAGCAGCAGTAACAACAAAGGTAAAGTCAAAATCAACCTTGCAAAGGACGAGGACGAAGAGGAAGAAAAAGAGGAGAAGTGTCTCAATGTATGTTCCTCATCCGAGCCTTATTTTGGATACACTGATGTTTTGTAGAGATATGGCCCTGATACTTAGCCTAATCACGAGTCAGTCTATGTGACACCATATCGTGTAGAGACCACCAAATTGTAAAGTCTGTGTGACCTATATTAGCCTGTGTGGCAATGTCTGTGTGACAATGTCTATGTGATAGTGAATCTCTAACAAGATCTCAGTGGTCCATGCCTAAGGGGAGGATTGTTGAGACAGGCATGGGAAACTATCATACACCTAAGTCCTAATTTGATGTGACACCTAGTGTATGTATGAGTGTAAATACTTTAGAAGAAACCTGGAGAAGAAAGCTGGCCGTGCACCTAGTGCCAAGCTTTATCTATATATATATATATATATATATATATATATATATGCCTTTTTGGGATTTTGTGTATACCCCACTAGAGAGAATGCAATGCAATGTAACCTTATGTTGTATAATATAATGCTAGTATTTTGAAGTATTGGACGTGCACTTTCACTTTAAAAAGCTCATTGTGTACCAATGGAAGTCTTCACCTTCAAACCCTCTTGAGTTCTCTCACCCCCATCATACCTAACACATAAGGCTTCTTAATTCATGGGTGCCCTCACTTGGACTATCGTGACATTCATAAAGAATTTGGCATCCAATGTTTATGTGCGTCGGTACACAAACTCTTCCCTTGTGAAGTAGGTACCCATTATTGATGGAAAATTTCTTCATCTCTGTAGTTCATCACTCAAAAGAGGAGAATTGGGTATGGAGGTTAACGACACACTACCCGCATTGGAGTGAGAAGGATCCCTCATTTGCACATGACTCCATACTTTGGAGTATGCATCGACATGCTCATATCTGTCCTTAAGAGAGTCCAAAAACTCACTTTGAATTTTCATGAACAGAAGAGTTGATCCCAGTCATATGACTAAGAGCGCCAGCTACTAGGTTGTATCGTCCTTTACAATACTGGAGCTTTGTGTCATACTCCTGAAGAATCTCAGGCCACATGTCCCTTCGACCCTTCAAAGCAGTTTGTTGTGTAAAAAATTTTATGTTTTCATGGTCAAACATAATCTCAAATTGAGCTCCATACAAATAATGATAGCATGTCTCCAGACACTATTGCATAGAGTTCGTGTGTTCATAATCAGAGTAATTCTATTGTGTTGAATCAAAATTATCGGTTTCAAATACAATTGGCCTTCCCTCTTGTAGAATTACACGATTACTGGCATCCATTTTTAAAATGAATGGCTTGAAAGGATCCACAATAGCCAGAATAGGAGTTGTAGCTAATGCGTCCTTGAGAGCATCAAAACTTTGCTGTTGAGAGGCACCCCACCACTGAAAACATTTCCCCTTCTAGGAGAAGGCCACCTTCAAATGGCATCCACTTTGGATTGATCCATGTGCAGCCCATCAGCTGAGATGGCATGCCCTAGATAGTGAATTTCCTCCTTGAGAAAATAACACTTATTTGGCATATAACTTATTTGCTTGTAGAAAATCAAACACATGCCTCAGATGTTGCAAGTGTTCTTCTTCAGAGGCACTGTACATGAGAATGTCATCAAGAAAGACGATAACAAACTTGCCCAAATACAGTGTCAATTAGCGTCATGAAAGTTGTGGGCACATTGGTTAACCCAAAGGGCATAACCAAAACCTAGTAATGTCCAAACCTTGTTTGGAGTGCATTTTAGGTATATCAGCAAGTTGAATGCGTACTTGGTGATATCACGATCGCAAGTCTATATTAGTAAAAATACGAGCATGAGTGAGCATGTCAAAACTCATCCACTCGTGGTAATGGGTACTTGTTCTTAACAGTTACCGCATTTAAACCACGGTAGTCAACGCACATGCGCATGCTACCATCCTTTTTCTTCACCAATACAATAGGAGAAGCCCATGGCAAAGAACTAGGTTGAATAATTTCTCTACTGACATAGTCAGCAAGCTGAAGTTCCACCTCAATAGCCTCAAAATGGCTCATTCTATAAGGTGGTTTGCTAACTGGTTTACTGCCTACAACCACGCTTATGCCATGTTGCATAGATTGTGTCAGTGGTAATCTTTGTGATAAATCATTGGGAAAAAAATCTTGAAATTCCATTAACAAATTTTTTAATTGACTAGCAACATTTGCTTGTTGAAAGAGAGAGTAGCAGCCATTGCTAGGAGACAAGAGAAAGAAGCATGCGGCGTTGAGGAATTGTCAACAAAATCAACATTTGAAAGAAAATGACACAAAATTAACACAAGAAAACTTCTTCTATTGCATTATCAAAAGTGAGCTTCATAAGCTCTACTGTACATATGAGTGGTGAGGAAGGCACGTCCTTCTCTCCTAGCAACAACACATGTGCACCATGGGATTCAAACATCAGATTGTTGTGCTCATAGCTACGCTTAAGTGATGATCCTAGGCTATGCAACCATTCTCAATCAAGTACTACATCTGTCCGCTCCATATTCATAACCTGGAAATCGAAGGATTGGCATACCCTTCAATTTCCAACGGTGCAGCTCTCACTTGAGTGTCCCACACCTTGTTCATCATCGCTACCTTGTAACGGTGGGAACTCAGAGTTTGGGGCAACTTGAGCCGTTTCACTAACTCGTAGTTAATGAAATTGTGTGAGGCACCATTATCTACCAAGATACGCACCTTGTGCCCTTGAATGGATGCATGCATACGCACTAGCTCATGTGGACCGAAGGTCGGCTGCCACATGGAAGTTGTTATAAAGCATTCTTGCACCACCTTGGAGTGTGTTACCTCCACATTGGAGAAACGTGAGGAAGACTCAAGAGGCAACAGCTGCACCATGTACATTGCTCTCTCCTTACCTTGGGCAGGAGATTTCCCCTTGGGACAATCCTTTTTGCCATGGCCACTTCCTAAACATTAAAAACATAACTTTTCTTTTTTTGCCTTCTCAAACTCTTCTATAGAGAGAGATCTTCTAGACCCCTTGGGTTTCTTGGACGTCTTTGAATTGGTTGCTATAAACTTTCTTTTATTGTCCCCATGCTTTGTACATGTATTACCATGTGTATTGTTAGGCACGTGAGTACAGTGTTGTGTCTTATCATCAGGATCATCATGGATGTGAGCTTCCACTATGACCTCCTCAAGCGTTTTGGGATCCTGAGTCTTCACATGCTTCTGAAGCTTTGATGTTAGACCACAAATAAACCCACGCACTTGTTGAAAGGTATTTAACCCCTCCAGCTTGAGGATGACATCTCGATAGTGCAATAAGTATTCCAACAATGATTTATGTTGTCGCATGGAACACTTATCCCAAACGGACCAATTTCTGTCCACTTCATTCGTGGATAGAAATTATTTTCTTAATATAGCCTCAAAGGCTGTCCAAGTCTATGGTATGATGTTCTTCTCCTTGAGAGACATCCACCATTTATAGGCCTTGGCTTCTAAGGTCAGATTTGTCTGCAGTGCCCTGACTGCATCCGGAGTACGTCACAGATCGTGAATTCCTTCCCACTTATTGAGAAAGATATTCACCACATCTTTATTGTGCTCTCTTTCCTCTCCTTTAAAAGTTGGCGGCTTTGTGTTTCAACAAAGTGTCACCTCCTTTTAAGTGAGAGAGTGCAGAGAAACCGAAGGGGGACCACGTCGTGGCGGATCTGCTCACAAAAAAGAGGATTACACTGCCATAGTGCTTCAATCTGTACTTGTCGCAAGTGTCAGATCTCTCTTTCTCTCTCTCTCTCTCTCTCTCTCTCTCTCTCTCTCTCTCTCTCTCTCTCTCTCTCTCTCTCTCTCTCTCTCTCTCTCTCTCTCTATATATATATATATATATATATATATATATATATATATATATATATATATATATATATATATATATATATATATATATATATATATATATATATATATATATATATATATATATATATATATCAAATTGCGTTGATGCAGATCACGATGCCAACCATGTGGAAAACAAGTCTCTTCTTGAATGTGGAGAAGCTTCAAAAGAAAGTTGAAAAACAATTGGAAAAACGCCCTTAATAAGGGAGAGGAGGCCTCGAAATTAAAAGGTAAAAATTTGCAAGTTGTGTAGAATTTTATGATTGTCAACGAGTCAGATTTTATCTGCCACAATACGACACCTTATCGAGCTTCTTTGAATGCTACGTATGCGGGGGGTGTGTGTCAAGGGTGCACATGCATCCTTAAATACTTCAAATGTTCAATTTGAAAGACCTTCAAGCCCAGCATGGCGGAAACGTGTACAGAGTGCACCAACAGAGAGGGAGAGCTAGCGCTCGCTGTTGACATCGTCGGGCTTCAGACCTGTAATGAAAAATGCCCAGTAGTCCCTTGCCCTCCCATCAAGCCTAACCTCAACCAATTCTACACAGGTCGACTTCGGCTCCTTCCCCCCTCCAGGGGTTGCTACACGCCGTGCTCTCGGCCATTTCTTCCTCGTCAGCTCCATGGCTATTGCATCAGCATGCACAAAAGGCTTCAGTTAAGGATGACCACACTCCCCCTTTTCCCAAAATAATCTAGCTCGGATACCAATGTACAGCCCCTAGGAACTACGTAGAAGAATCCTCCTCCCTAGCTCTCTATTTATAGCCCCTTGGCATTTTAGGATTCCATGCCCACTAGCAGTTGAATTTTGGCCCAGGTCCTTGACCCCCCAGGGTTGCCCTTGGCATGATAATGGGGTGCTCTCCATTTTTGACAAGGAGTTAGAGCGAGAAGTGGTGCTTAATCATGCCTCAGGGAGAGTCCTTAGGGCAAGGGTTAATGGGCAGGTTAGTTTATTACCAGAATTAAGATTTATGCTCCTTCTGATGCTAAGGGAAGAACCAAACTCTTGGTGGATCTAAGGGAGCATCCTCTCGAAGGAAACTATTGCATCATGGGGGATTTCATTATGGAAGCTCGCAAAAACTGCATCTATGGTTGGATGTAGATACTATGTGAGTTTCATTGATGACCATACGAGAAAGGTATGGGTCTTTTTCATGAAGCAAAAAAGTACGGTGTTTATGCACTTTCGGAATTTCAAAGTTATGGTTTAAAAATAGACTAAGAAACATGTAAATTGTCTAAGGTTGGATGGAGGGGGAGAATACTTCTCCGATGAATTCAATGGTTTTCTAAAAAAGCATGGAATTCAGAGGTAGTTTCATGCAGGTATACTCCACTACAAAATGATGTTGCCGAGCGGAAGAACAACCTCAATGAAAAAATTGTTAGAGCATTGAATGACAAGAACATGCCTCATTGTTATTGGGTTGAGGTTGTTGCTACAAGTGTTTACATTATAAACAGGACCCCTACTTCTACAAAACATGATATGACACCTAAGAGAAGCTCATTGGTGAAAAACCAGATGTATCAGATTTTTAAAGTGTTCAAATGTATATGTGCATGTGTCGGATGAACTAAGAAGTAAGCTTGATCCAAAAGCAAAAAAATGTGTACTCATTGGCTGCTCCCTTGAGCAAAAGGCGTACAAGTATTACAATCCTATCACGAGTAAAGTAAGGGTGAGCAAGGATGTTGTTTTTTATGAAATGGCAAGTTGGTATGCTGAGGTAAAAGATGATTTGGGGGCTGATGTAAGAGAAAATGTGGCTACAAAATACAAGTGCACAGTCACAAGTTTTGAGTGGACGGAAAGGGTCATCTAGTGCATGTCATGGTGAGAATCCATGGAGTGGCATGTTACGTGAAAGATTGAGTCCTGCTAAGTCTTCAAATGTATCAAGGAAAGGGAAAGAAAAAGTTAATGATGCCCCTAAGTTTCCAAATTTGAGTGATGGTTATGATGATGGCGATAGTAGTGGTTATGAGCAAAGTTTGGATGAGGAGTTTGGCATACCCTCTATGAAGACTCTGGGTGCAAGAAGGATTCAAGCAGGGAACGAGGCACCTAGAAGTGATCTTGGACCATGTAGGTCAGAAAGAGTAAGAAATCTTGTGCAGAGATTGACTTATGATAGCTATGTGGCTCATCATTGTGCATATATTGTTGGGATCAGTCCAACTTGGGCAGTCGCTCCTATGTGAACACATTGCAAAACTTATTTAAGGCCTAAAAATATAATGCAAGACTCTCTTTCATTTAGCCTAGTCGTGAGTCACTCACTTATCTTTGCTCAATGCACGTGCAACCTTTGCAATGTGCCTGTTTTTCCTTTCTGCGACCCCATTCTGCTGTGGAGTATATCTACATGTAAACTGACTGTGTATACCATGCATTCGCAGAAAATCTGAAAAATCATTGGAGAAGTACTCTCCCCCTCCATCTGACCTCAATGTCTTGATTTGCATATCTGTCTCCTTCTCAATCATGACTTTGAAGTCTTGAAAGTGACCAAACACTTCACTTTTGTTACGCATGAAGTAGACCCATACTTTCCTTGTATGGTCATCAATAAAAGAGACATAATACCTGCAACCATGTATACTTGCAGTATCGGTTGGACCCCAAACATCTGTGTGCACCACCTCAAGTGGCCTTTTACATACATTACGCTCATGTGGAAATGAGCCCTTTGACTGTTTTCCAAACTGGCATGCTGCACACACTTTATGCATACCATCCACCTTGAATTTGGGCAAACCTTTTACAATCTGTTTTGATTGCATGCTGCGCAATCTCTGCTCATTGACATGGCCAATGCGTTTGTGCCAAATGTCAACATCAGCCACAATACATGTGCCCTGTGCAAATAATGCAGCTTTTACCTCAGGCATGTCTACATTCAGCGTAAACATTATGCCCACACATTTGCCCTCTGTGATCAGCTTACAGCCATTCTGGAAATCTTCTACATAACAGCCATTTGGATTGAAGCGAACCTGCAAACCCTGCTCAACCATTTGTCCAACAGAAACAAGATTCTTTGTAATGTTTGGGACATGAAGTACATCTGCTAAGTACTTTGATTTCCCACTCTTCGTATTTAGAGGTATGTCCCCTACATGAGCAATGGGGTGAGCTGTATCATCTCCTATCTGCACATAGCCTGACACATCTGGTTTGCGCATATCTCTAAACCACTCTCCACGAGACGTCATGTGATTAGAGGCACCTGAATCCACATACCAAACATCATCTTGGGTGGAATTCTCTGCAGTCATTGTATTCATTACATGCTGCATAACAAACATGCGCTCGTTTTTGCTGTCATCTGCATCTCTGCTAGTAGATGCATAGTTGCCTTGTTCTCTCTTTCTACTTGCTTTTCCCTTTGGACAGTCACGTGACATGTGACCTCTTTCACCACAAGTCCAACATTCTCTACTATCTGGAGTATGTTGCTGCCTGCTTGATCCTGCACCACGACCTCTTTGACTCCCCCTGCCTTGAGACTGGTTTCCCCTGCCACCTGTATTGTTTTGATTTGATTGACCTTCCAGAAATTGGCCCCTGCAACCCCTTGGGCCTCGACCACGACCTCTACCTCTACCTCTGTTGGAGTTAGAATAGAAGGCCTGTTCAGAATTATTTCTGCCATGAGAAGAAGATGTGTCAAGGTTCTTCTCCTCAAGAATAAGCATAGAAATCAAATCTTGGAACACGGGGATGTCGTCTCTTGTATTCATGGAAGACCTAAAATGTACATACTCATCTCCTAGACCATCCAAGCATGCACGGACAATGTCATCGTCTTCCACTGACACTTTAATAGATCCAAGAGCCTCAATGATACTCTTGATCTTCAAGGCATAATCATTGATTGAGAGGTTGTTCCTCTTAACCTGATTTAGCTCCGACTTTAGTTGAAGCTTCCTGGCCTTGGTGTTCACCTCGAACACTCTGCCTAAGTTTCTCCTTGCAATGGCGGGGTTTTGAGCATCCTGTAGATAGCCCATCATGCCATCTGTGATGCTCATAGACAGCCAATACATCACTTTGCTCTGGCCTTGTTTCCAGTCCCTCAAAGCTTTCCTTTGTTCTGCTGTAGCATTTTCCTCGGGAATCTCTGGTTCCTTTTCATTGTCTCCTTCTACATAGTCCCAATAACCTTTTCCTTTTAGGAAATTTGTTATTCTGAACTTCCATGCAGGGTAGTTATTTTTCTCAAGCTTCTCAGTAACAATCTGACTGAAACCGTCAGACATCTTGAAGCACTAAGACAAAATAGCTGCAATCTGCAAAAACCTGCAAATCTGCTGAACCTGCTATCGTGGTTCCTGTAACGCTTTCTACACTCAACGAGTGTCCACAATCAAGCGTTTCACAACCATTGTACTTGTACAGTAAATCTCTGTATATTGCACTTTGGAGACTTGTTCAAAAACTTGTGCGAAAAACCCCTAAAATTGGTCGTGGATTGCGAACAAAGGGATTGTGATGCTCTTGCTCTCTTAGCCTCTCTTGCCTGCACCAGGCTCTGATACCATGTAAAGAATGAGGATGCAAGAGAGCTACACAAGGCAAGCACAAAGCACACAGAGATGGAAAGCTTCTTCTTCTTCTTCACAGAAAAGAGAGTACAAAATGACTAAGTGCTAAAGCTAAAAAGTAGCACATATGTACATGCGGTCACTAAGTGTGAACTCGCTAGAAGCGTACTAGGCTGGCACTATAAGTGTAGTCCAGCTGTAGAATCATTGGCAGAGATCCTCCGTGTCGGTCACCTAACGCGCCAGTGAGTAAATGCAGTAAGCGGCCAAGACCCGTAGTGGATGCCAGCTCAAGGTGTAGAGCTCGACATCTCAACACGGATGACCCTAAGGGAACAAGAGATGCACTTGAAGAGTCTCTTCCATCTGGTTTGAATTACTAAAAAGATATGCAAGAGGAGAACCAGATGGTCCTGAAATTTTTTGAGTTCATTATAGATTCCTCGGTGCTAGTTTATGCCATTCCAGCTAAGGAGGCAGAGCTCCCACGACTTTTCCCAGGTCTTTACCCTACATACCATGAATCAGCAAGTCAACAAAGCTACATCAAAATAGTGGATGAGCTCCGTGACTGGTACGAGGTCGTCAACACTAATTGGACAGCCTAGAATCAGGCAGTATAGCTGAAGCATTGAAGAAGGATCTACCAAATGAATTGATCAAAGGACTTCAAAATTTGAAATTGAAAATGGACAAGTGGAGAGTGCAGATCCATAGGATGATAAACAATCAAGATCATGAACCAAATACTCTAGCTTATAGTGGAAGCCTCCAAGATCCCTAAGAATGAGCTAGAAAATAAAGCATCCTTTGATCCTCAATTTAGATATATGGCTTAAGTACTTTTTGAAGCTAGAATAAAGTGCAATCAACCACCACTACCTAAGGGATGGATTCACATGGCATCATATTGTCACAAACTAGCCAAAGCCTAGCTTACTAGGGGTAAAAGAACACGCTATGACCCTAACACAAAAACATGGAATTCACTGACTCCATACGAATTCGAGATGAAGATGGTCAAAAAGGATAAATTGGAGCAAGAGGCACTATAACAGTTGATTCAAAAGGAGAACATTGGTCCTCGTCCCACCACCTCAAAACTATTTAAAGTTCTACACAAACCTCCACAGAAGAAGGCGCCAAATCAAATGATGAATGCTTCATTTTCGTTTTAAAAAAAATTGTTTTGTACCAAAACTCAAGAAAGGTGGGAAGGATGTAGATGGCAGGAATGACCCTTAGTAGGTGGTTGGAGTTGAAGCTTTAGAGATTGTCACTACAGATAGCTACATCAAGCAATCATTATGCAACATGGGTCCCAATCTCTCCTTGGCCTACTCACAAATTTCCTCCCAATTCTCAGTGCTCCACCTTGGAAGCCTACGGTCCTCCCCAGTGCAACCCTTGTAGCACTATTGTTTTTCCTTCACTTGACCTTGCAACCTATGGCTACCCTTACCTCCAAGTATCCATGCTTATAGCCAACCACATGCACTCTTGAAGGCCCTTCAACTCATGCCATTCATGGTGTCCCTTTCTTTGCAACGCCTTCAAGCTCCTCTTTTTAGCGCTCCAAAACCCCCCTCTATACCGCAACAGTG
Source organism: Adiantum capillus-veneris (assembly GCF_014529385.1). Lineage (NCBI taxonomy): Eukaryota > Viridiplantae > Streptophyta > Polypodiopsida > Polypodiales > Pteridaceae > Adiantum > Adiantum capillus-veneris. The sequence goes on along the minus strand of NC_140933.1, from coordinate 56,448,392 downwards.
GTAATGCTTCTCAGTCTTTTTCTCTTTTGCTCTTGGAAGCTTTGATCAGCCACCTCTTTTGGCCAACGCTCCCTCACTATAAATAGCCCCACTCTTCAACCACCACCATGTTGTCTTCAATGCTCCTTTTCCCATACAGTTTGCAGTAGCCTGCCACCTCTAGGTTCCTTTTTTACCCTTTTTTGTTAAGTTTAAGCTAACTATAGGGCCAAAAAAATCTTCGGCTTTAACTTCGCTTTCCACGCCCCCATGATCGTGCTCGGTTGTTGATGCTAAAGGGCTCCAATCTAGCCCCTCTTTACACACCTTAGGATTTTTGAAAAATTAGGATACATCAAAATTTGGGACTTGGACAAGGTGTGGATATTTTTCCCGTCAGATGCATTAACAAAAAAAATCCATTTTGGGGAATTTGTTTACCATTTTATGGCTATTTTTGCCACTTTTAGCCCAAAAATACCCCTTTTTCCCATAAAATGCTCAACCAAGCTAGAAAAAATCCCTACATTACTCAAAAAAATCCCTTGGGCTTAAATTACATGCTATACCTCATTTTCCCATTTGGCAAGCACTTTAGATGCATCGTTTATAGTAGTTTTCAAAATGGCTATTTTTGCACAAGATAGTATGGATTGAACTTTCTAGGCAAAACAAGTGTGCCATCTCCATAAACTTGAACTTTGTACATTTCTAAACATGTGAAAAGTCATATGGTTTTATAATTACTAAAAGATTTCAATAATCTTTGTAAATTAAAGTAACTGTGAAAAAATCTAGAAGGAATAGCGGGGTCGGTTTTTGTCTGAACTGAATTCTAAACTTTTTTGGCTATAGTATTGTCATGCTTAAGATTCCAAAAATACCAATTTTTGCTACTTTTGAGATAGTGGTTTACCAATTTGTTGGTCTAGTGCTCTCAATTAAAGCTTTAAGATTTATTTTCCCACTTCCAGAAAGGTGGAAACCTTAGAGCTTCCCATTGCTTCTTGTAACTTGTCAACAAGGTAGTTGACAACTCTACAACCATCATCAAATGCTATACAATGGCCAAAATCTAAGTTTTCAATATTAATTACATTCTCTTGATTATGTTGTGCCACAATTAAATCTCCTTGTATGTGTATGCTAGCTCTTTCCTTGGAACTTCCGAAACTTTGGCTACTACTCCTCTTATCCCTCGAAAACTAGCACTCGATCGTGGTTTAGAATATTGTTAATTGCAAAGAGTAGTGGAGTGAGTTTAGTACTGAAAAATCTGGCACCGGTTAATATCAAGAGATTAATAGCTCAATAATGGTTAATCCAAGGGCAATGTCCCAAAAGACTCTATTATTAAGACCCTATATCCCAATGGTGTCCCCCATACCCTATAAAGAGGCCTACCAACCAAGATAATAAATCACAGTCTCTCTTACCCTATTGCAATGAGCAATTGCAACCTTTCATAGCTTACTCAAGGACCTCTCTTCGTAGGCAAGAAAAGAGAAACCTTAGCTCTAATACCAACGTCAAAGAATCTAATACTTACTTTTAGATTCAGCAGAATTTAACTATAAAAGGGGAGAGTTTTTCTGAAGACAAGATAGTAGGGAGATTATAGGATGTGTCGGGTTGATTTCTTTACACAATTACACATTAGAAAACAATATAATAATGCACACAATTTAAAGGGAATACCCAATTAATATTGATAACTGAATGAGGATTGTATTTTCTTGGAGAAATCCCCCCCTCCAAAAAGACTTGTATTATAATCCTATCAAAAGAGAGATTTGGTACAACACATGTTTGTGCTCTTTTGTGGAGTTTTTCTAGAATTGGGAAGATGTTATTCGTCAAGATTCCATGGTATAACCCTCCTTCCCAAGCCCTAAACACCCCTGCGAGGAGAAAAGGAACTGTGGGGAAAGAGGAAGATGATGGTGAAAAGAAGTATTTTCCAAGCAAGATAATTGATACTCCATGTATAGATTGTCCACAAATAACTTGGCTAGTTTTGGTGTCTTAACCGTTGATTTGGTCGAAATAAACTTACATAGTTTAGTCAATCGGTCTACGACCACCCATACCAAGTCATGACCTCGTACATTGGTTGGTAAACCCACAATAAAGTCCATAGAGATACTTTCCCATTTTCCATTCGGAATCTCCAAAAGATGTAAGAGTCCTCCTGCTTTCAGGCGCTCTGCTTTGTTAACTTGACATTTCTGGCAATGCAAGACATAATCTTGAACAAAGCCATGTATACCTAGCCAGTAAAATTGTCGTCGTACGAGAGCATAAGTCTTTCTAATACCCAGGTGCCCTACACTTGGACTATCATGACATTCAAAAAGAATTTGGCACCGAATGTCTGTGTCCATCAGCACACAAACTCCCCCCTTATGGAGTACGTACCCATTGTCGATGGTGATATGCTTCCATCATTGTAGTTCATCACTCGATAGAGGAGAACTAGGTGTGGAGGTTAACGTTACACTACCATCGTTGGAGTGAGAAGGATCCCTCATTTGTACATGGCTCCACACTAAGGAATATGCTTCATCATGCTCATATTTTCCTTTGAGAGAATCCAAAAATTCACTACGAAGTTCCGTGAACAAGAGAGAATTGATCTCCGGCATACGACTTAGAGCATCAGCCACCACATTGTATCGACCTTTACGATACCGGAGCTTGGCATCATATTCCTAAAGAATCTCGGCCCACCTGGCTTTCCAACCCTTCAAATCCATTTGTTGTGTAAACCATTTGATTCTTTCATGGTCAAACACAATCTCAAACTGAGCACCGTACAAATAATACCGACATGTTTTTAAGGCAGACACTATTGCATAGAGTTCACGCTCATAAGTAGAGTAGTTTTGCTGAGTTGCATCAAGCTTCTTGCTTTCAAATGCAATTGGCCATCTGTCTTGTAATAGGACTGCTCCAATAGCACGGTCACTGGCATCCATTTCCAAAACAAATGGTTTCAAAGGATCTACGATAGCTAGTATGGGAGCTGTAGCTAATGCATCCTTGAGCGTATTGAAATTGTGTTGTTGAGCGGGTCCCCACTGAAAAGCTTTGTATTTGCCTTTCATAGTTTTTAACGAACATGCGGTAAAAACCTGCAAATCCTTAAAAAATCTGTAACTCTTTTAGATTTTTAGGAGAAGGCCATTGCCGGATTGTATCCACTTTGGATTGATCCATATATAGCCCATTAGCTGAAATAACATGTCCCAGATAGTGAATTTCTTCTTTCAAAAAATCACACTTAGATTCCTTGGTATATAATTTAGTTGTTCGTAACAATTCAAACACTTGCGTGAGATATTGTAAGTGTTCTTCTGCAGAAGCACTGTAGACTAGAATGTCATCGAGAAAACGATGACAAATTTGCCCAAGTATGGTTTCAAGACACTATCCATCAATGTCATGAATGTTGCGGGCGCATTGGTTAACCCAAAGGGCATCACCAAGAACTCGTAGTGTCCAAACCTTGTTTGGAATGCAATTTTGGGTATATCAGCAAGTCGAATACGGACTTGGTGATAACCTTACCGCAAGTCTATTTTCGTAAAAATGCGAGCATGAGTGAGTTTGTCAAACAACTCATCCACTCATGGCCATGGGTACTTGTTCTTAACCGTAACCGCATTTAAGTCACGGTAGTCTATGCACATGCGCATACTGCCATCTTTTTCCTTCAGTAATAGGATAGGAGAATCCCATGGTGAAGAACTAGGTTGTATAAACCCTCTGCTAAGGTAGTCAGAAAGCTGACGTTCCACCTCAGCAGCTTCAGAGTAACTCATACAGTAGGGCAGTTTACTAACAGGTTTATAGCCTGCAACCACATCGATGCTATGTTGCACCGATCGTGTCGGCGATAATCTTGGTGGAAAATCATTAGGAAAAACATCTTGAAATTCCTTTAATAATTTTTGTAACTCACTAGCAACGTTTGCTTGTTTCGAAGTAGCCATTGGTGGAAGAGATGAGAGAGAAGCATGCAACGTTGAGGAATGTTCAACAGATTCAATGTTAGAGAGAAAATGAGACAATGAGTAATACAAGAAAACTTGATCTATTTCATTATCAGAAACTAGCTGCATAAGCTCAGCTGTACATATCAATGGTGAAGAAGGTACATCCTTCTCTCCTAACAACAACACATGTGCGCCATGGGATTCGAACATCAAGTTGTTGTGCTCATAGCTACGCTTCAGTGATGGTCCTAATCTATGCAACCATTCCCTACCAAGGACCACGCCCGTCCTCTATATGTTCATAACCTGAAAATCCAAGGATGTGGAGTAACCTTGTACTTCCAATGGAACAGCTCGGACTTGAGTATCCCAGATTATCAGTATCATGTCCATTCATCATTGCTACCTTGTAGTGGTGGGTACTCGGAGTTTGAGGCAATTTGAGTTTTTTCACCAATCCATAATTGATGAAATTGTGAGTAGCACCGTCATCTACCAAGATGCGCACCTTGTGCCCTTACACAGCTCATGTGGTCCGAAGGTCTCTTGCCACATGGAAGCTGGGAGACAGCATTCATGCACCACCTCGGTGTGTGTTACTTCCACTGTAGAGAATTGTGAGGAAGACTCAAGAGGCAGCAGTTTCACCGTGTGCACTGCTTTCTCCTTGCCATGAGCAGCAGATTTTCCCTTGGGACGGTCCTTTTTGCCATGACCGCTTCCTAAACATTGAAAACATAATTTCTCTTTCTTAGCTTTATCAAAGTCCTCAGGAGAGAGAGAGAGAGAGGACCTCTGGACCCCTTGGGTTTTTTAGATGCTTCTGAATTGGCTACTATAAATTTTCTTTTATTGTGCCCATACTGTGTGCGTGTATTACCATGTGTATTAGCAGACAAATGAGTATTATGTGCTTTCTTTTCATCTAGATCATCATGAATATGTGCTTTCACTATGGCTTCCTCAAGTGTTTTAGGGTCTTGGGTCTTGACGTGCTTCTTAAGCTCTGGTGTCAGACCTCGTATAAATCCCCGTACTTGTTGAAAGTTATCTAAGCCTTCCAACTTGAGGATAACATCCCGATAGTGAGATATATATTCAAGTAATGATGGGTACTGGCGCATGGAACACGTGTCCCAAGCCGTCCAATTCCGATCTTCCTCATTTGTAGGCAAAAATTCTTTGCGAAACATAGCTTCAAAAGCTGCCCAACTCTGTGGTCTGATATTCTTCTCCTTGAGAGACATCCACCATTTGTAGGCCTTGCCTTCCAAAGTTAAGCTCGTTTGCAGTGCTCTGACTGCGTCCGGAGTACGCCGTAAGGCATGAATTCCATCCCACTTGCTGAGAAAGATATTCACTGCATCCTTATTGCGGTCTCGGTCTTCTCCCTTAAAAGTCGGTGGTTTGGTGTTTTTCAACAACTCATCCACCTCTTTTGTAGTGAGAGTGTGCAAAGTATCAGCAGTTGGACCTTGTCCTTGATTAGAAGTGGCTTGCCCCTGTGTGGCAACGTGCTCATGCATGTGCCTGTCAGCAGGACCCTTGGACTGCTGTTGCATTAATTCGATCACTAATGTGGATAATTTAGTGACATTTTCATTTAAAGATATAAAATTTCCTTCCATAAGTGATATGTGTGTCTGAAGTGCACAAAATTCTTGAATGTTGAGCAATTCATAGGTGTCCTCACCTGCCATAGCGTCACGGGCACTATCCGTGAGAGCATCCAGCCGCGAGCCATCATTGGCAGGTTCGAGCGTATTTTACTCAAAATCAAAAGTCATATTGATATCTGAATCCATGGAGACAGAGTGCAGTGCAAGCAATAGCAAGAAAAATACTTGATTTATCGCAACTCAACTAGTAAATACCGATAAAGAATCCCTTGATACCGGTAATTAGCCTTGCTTATTTTGTTCATGCTCTAGTTGTCGTTGAGGATGTAATCTTGCTCCAGCTTTCAAGAAAACAATGCAATAGTGTAGGTGTGTTTGCCTTGAGCACCCGTACTGCACTTGGTTGGTGTATGTTGGATACCTTGCCGATGACTTGAAGGAAGGTATGAAACAAGAATATGCAGGGTATGCAGCAGAAAATAGCAGCTTGCCTTAATTTTTTCCGGCCTTGCCCTTGCTTGGCTCTGATAGATTTCCGAGCTTCGCCCAAAGCTTCACAAGAGGGAGGGGGGGTACCCCACTATGGGTACCGTCCCTTAGGTGGTGGAAAAAAAATCATGGCCCTAACCCACAATGGGTTGGGCACTCATCGGGTGTGAATAAAACTCTTCTCATAGGCTATCGCAGCCCACGGGCAGCGCGAGGGGGGAGCGTATGCTCACCCCGCCTCATATGGTGGTGGAGGGCCTTTGTGCTCAGGCATGGGAAACGCTCAGTGCGCCCGTGCGATGCCTTCAAGCCCGAGAGGACGCAAATCTATGCAGGTCGCCTATCGGCCACTTCCCCTCGCAAGAGATGTTGCCCACGTCGTCAGCCTTGTTGTCCTCCTCACAGGGGGTGAGTTCCACGCCTCCTTGACCCCGACATGAAAAAGGCATGCAAGAATTGTGTGGCTCCCCTCCTCCACGGCTGTGCCTTCCCAAAAAAAAAGTAACCTTGCTCTTGATACCAATGTTAGACAAAGGGAACTAGAACGTAGGAGTCCACCTCCCAACCACCCACTATATAGCATGGCTCCTAGCCCTTTGCCCTAGTTGGACTCTCTTTCCACATCGCCTAGCCCGGCCTTGCCATTGTCCTGACAAGAAGAAACTTCCATTGGCTTGGACTTGCATCCATAGCCAAGAGCTTTAGCATAGAGTCTATATATAGAACTTGAGAGAGTGTGTGACAAGAGCAAGAGAGAAAAAATCCCAACAATCCCCTCCTTATATTCTTGTGCAAGTGTGCAACTAGCCTTCAATTAGAATGTGTAACACTTGCTCTATAAAGTGGAAGCACCCCATAATGTTACTCATTCTTATCCTACACTTGTCCTAGCGTTCCTTGCATGAAGAACTCACCCCACCTTCTCTTAGACCCGAGTCTTGGAAAGTTTAGACACCACACAAACTCGCAAACACTTATTAAGTTTACTCAAAGAAAGTGGGTGCTACTTTGGACATGTGGCCTAGCCAAGCTTATTAAACAAAGACTAGCATCATTTATTAAAAACCATAAACTTACCCTTTTATTAATTAGCTCAGATGCAAGACCTTTGCACAAACCTTGGAGTCTTATGAAGCTGACTTGGGGCTACAGCCTATGTACTAATTTAGGATAAACTTTGGTAAAAATAAAACTCACCCTTTGGATTTCAAATTTTCACCCCCTGTGCAAAACCCTTAGCACAGTGCTTTGGAGGTGCTGCCAAGTTGCTTCCAAAACCTCCTAAATTTAGACAATTTGTGACAAGTTATAATTTGACCTTAAGGCTTCTCATGCTTCATGATTGGAGTCTAAAGAGTTATTCCAATGAATTGAGCTTATCAAAGTCACTTTCTCTTTTTAGATGCCTATAATTGCTCTCGATTGTCTTCTTTGTCATGTACCTTTGATCAAGGCTGCCCAAGATACATTTATCCTTCCTTGACATGTACCTATGACTGAGATAACTAATCAACAATTACCCTTCCTCTTTTATGGAATTTCCCCCTCTTGGTTCGAAGACTTGAAGAGTTGGTCCATCAACACCTAATCAATTTCACTTGTTCTCTTTTTATTTTCCCTAGACTTAAGTGGGCAAATTAAGATGGAAATGACTTAAGAAGGTCAGAAAGTAATATCCATGACATGCTAGTTGTTTGTTTGCTTGATTCATTGGATCCATGTGTGTGCACTTGTATTACAATATAGATTAGAGTTTCAATAAATTTTTGTACCATAGTTGCTAGGCATGTGTGGGATTGAGCTCATAGAAGTGAGGAGACAAAACACAATTGGATAATGTAGTTCTATGGTTTTCCTCTCCCATTTCCAATGACCATCTCATAGACATAACCTCTTCTTATTGTAGATCTTTAATTGTTGGTTTGTGTCTCCATGCCATGGTGGGGATAACAATATACTGTCGTGGCCAATAGCATGGCAAACCATTTTTAAAAGAGATACATTAGGTTATTATTAGGGCTGGTTTCCTCAGTGAAGATGAATCTGTATACTAAAGTGCACTCCAATGTTGCTACTAGAATGCCATGTGCACCATCCTTTCTTTTCTTTTTGGCATGTTCATCCTCTTTTAGAAACCTGCTGAGTGCATCAAAAGTGGTTGGTGCGCATTTTGCTACATTTGATATCTTGACAACTTGAGCCAATTCTTCTGTAGTCAGCTCTACTAATACCCCATGCACTTGTGATGATACCTTGTCTTTCTTATAGGTGCTAAACACATGTTGGATGATATCTATGTCAAAAGGCAATCTTTACTTGCCTATCTTATTCTGTGCCACAGTACCTACAACTTTCGCAATTGATGCCAACAGTGACTCATTTTGTGCGGACATTTTGTCGAATGTTTCCTGAATCTATTCTAATGTCTTCTTTTTTGCCATACACCAGTCAGGCAAATAGTCATGTGTAGAGAAGGTGCACTCACTTGCAGAAGTAGGTGATCTGAAGAAGGAATCTTGAGGTGTGTTAGGTAGACCAATAGCGACTGTTGGAGGAATAGGGGTGGCAAGTGACCAGCAAGTGACAAGGTTTACTGCTGGTATTGTGAAGTTGAAGGCAACGAAGTGAGCTCTGCAAGATATGGCATAAGTTGCATACTTTTTTGTGAGTAAAGTGAGGAAGTGCGCACTCTCATCTCATAGTTATACACACACATGCCATGAATGCTCCACTCCTTTCCTGCATCAAATTTTTATGCACTGTTTGTGATGTGTCATTCATGCATCGGCCGGTTTTGATCTTCATAACTGACATAATTCCCTTAACAAATCGTGACATTTATTTCCCTTTGATAATCGTTATATGAAACTAGTTTGACTGACTTTTCCCCGTGGATCTGAACTAGCTTGGTTGATTTATTATATGTTTGATTCTAGACTAAGTGTTGCCTTTGACTATTGAAAGGAATAGACTAGACTATTTTTGTTAGTTGTTGGGTCTGAACTAAAGTTGATGTCAGAAAGCTATCTGGTTTTGACCATTGTTGTGTCTCCATTGGTCTGACATGGAATAAGTCCATAGGTTCGTTTTCTGAATCTAGTTACTGGTTCCACTGAGATTTCTTTTTATCTGGCATAATATAGTTTTACCTTGGCCCTAATGCAAACTCTTAGGTGCATTAATCATGATAAATCTATGAGTCTTATTGTGACATTAGAGAATATCCAATCCATCTCATAGGGTCCAGAACAAGATATCTTCAAATTTGGTTTCTTTGATCCTCGTTTTCCCTTTTTGAACTTCTTGACCTTGATCTTACTACATGTCAATATTTTCTCCTTTCTTAGACAACTTCCTGTTCCAACATTGCCCTTTGTCTAATCTCATCCAGTTGCAACAACTCATCCAATCGCTGCTTCAAATTTTGGTTAAAGTCCTCCATGTTCTACTTCCAGTCTAAGGCTGGGAATGGAAAACTCCATTGAAACTACTATCTCTATTCCATACACCATTCTAAGAGGTGTCATGTTGATAGTAATATTATAACCAGACTAATAAGCCCATAGTATTGTCTTAAGCTTAGCATCCCAATGGTGTGATTCCTTATGAACTATATTTGTGAGGATTGTCTTGATGGTTTTATTGCTCCTTTTTTCTTGACCATTGCACCTTGGATAATAAGGCATAGATTTGTGGTGCTTAATTGAAAATATCTCAGTCAATATCTTTATAGTTTCATTAATGATGACAATCTTGGTTGGGCATTCATGTATTTATATGATGTTTTCATATAATAATATAGCTATTGATTTAGCAGTGTAATCTGATAAAGCTTTGGCTTCAGCCCACTAGCTGACATAACATGTGGCCATAATTGTAATGGAAATGGCCTACAAGCTTTGAGAGTAGTGGAATAAAGAAATTAGGTGAAGCACTTTTGTGAGATTACTTTGTGAGCATAGCGGGTGAACTTAATTGATGGTAGCAACATAAATATGGTACTTAGTTAACTTGGCATGAACGATACTTTTTCAAGAGAGAGAGAGAGAGTTTAGAGAACATGACAATAGTTGAGGACCGGATTCATACGGAGCTGGTCCCCCTCCAATAGGCATTTGTATTATAGTTTCTCCCATCAAGAGAGACTTGGTACAATATAATATTTGTGTTCCTTGTGACCTAGGTGATGCAATGAAGATGAAAATCTTCATTGCATCACACACATTACATAAACTTTGTAGAAAGCATTAACTATCTCAAACCTCGGTCCCAAGACCTCAAACACCTTCGAAGGTGGAGAGAGCTAGCCGGGAATGAGGGTAGGGAAGAGGAAGAAGAAACATTCCATAAGAGAAAGAAATAGTTCCTCACTTATCATCACTCTTCTTGCTAGAATACATAATAGCATAATGGAGATGGAGAAGATGGCAATCTTAAGCATTAAAGCATGGCTCTTGGTTGGATTTGCATTCCATAGCCAAGAGTGTTGGTGTAGGCTCTCACTTCTCACAAGCTTGGAGAAGGAGGTGGAGTTCCTCTACTTTCACTAAGTGAGAATGGATCCACAAAATGAGTGTGTGTGTGTGTGTGTGTGTGTGTGTGTGTGTGTGTGTGTGTGTGTGTGTGTGTGTGTGTGTGTGTGTGTGTATCCACCTAGCACCCCCCTTGCTTGCTTGGGGTGAGCTGCAACTTTTCCACATGCTGCAAGCTCATTGGACCCCTCTCCCCCTAGCCAATCACATGAAGCATGCAGTCAAGTACTTGGGTAGTATTTTGACAAGTGTCATCCTTACCCCTTAGAGAGATAGAGAGCTTGAAAATATCTAGATATTTTTTGGATGGAACTAGAAGCTCATTGGAGCCCTCTTTAGCCCAACCAATAGCATTCAAGCACACCATTGGGTTAAGCTTAGTGGGAGTCTGACATGTGTCTCATGTGCCCTTTTAGAAAAGAGGTGTCCTTTGGGTGAGTGGAAGGTTAGGTCAAAGATTCCCCTAACTTTGGGACTTTCATGCATAGGAAGATTCTCAAGAAACTTCCTCATTAAGTTTGTAGGGTCACTTTTTAACTCAAGCACCTTACCCCCCATGCATAGGAAGCTTCTCAAGCAACTTCCTCATTAAGTTTGTAGGGTCTCTTTTTTACTTCCCCCCATGCATAGGAAGCTTCTCAAGCACCTTCCTCATTACGTATGACAAGTACCTCAAGTACCTTAGTCATCAAGCATGACAAGCACCTTAGGTGGAGTTCCCACTAGCTTGCGTAAGGTCAAAGGCAAGTTTAGGTTGGGTTCCCACCTCAAGCTCATCCCTAGCTTGCCTAAGATCAAAGGCAAGTTTAGGTCACGTTCCCACCTCAAGATCAACCCTAGCTTTCCTAAGGTCAAAGGTAACTTTAGGTCGGGTCCCTACTACCTCAAGCTCAGCCCTAGCTTGCCTAAGGTCAAAGGACTTTTAACACTAACCATTGGAGGTCTTTAATGAAGCTAACCCTAAGGTATTTTAAGCTCCATTAGTTAACCTTGCTCTTTGACATACCATCTCTCATTTGGGCCCCTTTACCATTGGCCTTGTCATAATAATCAATATCTAATTCTCCTAAATGATTTTCTCATGTTAAATTGATCATTTAATATGGGGAAGTGCCAGGGGAGAAAAAGCTAGAATATTGGTTAAGCTAGCAGACCGGCCACAGTAGGGATCCAAAGGAGAAAAAATAGGGATCCAAAGGGGGGGCCATCTGCAAAAGAGCCATGTGCAACAATGGGCTAAAAAGACCCTAAGATTCAGCCCATCAAGACTTCCAAAATGCTAAGATTCCAAAATTCAAAGGTTGTGTCCAAAGGTCAACCATGGGAGAATTGGATGCTTTGTGTGTGTCAAAAAAAGTCTTTACAAATCCCTACTTAGGAGGGGGCAAGCCTTGCTTGTAGGGAATGAGAGAGAAAGCCACACACATACACACAAGCTCCCTTTACACAAAGGGAATGAGGGACACATGTCACCTCCCTAGGACAGATTCCCACAAGGTGTACCCAATTCCTATTGGATGGCCTTGGAGGTGGACCAATTAGAATTAGGTTAGAGTAAATCTAGTTTAATTAATTTAAAAACACTTAATAAAAGAACCAATGAGAATAAAGTCCTCTAGAAGACTATTGGACAGTCTCCCAAGGGGTCCAATGAGCATTCAGCACCCAATGGCTTGCCTGATTCCTATTGGCCATGAGGCAAAGGGGTCTTATGAGAGTTTAGTTGAATTATTAAATTACATAAAGCTCTCACAAAAGGGGAAAGGGGGACACATGTAAGAAGGCTATCCCTTATGCTGCTTAATTGTCATTGGCTAGCCCTAGGGAGGTCCAATGAGAGGGTAGCAAGAGCAAATAGCAAGAGGGGTCGCCCAAGAGAGAGAGGGGGCTGATTTTTGCAAGGCATTATCACACACACACACTCACACAATCTCATGTGTGAAGTAAAGAGGACTCTCTCTCCTTCTCAAGCTTTAATGGAAAGCTTACCACCTACTCCAAGCTTGTGAGAAGGGAGGCCTACACCAACAACTCTTGGCTTTGTGATGCAAATCCAACCAAGAGCCAAGCTTCAATGCATGCTCATCTCCTCTACCATGCTAATTACTAAGCTAAGCTATGCTAATATGAGTGATTATGTGAGGAGATGTACATCTTTCTCATAAGAATACTCCTTCTTCCTCTCAATCTACTCTCATACCCTGCTAGCTCTCACCATCTTTGAAGGTGTGTGAGGTCTTGGGTCTGAGACCGTGGATAAGTGATGTTGTGTTTGCTAAGCATTTTGCTTAGTGCATGAAGCTTTCATCTTCATTGCACTAGCTAGTCTTGAAGGAACACAAAGAATTGTATTGTACAATGTCTCTCTTGATGGGAGAAACCATAATACAAAGCCTTGTGGAGGGGGGACCGGCTCCATGAAAATCCGGTCCTCAACTGTTGTCAATAGCTTCATTTCTCTCTATTTTGAAAGTATTGTTCATGCTATCTAACTAGGTGTTATGCTTTTTGTTGCTCTCTCCACCCAAGCACTCTTGTAATTCTCATTAGGAATCTATTCTAATGAAATGCCCACTATGTTCATGCTAATTTCCGCTACACACAAGTTTTTAGGCTATTAAATGTTACAGGCCTTGTGTTGAGATAGATCCGTAAGCACATGTCTATATTCTAACCCTTGTTCCCATTTATTATCCCACATTAAATGATCAGTTTAATATGAGAAAATCATTTGGGTTGGTTAGATATTAGATTTAATGAAATTACCTATATCTTGAAATCATAGTCGAGGAGGTAAAAGAGATAAATCCATAGGCATTAGTCAATTTGTCTTAGCGGGTGGAGGATCCCCTTTTTACCTTACGACATCATTCCAAGATGGATGACTTAATCCATTTGGTGCTTGGGAGACGTAGCTGCCGCAAGCATGTCTGCTCTTTAGTCCATGTCATACTTCCTAAGTAGAGTGACAAGTTCTACTTGGTGTTTGGGAGACGTCGTCACCCCAAACATGATTCTAAGCATGCATACTTTTTAAATTTGTGCATAATAAAAAGAGAACTAGTATTATAAGACAAAAACACTTTTCATTTAAAATTCATTTTCATATGCTTACTCTAGTGCAGCATTGTAAGCATTGACAAGGTTCATATTATCCTTAAGCTAGGTTCCTTGCATTCATTTAGCATCTTTAAAAGGATAATTCTTTAACTTAATAAGATATCGTCAGATAATGTTACCGTTTCTTAATACATTGTCTTCATGTCATAGGATGGACTCAGATTGAAGTACTTCTTCTTGATCTTTCACTTTTGGAGGGTCTGCAACTATTATTTCTTTTAATGGCGCTCTTTTGTAAGGCTTATGTAGGTTCTCATGCAAAACATTGTGCATGAGCCAATGGTTGGGGAACTTCAATTGATAAGCCATCTCATTGACTGGCTTAAGAATTTTAAGGACCATAGTATCTTTTTGCTAGTTTAGCATCATACTCTTAGTGGTCTGTAGGACTCTTGCCCGTAGTATGCCTCAGATGAGCCTTGAGAAACTTTAGCAAGAACCAATCATTTTCCTTAAAGTCTAAGGCTCTTCTGTGCTTTTTTTCCTTTCCTGTGAGATGGATATAACCCCTTTAATCTTTGGAAAATATTCTTGTAGGTATCAGCTATATTCATCAGCAGTGAAGATCTTTCCATGTACTTTAAGTAGTAAGGGACTTTTGGATCTTCCTTCTTTAACCTCAAAAGGTACTTTCCCCATAGAAGTATGTACAATATCATTGTACGCACTCTATAAGAGGTAGGTACTTCTATCATTGAGAACATTGGTCTACTTCCATGACATTGGATTTTAGTATATCAAGAATCGTTAGATTAGTTATTTCACTTTGGTCATCCATTTGTGGATGATAGGCTGAAAGAGAAATTTAATCTACTTCTTAGATTCTCAAAGAGACCCTTCTAGAAATTACTGGTCATTCTAGGATCTTTGTCCGACACTATGGATATTGGAAATCCATGATGCTTGAAAATTTGAGATCTAAAGAGGGTTGCCATTTGATGTGCCTTACTACTCTTTTTGACAGGAATAGAGTGTGTTTTCTTGCTGAGCTTGTCGACTGAAACAATCCAAGTTGCTTCCCTCAATCAAATTTCAACTTTTGGTATACCACGCATTTTGAAACATACTCTTGTATGTTTACTTTTCATGGTAGACCAATAGAAATACATTTCTACTCCTTGAAGAGTAGATTATGGATTCCCTCTTTGCCATGCACAAGGAGAAGTATGTTATTCATACATGACTTCCTAATTGTATGGGTGAGTAACACATAGCCTATTTCCGTTTGGAAGATAACCATCCTCTAAGGTGAATGGTTCTTTTTTCTTCCTTATTGCAAAGGCTGTAATTACTTATTTAAAGTCTCCGTCAGTATCATACTCATCTATCATAAAAGATAGATCATTGTGAGCTGCTATAGACACCACATTTACCCTTGGTCGTTTTGTGAAAATTCATCGACCACTTGATTGTGCTTGCCACCAATGTGAGCAATTGAAATTTAGATTGCAAAAGAAAATTTTCCCACCTCATTTGTTTGTCGGAGAGCTTGGTCTGCGTCATGAAGTTCTTGAGGCTTTATGATCCATTTGTAGGATGAATGGAGTCCCCAAGAGATAGTGTTTCCACGTGTTTAGGGCATAAACATTAGCTAGTAAGTCTTTTTTGTATTTTCCCAATACACACTTATCGAAGTTCAGTCTTTGACTCTCATATGCGATGGCAGGCCCTTATTGAAGCAAAATAGGTCCAAGGCAATTACCACAAGCGTCACATTGGACCTCAAATGACTTTGAGGGATCTAGTAGTGTGAGCACACATTGAGAGATAAGATTCTCCTTAAGCTTCTTCAAAAGCTTCTTGCACTTTTGCAGTCCATGAATACTTAACGTTCTTTTTTGTTAGGTCATGTAATGGGTTTGCTATTAGCGAGATTTTTTTTTAATGAATCATCTATAGTATGCACACATACCTATGAAGCTACGATCGCACCTCCTGTAGATTCCTTGGATTAGGCCATCCTTTTATTATCTCTAACTTTGTTGGATCCATACGGGTGCCATCTTTAGAGATAATGTGACCAAAATATCGAATCTCTTGTATAAAAAATTCAGTTTTCTTTTGATCAATGAAAAGCTCATTCTCCCTCACAACTTGAAAGATTACCTGGAGGTGTCGCTTGTACTCCTCAAGAGAATTTGAATGGCGTGAAGATTTTTTTCCATCATGAGTTTTAATGCGTCTGGAGCATTTGTTAGGCCAAAACTTATAAATTATCAAATAGATCTTCTACCCACGGTATGGGAAATCTATTTTTGATAGTAATCTTATTTAGTGCTCTATAGTCGACACACATGTGATATGTGTCGTCTTTCTTTTGCACTAAAAGCAATGGTGAACAAAATGGAGAGGAGCTAGACCTCACCATCCCTTTTTCCACCAATTCATGCACTTGCCTCATGATCTCCTCTTGTTGAGCTTGTGAAACTCGATAAGGAGGCTTGTTAGGCAGTGAGCTTCCTGGTAGGAGCTCAATTGCATGGTCATCATCCCTCATTTTAGAGGTAGCTCACTAGGAATGTCATCAACAAAAACATCGTGGGATCCATTTAGGAAATTAGACAACTCTAATTCCTCTTGATTCCCTTTGTAGCAGAGCATCTATGTACATGCTCTCTTCCCTGTAGGTGAAGTAGAGTCTCCTTTCAGGGAACTTCATGTTGGAAGCCATGCAATTTAAACCATGGTGCCCCAACGATAACATTCTCATGTTTGAGAGGGAAGATGAAGAAATCCTTCTTGTCCACATAGCTTTGGACATGATAATTTTCCAATGAAAGAAGTAACTAAGACGTCTTATCCCTTGATAGCTCCATTGGCTTTCAATGTGTCTCATATCCTATGGGCTTGTATGCCTAGCTTAGTGGTCAACTCCATGGATATGAACTAGGGTCAAACAAAATAAAGTCATCATGCTCTTGCATCTTTCCCCAAGCATAGGGAAGGAGAAATCCTTGGCAATGAACATCCTCTTTTGGAGCTTCAAACATAGAGACTCTGGGAGTCTCAATTACGGGAAATTCTCTTGGGGCAAGGATGATAACCATGGCCTTGCTCCCCACACTTAAAACATTTGTGGTCCTTCCTTAAAGCTTCTAGCTCTTTAGGAGAGAGTTTATATTTATGTTTGTAAACTCCCTTCTCCTTGGATCGATTGTTGTTGTTGTTGGAATAGCCTTGGTAAGAATTTTGGGCATTGGTTTTCCTCTTGGCATCACTTTTGTCTTTATTTTCCATGGGCTTGACATTCCGTCTAGCCCATTGTTGGAAATTGACGCGCAAAGAAACCATGGTGTGGTGGATTACTTCGTGATAGAACCAAGTCGTTGAAGTTGACAGACTCAGCCATCTCTTTGGGTATTCCCGCATAGAATTGTTGCTTTTTCTTGGCAAAGTCTATCTTTTGAAAGATAATAGCCTTGAGATATAAATCCCAAAACTTATCCACATATTTTTGGATAGACTCATGTGAGAGAAGCTTTAAACTTCAGCATTTGATAAGCACTTTGTCCTTTGCATCACTTGCAAGGAATTGCTTCATGATGAAAACCTGTATAGAGTTTTCAATGTCTTTGGGGCTTCGCCGTTGCCACGACGGTGGTGCAACCAAAGTTGGTCTGTGCTAGGAAGTGTGCAATGCAATGATGTTTATGCTGGCAAGTGCATGGCAAAGGGCTAAAGCAAGAATGAAGGCCCTGGACAGGCAAGTGGCAGCGTAGATATATACACGATGCAATTTTTTAGGCCAAAAAGGCCCCAGACTGGTCCAATTGGAGTGATAGGTAAAGGTGCCCGAGATGCTGATTTGATGCTCTAGAATATGGTCTTCAAGATGCTTTGCAAGTTGGTCCAGACGGATCCTCAAACAGAGTCCGGGTGTGAAAGTTATGATTGTCCGAAGATGTAATGCTTTGCAGATCCCCGACGGACAGGGCAGGTGCAGGCAGGTGGCCAAAACGGGGATCCATGGATATGCGTGTAAAGCTCAAGGTGTGGATCATGCCGATCTTTTCGGATTGCCATTCGGAGCTCAGACAGGTAAGTTATGGCCTGTTGAATATTTGTCGGGGGTCGGGTACGTGCTCACCGGCCACATCGATAGGCATGCTGACAAGGATATTTTTGGGCTTGCTCGGGTTCTGGAAAATCACATGCAATGTGGGGGGTCAGTCAAAACTTGCGGATCCTCGATCAGATTCATGGGCATCACGATACGCACATCACGTTGGCAGGCACTCGTGATAAAAGGAGATCAAAAGTTTTTTTCCATTTTTGGACGCATTATCCGAGGCTAGCGTGGCATCGAGTGGTAGACGAGAGGTGGAATTCGGAATCAATACAATGAAGTTCCCATGCGGCGTGACCGAGGAAACTCATTTGGCGAATTCGACCGCATAGAAACATGTACACCATAGGAAATGAATACAAAAAAACCCTTGGGTATAAGTGCAAAAGAAAGAGGTGGCTCGAAGGTGGCATTAAAAAAGAAAAGGATGGCTGGAGTTTGGGGGCTAAAAACAAAAGGAAAACTCAAAGGCTCATGGAGGGGAAAAAAAGGCTTTTTGAGAGGGAGAGCTAAGAAGCAATAGCGCCCCGGCGCTATTGCTTGGAGGGATTGATTTTTGGGAAAAAAGGAGGTAGAAAAAGAGGAGGGTTTGGGCCTTCGAGAAAGGACACGTTTTTTTTGGCCGGGAGAAAGAAGGAAGAGGAAGTGGAGGAGCGATGAGCGCTCTGTGGAGGGGTAAAAGGAGGAGGAGGAAAGAGAAGAGTTTCGTGTGCTCGACGGTCGAAGTCGGCACACCATAGTGAAGCATCGTCTGTGAAACGGCTCGAAAGAGCGAAGGCCTTGCAAGAGAGGCAGTTAGCGAAGGCTGCCAAGAGGAGGAGATGTTGAAGTAAAGCCAATGGTGGATGTTTCCCTCGAGGTATGTGCCGACGGAGTCGAGGGGTGAGGGAAGTGTGTGCCCCTCTGTATGGATTGGTAATGGCCATGGTGCGACCTAGAGCAGGCCATATGAATTTTGTGCATGGTGTTTTCCTTTGAAGAAGAAGCTATCATTGCTGGTTTTTGGTGTCGTCTCTCCCCCCTTTCTTCTTTGCTCGTCTCCAAGTTGTGTGGTGTCGATGTGTGTGAGCGTGTACGTCTCCTGGTCCCCTGGCTGTGTGAGAAAGAAAGAGAGAGAGGTGTTCACTTGTGGAAGAGCTGGAAGCGGGCAAGATCGGTGTGATCGCTGTCCAAGGATTGTGCAGAGCATTTGTGCGTTGGGCGAAGTGCAGGCGAGGCCCTGCTAGTGTGAATTGTTTTTTTTAGAGGTGTTTTCGAGAGGACAGGGGTGCTTTGAATACCCTGAGCTATATAGGGGCAGTTGTTTGTGTGTCGGATGTGTTCCCCATTCCCCCTCTCCAACGGCTAGCCCACCATTGACGAGCCGATTTTTGGAAGTGCATAGCTACATGGTGTAGCTTGGAGGACTCCGTGAAGCCCTCGTCTCCAAAGGCTGCATCAAATTGTTGGATGAAGGCCAATACTTTGTCAGTAGCACCAAAGCCATCATAGGTGAGAAAAGAGATACTCTTTCCTACCTCTTTGAACTTCTTGAGCTTTTGGGACCTTCTCCATGTAGAGTAAGATTTGCAATGTCCTCCCTCTTGTTTCTCTAGGAGAATAGCCATAGCTTTCATCGATAGAGGAGGAAGGTGAAGAAGAAGGATAAGAGGATGACCTCTTTCTTGCCCTTTTCTTCCTTTGTTTCCTCTCTTCTTTTTTGAAGTGACGAGGAGAAGGACTATGGGTTAACTGTTTCCTCTTTGGAGGAGTTGGCAATCGTTTAGTCCGCCTTCTTTGTGGAGCCACATCTTCGAAGGAATTTAGGGATTTGTTACTTTCTTTATCTTTAGATTCCTCCTCTTGTATGGGAGAGAATCTTCTTTGGGGGGTCTCATCAAGAGGCCTCCTAAGCTCTCTCTCCTCTTGGAGAGGAAAGGAAATCCCATAAGCACAAAGTTGTTGAGTAACTTCGGCTTGCAAAGCGGGGTTGCCCATAGCTTGTTGCAACCTAATAACAAGACAAATAACAAACATGGGGGCATCATCATTAGCACCTTCACGTGCAAAATCAAAGTTATCAATGTTCATTTTACTCTCTTGGTTATTGTCAGCCATGTTAATTAAACTTATGTGTTTACTTAGTTTATGCTTTGGCAATTCAAAACCTTAGTTGCTACTCCTCTTAGCCTTTGAAAATAGGCACTTAAGTATCTACACCCACGGCTCGAATTGGTTAATTATAGAGAGTAAGGGCGTGAGTCTAACATAGCGAAGTTGCCGAGGGATAGCTCCTTTCGGATTTCTTATGGCTCAATAATGGTAAAGCCGTAGGCAAGTCTAAAAAGACTCCATTATTAAGACCAAATCTCCAAAGGTGTGTACCATATCCCACATAGTGGGCTCAACAATACCGATAATAGATCCCAGTCGCACTTACCCTAATATAATTAACAAAATCAACCATTAATAGGCTACTTAAGGACCTCTCTTCTTAAGCAAGAAAAGAGAAACCAAATGCTTTGATACCAATGTAATGGAAATGGCCTGTGAACTTTGAGAGTACCGGAATTAGGAAATTAAGTGAAGCACTTTTGTGAGGTTACTTTGTGAGAATAGCGAGTGAACTTAATTGATGGTAGCAACATAAATATGGTACTTAGTTAACTTGGCATGAACGATACTTTTGCACGAGAGAGAGAGTTTAGAGAACATGATAATAATTGAAGACCGGATTCATACGGAGCCGGCGGTCTACCTCCAATAGGCATTTGTATTATAGTTTCTCCCATCAAGAGAGAGTCGGTACAATACAATCTTTGTGTTCCTTGTGACCTAGGTGATGCAATGAAGATGGAAAGCTTCATGCATCATAAACATAACATAAACTTTGTAGAAAGCATTAACTATCCCAAGCCTCAGTCCCAAGGCCTCAAACACCTTTGAAGGTGGAGAGAGCTAGCGGGGAATGAGGGTAGGGAAGAGAAAGAAGAAACATTCCATAGGAGAAAGAAATAGTTACTCACTTATCATCACTCTTCTTCTTAGCATACATAATAGCATAGTAGTGGAGATGGAGAAGATGGCAAGCTTAAGAATTGAAGCATGACTCTTGGTTGGATTTGCTCACCTAAGGTCAAAGGTCAAAGGTCAAAGGTAAGTTTAGGTCGGGTTCCTACCTCAAGCTCAGCCCTAGCTTGCCTAAGGTCAAAGGACTTTTGACACTAACCATTGGAGGTCTTTAGAGAAGCTAACCCTAAGGTCTTTTAAGCTCCATTAGTTAACCTTGGTCTTTGACAGACCATCTCTCATTTGGGCCCCTTTACCATTGGCCCCGTGTTGAGATAGATCCATAAGCGCATGTCTATATTCTAACCCTTGTTCCCGTTTATTATCCCACATTAAATGACCAGTTTAATATGAGAAAATTATTTGGGTTGGTTAGATATTAGAATTAATGACATAATAATATACCTATTCTTTTTGGGAGTGAACTTCTTGAATGGCCCCATAAAATCCAAAGCCCATTTTAGAAATATTCCTAATGGATGTTCTAAAGTGCGTTGTGTCATATCGGCTATTGTTGGCCTACCCATTCTTTGCCAAATAACATAGATTCTGCAAAACACTTTAATATCTTCCATCATCGTCTGCCACCAATGACCTGCTTGGAGGACCTTCTTATAGGTGATATTGGTTGAAAAGTGTCTCCCTACATCTCCATTGTCAGATTCATTAATAACTTGCATGCACACACCTTTGAACTACACCATCATTTCCTAATCTGTATTGGTCTCCCCAATGATGGTAAACTTCAGAATTTTTAAAATTAGTACCTTTTTCTTGTTCTGGGACTAGTCTTCTAGAAACCCTTTCATTTGAAGAAAATCATAGACATCTTATCACTCTGGATCTAGTTCGTCATCAGCTGTATTTTGGAAAAGTTCAACATCCACTGGTTCATCTTGTAGTGATGCTTCATAATGACCTTATGTGCTTCTAGAAATAAAATCAGCATCGCATTGTGTTTTGCCTAGATTGTGAAAGATTTTGAATTCAAACTCCACCAAAAACATCATCCATCTGATGATCCTTCCTTGAATGGTCACTTTGTTGATTAAAAAGAGAAGTGTCTAATGTTCCACATAGAAATGAAACAACTTTCCCTATAGATAATGTGTGAACTTTGTAGCACTAAATACCATTCCCATTGCTTCTCTCTCAATGGTCGAGTAACCTTGTTTAGGGAGGCCAAATCTGCACTACTGGAAAAGTAGACTTGGTAGTCCGCCTTCCCACCAGGTTGAGCAAGTATAGCCCCCGTTTCCATTCCGGATGCATCAACATGCAAATGGAGAATCACATCCTAATTTGACTGGCAAAGGAATGGCCTCCTACTAATTGCATCCTTTAAGCATTTAAAACTTTGCTCACATATGGACAAAAACTTACAAAGAAACTCACAAAAAATATCCATCATGCATCTTTGAAAGGTCGTTGGAGCATTACACAATCCAAATGGAATAACCAAATACATAAATGCTCCTCATTCAATGAAAAATGTAGTTTGGGCCCGATCCTCAGGTGCAATCTTGAGTTGTTTATAGCCACTGTATCCATCCATAAAATTGTACATTTTGTGGCCTGCAATCTCATCTAGCATCATATTTGTAAAGGGTAGTGGAAAAGGATCCTTAATTGTCTAAGTATTCAACTTCCTATAGTCCACACATACCCTCAGTTTTCCATTCTTTTTTGAGACTACCGCTATCCAAAACAGCCAATCCACTGCTTGTCACTTTTGTGATGAACTCTACCTTGAGAAGATTATCTATCTTCTCCTTGACTTTCTTTGCATAATAAGGGTTCATCATGTGCCTCTATAATCTGACTAGTCTGGTATCTCGCTTTAGTGCTATCCTATGATGGCACACTTTTGGATCCACTTCTTTCAGGTCAATATGTTCCCAAGAAAATTGTTAAGTTTAATGGCCATGTGGCCGACCGCCCATCAATAACTGCTACTAACCCTAAGTGTATAGATATACACTTGTGTGAGCCACTAACACTAAGTACAATGTGTATTGTGCCTTAGTGCATAACATAGAGAAGAAAGAAAGGGGGCACATAATGTGTGACGGCTCTCCTCCTCCAACCAGTGTGTGTGGCTATGGTGGTGTGTGTGTGAGTGTGTGTGCATATTCTTCTTCCTCTTCCACTTGCTCACTGCTCCTCTCCTTCATTTGGTATTAGAGCGGTTTCATTCCCAAAATCACTTCCGTGCATGCGCACTTTCAAGAGTGTAAACAGGGTTCCGACTTCGGCATCGGCAAATTCAGCTTCCAAGATCGTTTCTAGCACGTGTGCTGATGTTTAACCCCTCTTTCCAAGCCATTTGTTCCATCAAAAACCTCATTTGAGCTATGATTCAGGAGCTGAATTTTTCAGCCCTCTTTTGGTAGTTTGTGTTGTAGAGCTTCCATAGCCATTACAGGTTGCATTATCGCAATCTCTTCCATCTACGAGAGCTGACGGCTCATTCGGGAGTGTGTAGCCTCTTTCGAAGTGGCCTCATACACACACATAGAGTGGGAGTTTGACGATGTTATCTTCTTCGACTACTACGGGTACTAGAGAGGCTTGGTTAACATTCTCTGTGCTTCTCGGCCTCAATTTGGGCTTCGGTTACAGCATATTGGCATCGATTCAGAGGCTACAGGTTTCAGTGTTTGCGATGCTCTGGTTCTAGTGGGAGCAGTTTTTTATGCGTACATGCATATGTTGGCACTTTTGACAGTGTTTGAGCTCTTTTGAGAGCGGTTTGACTCCCCACAGGGATATTTCTTCGCATGCACATGCTTTTGGCGCTTGTTTGAGTATCATGATAGACTTGTATGTCTTTGTGGATACTGCCATTGTACGCTTTTGTGGAGTCATCTTTTGGCTAGGACGGCAGTCTCGGCCATTTTTCTAAGACTTGGTCCAAATGATAGCCATTTCTGAGGCTTGGCTATATGTTTTTGATGCATAACCTACGTTGTTGATGTTCGATAGCATGAGGTTTTCATTGAGCTGGGTTATTCTCAAATGTGGAGATACCTTTGGTAATACAGGTAGCTGGAGCATCCCTTACGAGCCCTTGCCATAGGACATGTATAGAGTGGTATAGGTGCTTTTGATGCCGAGTTGTCGGTCTATGGTCAGTTTGACAGTTTATGCACCTCAGTTGGTCTCTATACAGTGTGCTTTTGAGAGGTATTGCCCTCTTTTATGCTTTGTGAGTGACATTTTTGGTCATCTTGTCCCGTATTTTGGTTGACATAGTCCCAAATACAAAGGAGACTCTGCCAAAATTTTCCCTGAATCTTTTGGTTGTCACCATGTCTACTAGCAAAGACCGTGACATTTATGACATAAAGAAGTTTGATGGCACTAATTTTCATCTTTGGAAGAACCATATGCATGATGTGCTTGTCCAGCCAAAAGAAGAAAAAGTTTCTTATTGCCTATGCAGCTAGAACTGAAGTTATACACATGACTTAGTTTCAGTAAGAAGAGCTTGATGAGCTATGCAAGTCTACGATTAGACTGCACCTTGGTGAGTCGGTGTACTTTTCAGTGTTAGAATGTGAGACTGCTCATGCTTTATGGCAAAACATATGTGACACTTACAAAAAGGATACGGCTAGCAATAAGGTTTTCCTAATGCAAAAACTTTCTTTGATCTCTGTATAGAAATTTACTCATAAGTTCCTACTCTCACTCTCTTGCATTTGATCTTGTCAATTATGGTTGGACCTTCTATAAAAGAAGAGTATTATATCAAGAATTTTGATGGCACAAAATTTACAATATGGAAGTAGCATATGCTAGATTTATTGCTCAATAAGGGCCTTGTAGTGCGACCTTGAAAGAGCATAAAGAGGTTATTTACACATTTTGATTAGTGGGAGGAGCTTCATGCTCGTGTGATAGTGACCATTCGCCTGCACCTTGGTATCTTTTTTACCAATATGGATAAGACCACTGCAAAGGAATTGTGGGAGTCATTATGCTCATCTTGGGATGACAAGAGTGCTTTGAATAAATTTTTTCTAATGAAAAAGCTCATGTGTTTGAACATGAAAGAGGACAGCAGCGAATGAGTTTTGTTTTCGTAGCTTACATCTAACGGAATCAATTTTGATATGAAATGAGAACCCTTTTCTTGCTATGTTCTTTGCCTTCGTTGTGGAGCACATTTAACGCTGCCATTAGTAACTCCGTCTCAAAGGGAAAGCTTGGTTTTTGTGATGTTATTAGTACTTTAGTCATGAAAGAGATTAGATGTTAGGTCTCTAGACACTGGTGGGCATGATGATGCATATATGGTTGGTGATGGTTGTCTCAGGCAAAGAGGTCACAATCGTAGTTGTGGTCGATCATAAGATCACAAGAATTCTCATTGTATTTTTTAAAGTGAAAAGAGTAAATCCAGTGTCAAGTCTGACCCTCCAAATAGTAGTGTGGAAATCAAGGAGCTCAATGTCGTTGAGTCTCCACCACTTGAGGTTGTTCTTGATGTACCGCAGCCATCATCAAACGTCTTGATATTCATTTGTTGATTTGAGTCTAAATGCATTAATATTATCTCTTGATGAGTATTATGCACAAAAATGGATCATTGATTGTGATGCTAGTTTCCATGTTACTCCCCATAGGGAATGGTTCTCAAGTTATGATTCTATTATGCATGGTTCAATCAAGCTTGGGGACCCATATCAGCTTGACATTTGTGGCATTTGCGATGTGAAGTTATGCATGAGTAACGACACTAAATTTATGCTTCGAGGTGTGAGCCATGTGCCAAACTTGACTACAAGCTTAGGTTAGCTTGATGATTTGGGATATACTCTAGTTTTTGGTAATGGTTATTGGATGATTCATAAAGGAAATTTTATCAATTTGAAAGGCCAAAAATCTGGCTCATTGTACTCTTTGTATGTCTCTTTTGTAAAAGAGAATTCCATTTATGTTGTTAAAGCTGCTTTCTACTAATTTGTGGCCTAGCCGGCTTGGTCATATAAATCAGAAAGGAATGAAACAACTTCAGCGTTTAGGCTACTTACCTATCTTAAACTATTCTAATCTTAGTTTCTGCAAGAATTGCATTTATGGAAAATAGACTAGGGTTGTGACTTTTTCGTTGAAGTAAGATTTAGGGAATCCTCTAGACTTGGTATGTAGTGATCTATGTGGGCCTATGCCGCATACATCTATAGGGGGCACTATATTTCCTAACATTCATAGTAGATGACTCTACATGGAAGTTGTGGGCCTTGTTGTGTCATGGAGACCATGTCTCTAGGATTTTACTTCATCTTTCACCATAGAGATAGAGTACGTTGCAATTTTTTCTGCTAGCAAGGAAGCTGTATGGTTAGCTCGTCTGGTGGAATACCTTGGCATTTATCAGACTCCAGTGCTGCATTGTGATAGTCAGAGTGTTATTGCATTAGCAAATAATCTCGTGTTTCACTCCAAGTCAAAACACATAGAGGTTAGGTATCATGTGATACGGGACATACATGCTAGCAAGCACATCAAGATGTTCAAGGTTCATACGGAGGACAACCCTAAAAATGCTCTCAAGAAGAGCTTAGCCTCAGAGCGGTTTACACATTGCATTGAGATGATGGGTGTAGGGTGAAGCCACTAGAATTCTTCATGATTGTACAAGTTGTACATACATAGACCACTTGGGCCACAATGGCCTTCAAATGGGAGATTTTGGGGGTAACTCGCCAAATGCCCACTATGTTAATTAATCCATCACTAACCTTATTCTTTATGCCTAATAGAATAAGGAGTGACTGTAGCAACTGACATGCATGCATTATGGACAGCAGGATTATAAGTACACTCTACACTAAAATTCCACTTTATATTCATATCAGCATCAGAATCTCCACTTCACAGAAGACTCTACAATAGCTGCACTTGTATTGGACCATGTAGTTGATCCAACCTCTTTCTTCTTAGCCTCTTTTGCCTTCAATTTTGGACACTACTTGATCAAGTGATCATTAGCTTTACAATAATGGCAACACATCTTATTTTTGTCTTTATCATCACCAAAATTCCCAGCCAAAGTGCTGCCAGCAGATGCATTAGGAACATAAGATTTTTCACTCATAGAAGAATGATGAGAAGTGGCTACATTGTTGTTAACATCTTTTCTTTAAGCTGCAATAAAAGCCTATTCAACTGCACACTGTTTAGCCCTTTTTATTTGGAAAGTGACTCTTGCAACATCAATGTGTATAATGCATCAAACTTGAAAACTTCAAGATTTCCTTGGGTCATAAGTCTCCAAGTACCAGCAAAAGTCTGGTAAGAATATGGCAAAACATCAAGAACAAACTGCACAAGAGAGCTGTCAGAAATGACTTTGTCTACAGAAATAAGTTGCTCATTTATATCCTTGACACCAGCAAGGAAAGTGTCCATTTCATCTTCCTCATGCATAATCTTTGACTTCAGCTCTTTACGCAGTAGCAATGCAATTTTTGCCTCATTACGACTTGCATAAAGACCAGCCAGAATAACCCAAGCATGTTTTACGGAGTTGTTGAATGAATATGAGGAGTAATAGTGTGCCTCACAGAAAATGGATTAGTCATCCATCTTGGAATGATGTTGTAGGGTAAAAGGGATCCTCTACCTACTAAAAAACATTGACTAATGACTAACGCTTTATCTCTTCTACCTCATAGTCAAGGACGACTATGATTCTCAAGAGAGAGGTAATGTCATTAAAAAATCTAATATGGAACCAGCCCAATTGATTTTCTTGTATAAACTGATCATTTAATGTGGGAGAATAAACGAGAACAAGGGTTAGAATATAGACATGTGCTTACAGATCTATCTCAACACGGGGCCAATAGTAAAGTTGCCCAAATGAGAGATGGCATGTCAAAGAGCAAGGCTAACCAAGGGAGCTTACAAGACCTTAGGGTTAGCTTCATTGAAGACCTCCAAAGGTTAGTGTTAAAAAGTCCTTTGACGTTAGGTAAGCTAGGACTGAGGTTGAGGTGGGCACCTGGCTCAAGCTTGAGGTGCTTGTCGTGCTTGATGACTAAGGTGCTTGAGGTGCTTGTCGTGCTTGCTAACTAAGATGCTTGATGTGCTTGTCGTGATTGCCGACTAGGAAGCTTGAGGTGCTTGTGGGAACACTACCCAAGGTTGAGGTGCTTTGTCATGCTTGCTGACTAAGGTGCTTGAGGGTGAGGTGTTCAAAACGTCAAACCCAATCCCTACTCAAGAGGGGGTGATCCCTAAAGCTAGGTGGATGAGAGAGAACACACACACTCACACACAAATAAAGCCCAAGCCTCAAGAGGCAGCAAGGACACATGTCAAGCGCCTACCCATGTTGCCCTCACAGTGTGACTAAGGCCTATTAGTTGTCCTCCCAAGGGGTCCAATGATAAATTAGCTAATTTGATTAATTATTTTTCATTTATCAAGTCATCTCTCTCAAAGGGGAAAGGGGAACACTTGTCCCAAGACTACCCTTGTTGCTTGTTATGCATCCTGCATTTGATTATCCAGGCTTGTAGGGGTCCAATGAGCTTCAAGCATGAGCTACAAGGGGGGATCAACCAAACCAAGCAGGGGGGTTTCTTGGGTGGTATACTCTCCCCCACTCTCTCTCTCTCTCTCTCTCTCTCTCTCTCTCTCTCTCTCTCTCTCTCATTGTGTGAAGTGCAAGGGGTAACAGCTCCATCTCCTTCTCCAAGCTAGTAGAGAAGAGGAGACCCTACACCAACACTCTTGGCTATGGTATTCAAATCCAACCAAAAGCCATGCTTCAATGCTTACGCTTGACATCTTCTCCATCTCCATTACTATGCTATTATGTATGCTATCAAGAAGAGTGATGATAAGTGAGGAACTATTTCTTTCTCCTATGGTTTCTTCTTCCTCTTCCGTACCCTCATTCCCCGCTAGCTCTCTCCACCTTCGGAGATGTGGGACTGAGGCTTGGGATAGCTTTTTTTTTTTTGCAAAGTTTATGTTATGCTCATGATGCATGAAGCTTTCCATCTTCATTGCATCACCTAGGTCACAAGGAACACAAAGATTGTATTGTACCAAGTCTCTCTTGATGGGAGAATCTATATAGATGCCTATTGGAGGGAGGGACCGGCTCCACATAAATCCGGTCCTCAATTGTTGTCGTGTTCTCTAAACTCTCTCTCTTGCCAAAGTATTGTTCATGCCAGGTTAACTAAGTACTATGTTTATGTTGCTACCATCAATTAAGTTCACCCTCTATGGTCACAAAGTAATCTCACAAAAATGCTCTCTCTAATTTTCCTATTTCGCTACTCTCAAAGGTCATAGGCCATTTCCATTACATTGGTACCATAGCATTTGCTTTCTCTTTTATTGCTTAAGAAGAGAGGTCCTTAAGTATCCTATTAATGGTTGATTTTGTTAATTATATTGGGACTAGGATCTATTATCAATTTTGTTGAGCCCACTATGTGGGATATGGTGCACACCTTGGGAGCTTTGGACTTAATAAGGGGTTTTTTTTAGACTCGCCTACGACTTTACCATTATTGAGCCATAAGAAGTCCAAAAGAAGCTAGTCGTTGGCAATTATGCAATATTACACCCACTCCAATATTCTCTATAATTAACCAATTCGAGCCGTGGGTTAGATACTTAAGTGCTGATTTTCAAAGGCTAAGAGGAGTAGAAACTAACGTTTTGAATCGCCAAATAATACGTTCAGCAAACACTCAAATTCGGTTAACATGGCTGACAAATAACCAAGAGAGAAGAATGAACATTGATAACTTTGATTTGCACATGAAGGTGCTAATGATGATGCCCCCATGTTTGTCAATTATCTTGTCACTAGGTTGCAGCAAGCTATGGGCAACCCTGGTTTGCAAGCCGAAGTTACTCAACAACTTCGTACTTATGGGATTTCCCTTCCTCTTCAAGAGGAGAGAGAGCTTATGAGGCCTCTTGAAGAGACCCCCAAAAGAAGAGGAATACAAAGAGCAAGAAAGTAATGAATCTTTAAGTTCCTCTGAAGATGTGGCTCCACGAAGACGACGGTCTAGAAGATCGCCAACTCCTCCCAAGAGGAAACGTTCACTCCACAGTCCTTCTCCTTGTCATTGGGAAGAGAGGAAACAAAGGAAGAAAAGGGCGAGAAAAAGGTCACCCTCTTCTCCTTCTTCTTCACCTTCCTCCTCTTCCAATGAAATCTATGGCTATTCTCCTAGAGAATACAAGATGAGAGGACATCGCAAATCTTACCCTGCATGGCGAAGTCACAAAAGCTCAAGAAGTTCAAAGAGGGAGGAAAGAGTATCTCTTTTCTCACCTATGATGGCACCTTCGGTGCTACCGACAAAGTATTGACCTTCATCCAGCAATTCGATGTGGCCTTTCGGGACAAGCGCTTCACGGAGTCCTTGAAGCTACACCATGTAGCTATGCACTCCAAAAATCGACTCGTCAATGGTGCGCTAGCCTTTGTGGCAATGGAGAATCCCCAAAGACATGGAAAACTCTACGAGTTTCCATCATGAAGCAATTCCTTGCAAGTGATGCAAAGAAAAAAGTGCTTACCGAATGGCGCAGTTTGAAGATTCTCTCTCATGAGTCTATCCACAAATATGTAGACAAGTTTTGGGATTTACATCTCAAGGATATTGTCTTTCAAAAGATAGACTTTGCCGAGCAAAAACAACAATTTTGTGCAGAATTACCTGAAGAGATGGCTGACTACGTCAACTCTCAACGGCCTGGTTCTATCACCAAAGTAATCCACCACACCATGGTTGCTTCGTGCATCAATTTCCAACAAGGGGCTAGACGGAATGTCAAGCCCATGGAAAACAAAGACACGCGTGACGCAAATGGAAAAAGAAATGCCCAAAATTCTTCTCAAGGCAATTCCAACACAACAATCGGTCCAAGGAGAAGGGAGTTTACAAAGGTAAAAACAAACTCTCTCGTTAAGAGCTTGAAGATTTTTGCAAGTACCATAAATGTTTTAAGTGTGGGGAGCAAGGACATGGCTATCGTTCTTACTCCAAGAGAAATGTTGGCAATGAAACTCCTAGAGCTTCCACTATCAAAGCTCCAAAAGAGGATGCTCATTGCAAAGGATCACCTATGTCCTATGCTTGGGGAAAGGTAAGGGAGCATGATGCCTTCATCTTGTTTGACCCCGGCTCTACTCACAACTTCATATCAATGGAGTTGGCCACCAAGTTGGGCATTCAAGCTTTCGAGATGGGAGATATTGTAACGGTTGACACGGCTTTCAAGGGACACCAAGCCTCCGTTATTCCCTTGATTGGGAACTTGAGGCTTCATGTCCAAAGCTATGTTGACAAAGAAGACTTTTGCATCTCTCCTCTCCAACATGAGGATGCTATCCTAGGGACAGCATGGTTCAACCGCATGGCTGCCAACATGAAGTTCCCTGAAAGGAGAATCTACTTCACCTACCGGGAAGAGAGCATGTATATAGATGCTAGTGAGTCTGGTCGTACTATACAACTTGTAAATCCTCCTGCTTTTGATAAATCAATGAAGAGCTCAGTTTCTGCATATATGATTTTTGTCAAAGAGTCCCTAAAAGGTCCTTATGTTTTATCAAATGTAAATGGTAGGAATCAAGAAGAGTTAGATTTGTCTAATTTTCTAAAAGGATTCCAAGATGTGTTCATCGATGATATCCCTATGAACTTACCTCCAAAAGAAGGGGATCATGACCATCGAATTGAGCTCCTACCAGGAAGCTCACCGCCTAACAAGCCTCCTTATTGAGTTTCCGAAGCTCAACAAGAGGAGATCAGGAGGAAAGTATAAGAATTGGTTGACAAAGGGATGGTGAGGCCTCCTCTCCCTTTATTCTCCAGTCCTTTTCATGCAAAGATGGTACATACCATATGTGTGTGGACTATCGAGCACTAAATCATATCACTATCAATAACAAAATTCTCATGCCTCGGGGAGAAGATATGTTTGATAAGTTGCAAGGCTCTACCTACTTTAATAGGATTGACCGGCATGAAGATATCCTAAAGACCACGTTTCGTACAACGTTTGGTCTTTATGAAAGTTATGCCTTTTGGCTTGTCTAATGCACCAGCCACGTTCGATCGTCTTATGGACAAAATCTTTAGACCCTACCACAAATTCATTGGAGTGTTGTTTGATGAATTCATCGTCTACTCCAAGTCCTTGTAGGAACATAAGCAACATCTCCAAGTGATTTTTCAAACATTGAGGGAGAACAAGCTTTTTCTCAACCAAAAGAAAAGCGAATTTTTCCTTCAAGAGATTCAGTACTTAGGTCATATTATCTCTCAAGATGGTATCCGTATGGATCCATCAAAGTTAGAGGTAATAAAAGCATGGCCTAATCCAAGGAATCTACATTAGCTACGAAGCTTTATTGATATGTGTGCATACTATAGACGCTTCATAGTAAAATTTTCTCAAATAGCAGGACCATTACATGACTTAACAAAAAAGAACGTTAAGTATTCATGGACTGCTAAGGAGCAAAATGCTTTTGACAAGCTCAAAGAGAAGCTTACCTCCCAACCAGTCCTCATGCTTCTGGATCTCTCAAAGCCATTCGAGGTCTAATGTGATGCTTGTGGTGATTTCCTTAGCATGCAGTCTTGCTTCAAGAAGGGCATGCCATAGCATATGAGAGCCGAAGGCTCAATACGGATGAACGGGTCTGGCATTTATGAGAAAGAGACTTTAGTTGTTCTACATTCCCTAGACACATGGAAGCACTATTTATTGGGGACTCCTTTCATTTTACAAACAGACCATCAAAGTCTCAAGTACATCATGACACAAACAAGGCTTTTTGACAAACAAATGAGGTGGGCAAATTTTCATTTGCAATTTAATTTTCATATTGCTCACATTGCTGCTAGGCACAATCAAGTGGCCAATGCACTTTCACGACGATCAAAAGTTAAAGCAGTGTCTATAGCAATTCACAATGATCTATCTTCTATGATAGATGAGTATGCTATTGACCTTGACTTTAGAGACATAATGTCAGCCCTTGCTTTGGGAAAGAAAGAGGAACCATTCACCTTGAAGGATGGTTATCTTGTCCACGGCAATAGGCTATGTGTTACCCACTCCCTTCGTGAGAGAAAGTTACGTATGAATCTCATGCTCCTCCCTATGCGGGGCATAGAGGCATTCAACCTACTCTCTGAGGAGTAGAGATGTGTTCTATTGGCCAACCATGAAAGTGGACATACAAGAGTATGTTTCAAAATGTGTGGTATGCCAAGAGACCAAGTATGATAGAGGGAAGTAAGCTGGATTACTCCAGCCATTGAATATCCCAAATTCACCATAGGAGAGTATATCCATGGATTTTACCTTTGGATTACCCAAGTCTATCCATGGGAATATGAGAATATGGACAATAGTCGACAGGTTTAGCAAGCAAGCACACTTTATTCCTCTCAATAAGACTATTAAGGCACACCAAATGGCAACTCTCTTCATATCACAGATTTTCAAACACCATGGATTGCCAACATCAATCGTGTCAGATAGAGATCCTAGAATGACCGGTAATTTTTAGAAAGGTCTCTTTGAAAATCTAGGAACAAGATTGAATTTTTCTCCGGTCTATCACCCACAAATGGATGGCCAAAGTGAGATAGCCAATCTTACGATACTCGATCTACTAAAGACTTATGTTACCGAAGTAGATCAACGCTCACAATGGAAAGAGTACTTACCTCTTGTCGAGTATGCGTACAATAATATTATACATACTTCTAAAAGAAAATCACCTTGTGAAATCATTGAGGGAAGACGTAAAAGTCCCTTGCTACTTAAAGTACATGGAAAGATCTTTGTTCCTGATGAATATAGCCGTGACCTACAAGAATATTTTCAAAAGATTAAGGAGGGTGTATCCATCTCTCAACAAAGGCAAAAATCTGTTGCTGACAAGCACAGAAGGGCCTTAATACTCAAAGAAAATGATTGAGTCTTACTTATGTTTCCTAAAGCTCGATTAAGGCAAACGATGGGAAAAATTCATATGGGCCATCAAAAGTATTATGCTACTAAATTAGTAAAAAGATACTATGGTCATTTCCAAGTGTTGAAGCCAATCAATGAGATGGCTTATCAACTCAAGTTTCCCAACCATTGGCTCATACACAATGCTTTTCATGTGAGCCTACTTAAGCCCTACAAAGGAGATCCACCAAGTGAACCAATTATTGACGACCCTCCCGAAATCGAAGACTAAGAAGAGGTGCTACGACCCGAAGCTATCCTTCCGCATGAAGACAAGGTACTACAACATGGTAAGACTATCCAATGGTGTCTTATTAAGTTCAAAAATTATCCTTTTGAAGATGCTAGATGGATGCAAGGAATACAGCTTAAGGATAGTATGAACCTTGTCAATGCTTACAATGCTACATTAGAGTAAGCAAATGTACAAATTTCTTTTAAATGACCAATTTTTTTGTCTTTTAAGACTAGTTCTCTCTTTTTATTGTGCACAAATTTAAGTAATATGCATACTTAGAATCATGTTTGTGATGACGACGTCTCTCAAACACCAAGTTAGAATTTGTCACTCTACTTGGGAGAATGATATGGACTAAAGAGCAGACATGCTTACAACAGCTATGTCTCCCAAGCACCAAATGGATTAGTCATCCACCTTGGAATGATGTCATAGGGTAAAAAGGGATCCTCTACCCGCTAAGAAACATTGACGAAGGACTAAGGCTTTATCTCCTCTACCTCATAGTCGAGGAGGACTATGATTTCAAGAGAGAGGTAATGTCATTAAAAAATCTAATATCTAACCAACCCAAATGATTTTCTCATATTAAACTGATCATTTAATGTGGGAGAATAAACGGAAACAAGGGTTAGAATATAGACATGTGCTTAGAGATCTATGTCAACACGGGGCCAATAGTAAAGGGGCCCAAATGAGAGATGTTCTGTCAAAGAGCAAGGCCAACCAATGGAGCTTAAAAGACCTTAGGGTTAGCTTCATTGAAGACCTAAAGGCTGATTGTTAAAAAGTCCTTTGACCTTAGGAAAGCTAGGGCTGGAGCTTGAGGTGGGAACCTGGCCCAAGCTTGAGGTGCTTGTCGTGATTGCCGACTAGTGAGCTTGAGGTGCTTGTGGGAACACTACCCAAGGTTAAGGTGCTTTGCCATGCTTTGCTGACTAAGGTGCTTGAGGGTGAGGTGTTCAAAAAGTCAAACCCAATCCCTACTCAAGAGGGGGCAAGCCCTAAAGCTAGGGGGATGAGAGAGAACACACACACTCACACACAAGGAAAGTCCAAGCCTCAAGAGGCAACAAGGACACATGTCAAGCCCCTATCCATGTTGCCCTCATGGTGTGTCTAAAGCCTTTTGGTTGTCCTCTCCCAAGAGGTCCAATCATAAATTAATTAATTTGATTAATTGTTTTTTCATTTATCAAGTCCTCTCTCTCAAAGGGGAAAGGGGGACACTTGTCCCAAGACTACCCTTGCTGCTTGTTATGCATCCTGCATGTGATTGGCCAGGTTTATAAAGGTTGAATGAGCTTCAAGCATGAGTTACAAGGGGGGGTCGACCAAACCAAGTAGGGGGTTGCTTGGGGGGTATACTCTCCCACACACAGTCACACACACTCTCATTGTGTGAAGTGCAAAGTGCAAGAGCTCCATCTTCTTCTCCAAGCTAGTAGAGAAGAGGAGAGCCTACACCAACACTCTCTGCTATGGAATGCAAATCCAACCAAGAGTCATGCTTCAATTCTTAAGCTTGTCATCTTCTCCATCTCCATTACTATGCTATTATGTATGCTAGCAAGAAGAGTGATGATAAGTGAGGAACTATTTCTTTCTCCTATGGAATGTTTCTTCTTCCTCTTCCCTACCCTCATTGCCCGTTAGCTCTCTCCACCTTCGAAGGTGTTTGAGACCTTGGTACTGAGGCTTGGGATAGTTAATGTTTTTTTTTTCAAACTTTATATTATGTTCGTGATGCATGAAGCTTTCCATCTTCATTGTATCACCTAGGTCACAACTAACACAAAGATTGTATTGTCCAAGTCTCTCTTGGATGGGAAAATCCATAATACAAATGCCTATTGGAGGCGAGACCGCCAGCTCCACATAAATCCGGTCCTCAACTGTTGTCATGTTCTCTAAACTCTCTCTCTCTTGCAAAAGTATTGTTCATGCCAAGTTAACTAAGTACTATGTTTATGTTGCTACCATCAATTAAGTTCACCCTCTATGCTCACAAAGTAGCCTCACAAAAATGATTTCTCTAATTTTCCTAATTTTGCTACTCTCAAAGTTCATAGGCCATTTCCATTACAAAAATGATTCTGCTTTTGACTCAATTTTGTACAATATGATCAAAATGAAATAACATTCTACATATCCTATAGATCAAGACTAAACTAGTTAATGAGGATGAAACACGCCTTCATCGCCAAGGTCGGATTGCAACAACGCTCGACCTTTTTAAGCAAAGATAAAGTTCTCACTTGCATCCATATAGGCAAGACAACAGATTCTGTTAAACTTGGCTACGTATGGCAGGTGTCAAAGAGTCTATCAGCTTTTACCTATGTCCTACTTAACAATTATTAGCCTAGCTACCGTCCTAAAAGTGGATAAGTAATTCAAGTGAAAGTGTATAGAGAGAATTTACCAGCATTCCCTCCTTTTTAGAAAAATTTCAAATACTTATTCAAAGAATTTCTTTTTACTTTAAACGTATTGTATTTGTGTTGAGCCTTTTCCACCAGCCCAACTTTAATGAAAATCCGTGTGAGATCCATGTGTTAACTATTCAAAAGTTTCTTTAGCTTTAAAGAACACCTATGGACTAGCCATCTCAAGAAGCTTGGAACTAACAAATGCACTTCACCATAGATTCCAAGGGATTTATATCCAAATTACACCCTAACCTATTGTCTTAAATCCAAATTAGCAACCATCTAACCCCTTTATGTAAAGCATTAGCAATCTAAGTGCTATCAAAGAATCCCCATTGGCGATGCTCTAAATCTTCATGAGTCAAGGTCGAGTTTAAAGAGTCCATTAAAAAATCTAGATAAGAGGTTCTCTTATGCCATCAAAAGATCCAAGACTATAATATTAGGTAGTATAGCAAATTAGTTTAAAATATACTAGCCATGTAAAACAATCAAGGGACTACCCATAAGAATCCACAAGACTTAAAAGGGAACCAAGTTAGTCCATAATATAAAGAGATCAAAAGTCACAGCCGTCTATCTTCGAAAAGACTCTAGAGATCCAAAAAAAAAAAAGCATAAGTCCCAATTTATACAAGAGAAACTAATGGAATTTGGCATTTATTGATTCAAATCGGGATCTAATCTGGGGAATAATTCTCCCAGGTTAAGTCCAACACATGAAGTGAAATCAAATTGCTGCCATCCTTTAGGTCATCAAAAGTATTAGCATTCTCATGATATCAGTAAAGCAATCAAACCATTAATGCTAGCATTGAAATATTAGTGTTAACAAGAAAAAAAAAGTGGAACTCCATCACCTTTTGTCCCTATCCAATCTCCATCTTTTGTTGAGCTTACTATGAAAAGATATTGATGTGGGCATTTGCAACCTATGAATTTTGGGAGCCCATCTGGACATTGAAGACAATGCAAATCAAGGTTCCCTTTACCCAATTTTCCAATTGTGTCCCTCTAGAAAAAGCATAATGCATGATGAATAAAAGTTCTCACTAGTAGAAAGGCAAAATCTAGTAACTAGTTTTTGTTTTTGGTGAGGTGATAAGGTTTGACAATTTTAGAAAAATAATGAAATCAATGAGTGATCGTTTGATTATGGATCCTCTTCGAGCACTCATTACTCTATCTTCAACAACAAATGGCACCCGCTCACACGTATCTCTGAAACTCTCTTTTGCTTGGGCTTTGGTCAATAAGGTCTAAAGTTCTGGATGTTCTTGTAATTTCTCACCAAAGGGTTGGTTCTCACGAGTGAATACTATAGGACTTTTATGTCCTCCACATGAGCTCATCAGTATTCTTCAATTCAAGCCAAAGCTCGCTAAGGAGTATCTTCACAAGCATGCAATGTATACCAAAACGTCTTCAAAGTGATATTGGAGTTGATCACAATTTGTCAACATCAATAAATCAAAAAACGTGTACAAAATTTTTGCATTGAACGCACAATTTGAAAGCATTGTCATAAGAGATGCTTCCACTTGTATCTAAGCTCTCAAAAGTATTCTTGTGACTTCAACTTGACATAAAAATTGGATATAGACCATAACATCTTTTAGCAATCCTAATGGTTGTCACCGGCCACAAGAAACCACCAACGGTGATCAGCTCGTCATATATAGCAACGAGTTAGGGAGGCCCTCATTGAATGAAGCTTAGCCTTGCAAGCTACTTGGTGAAACAAAAAGATGTTAGAAGCATAAATTTAGCAACCAATGCAACCATGACAAATTGACCATTCCATGCAAGAGTCACTGCATACAACATAAACTTGGTCAATACAAGCTGAGTAGCTCCATAAGTTCATGCTATGCTGAGGGCATTCAGCTAAACATAAGCTAGCACTCAAGATGCACCAGTCCATTCCACTCGTTAGTCCAATTAGTAACCAACATTGGAAAAGATTCTACGATAATTTCATAGCTATGGAATACTTTCCAATGTGGTTCAGTATGGACTTGCATATAACCTATATATTTTGAATCTATTATTCCTGTTATGAGAAAAATTGTTCCAAAAATGGCGAGGATAAGGAGAAGGGGAAAGTCAAGGCCTTGAATATGGAGTTACTGCCTTCAACTTCCTCTTCCAAGTAGTCTCAAGTGGAGGTTTCTCTCACGGAGGCTCTCCACGAATGTTGCTCAACTACTGTCTCACATATTATCTAGGGGTTCTATGGGTTCTTCCAAGGGCTCAATCTCCCCACTACTTTGAACCTAGTCATTGTGTGTTATGACCCAAAACTTTCATAACACACATTAATCAAAATGCCGATGTCTAAGACAACTTACCTGTATCTTGAATATTATGATCCCAATATTTCTCATACTCAAAACACGCAGACTGCCCTTTTTCAGGCAAAGGCCAATGCTTCAAATTAGGAAGAATAGCATAGCAAACTGCTTAGCTATGGTAAACAGAAAAAACACTCACTGCGGCTGAGTATATTCTAGACAAAAACAATGCAAAAGTGACAAAACTTCACCGCATCTAACTTAGTGATACTAGCCACATGCTTTTTATCACTAGCCACATGCTTTTATCATGTTATTGAGCATGGTTTACAATAGTTAATTAAGGAAGTTCATATTTAGCTAGACAGATACATAGCTGACTGACTGGGTCTCTCTCTCTCTCTCTCTCTCTCTCTCTCTCTCTCTCTCTCTCTCTCTCTCTGCATGTAGTATACATTTCTTGATCAAGGAAGCTCATAACTGACCTGAGAGATACAACGGCCAGCTCTCTCAACCCAGCAGCCATGCCTATGAGATGCCGAACCACAAGCTCCGAAATCAAATCCTAAAATTTGCTTCATGTTTGTCTCAATGCTAGCAGCATTTCTGCGGGGGGAGACCACTGATGAAGCCCGCCATTGAGCTACTGCTCAACACAATTATCCACAATGGAGAAGATCACGTGTAAGGCAGCCTTATGATCGAAAAACAGAAAGGAAATCAAATCCGAAGAGCTGAAAAATGTTTCCACTGCTGCCCGCTGGTCCAGAAGCTAGCGCTGATTGTTAAAACCTGGATTCCTGCGAAGCACAATTTCTACATGTATTTTTATATTATCCAAGACAAATGACCAAAAACTGAGAAAAACGCGCCACATAAACAAATTTTGTTACTACCATGAGAGCCAGCAACTGCACTGTTTCAGAAATACATATACGATCAATCTATGACCAAGCCTGCATATCCCACAAAATGAGAGAAACTACCTTACATAGGTCGGGCACAGTTCCTAAAACCCATCTGTAGGAGATATTAGGGCACTAGTAGCTTTGCAAACAGGAGCCTTAAACCCACCCATAGGAGATTTTGGGGCAATAGCAGCTTCACCATGTCGAGTTGTCACTGTCCTGCCATGTTTGCCCT
This sequence comes from Adiantum capillus-veneris, assembly GCF_014529385.1. Taxonomy (NCBI): domain Eukaryota; kingdom Viridiplantae; phylum Streptophyta; class Polypodiopsida; order Polypodiales; family Pteridaceae; genus Adiantum; species Adiantum capillus-veneris. Next base: position 56,408,405 of record NC_140933.1, on the reverse strand, counting down.
GTTATGCCAGGCCTGTATTGCTGGCACAGAGTATCCGGACCTCCATGTGTAACCAGCAAATCATTGACACATGGTAGAAACACTAGAACAACACCAAACTGAACCCGAACAGAAAACTTGAGCTTGACAAAGAAGAGAGTAGACAAGAGACATAGAGCGGTCGAGTTCCACTGCCAGAAGCATTGGCCCCTCGCATCCCTTGCAATATTTCTTCATTTTATAAGACCAAAGTCATAATTTATAATTGTCAAAGAGCCACGCTCTCGCTTTGAGTTATCCACAAAGTTGAACCACAACGGCAGAGACTATAAGGGCTTGTAGCCCAAGACCTCTATTTAAACTCAAGTCTGAGGGGGTCAAAAACTCTCTAGGTTCTTCCTTCTAGAACCTTGTAGTTCTCCTAGAGTCCTCTAGTTCTTCTAAAACGTTCCAAGCTCTTCTAGATGGTTCTTGGACCTTCTAGAACCTTCTTCACAGTTCTAAAACCAAATCCTTCTAGGTGCTCCTAGAACCTTCTCGATCCTTCTAGATGTTTCCAGAACCTTCTAGATTCTAGATGTTTCTAGAACTGGCATACTTCTAGGACCTTCTAGATTCTTCTAGGTGTTTCTAAAATCCATATTCTTTCTTTCTAGAAGCTTCCAAAATGAACTAGATGTTCGCATTCGTGACATTGACTACAGAGCTCACAACAAAATCTCCATCAAAACAAGATTCCTATCACGTGCACATGGCTCTGTGAGACACGTTGGTGCACCCAAAGTGTGTCGACTATAGAAGATGGCACAAGCAGGTATGTGCAGGTCAACAGGTACATGGCAAAGGGTTGGAGCAGCTACAAAGATCATGGGCAGACAAATAGCAACGGATGTGTATGGCTAATGCAGTTTATAGGCCAAGATGGACTCCAAAAAGGGCTAATTTGGGTGGTAGATGAAAGAGGTTCAAGGTCCAGTTTTCTTTCCTCGAAGTGTAGAGCTCGACGTGCTAAGTCCAAACGGCTCATCAACGGAGCTACAGTGTGCAAGATATGATGCTTTGAAGCTGGAGGTGGTTGCAGATCCGAAACAGATGGGGCATATGGTGCCAGGTAGTCAGAGCCAATTTCAGTGGATAGATGCATAGTGCTTGATTTATGAAGCTTGTCGGTCTGTTAAGATCGGCAATCTGATTCCTGGATACCGCACGATGCTACACATCCCTTAGAGGATCTTGCTGGACTCTGAGCTCAGAGAGCAAGTGGTGGCTCTTTGGGTAGAGGGCTTGGACACGCAGGACTCCCCTGCTAACAGAGTGGCCTCTGGACTTTCTCAGCTTAGTCGGTTCTTTCTTCAGGAGTCTACAGCCCGCCTGGCTGCAGCGAGAGAAAGGGAGCAACGTCTCCGACGAGGCGTTGCTTCCTTGCAGAGGATGCAGGAGCAGCACCCAAACAGTCCCTGGTTGAAGGAGCAATTGCAGCAGGCTCGCCAGGAGCTTGCCAACACAGAGGAGAGGCGTCATGAGTTTGCTTTCCATCGACAGGCATCTCAGTGGACGCAAGTGGGTGACAGAGGGACGGGGGCGTTCTTTGAGATAGTGGGACCCCGGCATGCGCATGCCAGTGTCAGCCAGTTGAGGAGGCTTGATTGGTCAATTGCTTCAGAGCCAGAGGCATGCGTGCAGTTGCTACTAACGTTTACCGTGACCTGTTGTCAACAGAGCCTCAGTCAGAGCGTCAGGATGCATGCAGAGAGCAGGTTTGAGCACATATGCCTTGTCTTGTGACCGAGGAGATGCGCCAGAAGCTTGAGCTACCTCTTCAGCTAGAGGAGCTCCACGCGGCCCGCAAAGCACTTCCCCGTGGTAGTTGTCCAAGTGAGGATGGTTTGACTCCCAATTTTTTCTTACAGTACTGGGACCTGCTTGGCTCAGAGTCTGCATCGCTCTTCAGTACATCTTACACACAGGAGAGATGCCTGCAGCATGAGTGGGGGCCTGATTTACCTCATTTTCAAGGAGGGTGGCTCCTTGGAAGAGATTCGGAAGTGACTGTCCATCACCATCCTTAACTCAACCTACAAAATTCTTGCCAAGGCTTTGAGTTTGACGATTCAGCCACTTCTAGAGAGCATTATACACAGGACCCAGACAAGTTTTGTCAAGGAGCGTAGTATCCTTGACAACATCTTTAATTTTTGGGAGGCATCTGCCCTTGCGCGCCTCCATGGTGAGGATCTGGTGATACTTTTTCTCGATTTTGAGAAGGCTCTTAGACGTCTTGTTGTGCATCAGGTGCACTGATCGACTGAAGGAAGACAATGGCTTTCTCGGTTGGCAGTGCTCCTACGCCTGGTTGGCTGCCAAGTGAGGGCTTTAGATGGATCCTCCCAAGGACTGCAGTTCGATACTTGGGCTGTTAGGTTGGCTTGGACTTGTCTCCTCAGCAGGAGATTGTTCCCCTCCTCCTGTCCATTAGGAGGAAGCTGTTACATTGGAGCTCGGCACGACTTTCTTTGGCAGGGAAAGTTGTAGTGGCCAACCAAGTGTTGTTGGCTACTATGTGGCACATCACTTCTTGTTGGATCTTTTTGAGCTCCTGCATCAGCCAGGTAGAGATGCTGATCAGGAACTTCCTTTGGTCATGGCGCGACACCCCGATAGTCCGGGCCAAAATGGCTTGGCAGGTAATCACTCTACCTTGTTCTCGGGGGGGTTGGAGACCATAGACCCAACATAGTAGAGCAGAGCCCTTCTTGGGAAGTTTGTTGTCAGAGGACTGCTTCTAGGGGAGGAGCCCTGAAAGGAGTTTTTGCTTCAGCAGCTCAGAGCTAGAGTGCCTCAGGCAGGAGGCCCTTGGAGTCCTTCCACCAGATGGATTTTCACAGAGATGCGTAGAGTTGGTTTGAGCAGGAGACTAGAGGATCGTTTTGCTGTGAGCGTACTTCGCTCCTGGGAGCAGCTGCGAAGAGACCTGGAGCAGCACCAGCCTACTTGCACGGAGGAGCGCCTGAGACAGCCCCTTGTTTGGAACCCCATGGTCAGCACTCAGAGAGGCCACTTGGTTGATAGTAGGCCTCACGTTTCTTGAGTCCCATGGCTGAGGGTGCAGCACGCACTCTAGGTGACTAGCTACAGTTCTCAGGTTTGTTAGAGGAGCTTTAGAGCATCGAGCTACATGGCATGAGAGGGTTGCAGAGCATGTGTCAAGACATCACAGAGGCAGTACCAGTTGAGAACTTGAGTGGCTTACACCTCTCGAGTCAGCAGCGCCCAGATGGATGGGGGCCTTCACGCAAGTGGAGGTCCTCATCGCAGTTCGAGCTTGCTCAGAGACTATACCCTCCATGTTTTTCGAGCTATAGGGCGAGGGCCGATTACACAATCTCAGTAGAGGCCCCACAAGTTGCAGAGTGTTGTTTTCAGAGGATCCGAGTTGTGGGCATCAGTGGGAGGACTTGTGTCATAAATCCTGACCCGGCAGCTCTTGATCCAGTGGCTGGTTGCACATTGTAAGGTGCAACGGAAGTGAAAGGTGATATTGCTCAAGGTGAGTGCTCCGAATTGTGCTGAAGGGTTCCTTTTACATACGAAAGGGAGAGCCTTCCATTCCTTCAGAGAGAATGCAATGATCACAAACAAAGTGAATACTATTGTGAGTGGAAGTGTTGAGATTGAGAGGAGAGAGAGAAGAATACGACATCAGGCGGTCCTCAAACCCTCCTCCAAGGGCCCCTCTCTTGATGGAGAGAGAGGTCTATGCTTTTGATTGCACAAATCTGGTACAACGGTGTTGATGCAATGGACTTGATGCTATGATGCAAGGGGAGGCTAAGCCGATGATGACGGCGACGACGGCGATGACGACTAATGGCTGAAAACTGGCTGAGTTTTGAGGCTGAAAAACGCTGAGGGAGATTGGCTGAAAACGCTGTTGAGGCCTGCTGAAAAACCTTGAGATGGCTGCTGGAAAACGCTGAGGCTGTAACAAACTGCTGACGTGTCGACCTACTGAAGAACGGAGCTACCGGCCGAGGGGCCTAAACCCTAAGAAGAACAAGTAACAGAAGAAGTGATGCCATGGTTGCCCTCACCCTTATATTCAGCTTGTACACCCCACGTGATAGGCTATTTTGGCATCCGCTGGGGATTATATTGTGCTCAGTAATATACAGCCTTGATTTTTCCAACCAAAAAAAAAAAAAAGTGATGCCGTGGTTGCCCGAGAGTAGAAACCCTAACCCTAATTTCTGCCAAAAACCCTAACTACTGAAACCCTAATTCTGGAAACCCTAACCCTAAAACCTGCAAACCCTAATTCTAGAAACCCTAAGATAAACAAGTAACTGAAGAAGAAGTCCTACCAACTTATGGGGACCCCGTTCGATGGGGCCCCAAGTGACATAAAGGCATTAAAAATAAAGCAGAACACGCTCAAAAGACTTTGCACATCAAAATATGATGATGTGGCACCTGTACGGACATTCCGGAATTCGCGGCGGATTTTTAGAAAAATCCCGAAATTTTAGGAAAGTCATTTTTTGGGGTCAGCTTTTCATAATTGATGCTTTTAGGCTTTGGGGCCTTTAAATATGAGCCTTGGGGGCCCTCTCTGGCACTTTTTAGCGCGCAGATTGCAGAGCAGGTGCTCCCCGGCTATTGTACTTTGCAAATCAGCAGTAATATAAAGAAATACCGAAAGCGGCGCCAAGGTTTGGGGCCAATACTCTCTGGGGTGGAATTTTGCCACTCCGTGTCGCGTGTCGTCTCTCTCTCTCTCTCTCTCTCTCTCTCTCTCTCTCTCTCTCTCTCTCTCTCTCTCTCTCTCTCTCTCAGTTCAATTGTTATTGAAGTGCTAAAAGTTTGTTCAGTTTGTTCTTTTCTATTGGCATGTGGTGCCCGTCTTGTGACAGTGGTATCAGAGCATCAGTCGTGTGCTTTTCTGAAAGCATACCGGTCCTACAAAAGAGCAGACAGAGCTATTGGAATTTTATTCGAGGTATCTTCGCCCTCCAACCCGGGCTTATCAACGACTCCCACCCTTACTTCATCGCGCATCGGGCGCGCTCCCGTCTTCACCGCAGTGTCTTATAGGGCATAAGCCAATTAAGATCATTTGCACGAGAAGGATCCAGATTTGTTTCAAGTCACTGTTTTTTTTTCTCAGAAGCAGTGCCATGCAGATGTTGATGTCTACAACTACCAAGCAGCATACTCCAAGTACCTGGCAAGCTTTCAAGAAAATTTTTGCCCGAAGTTATATGGTTTCTGACATCTTCCTTCGGAGTGCAACTTCTGGCAGAGTGGGGTATCCTGAATGCTTGCCATGGAAACCCTAGCAGATTATATCTTGAAATTTCTCGACATCTCTCAGTAGATGTCTCTTCACAAGCAGATGACCTTGATGGTGTAGTGCGATTGCTATCTTGGGACTACCATCGCCGCCAAAGCAACACTGTTTGTCCAAGAGCTGGCGGACCATGCTGTGCTCGCCTACGAACTCATGGAAGTAACCTAACCCTAATTTTTGGTACAGGTTTCAGGATGGAAAGTCAATCGACTTTTTGAGCTCGATTGATGTCAAGATTGCTTTTTAAGTTTGAGTTCTGTTTGATCTTGTTTGGTGATCCTGTTTGGAATTTGTTTGAAATGGATGGTAACTGTTTTGAACCTGTTTTGGTGCCGATTTGAATTGTTTGACTCTGGTTTGATATTGGTTTCAATAATTGGTGATTTTACTCCCGGGTGGAGAAGTGAGAAATACTTTTTTGGTATAGTTTGAACCTCGGAACGACGCATGTCAATGCCTGGGGAGCGTTTCGTTGTTTGTTTGAAAACCTCCGAACGACGCAAGCCGATCCCTGGGGAGCGTTTGGTTGTATGCTTGTAAAATAATTGTTGTTATGACTCCCGGCCCGGACCTGGATGGTTATGCGGGAGAAGTATTAAGAAGTCTGAGCGATGGTTACTCTCAACACCTCCAAACGACGCACGCTACCGTCTGGGGGGCATTTGGTTGTAAAAGGCCTCTATATCTCCCGGCCCATACCTTTTTAGGTTATGCGGGAGGAGTGATGAGGGAGTCGTTGAATAGCTCCTAGCCCGGACCTTGTTAGGTTATGCGGGAGGAGTGTTCATCGGCGGCTTTATGTTTCTATGTCTTGTAACATGCATATGTAAGCATTTGTGTTGCATTGTGATGTGCCAACTACTATTCCTAATTGGATGAGTTTGCCTGGATATGTAACTATAGTGCATCAAGACACCCGTGGAAGATCAGTACGGTCTGGGTGTGATGGCTAATTTTACTACGCCGAAATATCAAGAGTTCCGATCTGGACGAAAGGAGAAGCTAACTCCTTGATCAAAAGAGCAAACTGATTGTCCCTCAGAATGTCCCTTGGAATGTCCCTCGGAAATTTTTGAGCTAACTTGAGTTGTTTTGCAAATATGCTCTAATCGAGGACGATTACTCTCTTTCAAGAAAGGGAGATGTAACAAACTGCTGACGTGTCGACCTATTGAAGAACGGAGCTACCGGCCGAGGGGCCTAAACCCTAAGAAGAACAAGTAACAGAAGAAGTGTCACAAAGTGATGACGTGGTTGCTCGAGAGCAAAAACCCTAACTGCTAAAACCCTAGTTTTGGAAACCCTAACCCTAAAACCTGCAAACCCTAATTCTAGAAACCCTAAGAAGAACAAGTAACAGAAGAAGTCCTACCAACTTATGGGGACCCCGTTCGATGGGGCCCCAAGTGACATAAAGGCATTAAAAATAAAGCAGAACACGCTCAAAAGACTTTGCACATCAAAATATGATGATGTGGCACCTATACGGACGTTCCGAAATTCGCGCCGGATTTTTAGAAAAATCCCGAAATTTTAGGAAAGTCATTTTTTGGGGTCAGCTTTTCATAATTGATGCTTTTAGGCTTTGGGCCTTTAAATATGAGACTTGGGGGCCCTCTGTGGCACTTTTTAGAGTGCAGATTGCAGAGCAGGTGCTCCCCGGCTGTTGTACTTTGCAAATCAGCAGTAATATAAAGAAATACCGAAAGGGGCGCCAAGGTTTGGGGCCAATACTCTCTGGGGTGGAATTCCGCCACTCCGTGTAGCGTGTCGTCTCTCTCTCTCTCTCTCTCTCTCTCTCTCTCTCTCTCTCTCTCTCTCTCTCTCTCTCTCTCTCTCTCTCTCTCTCTCTCAGTTCAGTTGTTATTGAAGTGCTAAAAGTTTGTTCAGTCTGTTCTTTTCTATTGGCACGTGGTGCCCGTCTTGTGACAGAGGCACTTGGCTGAAAAACGTTGTCTCTGTCTGGCTGAAACGCTGATGTTGTCAGGCTGGAAACGCTGGCGCTGAATGGCTGAAAATGCTGATACCGGATGGCTGATGAGGCTTGCTGAAAACGCTGGGGGCACTTGCTGAGGAAGTCTTGCTGAGGAGGAAACGTTTGAGGGTTTGCTGCAAGAGATTGCCTGTGCTCTCCTTGTTTCTCCTGCTTCTACTGAGTGACTGTCAGGTTTCTTTTATATTTCCTTAGCAATTTGCCTACTTACTTTTCCAACAAAAGTCACTTATTAATAAGTGAAAATGTGTATTTTGGGAAAAAGGGTTCTATGCTCTATAAAATGCACATGATGGGTACCGAATGACATGCTAATGATTATGATGAGTGCAATCAAAGGATATGCAACTAATCTAAGTGCCTGGACATGCACGGCCTACGCACAAGTTGCCAGAACACTTCCTAGGCTAACCTGAACCCTAGACCTCACATAGCTTGTCCACATGCACATAGGGTTAGATGTGCACGTGACATCCCCTCCTTTTCAAAGTGAGGTACGGGTACCGAGCTGTATGGCGCCGAGGGAGTGCGCCGACAACTCCTGGAATCTTGCGAAGAACTTTTCGCCATCCCACTTTGATGCGTGGGTCGTGCGATACTTGAACTTCATGAAGGTCTGCAATGCTTGCTTCTTTGGACCGCGCCAAAAGCGACACAAAGTGATCTGTTGCGGCTTCAATGCTCTAACTTCGGCTATGCTCGTGGGTCCACCTTCTTCAAGACTCTCCGAGGAGGAATATTCCTGAAACCATGTCCAACACAAAATCATAATCATACCCATTCCAGGTAGAATGACTGGAAAAATACTATCCTTCCTAAATGATTGTGCATGCAATGTAGATGAACAAAGTGACGGAGTGCCAAACCGTTCACCAAACACACACAAAAAGTCGGATCGAAACTTGACTTTTCGACCTAAACCTATCAACTGTGGCAAATCACAACGGAATTGTCGATGCTTGATGGACAATCTTTCTCGTGCTCTTTCTGAGACTGTTTCATGCCAAGGAAGAGACGTGTAAAAGTGAGTGACAAAATGGACAATCGGGAAACAATGTGAATTCCTTGAATGCCGACTTTGTGCCGTTTCGAGAGTGATCCGTGCTCATCCGTGAGTGAATCATGTGCAGCGCACCATACGGCATGCCTGTGGAAAGGGAACACATAAAGACGGTGACGAAAATACAAAAAACCGTCATGTATGAGAAACTCGAACAATGCGTGCTGTCTAATCATGCGAACACACAATACTTCCTGAGTGAGTTCTTTGGACCTCGGCTCGAGAGCCAAGATCGTATCTCTAATGAGGTTAGCTTCACTACCAAAATCATCATCTAAACCATCATCCTTGCAAACAATCACATCTCTATCGTGCAAAAAATGCATGTCGTGCTTTGGAGAAGAAAGGATTGAGAGAGTCTCCTTCTCAAGTTCCTTTTCAAGCTTGGCCTGCACATTAGAAATAAGAGGTAAAGAATGAAGACCCACCTCACCACGAATGATAATGGGAGAGTCACTTTTGGCATTTAGAGTGAGAGTATTGTTTGCCCAATAAATGAGAGGGTTATACTCACGAAACCATCGAATGCCTAAAATTGTATCACGTCCTGAAAGAGGGGACACGACAAATTTTCTACGGAAGGAAGCTTGCTGACCACTGAAAAAACACATCAAGGCACTCTCGTGTAATGAGAGAGTCCATACCGAGAGCGAAGCACAACACCTCGAGAGTAGTTGTCTGGTAAACCTCCAAGCGGGCTCTCTTTACAAGAGAGTCACCAATCACATCATGCATACTGCTTGAATCAAACAAGATCCCATGCGTTGACGATTCACATGACCGTAACACTTCATGAGAGACTCATTAGCTAGATGATCATTAGAAACTTGGGACACACTAATGTTCTCATCTATGACATTAACAGAGAATGTGGGTTCTGTGGGTTCTTGAGGTTCGTTGGATGCGTTCTTAAGACATGTCTTCTTTATATGACCCTTGAGGTGACATTGATAACATCGATCTTCCTTAGCATAAATGACTTGTTCTTCTGGCGTTATGTACCCTCCTATAATTCCTTGTGCAGCTTTTTCATCTGGGTTTAGCTTAGGTTTAGCAGGTGATTTAGCTTTACCTTTAAATTCATTTTGAGAGTTCTTTTCCGAAGGATAAGAGAAAGATGGGCTAGAAGAGTTACCATTCTTACCGTTCTGTGGGTTTGGAGAAGTCTGAGAGGTACTGTGAGAAGACTTGTTCTCCTTAGGCTTTCCTTTGTTGTCTTCATCTCTTGCACGAGAGCAATCGCTACCGCCTTGTTGAGATCTACGGGGTTGAGGACTTCGACATCGAACCTAATATACTTGTCCAACCCAAAAATAAAAGCCTCTTCACGCTTCGCATCCGATTTGCGTAATTGGGTGCCAAGCTACAAAACACGGTTAGAAAAGGACATGACTCGGGTACCATTTTGCTTGAGATTACGCCAATCTTCCTTTAACCGCGCTAGGTACTCAGGTGGCATGAACTGCGCCTTGAGTTGTCTTGGAAGTCGGCCCAATTGAAAGAAAGGGGCACGCCTTCCTCGGCTTCCTCTAGGTGCGCAGACAATTGTGCCTCTTGCCATGCTTGATACCAATTAATGGCATCACCAGTAAGATACATGGCTTGCCATCAAAACTTTGTTATTCCCTGTTTTCTTAGTTGTCGCAAAGTAAGCATTAAATTGATGCAAACAAGAATGAATAACATTAGCATCCATCTTACCGTCATACTTACTGAACTTCAACTTCTCAGTGACTAGATTGTTGGAATCTGCTTCTCGACTTGTGCTACTTGATGAATCGCCCACGTCCTTGAGTGGTTCGGATTTCAAGGTGAATACCTGTAGGACCAACTCTTGCATGCGTTGGTCTCTCTGCGCCTCACGTCTTATTCCATAGCCGCTCGCTTTTCTTCAAAGTTCCATTGTGATGCATAGAGCTTCGCGTGCTTGCTCAGCCGCCAAGCGCGCTTGCTCACGCTCACGCTCCAAGACTGCCTTTCCTTCTTCGCGGTCGCGATATAAGGCGGCTGGAGCATCATGTCCATCATCGACTTGACCAAAGCCTCCATAGGATTTGGTGCAATCTGTGGCGTAGATGGCAATGGGGGAGAATCGAAAAAACATCTTCTTGGTGGGGGAACTTCTTCGTCACCAACTCCACTCTCATCACCTTCACGCAAAGTATCCATTCCGCTACGGGTGATGACCGTACACTGAGATCTTGGGTACTTAAGTTCTTGAGGAACTTGCGTTCTTGAAAATCTTGGGTTCTTGAGGTTCTTGAGTTCTTTAGCTTGCAGTCGATGTTTGAGAAGGCTTTTCTCTTAGCTCGACTCTTCCCTGCGGGCGTACCCCTTGGCAGCCTTGCGCTCACACCAAAGTTGCTTTTTCCTACTCAGATCAATTGGCCGGCCGCTAAGTGCACGATCCGCTCTCAATGAGTGAAAAAGGAACAAGGGGAGGCTGGACAAACCCTTCTTTCTTGGGTTACTTGTCACTCTTCAAAAACACGATTAGGAATCGACATGCCCAAGTGGACTTGGGTTATGTGCGACTGCAACAAGCAAAAAATTTCTTGTGGTTCTTTCCTTGAGTGATACACAACACTGCCAAAGCTCTGATACCAATGTAAGGTGCAACGGAAGTGAATGTTGATATTGCTCAAGATGAGTGCTCCGAACTGTGCACAAGGGTTCCTTTTACTTACGGAAGGGAGAGCTTTCCATTCCTTTAGAGAGAGAATGCAATGATCACAAACAAAGTGAATGCTACTGTAAGTGGAAGTGTTGAGATTGAGAGAAGAGAGAGAGAAGAATACGACACCAAGTGGTTCTCAAACCCTCCTCTCCAAGGATCCCTCTCTCGATGGTGAGAGAGGTCTATGCTTTTGATTGCACAAATCTGGTACAACAGTGTTGATGCAATGAACTTGATGCTATGATGCAAGGGGAGGCTAAGCCGACGATGACGGCAATGACGAAGGCGACGACGGCGATGACGACTAATGGCTGAAATCTGACTGAGTTCTGAGGCTGAAAAACGCTGATGGAGATTGGCTGAAAACGCTGCTGAGGCCTACTGAAAAACGCTGAGGCACTTGGCTGAAAAAGCTGTCTCTGTCTGGCTGAAAACACTGACTCTTATCTGGCTGAAAACGCTGGTGCTCTCTGGCTGAAAACACTGATGCTGTCAGGCTGAAAACGCTGGGGCTGTCCGGCTGAAAACGCTGAGGCTGAATGGCTGAAAACGCGGATACCGAATGGTTGATGAGGCTTGCTGAAAACGTTGGGGGAACTTGCTGAGGAGGAAACGCTTGAGGGCCTGCAGCAAGAGACTGACTGACTGTCAGGTTTCTTTTACATTTCCTTAGCAATTTGCCCTACTTACTTTTCCAGCAAAAGTCACTTATTAAGAATAAGTAAAAAATGTGTATTTTGGGAAAACGGGTTCTATGCTCTCTAAAATGCTCATGATGAGTACTAAATGTCATGCTAATGATTATGTTGTGTGCAATCAGAGGATATGCAACTAATCTAAGTGCCTGGACATGCACGACCTGTGCACATGCTCACAAAGGTGCCAAAACACTTCCTAGGCTAACCTGAACCCTTGAACCCTGGACCTGAGATAGCTTGTCCACATGCACATAGGGTTAGATGTGCATGTGACACACAGAGCTACAGCAGTTGAGAGCTGGCTTGCACATTGTGGCCTCTCGGCAACATGTGCAGCTTGTGACCATTCTTTGGAGAGTCGGAGTCACTGTCTTTGGGACTGCACTATGGCACAACAGGTGTGGCTTCTGGTCCTTCGACTGATGCCAGCTCTTTCCACAACACGACAATACACTCAGGGGCAGCTGCTTGGTCCACTCTCACGGGCCCTGCACTACAATTTGAGCTATCCTCCACCAGTAGGAATGATAGTGATACAGGAGGGTCGACCTACACTCCAACCTGCTACAGAGCTTACTCCACAGGAGTGGTGCAGCGAGAGAGAGGTGTGTAGGGAGCTCGTCTATGGCTTGATACCTTGGTTCATCAGGCAGGCCCGCTGCTTCCACATCTTTGAGGCTCGCCTTGTGCCACCAGCGGAGATTGTTCGAGACTTTTGGCTGGAGCTGATCCATACTCTCGGATGCCTGATCTCGTGCATCTCGTAGGTAAACTCTCCAAGAGAGCGCAAAGCACTCAAGTCCCACTCCAGTCTGTAGATCCAAGCAATGAACCTGTCAAAGAAGAGATCAAAGATCCTCTCCCTAAATACATGTAGATGCTCCTGTGTAAGCAAATGATCTGACGTGTCAAGGTCAAGTGGTAAGTGTCTGTCCACCCACGACGGTGGTGTCTTCTCTGGGAATGTCGTGATCCCATATGCCATAAGCATGGCCATATCTCGTGTAAACTCCTCTGATGAGTGCATAGGTGTGCCATAGCAAACCATGAGTCACCACCTCCTATGGAGTGCGCAACCGTTGAAGATGGGATCTCCCAAGGATCGTATGCCCGTAGATGATCAAGCCGATGTCAAAGATACCGTGTACTGCAGCAGTCACTTAGATACCGCACGGAGCACCATCGGATGGTGTCCTGGCAGGAGGTAACTTTATCCTCTGTCAAAAACACAAGCCAAGAGGTTGCTGTCCACCCAAAAACACAATTGCGATGTGATGAAACGCTGCTGTCTAGCGATTTTCAGCGTGCTTGTACGCTCCCGACGGGATCAGGAGCGGTGCAAGGGGTCAGGGGAGGGTGGGGAATCAAAGTCATAGCCCCAGGTGGGCTAAAAACAGACAAAACAGCAGTGGTATATGGCTGAAATCTGTAGCAGATGAAGAGGAATCAGGACAACAATGCACCGGATGCAAGGCCGGGTGGGGTAGGCAAGATCTGTAGAGGTATGGCCAAGTGCTCCCCTCTGCTGAAAACGCAGCAGCTGCCAAAAACACAGGTGCTCCCAAAGAAAATGCATGGGCAGAAAAAACCGTTGATGGAGGAAGGGGTTTTCCGGCAAGGAAAGAGCCTGAGAAGGCCAGCGCTGGGTGCCAAATCTGGTGATCGCCATGGGAGAGCAAAAAAAAAATGCAGCAACCTCCAAAAACGCTAGGGTTTTCGGCTGCCCAAAACGCAGATGGGCTGAAAACGTAAGTTCTTCGTGATGAAATGCTATTTGTAGGTTGAGCGCTTTGTCCCAGACCATGGAAAGCAGCTAAGCTAGCTGCTGATGCCATGTGAGAGTGCGTGTGTGTAACAAACTTGGACACTCCAAGTCAAGATTCTACCGAGACACGACAAGAATTCGCTTCAAAACAGTTCACAGTTCACAATTGATTCGACACGGCCCGGCGGAGTTCCGTGCCTAGAGATATTGGCCCCAAAGACTGACGCTCCTTTCGGTATTTCTTTTTTGTATTAATCTGCAACTCAAAGTACAAAGGAGTGGGAGGCTCTCACTCTCAGACTCTGCGTCTAGATGCTCTGAGAAGTGGGAGGCCTACCCACACTTATAAAGGTTTTACAAGGGATACCAAAAGCAGAGCCCCAAAAGCTGTAAATCAAAGCCTTGTAAAAATACAGCAACCTTTCTCTCACAAGGCCTGCTAAAATAAAGCAATAATAATAAAGTCTCTCTCTCTCTCTCTTGCGTAGAGCGTCGCCCAAAAAAAAACTGCACGTTGCTTTTGCGTAGGCTTTTCCGTACAATTGCGGTAGAATGCGCGCATCCGTACACTAAGCCACGTCAGCAAGTTCAGCACCGTACAGGCCATTTCCACGTCAGAAGTTCAATGTCCTACAAGCCATTTCCGGGAGATGGCCAAATCGGGGAGGGGGGGTGTGTGTATCCAATGGGCATGCCACGTCACCTCTTTGTGACATATCCCCTCTTGAAAGCATTGTAATCGCCGTCAATTACGCCTACAAAAACACATAGGCCATAAACTGTCTTCGCAGACACTGACTGTTAGTACCGACGCACTAGGAAAAACACATCTAGCACATGTACCAATCGACAGTCACATCACACGACATCAAAGGACATGACAAATCACATTTACAAATTCATTTCAATCTCAAACCATGATTTATCGGCAACGCAATTAGCAATCGCATCTAGATCCACTCAGGACCTCATAGATGCCCGATTGACTAATCCCTATTGCAACCATGTCTATCGAGATCATTCAGACCAAAATGTTGCAGTCATTTCTTCTATCAGTGCCTGCACTTAAACAAGTCAAGAACAAATCAGTATCATATGTAAGGTGTAGCAGAAGTGAATGTTGAACTTTGCTCAAGATGAGTGCTCCGAATTGTGCTGAAGGTTCCTTTTACTTACGAAAGGGAGAGCCTTCTTTTCCTTTAGTGAGAGAGTGCAATGGACACAAACAAAGTGGATGAACACTGTGAATGAAGGTACATGAGACTGAGAGGTAGAGAGAGAAGAATACGACACCAAAATGTTGTCAAACCCTCCTCCGAAGGCCTCACTCTCTATGGCGAGAGCGGTCTACTTATGATTGCACAAATCTCTACAATGCTTGGACTTGCCGACGATGAGGACGACGACGAGACGGGCTGAAATCTGAAAATGCTAATGGCTGAAATCTGCAACTCTTTATCTGCTGAATTTTGACTCTATGTCGGTGACGATGTCGATGACGACAATGCGACGACGACGCGCTGAAAACGCAGATGCTGAAATCTGCATTTTCCGGGCTGAATCTACAAACTTCGCGGGATCTGACCGTGCGGCACGGAACTGCTACGGGGAGGTGAGATCTGCGAGGTTCGGGGGTTCTACTGCGGGATCTGACTGCTGAAAACTGAAAACGCTGAGTCTAGGGCTGATTCCGTCGCGAAGATCTGCAAAAATGCTGAGGTGTCTTGCAGATGCAAAAACGCTAGGGCTGAAAATGATCTTGCTACGGTGGAAATCTGCTAACTGCTGTGGAATCTGCTAACGCTAGGGGATCTACTGTCTTTTATTGTCGCCGGGAATCTGCAAATGCAAAATCGTCAAGGCTGGTCTGTCTAGCTGAAAACGCTAGGTTGTTGTTGAAGAAAAACGCAAGGTCTTCCTGCTTCAAAATCGCTAGGTTGCTGTGGGGGGTTCTGCTGAGAAGGTGCCTGTTGAGCAAGTGCTCCTGCTGCCTCTTCAACCAGAAAGTGCTAGCGCTAGGTTTCTATTTATACATGCTTAGTGGATTTGCCCTACCCAGTTTCCAACAAAAGTCGCTTAAAAATAATAAGTGAAAAATGTCAAAAATAGGGAAAATAGGTCTATGCACTGTAAAAATGCTCCTAATGGGTTCTGATGGAAATTTGATGATCATGCTGTGTGCAACCAGAGGATATGTATCTAATCTAAGTGTCTAGACATGCACAATCTGCGAACAGACTCACAAAAGTACCAGATCACTTCCTTATCTAATTGAACTAAACCCATGTCATGAAGTAGCTTGTCCACATACACATAGGCTTGGATGTGTCATGTGACATCCCCTCCTTTTCAAAGTGAGGTACTGATACCGAACCGTATGGCGTCGAGGGAGATCGCCAACAGGGTCTCGAATCCTAGAAAGGACTCTTCGCCGGCCCACTTTGATGCGTGGGGTCGTGCGATACTTGAACTTCATAAAGGTCTGCAATGCCTTCTTTCTTTGGACCGCACCGAAAGCGACACAAGTCATCTTCAATGCTTCCACTTCGTCTATAGTCATGCGTCTACCTTCTTCAAGAATCTCCGAGACTGAAAATTCCTGAGACCATTTCCAACACAAAAACATGAACATATCCATTCCATGTAAAGTGACTGGAAAAATTCTACTCTTCCTAAACGACTATGCATGCAATGTAAATGAACATATAGACGGAGTGCCAAACCGTTCATCACACATAGGCAAACAATGAGATCGAATCTTGTTTTTCTGATCTAAATCAATCAACTATGGCAATTCACAACGGAAATGCCCATGCTTGGTGCTCACACTTTCTTGTGCTCTTTCTACAAATGTGTCAGGCCAAGGAAGAGACATGGGACGTACATTTCTTGAATGCAAACATTTCATCTTTTCATGAATCATCCGCATACATCCGTGCTCATTCATGAGTGTGTTGCTAATTGGACTATTTTCTTATTTTTAATCATTAATTTCTTTTTTAGGATATTTTATTATGTGCACTAAGAACTGTTAAAAGATTGTAGCTACAGGAATTGCCATCAGGAACGGACAACTCTGATGTGTCATTTGATGGGTGACGGTAAACATCGCGAAGGAGTTTCCGTACGTTCGGTGGAAAGGGCCGGGTTACGAGTGCCCCTGATGCGTCACATGATGGGTGATGGGTGCATCAGTAAGGGGGCATCCCGTAGGCTAAGGAGGAAATCCGAACTGAGTAAGAAAATACGCGTAAGAACGCAAGCACAAGAATAAAGATGGGTTCAATGAAGCTTTTTACGAAAAGCAGGAACAATCGCGGTAAGGCAGACGCTTTCCCACGAGGAATCTATGTTTGCATTGCATTCGTGCATGTGGTTGCATCCAGGGACGCCTGGGAAGTATTGTGAAATGCATTGGTTTTAACTTAAAAGGTTTTATTGAGTTTTTGGGCAGGTTCATACAAATTTTAAAATATGCCGGCCGCCCACTTAATAAGTGGGCAGCCACTTAGAAGATAAAGCAACAAAACCAGCCAGCGAATTCTCTCTCCCTATTTCGGGTAGAACAGCGCACCAAAAAAAAAAAAACCGGCCGCGATCTCTACGCAAGCAGCTATTCGTGTTGTGGCCAGGGAGCTATAAAAGCACCACATGCCCTCACTCAAAGGGGGTACCAACGTCAGCAAGAGAAGACTTTGCCGCAAGAGATCACGAGACTACGAAGCACGGAAGTCGCTTTTTCCCGAGCAAGAGCGACAGGTATCTATTGTGGATTCACCGTACGAATTGTTGTCGCGTGTTTGTGTGGTTTGTTTTGCAGGAATCTCCCGTCTTACGGGAAGGCCCTTAACGGGAAGTACGGCTTCACGTCTAAGTCCCTTACGAGAAAGTACGGCTTCACGCCTAAGTCCCTTACGAGAAAGTACGCTTTGCGCCTAAGTCCCTTACGGGAAGGAACGGCCTTGTGCCCAAGCCCTTTACGGGAAAGCACGACCTTCGGGTCTAAGATTACAGAACGGAGGGGTTTCCTCGGGTTCTCGTGAAACCGGCCTGTTCAATCCAAAAAGGGCGGTAGACTTTACTTCAAACCTTGATTTAGCTTTCACCCATTATTAGTCGTCTATTTTACATGTACTTTCAAGACACAACAAAGGGGAGAGGGATACAGGCTGCTAGATTGCACCTGTATGAGTAGACGGACACCAGATTGGCCCCTAACTTAGGCGCCCCTTTCGGTATTTCTTTATTGTTCAAAAGAGGGAATAAACGCTGTGGTTCCCTACAAGCTGCCCCGCACAAACTCGGCTGAATTTCCACTGTTCCAGCCCGATTTCGGCAGCATAATTGTACTAGAACCCTTCACAGTCAGTATTCCCACGCATTGACTGACTTTCCCGACGCATACGGGCACTTTGCAAAACCTGGCGAGAATCTGCAGCACGCTGAATTCTCTGTTTTCAGCCCTGAAAATGCGCCAGATCACCTGTACAGCGGTCCCCTTGCGTCCCCGAACCTCCTGGGGGTATTAGGGTCCGTTTAGGGCCAAAACCCTAAACCTGCAAAAATACACAGCAGGCTGTAATTTACTGTTTCGGGCTCCGTTTCGCGTGCCGGTCGCATCCGTAGCAAGTCCTCGAGCTCCCGCACCTGTAGGGCTACTTGCCCTTTGAATCGGACGAGATTTCTGGCGTGAAACCTCTCCGAATTCACCTGTACCTGCGGGGGGATTAGCCGCTAGCTAATCCAATACCTGTACAAGAGGCTCTTGCCTCGGCAATTGCGCATGAACCCACACAACTGTACATTGGTCAAATGAAGAGCCCACTAGAGGGGCATAACATACTGCCAAAGGGGAGAGAGAGGACAGTGCGTAGCGTGCAGGGCATCACTCTTGGCACCGCACTGTGCATAAGAGGGAAAGCAAGCACTCCATAGCTCTTAACCTGTGACAAAACTGAAAATGAGGCTCTCCCAGCTTAAAATTCAGCGCCACTTCTTGTTGCATGAGGCAAGTGCACCAGAATGTGCCACTTGGCACATTTATAAGCATTTTCCCGTTTCGGGGTTGCCGCCTAAAAATCTCCCAACCGGTCGCCCAGTTGACTTCACGGCAAAGTAAGAAAATGTTCCCCTTGTCATTCCGGAGGTAATGACGTCAACACATTTTCAGGTCCCAAAATAGCAGTTCCCTAAATTTTAGGAGATGCTGCCATTGTATCTTTCTAGGTCATCCGACCCTCTTTGTACACTGCAGCCACATCCAGAACTGAAATGTAGCCTCTGTAGCAAAGGATTCCACTTTGGCTAGTCAATGACCCCACTTGGCTAACCGTAGTCCTTGTCCAACCTTAGTGCTCTCTTGCCCTCAGGCCTGGACTCCCTCTGAACAGTTCCACACTAGCTATGCAATGCAGGGCAGTTAGATTTCCCAAGGGGTGTTTCCAAAAAGTGAAAGTAAATAGATAATAAGAAAGAAATCAACAAAAAGGATAGATAGTAGTCACACGCTGGTGACATACCCCCCTCTTGAAATCTCAAACGTCCTCGTTTGCATCTATGTCGTACATGCTTACTGTCAACACTGATGTATTCAACACCTGTCGACACATATACGACACATACATGCTCATTGTCAACCCTGGTGTATTCAACACCTCGTCGACTCATGTATTGCCTGCGTGTGAACCCTGTCCCAATGACATAGTGGTAGCTGCGCACTGTGCCATTGCTTTGAGTCACTAACTTTCCAATGACAAAATGATAGCTGCACATTTTGCCACTGTCTTATAGTACATGTTGGATCCCGTAACACTTTTGAGCATACCCAAACCGACAGTTTAAGAATGCAGTTACACATGTACTCTTCAATAGAAGCAATCACTGTATCCTTGACAAACTGACAAGAAATACTCACTTCTATAGCACTAACCAAACTTTTGGACATTCCATAAGAGCAATTGCCAAACTGACAATCTGTACAGCTCTAACATTCATGTAACAGGTATTTCATTTGAGCTCACTTTAAATACCTTGTACATCATTTGTTTCAGAAGCTATTGTCACACTGACAATCCATGTAGCTTTGAAACTCAAGGGGTCAAGGTAGGTTGCAAATCGAAGGCTTCCAGGTAAAGTGATAACATAGTTGATGACTCTGCAAGTTCACCTTCTTCCATCCACTTCGCATCCATTGGTGGATAGTTTCTGAACTTTACCAAGTAACGCCTAGCAACCTTGCCTTTCACTTTCCTTTCTTTGTGTGCCAAAATCTGTTCAGGGACCAAGATCTCGTCAAGTTCCTCGACTTCCGGCTGATCTTCAGCTGGCATATCTTCTGGCACATCACCCACATAGGGTCTGAGAAGACTCACATGAAACGCATTGTGAATCTTCCAACTGTCAGGCAATTTCAACCTATATGCAACATCACTGATTATGTCGCATACTTGAAAAGGCCCATAGTAACGCATGCTGAGCTTTGGAAACAGTCTTTCCTTGCCCTTCATCTTCTTTAACCTTGCCTTTTCAAAGCGTAAAAGCACCCAATCACCAAGTGAATATACCACTTCACGACGGTGACGATCAGCTGCTTTCTTTTGCTTTGCCTGAGTCTTTTCTAAGGCCACTTTGACCTTCTTGTACATTTCATCCATGTCCTGAACATACTTATCTGCTTCAAATATCTTGTCCTTTGTATGCAGTATGGGAGGAACTTTCTTGCCACCTTCAACTATCTCAAAGGGTGCCTTGCCAGTTGATGAATGCACTGTATTATTGTATGCATACTCCACCAATGGCAAATACTGCTCCCACTTTCCTTTATGCTCTGACACATAGCACTTCAGCAAATCTAGAACAGTAGAATTTGCCTCTTCTGACTGCCCATCTGTTTGAGGATGAAATGACGAAGAGAATTTGAGCGTGGTGCCCATATTCTCAAACAAGCCTCTCCAGAACAAACTTGTCATGCGTGGATCACGGTCGCTAACAATCGACTGTGGCATGCCATGATACTTGAAAATATTGCTCATAAACAAGCGTGCCATCTGATCTGGCTTTATCTTCTTCCTGACAGGAATAAAATGAGCCTGTTTGCTGAATCTGCAAATAATGGTCCAAATACCATCGTTTCCTGTCTGCGTTCTCGGAAGATCAAAGATAAAATCCATAGCAATACTTTTCCATGGTTTATCTGGAATAGGTAGTGGTTGCAATAACCCTGGTGCCTTTTGCCTGTTAAACTTGACCTTTTGGCATATTAGGCATTCTCGCACAAAGGCATCCACATCCCTTCTCAATGTAGGCCAATAGAAGAATGTCTCAACCGCTTTAACTGTAGCATCAATACCACGATGCCCTGCATACGGTGGGACATGACTCTCTTCCATAACTTTGCGTCGCAATGGCTTTGTGACACACAATCTGCCATGCATCATCATGAACCCGTCTTTAAGAAGATAGTGTTCATGACGTTGTCCATCCATTAGTTGCTCAAAGACCCTTGCAAAATCTTCATCATTTGCATATTGTTCTCTCATATCATCAAGTTCATGATGATAAGGAATCGACACAGCTGAAATTTGTGGCTTCCTTGACAAGGCATCAGCCACAACGTTCTTCTTGCCTTCCACATGCACAATCTGAAAATGGAACATGGACAAGATATTTGCCCATCGCATATGCTTCTCAGATAACTTTGTTTGTGTCAAGAAGTATCGCAAGGTCTGATGATCCGTTTGGACAACGAAATCTGCACCTAGCAGGTAGTGTTTCCAACTTAAGAGCGCATGAATCACAGCCAGTAACTCTTTCTCATAGACCTGCATGGTCATCTCTGGCCCTTGCAAAATTCTGCTCTCATAGGCTACTACCCTGCCATCTTGCATTAGCACTGCACCAATGCTACTACCACAGGCGTCGCACTGGACCACAAATGACTTCCTAAGATCTGGCAACACAATGACTGGATCTGAAGTCATCTTTTCCTTTAAGAGATTAAAAGCTGAAATCTCTTTCTGTGTCCATCTAAAGGTGACTGCCTTCTTTTGAAGAGCATGTAAAGGTGAAGCAATCTCAGCGAAATTTCGGATAAACCTTCTCTAATAGGAGCATATTCCCAAAAAGCTTCGGACATCATGCATCGTCTTCAAATTTGGCCATGACTTGATCGCTTCAACTTTTGCAGGATCCATTCTGACACCATCCTTTGAGACAATGTGTCCCAGAAAGTGAATCTCTTCCAGAAAAAACTCACTTTTCTTTGCATTGATGAGCAACCTATGACTGCGTAGCTCTTTGAACACAATGGCCAAGTGATGCCTATGCTCCTCTTCATTCTTTGAGTAGACTATCATGTCATTAAAGAATGTACCAACAAACTGCTGGTGTGGACGGAAAATTCTGTCCATCATCCTATTGAACGTAGCAGGAGCATTTGTGAGACCAAAGGGCATCACTAAAAATTCGTAAAGGCCAAACGTCGTTCTAAAAGCAGTCTTGTGCACATCCTCTGATCTAATGCGGATCTGATGGTACCCACTCTTTAGATCTATCCTGCTAAACATAGCTGCTCGTTCTAATTTGTCCATAATATCATCAATTCTAGGTATAGGGAACCTATTCTTGATGGTATTCTTGTTCAATGCACGGTAGTCGATGCACATACGCCATGAGCCATCCTTTTTCTGCACCAACAACACTGGAGAACAGAATG
The DNA here is from genome assembly GCF_014529385.1 of Adiantum capillus-veneris. Classification (NCBI taxonomy): domain Eukaryota; kingdom Viridiplantae; phylum Streptophyta; class Polypodiopsida; order Polypodiales; family Pteridaceae; genus Adiantum; species Adiantum capillus-veneris. Next base: position 56,386,173 of record NC_140933.1, on the reverse strand, counting down.
GAGATGAACTGGGCTGAATCAGCCCCTTTTCTAACAACTCCTGTACTTGCCCATTATCTCTTTCTGCTGAGCCGCACTAACCCTGTACGGAGGCTTATTTGGTGGGCTACTGCCTGGCACCAAATCTATCGCATGGTCCTCGGGTCTCTCTGGCGGTAATTGAGACGGTAATGAATCGGAAAAACAGTCACTATACTGTTGTAAAAACATTGACCTTTCTTTATCTAGCATAGATAAATCTGATTCATCACAATCTGACACTTCACGTGCAAAAACCAAGTACGCAGAAAGATGCTTTTTCACTACAGAAGTAATAGCAGAAGCTGATACAGTAGGAATAGACTCCCCTTTAAGCTTTACATCCAGAATGTGAGTCTTTCCCCTGCTCTGTACAGTGATCTTTTTGTTGTAGGCATCCATGATTCCCTGTACACGAAACAACCAAGGAATACCTAACAACACATCACATGCGTCCAGTGGCATGATGTAAAATTCTTCTGCATCTACATAGGACTGGATATGTAGACGCAACTTTCCAATGATGGGTGTCACAGCCTCTGTATGGCCAGGACATGCCAGACCTGCCTCTGCTGTATACCCCATCTCTTCAGGTCTGATTCCCAACTTTGAAGCAAATTCTGGGGAAATAAAGTTGGCTTTGGCACCTGGATCAAAGAAGATAAGCACTGTTTGATCCCTGACCTTTCCCCATGCTCTGCAAAGCTCACTTGCATCTGAATTTGGCTTGTCGCCCACCATATCTGGCACTAGACCAGCCATGGGCTTCTTTCCTTTCCTGTCCTCCTTGTCTTCAGAATCAGCTGGCCTTTTCTTTGTAGGACAGTTGTAAGCAATGTGGCCAGGCTGCTCACATATAAAACATTTGTTCTCTGTCCTCAGGACCTTCTTTTGCTCTTCTGACTTGCGAGGAAAACGTCTTTTCCATTTCTTCGCTGGTCCCTTTTCTGATTCAGCCGTAGCTTTATCTTTCCCTGCGTTGGCTGACTCCTGAGTCCCTTTAGGAGCCTCATTGGGAACGTGCTTCTTGGCTGAATTTTTCTTGCATGATCCTGCCTTGACGCCAGTGTTAAATTCACAATCTTCTCCCTTGAGCAAACCATTGCCAGTGTTTGCTACCTCGATGAGCTGCGTCAAAGTAGTGACGTTTGTCTTCGTGCAGTATTTTCTCAATCCTTTGGGTAGGCCACAACAGTATTTTTCAATCTGTTCTGTCAATGGCACAAACCTATAGGAAGTTACTGGAAGTAGAGCTTTCCAAAACTTCCGATTGTAATCATCCAGATTTCTGCAAGTGGCAGCATTTAGCTGGTGCCATTCTGTCATGACATCTGCTTCAAAGTCATCAGATAACCATGCTGCTGCAAAAATCTGCTTGAAGTAAATCCATGTGGACAGAGCTTGCCCTTGAAGCAATAAAGTTGTCCACCATTGTCCCGCATTCCCTGTCAAGAAAGTGGCTGCCTTGCGGACCTTTGAAGCCTCTGTAAAGTTTCCCCCTGCATAGGCCTTGTCAAACTGCTGGAGGAATGAGAGAGCCTTCTTCCTGTCATCAAACCCTGTAAAGGTCGTGAAAGACACACCTTTGCCACCTTCTTTGTACGGAGTTGGCCTCTCCAGCGGCGTTAAATTGTCATATGGAAGTGACTGAAACATGGGAACACTATTAGGGTTCATCTGTGTTCCTTGGCCGCTATTAAATTGACCTGGAAATGCCATATTTGGCTGCTGATTTGTAATTCCAGCCATACCAAAATTTGCTTGTGGCATCCCAAATTGGCCCTGAGTGCTCTGAAACCCTGGTTGCATACCCATGACACTGTACATGGGGTTAGGCATCATCGTTTGAGCACCCCCAAACACTGTTCCAGGCGTGTAAAACTGATTTCCAGGTGCATGACCAGCCATGCTCTGGAATACCGATCCACCTCCAAAATAGCCAGGGTGTACTGAAGGTGGTGGGAAGACCTGTTGCATAGCCTGTAGGTTGCTTCCCTGCCCATTAGAACCAGCTATAGGCTGTTGAAAGGTGGCGGGCTGAATTGGTACAGCTTGAAAAACTGGCATCTCAGCCACCTGTTCTTGCACCTTAGGCATAGGTTGTGGAGATTGCATGTTCTCCGTCAAGTGTACAGGTGTTTCCATTGACTGTGCGGTATGAATCACCTGTGCTCGAGCCTTAACACGCTTTTGAATATGATCCAGTGACCCAACTTGCTGAGACGGAACAGGAGGTTGCAGAAAGGCTAAAAACCTCAGGTTCTGCATTACTTGTGTGAACATAGCGACAGCAGTAGCCAACTGGGTCCTGAATATATCATCATCTGTCTGTGGTGGTCTTGAGGACTCACCCACTTCATGTGTCTGTTGACCCTGTGAAGAGGAAACCTCTTCAGTCACATCATCTGGTCTGTCAGCCATAATTGCAATTCCCTGTGTCTGGTCTATGATCCCCTGTGTCTTCAAGCCCAAAACTGACCAAGGCTCACTTCTATGGGAAAAAGTGATTTAATTCCGTCGATGGAACCATGAAACCGGCCTGTTCAATCCAAAAAGGGCGGTAGACTTTAGTTCAAACCTTGATTTAGCTTTCACCCATTATTAGTCGTCTATTTTACATGTACTTTCAAGACACAACAAAGGGGAGAGGGATACAGGCTGCTAGATTGCACCTGTATGAGTAGACGGACACCAGATTGGCCCCTAACTTAGGCGCCCCTTTCGGTATTTCTTTATTGTTCAAAAGAGGGAATAAACGCTGTGGTTCCCTACAAGCTGCCCCGCACAAACTCGGCTGAATTTCCACTGTTCCAGCCCGATTTCGGCAGCATAATTGTACTAGAACCCTTCACAGTCAGTATTCCCACGCATTGACTGACTTTCCCGACGCATACGGGCACTTTGCAAAACCTGGCGAGAATCTGCAGCACGCTGAATTCTCTGTTTTCAGCCCTGAAAATGCGCCAGATCACCTGTACAGCGGTCCCCTTGCGTCCCCGAACCTCCTGGGGGTATTAGGGTCCGTTTAGGGCCAAAACCCTAAACCTGCAAAAATACACAGCAGGCTGTAATTTACTGTTTCGGGCTCCGTTTCGCGTGCCGGTCGCATCCGTAGCAAGTCCTCGAGCTCCCGCACCTGTAGGGCTACTTGCCCTTTGAATCGGACGAGATTTCTGGCATGAAACCTCTCCGAATTCACCTGTACCTGCGGGGGGATTAGCCGCTAGCTAATCCAATACCTGTACAAGAGGCTCTTGCCTCGGCAATCGCGCATGAACCCACACAACTGTACATTGGTCAAATGAAGAGCCCACTAGAGGGGCATAACATACTACCAAAGGGGAGAGAGAGGGCAATGCGTAGCGTGCAGGGCATCACTCCTGGCACCGCACTGTGCATAAGAGGGAAAGCAAGCACTCCATAACTCTTAACCTGTGACAAAACTGAAAATGAGGCTCTCCCAGCTTAAAATTCAGCGCCACTTCTTGTTGCATGAGGCAAGTGCACCAGAATGTGCCACTTGGCACATTTATAAGCATTTTCCCGTTTCGGGGTTGCCGCCTAAAAATCTCCCAACCGGTCGCCCAGTTGACTTCACGGCAAAGTAAGAAAATGTTCCCCTTGTCATTCCGGAGGTAATGACGTCAACACATTTTCAGGTCCCAAAATAGCAGTTCCCTAAATTTTAGGAGATGCTGCCATTGTATCTTTCTAGGTCATCCGACCCTCTTTGTACACTGCAGCCACATCCAGAACTGAAATGTAGCCTCTGTAGCAAAGGATTCCACTTTGGCTAGTCAATGACCCCACTTGGCTAACCGTAGTCCTTGTCCAACCTTAGTGCTCTCTTGCCCTCAGGCCTGGACTCCCTCTGAACAGTTCCACACTAGCTATGCAATGCAGGGCAGTTAGATTTCCCAAGGGGTGTTTCCAAAAAGTGAAAGTAAATAGATAATAAGAAAGAAATCAACAAAAAGGATAGATAGTAGTCACACGCTGGTGACATCTCGTGCTTGTATAAGAATTCTCCCTGAATAAAAGAATACTCTTAACAGGGGGGGACCAGCCCATCTTCTGGTCCCCAATACTGTGTCGATCTTCTCCCTTCTCTCTCATCTCGTCAGAAGGAGGAAGCCGCTACTACTACTACTCTTCATCAACCTAAAGATAAGCCTCGATTCAAGAAGCATGGTCGCAAGTCTCAACATCACATGAGAGTCTTCAAATCGGGCGACAAGGACATCAAGTTTGAAACCTACAATGGATGGAGAGACATCTCCAAAGCACTGTCCTTCATCAGACAGTTTGAAGTCGCCTTTACCAATGGGCACTTCACAGAAAGATCCAAATTACGCCATGTGGGGATGCACCTCAAGGAAACGGCAAGTAATTGGTGGCTAGCCAAGATTCTGGAAGGTTCTCAAGCCAGAACTTGGGAGAGCTTCAAATCTGAATTTTATGAACAATTTCTTCCACCTGACTTCGAGCAGGACATACGGAAGGAATGGGACTAGCTTGCCCAGAAGGAACATGAAAGAGTAACGACTTATGTGGACAAGTATTGGTCGGTTCTTCTGAAGGTCACTCCCTTCATGAAGATTGCCGACGAGGAAAAGAAAAGAAAATTCGAAGCGGGTCTCCAACCGCAGCTTCGAAAGAGTATGAAGGTGTATCCGCATGATACTCTTCAAAGGATGATGGAGTCAGCAATCATTGCTGAGGATTTGCACTCAACTGGGACGCCCAGAAAGATGGAGCATAGCACTTACCGTGCAAGACAAAGAGGGGTCTACAATGACCAAGGAGGCCAAGGAAGAAAAACGTCCTCCATCTAGAGACGATGATCATTCTAAGACGCCAGAGGGCACTAGCAAGCGAACTAAGTATCTTTCTCCTACTCAACTCCAAACTTTCAGAGAGGAAGGAAGATGCTTCTACTGTGGCGAGAAAGGACATATGAAACCGGACTGCCCGCTTAAGCAGCAACGGTAAGAACAAGCCTCTACGAGGCAAGAGAAAGCAAGGAAGGAACCCGCACCACCAAGCTCGAACTCAATTCCAGATGTTCAAGGAAACACTCTTGATGAACTCCCTCCGGTACGCCCGGAAGATCACCGCATAGATCTCATACCGAGTAGCTCGCCCCCCAATCAAACCCCTTATCGGGTGAGTCTTGCTCAGCAAGAGGAAATTTTGAAGCAAGTCAACGAGCTTCTAGAGAAAGGGTTAGTACAGCCAAGTGCTTCACCCTACTTCTCTCCAGTTCTTCTGGTGCAGAAGAAAGATGGCACGTTTCGAATGTGCATAGACTATAGGTCTTTAAACAAGATCACAATCAAGAACAGCTTTCCGATCCCTCGGATTGATGATATACTTGATAAGTTGCAGGGTGCAAGTGTCTTTAGTCGCATAGACTTAAAGAGTGGGTATCATCAGATACGGATCGCCCCTGAGGATGTCCATAAGACTGCTTTCCGCACAACCGTTGGACTATATGAATTTTTGGTAATGCCTTTCGGCTTGACCAATGTTCCTGCGACATTCAATCGCATGATGGACCGCATTTTCAGCCCGTATCGAGCTTTTACGGGAGTATTCTTTGACAACATACTCATCTTCTCTAAGTCAGAAGAGGAACATCGGAAGCACTTAGACTTAGTGTTTCAAGAATTGCGAAAGCATGAGTTGCATGTGAATGCAAAGAAGAGCGAGTTCTTTCTCTCAGAGATACACTATCTCGGCCATATAGTCTCTCACAATCAAGTGAGTATGGATCCTGCCAAGATCCGAGTGGTAGAAGATTGGCCTATTCCCACTACGGTACATGATGTACGTAGCTTTCTGGGATTATGTTCATATTATCGAAGGTTTGTCCGAGGATTTGCTCATGTAGCAGGACCACTTCATGATTTGACAAAGAAGAAGATTCCTTTCAGATGGGGATCGAGACAACAAGGAGCTTTTGATCAGCTCAAGTACTTGCTAAGCCATGGACCTATTTTGATAGTGCCTGACTTAAGGAAACCATTTGAGGTTCACTACGATGCTTCGGGCGATTGCATCGGAGCAGTGTTAAACCAAGAAGGCCATGCAGTGGCATACGAAAGCAGACGGCTTAAGGATGCAGAGTTGCATGCATCAATCTACGAAAAGGAACTCTCGGCTGTGATTCACGCCTTATCCAACTGGAAGCACTATCTTCTAGGAGCGGATTTTGTGATCAAGACTGATCACCAGAGTTTGCGGTATTTTCTTACGCAAAGGAAACTATCTGAGAAGTAGATGAGGTGGGCAAACTTTTTGTCTATGTTTCACTTCCAGATCCTTCACACGGTTGGGAGTAAGAATGTGGTCGCAGACGCATTGTCTAGGCGGTCAAGGGTGAACGCTATCACTTCGGTGTATCACCAAGAATTAGAAGCACTACCAGATTTGTATCCGAATGATCCAGACTTCTCCACCATTTGGGAAAAGCTACATCGTGGAGAGAATGAGTTTCCCTATTCCATTCGGGACAGTTATCTCTACCACCATCAGGCCATATGTGTGGCGGAACCATTAAGAAAGAAGATCATGGATGAAGCACACGCTTCGCCTTATGCGGGTCATCAGGGTATTCTCTCTACGACCTTAGCAATGGAAAGATATTTCTTTTGGCCTAGCCTTAAAGCAAAAATTGATAAGTATGTCAGGGAATGCTTGGTTTGCCAAAAAGTGAAGTATGATCGGCATAAGACGCCTGGGTTGCTACAACCTTTGCCTGTGCCTAATGAACCTTGGGAAAGTATTGCCATGGACTTCATCATGGACCTCCCTAGAACTCAGACTAGAAATGATGCGATCTGGACCATTGTGGACAAGTTTAGCAAGCAAGCACACTTTATACCAATCAAGAAAACGATCAAAGCAGATCATATGGCTAGGCCCTAGGGTCTTCCTGGCACAGATCTTTAAACATCATGGAATGCCTAAGTCAATTGTGAGTGATCGAGATCCTCGCATGACAGGAAATTTTGGGCGTGCCTTGATGGATAATCTTGGTACAAAGCTGAATTTTTCATCTGCCTACCATCCTCAAACGGACAGGCAAAGTGAGATAGCCAATTCCACAATATTGGATATGTTAAAAGCTTATGTGTCAGACCAGCAATCTGACTGGGAGACTTAGGCTCGAGAGCCAAGATCGGTTCTTCCTGAGGGGGTTCTTTGGACCTCGACTCGAGAGCCAAGATCGGTTCTTCGTGATTGATCAAATCTGCAATGAGGTTAGCTTCAGTAGAGAAAGTATCTACTAACACATCATCCTTGTGAACAATTACATCATCTTCTTGCAAATCATCATGCTTGTGAGAAATCACATCTTGATCATCATGCAAATCATCATACTTGTCCTTATCGAGCAATTCATCATGCTTATCGTCATGCAAATCCTGTGTGTCTTGCTTTGGAGAAGAAGAGACTGAGAGAGTCTCCTTTTCCCGAATCTCTTGCACTTGAGAAAAGAGTCGCAACATCTCCTTCATGTGTCGGCCGTTCATTGCTTGTCTTGCTTTGTTCTCGCGATCAAATGCTGCTTGTTTTTCTTTGTTCTCGCGATCAAATTCTGCTTCTCTTTCTTTGTTCTCACGATCCAACTTTGCTTCTCGTGCTTTGGCTTCTAAGTGTGCTTGCTCGCGCTCACGCTCTTATGGCTGTCATTCTTTCTTCGTATTCACGATCTATGGCTACCCTTCTTTCTGCGGATTCACGATCTATGGCTGCCATTCTTTCTACTTTTCCTGCTTTGCGTTCTAACTCCTTGTCCATCATCATCTTGTCGAAAGCCTCCATAGGAGTTAGTGCAATCCTTGGCGTAGATGGGGAAGGGGGAGGGACAGAAAAACCTCCTGGTGGGGAAACTCTTCTTCGCCACTCCCATGCTCACCACCTTCAAGCGAAGTATCCATTCCGCTTCGAGTGATGACCATCCACTGAAGTCTTGGGTTCTTAAGTTCACAAGGAACTCGGGTTCTTGTGGATCTTGGTTCTTGGGGGTCTTGAGCTTCTTGGGGGTCTTGAGATTCTTGGGTTCTTGAGGTTCTTGAGTGTCTTGAAGGTCTTGAGGTTCTTCTTTCGCTTGCAATCTATGTTAGAGAAGGATCTTCTCTTCACCTGAGTTCTGCTCTTTTCCGCGGGCGCACCCCTTGGCGGCCTTGCGCTCACACCAAGGTTGCTTTTTCCCACCTTACGTCAATTGGCCGGCTGCTAAGTGCAAGGTCCGCTCTAGATGAGTGAAAAGAGGCACAAGGGGAGGCTGGACAAGCCCTTCTTTCTTGGGTTTCCTGTCACTCTTCAAAAACACGATTAAGAATCGACACGCCCAAGAGAACTTGGGTTACGTGCGACCGCAACAAGCAAAAAAAAAATTGTGGTTCTTGTGGTTCTTTCCTTGAGTGATACAGAACACTGCCAAAGCTCTGATACCAATGTAAGGTGCAACGGAAGCGAATGTTGAACTTTGCTCAAGATAAGTGCTCCGAATTGTGCTCAAGGTTCCTTTTACTTACGGAAGGGAGAGCCTTCCGTTCCTTTAGTGAGAGAGTGCAATGGACACAAACAAAGTGGATGAACACTGTGAATGAAGGTACATGAGACTGAGAGATAGAGGAGAAGAATACGACACCAGAATGTTGTCAAACCCTCCTCCGAAGGCCTCACTCTCTATGGCGAGAGCGGTCTACTTATGATTGCACAAATTTCTACAATGCTTGGACTTGCCGACGATGAGGACGACGACGAGACGGGCTGAAATCTGAAAATGCTAATGGCTGAAATCTGCAAATCTTTATCTGCTGAATTATGACTCTATGTCGGTGACGATGTCGATGACGACGATGCGACGACGCGCTGAAAACGCAGATGCTGAAATCTGCGTTTTCCGGGCTGAATCTACAAACTTCGCAGGATCTGACCGTGCGGCAAGGAACTACTACGGGGAGGAGAAATCTTCGAGGTTCGGGGGTTCTATTGCAGGATCTGACTGCTGAAAACTGAAAACATTGAGTCTAGGGCTGATTCCATCGCGAAGACCTGCAAAAACGCTGAGGTGTCTTGCAAATGCAAAAACGCTAGGGCTGAAAATGATCTTGCTACGGTGGAAATCTGCTAACTGCTGTGGAATCTGCAAATGCAAAATCGCCAAGGCTGGTCTGCCTTACTGAAAACGCTAGGTTGTTGTTGAAGAAAAACGCCATGTCTTCCTGCTCCAAAAACGCTAGGTTGCTGTGGGGGGTTCTGCTGAGAAGGTGCCTGTTGAGCAAGTGCTCCTGCTGCCTCTTCTGCCAGAAAGTGCTAGCGCTAGGTTTCTATTTATACATGCTTAGTGAATTTGCCCTACCTAGTTTCCAACAAAAGTCACTTAAAAATAATAAGTGAAAAATGTCAAAACTAGGGAAAATAGGTCTATGCACTGTAAAAATGCTTTTGATCGATTCTGATGGAAATCTTATGATCATGCTTTGTGCAACCAGAGGATATGTATCTAATCTAAGTGTCTGGACATGCACGGTCTGCGAACAGACTCACTAAAGTGCCAGATCACTTCCTATTCTAACTGAACTGAACCCATGTCATGAAGTAGCTTGTCCAGTACACATAGGGTTAGATGTGTCACATGACATCATATTATCGGGAATTCCAATTCATAAAGTCATACAGCAGAATACTGTCAGCTCACAATATCCCTGAAACTCAAAGAGGCATCGGTGACTTTAGTATCAAAAATCGAGACAATCTGTTGACAAAGGAGCGGAGCAACTCCCCTCTTGTGCATACCCGCTGCACCAGATTCCGCCCAAGCTGAGTTTGGGGTTCCATTTGGAATAGACTATGCTAAACCAAAAGCTTCAAGGTAAAGATTCACAATCTGAGGAGTATCTGCTAGGTCCTCCTTCTCCATCCACTTCGCATCCAATGCAAGATAGTTCTTGAATTTAATCAAGAACAGCCTTATCACTTTACCCTTAATCTTTCTGTCTTTATGTGCCAATATCTGTTCGGGAACAAGGATCTCCGTTTCTTCCACTTCGGATTGCTCATCAGGCTCCCCATCTTCGGGCACATCACCTTTAAAAGGCTTCAAGAGACTCACATGAAAAGCATTGTGAATCCTCAAGTGTCGGGCAGCTTCAGTCTAAAGGAGACATCATTTATCTTTTCGAAGATCTGGAAAGGTCCGTAGTATTGTATCTAAGATCTGGAAAAAGCCTCTCCTTTCCCTTTTTCTTTCTCAAGCGTGCCTTCTCAAAACGTAAGAGCACCCAATCATTCTCCTTCAATTTCAAATCGCAACGATGGCGATGTGCTGCCTTCTTTTGTCTTTCTTGAAATTTATGCAAAGCCTCGCGGACCTTGGCAAAAGCCGTGTCCAAGTCACGCGTGTACTCATCGGCTTCAAAAATCTTATCTTTCGTGCTTCAAAAGGGTGGAATCTTCGTAGCACCTTCAATAATCTCAAATGGCGCCTTTCCAGTCGAAGAGTGTATCGTGTTATTGTAGACAAATTCCACCAAAGTTAAATACTTTTCCCATTGAGTCTTCTGATCCGAGATATAAGACTTCAATAAATCTAGTATCACTGAATTGGCAATCTCAGATTGCCCGTCAGTCTGCGGGTGGAAAGATGACGAGAACTGCAACCTCGTGCCAATGTTCTTCCAAATAGCCTTCCAAAACAAACTCGTGAATCTGTAGTCCTATCGGAGACAATCGTCTCGAGTATGCCATGTAATCAAAAAATCTGGGCCACAAACAGTCTCACTAAGTAATCCAGCTTGATGTTTTCTTCACTGGAATGAAATGAGCTTGCTTGCTAAATGTGTCAATAACAGTCCAGATACCATTGTCGCCACTGAGTAAGAGCATGGATAACCGCCAAAAGCTCTTTCTCATAAATCTGTGTTGTCAATTCCCGCCTTGAGAACAGTCGGCTCTCGTAGGCAATGACATGGCCTTCTTGCATTAAGACCGCACCCAGACTACGACCACAAGCATCACAATATACTTTGAATGACTTCTGCAAATCCAGCAAAGTCAAAACTGATCCTGTAGTCAATTTCTCTTTCAATGTCTGAAAGGCAGTCACCTTTGTGGGTCCCCACGAGAAAGGGACTCCTTTCTGTGTCAAGATATGCAAAGGGGAAGCAACCTCTGCAAACTTTCTAATGAACCGCCTATAGTACGAACACAAGCCCAAGAAGCTTCTAACTTCATGGACATTCTTCAAATCGGGCCAATCACGGATAGTCTCTATCTTGGCTGGGTCCATCTGTACTCCTGCTTGCTGAGACAATGTGTCCCAAAAAGTGTATCTAGGGTAGGAAAAATTCACTTTTCTTCGCATTAATCACCAACTTGTGATCTCGTAATGACTAAAAGACCTGTAGCAAATGTTCTCTATGTTTTGCCTCATCCTTGGAGAAAACAATGATGTCGTCAAAGAAACTGGCAACAAATAGTCTATACCATCTGGTTAAATGTCGCAGGAGCATTGGTTAGGCCAAAAGGCATCACCAAAAACTCAAATAACCCAAAAGTTGTCTGAAAAACTGTCTTGTAGACATCTCCCGACGCGATCCAGATCTCATGATATCTGTAAAACAAACTTGGACACTCCAAGTCAAGAATCAACCGCGACAGCACCAAATAACCACTTCAAAACAATTCACAGATCACAATAGATTTGCATTGGCCCGGCGGAGTTCCGTGCCTAGAGATATTGGCCCCAAAGACTGGCGTCCCTTTCAGTATTTCTTTTTGTATTAATCAATCATCAAAGTACAAGAGAGCGGTTAGGGTTTCACTCTCAGACTCTGCGTCCAGATGCCCTGAGAAGTGAGGCCCTCACCACTAATTTAAAGGTTACAAGGGATGCCCAAAAGCAGAGCCCCAAAAGCTTCAAATCAAAAACAATTGCTCTCTCTCTCTCACAGAGAGTCAAAACTTGAAAGCAAAAGCATTCTCTCTCTCTTTCTCATTAGGTAGAGAAAAAGCAAAATTTGCGTCGCTCATCTTTCTATATAAAAAAAAAATTTAAGCCTCCGCGATTTCCGAAAATTAGGGTTTCTTGCAAAAATTAGGGTTTGCAGGAATTTTAGGGTTTTTGACAGAAATTAGGGTTTCTGTTGTCCGCCACATCATCACTTTGTGACATACCCCCCTCTTGAAAGCATTGTAATCGACCGCGATTACGCCTGCAAAACCGACAAAAGCCATAAACCGTCTTAGCAGACACTGACTGTTAGTACCTACGTACTAGGAACACACATCTAGCACATGTACAAAATCGACAGTCACATCACAGGACATCACCAGACATCACAGGACATCACAGGACATTCAACATTCATTCGGATCTTAGACCATGATTTATCGGCAATGTAGCTAACAATCACATCTAGGTCCAATCGGGACCTCATCGATGTCCGATTGTCTAACCCCTATTGCAACCATGTCTATTCGAGATCAATCAGACCAAAATGCTGCAGTCATTTCAGCTATCAGTTCCTGCACTAGAAGTGAAGGGGAGAAACAAATCAGTATCATTATCAAGAATTCCGTTTCATAAAGTCATCCAGCAGAATACTGTCAACTCTCAGTATCCCTGAGCTCAAAGAGACATCAGTGACTTTAGTTATCAAAATCAAGGCATATGTTGACAAAGGAGCGGAGTCACTCCCCTCTTGTGCATCCCACTGCACCAAATCTTCGGCCAAGCTGAGTTTCTGGGTTCCGTAGACTATGCTAAACGAAAACATCGAGGTAAAGTTTCACAATCCGAGGAGTATCTGCTAGGTCCTCCTCCTCCATCCACTTCACATCAAATGCAGGAAAGTTCTTGAACTAAACCAAGAACCGCCTTCAGACTTTACCTTTCTTCGTATCGTTATGTGCCAAAATCTGTTCAGGAACAAGGATCTCCTCGTTTTCTTCCACTTCGGGTTGCTCATCAGGCTCCCCATCATCAGGCACACCACCCTTAACAGGGTTCAAGAGACTCGCATGCAATGCATTATGAATCCTCCAAGTATCTGGCAGTTTCAATCGGAAGGAGACATCATTTATCTTGTCAGTGATGTGGAAAGGTCCGTAGTATCACATACTAAGCTTTGGAAAAAGCCTCTCCTTTCCCTTTTTCTTTCCTAGGCGTGCCTTCTCAAAAGTGAGAGCACCCAATCATCCTCCTTCAATTTCAAGTCGCGACGATGGCGATCCGCTGCCTTTTTTCTGTCGTTCTTGAGACTCCTGCAAAGTCTCTCGAACCTTGGCAAAAGCCGTATCCAAATCTCGCGAATATTCATCCGCTTCAAATATCTAATCTTTCGTGTTCAGGAAGGATGGAACCTTCGCAGCACTTTCAACAATCTCACATGGCGTCTTCCCCGTCGAAGAGTGTATCGTATTATTGTAGGCAAATTCCACCAAAGGTAAGTTCTTTTCCCATTGAGTCTTCTGATCCGAGATACAAGACTTCAATAAATCTAAAATCACTGAATTGGCAATCTCAAATTGCCCGTCAGTCTGCAAGTGGAACGATGACGAGAACTGCAACTGCGTGCCAATGTTCTCCCAAATTGCCTTCCAAAACAAACTCATAAATCTGGGGTCTCTGTCGGAGACAATTGTCTCAGACGTGCCATGTAATTGGAAAATCATCGTGAACATTCTGTGTTCTTGGGAGATCAAAAATGAAATCCATTGCAATACTTTCCCAGATGTGGGTGGGTATGGGTAAAGGCTGTAACAATCCCTGTGCCTTATGCCTGTCAAACTTAACCTTCTGGCATACCAAGCAACTGCGCACAAACTCTTCCACATCCTTTTTGAGTCTCGGCCCAAAGAAGTATCTCTCTACCCCCTTCATGGTGGTAGCAATGCCGCGGTGACCCATAAAAGGTGGACAGTGGCATTCAGTCATAACCTTATCCCTCAACGGTTGTGTAACGCACAACATAGTCTTTTTCATCAAGTAGCCTTCCCGAAGGGAGTATCCAACTACTGTCTCCCCATCCCGTATCCATGTGAAAATATCTGCAAAATTTGTATCTGTGACATACTGATCGACCATATCCTCGAAGCTCCTATGATGTATCACGGAAACAGCCAGAACCAACGGTTTCCGAGACAAAGCATCTGCCACCACATTCTTTTGTCCCTGACATGGACAATCTGGAAGTGGAACTCTGACAAGATGTTCGCCCACCACATCTGCTTTTCCGAAAGCTGCTTCTGTGACAAGAAGTAGCGCAAACTCTGATGGTCTGTAAAGACAGTAAAATCCGCTCGTAGTAGGTAATGCCGCCATTGAGTAAGAGCATGGATAACCGCCAAAAGCTCTTTCTCATAGATCTGTGCTGTCATCTCCGGCCTAGAGAACAAACGGCTCTCTTAAGCTATGACATGGCCTTCTTGCATCAAGACCGCACCCAGACTACGACCACAAGCATCACAATATACTTCAAATGACTTCTGCAAGTCCGACAAAGTCAAAATAGGTCCCGTAGTCAATTTCTCTTTCAATGTCCGAAAGGCAGTCACCTCTGTGGGTCCCCACGAAAAAGGTACTCCTTTCTATGTCAAGGTATGCAAAGGGGAAGCAACCTCTGCAAACTTTCGTATGAACCGCCTGTAGTACGAACACAATCCCAAGAAGCTTCTAACTTCATGGACATTCCTCAAATCGGGCCAATCACGGATAGTCTCTATCTTGGCCGGGTCCATTTGCACTCCTGCTGCTGACACAATGTGTCCCAAAAAGTGTATCTCTGGTAGAAAAAATTCACTTTTCTTTGCATTAATCACTAACGTGTGATCTCGTTATGCCTGAAAGACTTGAAGCAGATGATCTCTGTGTTCTGCCTCATTCTTGGAGAAAACAATGATGTCATCAAAGAAAGTGCCAACAAATAGCCTGCCTGTACTCTCGAAAAATCATGTCCATCATCCGGTTAAATGTCGCAGGAGCATTGGTTAAGCCAAAAGGCATCACCAAAAACTCAAATAACCCAAAAGTCGTCCAAAAAGTTGTCTTGTAGACATCTCCTGGCGCTATCTTGATCTGATGATATCTACTCTTCAAGTCAATCCTGCTAAAGCACGAGGATCCCTGTAACCTATCGAGTATATCATCGATCCTAGGAATCGGAAATCTGTTCTTGATGGTGATTTGTTGAGAGCTCTATAATCGATGCACATTCTCCAAGATCCGTCTTTCTTCAAAACCAACAACACTGGAGAGCAATACGGTGAAGTACTAGGCTGGACAAGACCCTTTTCCAAGAGGTCTTTCATTGGGTTCATAATCTTTTCATTCTGTACTCGGCTCACACGATAAGGTGGCCGATTCGGTGGCGTGCTTCCAGGTATCAGATCAATGGTTTGATCTTCAGGCCCTCTGAAAAGCAATCGGCATGAGAGTGGAGAAAAATCTTGGCGTTCTTTTGATCAGGTCAAAACATATTCAACCTCTATCCAGCGTTCAGTTCTCTCCCAAAAGAATGAGTAAGAAACTGAAGTTCATCAAGTACAATCTCTAAGCCCTTCATTTATCAAAGTCACTTTCTCGGCCCGATAGTCAACCACGGCGTAGTTCTTGTGGTACCAAGGGATCCTGAGTAGAACGTCACTCGCGTGCCCTGAACACCCCTGTCATTGCAAACAAAGTTTGCCAATGCTCGGTGTAATGGAAACATCCCATCCGAGTGCCAATCGAACTACCTCTGCCTGTGGCGTCAGTCTGTCGGGCGTAATTCCAAATCGAGCCGCCAATTCCAAGTGAAAAGAAGTTGGCCTTGGCTCCTTCAAACGAGCTTCCTAATCCTTCACTTTGCCCCAAAAGCGGCAAAGTTTGTACTTTCATTCATTAGATTCGATGCAGGTCCCACGCCATGTGGTACCAGTTCTGCTTTTCTATCTGCCTTTCCTGCCACATTCCTCAGCTGCTCTCGAACTCTCAGACCTGTCGTCATCTTAATCATTCTGTTCTTTCTGTGCCTTATTAGGGCACTTCGCGGAGATATGTCCGTGTTCCCCGCATCCAAAGCACTTCCCCTCTCTGATGAAGCGAGCTCTCTCCTCGGGAGTAAGCTTGGGTCGTGCATCATTTTTCTCTGGGTTGCTCTTTTTCTTTCTACTTTCATTCCCAGAAGTCTGTTCGGCTCGTTGTGTCATGGCCTCATCTGTGGGGTAGGTCAAACTGCCAGAGTGAATGGCAAAGCCCCGCTTCGCATGACTCATCAACTCCTGAATAGAAGCTGACTTCTGTTCCAAGCAATGATCTCGGATCTCTGTAGGTAGACCCAAGGTAAACCGCTCAATCTGTTCTCTGAACGAGATCTTCTTGAATGAAGAAAAGAGCTCCAGAATCTTTCACATAAGCATTGCTTGTATCTTTCTTGGTCATCCAAAGATGGTTCCAAGCAGCTCGTATATCTCGTTCATATTCTTGCGTCAACCAAGAAGAAATAAAAAGCTTCTTAAATTTCAGCCATTTAATTGGCACAGTCTTGTTTAAAAGAAGTGTGGACCACCAAGTACGAACATTCCTCTTAAAGTAAGAGGCAGCTCTCCGAATCTTGGAGTGCTCTAAATAACGTCCTCCCGCGAAAGCGATGTCAAACTGCTGTATAAAAGACAAAGCCTTCGAAGCATCTGAGTATCCTGAAAAAGTATCAAACTTGATCGAGTGGCCACCTTCCTTAAACTCTCTGACTTTCTTGCTTTTATCTTCGAGAAAGTCATACTGGTTGGCTTTGTAAAAATTCTTCTTGTTCGCATAGAAGTTTCCATCATCAGAATCTGAGCTGTCTGTAGACGAGTCCTCAGTAGAACTGTCAGTCTCTGGGCGAGATTTAGCCTTCTTTGCCTTTTTCTTGCCCTTCCGAAGCTTTGTTTCTTGCTTCTCTTTTTACCTTTTCTGTCTTCTTCACTCGAATCCGAGGAGCTAGAAGAACTATCAGAAGAAGAAGAAGAAGAACTGGGTACTCCTTCAAATCGAACACGCTTCTTCTGTTTCTTTGCCTTGTCAAAAGTCGACTAGCGACCCAAATAACCTGGAAAGTCGGTGCTTTTCTTCTGCTTTTTGCCGTGCTTTTTGGCTTTCTTTTGCGCGTCAAAAAGCTGAGCAATCCGTGCATCAACCACGTTCTCCAGTTCCTTCTCCATATATTTTCTTGGAGGCAGAAGGTTTCTTGAGAGCGGGTTTTGGGAGTGGTGTTGTGGTTCTCTGCCACTCCATCTGTACCTCTTCCAAAGAGGTCTAGTTCATATATTTTGCCATCTTCGGGTCCTTGGCAAAATTGAGCATCATCTTTGTTGCATCGTCGATCAACTGGCGACGCTCCATCTCTCGCCGCTCCGCCTGAGTAGGCCAAGGCGGGCCATACCCTCTGCCGGAATCTTCGTTGTGATCCCAGCCCGCATCTCCAGATGCAGAGGGAGTCGACTGATCATTGCCTGAAGCCATAGGTGCCGCCGGAAAAAAAATTCGGGGATTGGATTTCCCGTAGAAGAGAAATCGGCCGTGCTCTGATACCATTGTAGCAGACTTGGAAATCAACCGCGACAGCACCAAATAACCACTTCAAAACAATTCACAGATCACGATAGATTTGCACTGGCCCGGTGGAGTTCCGTGCCTAGAGATATTGGCCCCAAAGACTGGCGCCCATTTTGGTATTTCTTTTTGTATTAATCAATCATCAAAGTACAAGAGAGCGGTTAGGGTTTCACTCTCAGACTCTGCGTCCAGATGCCCTGAGAAGTGAGGCCCTCACCACTAATTTAAAGGTTACAAGGGATGCCCAAAAGCAGAGCCCCAAAAGCTTCAAATCAAAAACAATTGCTCTCTCTCTCTCACAGAGAGTCAAAACTTGAAAGCAAAAGCATTCTCTCTCTCTTTCTCATTAGGGAATTTTAGGGTTTTTGACAGAAATTATGGTTTCTGCTGTCCGCCACATCATCACTTTGTGACAATATCCGCTCTTCAAATTTGATCCTGCTAAAACACGAGGATCCCTGTAGTAGTCGGTGAAGAATATCATCGATCCTAGGAATCAGAAATCTGTTCTTGATGGTGATTTTGTTGAGAGCTATATAATCGATGCACATTCTCCAAGATCTGTCTTTCTTCAAAACTAACAACACTGAAGAGCAGTACGGTGAAGTACTAGGCTGGACAAAACCCTTTTCCAAGAGGTCTTTCACTTGGTTCATAATTTCTTCGTTCTGGGCTCGGCTCACACAGTAAGGTGGCCGGTTTGGTGGTGTGCTTCCAGGTATTAGATCAATAGTATGATCCTCAGGACGAGCGGGTGGTAACTCGTCTGGCAACCGACATGAGTGTGGAGAAAATTCTAGCGTTCTTTATCAAGTTCAGACATATTCTGCAAATCTTTATCTGCTGAATTCTGACCCTATGTCCGTGACGATGTCAATGGCGACGATGCGACGATGGGACGCGCTGAAAACTCAGATGCTGAAATCTGCGTTTTCCGGGCTGAAACTGTAAACCTGCAGAAACTGACCGTGCGGCGAGGAACTGCTGCGATAAGGTGAGATCTACGAGGTTCGAGGGTTCTACTGCGAGTGCTAAGGGTTGAAAACTGAAAACGCTGGTGTTTCTTGAGGTTCCATCGCGGAGAATATGCAAAAACGTTGGGGTATGATGCACATGCAAAAACGCTAGGGCTGAAAATCTGTTGCTGTCACCGGTTGTTCTACAAAAGCAAAACGCTAGGCTGATTTGTTGTGTCTTGACGACACCGGGGCTGATCTGTTGTGCACAAATCGCCAAGGCTGGTCTTGTAGATGAAAAACAATAGAGTTGTCCTACTGATGCAGAAAACGCTAGGCCTCTTGGGTTCTTGCCTGTTGAGCGAGTGCTCTTGCTGCCTCTTCTACCAGAAAGTGCTAGCGCTAGGTTTCTACTTATACAAACTTACTCAATTTGCCCTACCTACTTTCCAACAAAGTCACTTAAAAAAAATAAGTGAAAAATGTCAAAAATAGGTAAAATAGGCTAAATGCACTGGAAAATTCCCCTGAAGGATTCTGATGGATTCTGATGGGCATGCTTATGATCATGTTGTATGCAACCAAAGGATATGCATCTAATCTAAGTGTCTCGACATGCACGGTCTGCGAATAGACTCACAAAAGTGCCAGATCACTTCTAAATCTAGACTAACAGGACTGACTAAACCCTTGTCGCGTTGTAGCTTGTCCACGGACACATAGGGTTGGATGTGTCGCGTGACATCTCCTCCTTTTCAAAGTGAGGTACTGGTACCGAACTATATAGATTCGAGGGAGATCGCCAATAGTATCCGGAATCCTGGAAGGTACTCTTCGCCGGCCCACTCTGATGTGTGGGTCGTGCGGTACTTGAACTTCATAAAGGTCTGCAACACTTGCTTCTTTGGGCCGCGCTGAAAGCGACAAAGTCTTTTGTGGCTCCTTCAATGCTTCAACTTCGTCTAGAGTCATGCTTCTTTCTTCTTCAAGAATCTCCATGGCTGAAAATTCCTGAAACCATTTCCAACACAAAACCATGAATATAACTATTCCATGTAAAGTGAGTGGAAAAAATCTTGTCTTCCTCAAAGACTGTGCATGTAATGTAGATGAACAAAGAGACGGAGTGCCAAACCATTCACCACACACACGCAAACAATGAGATTGAAACTTTCTCTTAGGATCTAGAGCAATCAGCTGTGGCAATTCACAACGGAAATGCCCATGCTTCGTGTTCATACTTTCATGTGCTCTTTCTACGATTGTGTCGTGCCAAGGAAGAGACATGGAATGTGACTTCCTTACATACATACTTTTCAGCTTTTCATGAACAATCCGCATACATTCGTGCTCATTCATGAGTGAAACGTACTCTAACGTACAATATGTCATGCCTAGGAAAAGGAAGACGATGACTAAAATACAAGAAACGATCACGGATGAAACACTCGATTAATGCGTGCGTACTAATCATGCGAACACATAATACTTCCTGTGAGGGTTCGTTGGACCGAGACTCGAGAGCCAAGATCAAATCTTCCTGAAGGTGTTCTTTGGACCTTGACTCGAGAGCCAAGATCGATCCTTCATGATTGATCGAATCTGCAACAAGGTTAGCTACGCTAGAAAAAGCATCAACTAACTCATCATCCTGGTGAACAATCACATTATCTTCATGCAAATCATCATGCTTGTGAGAAATCACATCTTGATCATGCAAATCATCATGCTCATCATTATCATCCAAATCATCATGCTTGCCACTCAAATCATCATGCGTATCATCATGCAAATCATGCTTGGGAGAAGAAGAGACTGAGAGAGTCTCCTTTTCCCGAATCTCTTGCATCTGTGCCTGAACTTGAGAAAAGAGTCGCAAGAATTCTTTCAAGTGTTGATCGCTCTTCTCTTGTCGTGCTTTGGTCTCGCGATCATATTCTGCTTGTCTTGCTTTGTTCTCGCGATGTATGGCTACCACTCTGTGTATTGACGCTCTATGGCTGCCATCTTTTCTTCGTGTTCACGCTCTATTTCTGCTTTTTGGTCTAAGTTCTTGTCCATAAACAACTGCGGCAACTCCTTCATAGGAGTTAGTGCAATCCTTGACGTGGATGGGGAAGGGGGAGGGTCGAAAAATCCTCCTGGTGGGGAAAATTCTTCTTCGTCTCTCTCATGCTCATCACCTCCAAGCAAAGTATCCATTCCGCTTCAAGTGATGACCATCCACTGAAGTCGTGGGTTCTTGTGGGTTCTTGTGGTCTTGGGTTCTTAAGTTCACGAGGAACTTGGGTTCTTGGGGGTCTTGGTTCTTGAGGTTCTTCTTTCGCTTGCAATCTGTGTTCGAGAAGGATCTTCCCTTCACCCGAGTTCTGCTCTTTTCCGCAGGCGCACCCCTTGGCGGCCTTGCGCTCACACCAAGGTTGCTTTTTCCCACCTCATGTCGATTGGCCAGTCGCTAAGTGCACGATCCGCTCTCAATGAGTGAAAAGAGGCACAAGGGGAGGCTGGACAAGCCCTTCTTTCTTGGGATTCCTGTCACTCTTCAAAAACACGATTAGGAATCGACACCCAAGCGAACTTGGGTTCGTGCGACCGCAACAACCAAAAAAATTCTTGTGGTTCTTTCCTTGAGTGATACAGAACACTGCCAAAGCTCTGATACCAATGTAAGGTGCAGCGGAATGAATGAATGAACTTTGCTCAAGATGAGTGCTCCATAATATGCTCAAGGTTCCTTTTACTTACCAAAGGTAGAGCCTTCCGTTCCTTTAGTGAGAGAGTGCAATGGACTCAAACAAAGTGAATGGACACAGTGAATGGAAGTGCATGAGACTGAGAGACTGAGAAGAGGATACAACACCAGAGACGACGTAAAACCCTCCTCCGAAGGCCCCACTCTCTATGGCGAGAGCGGTCTACTATTGATTGCACAAATCTCTAAAATGCTTTGGACTTGCCAACGATGTTGACGACGATGAGGACGACGACAAGTCGGGCTGAGATCTGAAAACGCTAATGGCTGAAATCTGCAAATCTTTATCTGCTGAATTCTGACTCTATGTCGGTGACGTTGTCGATGGCGACAATGGGACGACGACGCACTGAAAACGCAGATGCTGAAATCTGTGTTTTCCGGGCTGAAACTGTAAACCTTGCGGAAACTGACCGTGGGGCGAGGAACTGCTACGGGAAGGTGAGATCTGCAAGGTTCGAGGGTTCTTCTGCGAGTGCTAAGGGCTGAAAACTGAACACGCTGGTGTTTCTTGAGGTTCCGTCGCGGAGAATATGCAAAAACGCTGGGTTATGATGCAAATGCAAAAACGCTAAGGCTGAAAATCTGCTGTTGTCGCCGGTTGTTCTGCAAAAGCAAAAGGCTAGGCTGATCTGCTGTGTCTTGACGACGCCCGGGCTGATCTGCTGTGCACAAATCGCCAAGGCTGGTCTTGTGAAAAACGCTAGAGTTGTCCTGCTGATGCAGAAAACGCTACGCCTCTTGGGTTTTGCTGAGAAGTTGCCTGTTGAGCGAGTGCTCCTGCTGCCTCTTCTGCCAGAAAGTGCTAGCGCTAGGTTTCTACTTATACAAACTTACTCAATTTGCCCTACCTACTTTCCAACAAAAGTCACTTAAAGATAATAAGTGAAAAATGTCAAAAATAGGTAAAATAGGCTAAATGCATTGGAAAATTCTCCTAAAGCATTCTGATGGATTCTGATGGGAATGCTTATCATCATGATGTGTGCAACCAGAGGATATGCATCTAATCTAAGTGTCTGGACATGCACGGTCTGCGAACAGGCACACAAAAGTGCCAGATCACTTCTAAATCTAGACTGACGGGACTGACTGAACCCTTGTCTTGTTGTCCACGGACACATATGGTTGGATGTGTCACGTGACAGTCTTTCACTTGGTTCGTAATTTCTTCCTTTTGGGCTCGGCTCACACAGCAAGGCGGCCGGTTTGGTGGTGTGCTTCCAAGTATCAGATCAATAGTATGATCCTCAGGACGAGCGGGTGGTAACTCGCCTGGCAACCAGCATGAGTGTGGAGAAAATCCTGGCGTTCTTTATCAAGTTCAGACATATTTGTCCTATCCTCATCATTCAACTCTTTCAAAAAGATCGAGTAAACAAACAGACTATATTTCATTAACTTTGAAACGGTCGAAGCGGATATAATAGGGACAGACTTGCCCCTAAGTTTTACATCAAGAATGGTTCGGCCCTTCTCTATAGTCAAAGTTGCTTTTCTCGCCCGATAATCGACCACGGCGTTGTTCTTATGGTACCAAGGAATTCCCAAGAGGACACCACGACCTTCCAAGGGCATTATGTAGAAGTCCTCATGTCCCAAATACCCCTGACAATGCAACCGAAGTTTGCCAATGACAGGTGTAATGGCTATGTCCCTGCCGGGTGCCGCTAGAACTGCCTCTGCTAGTGGTCCCATCGATCGGGTGTGCTCTTGAGCTGCGCCGCCAATTCAGGTGAAATGAAGTTGGCCTTGGCTCCTCCATCAAAGAAAATCAGGGCTTCTTGGTCTTTCACTTTGCCCCATGATCAGCAAAGTTTTGTACTCTCGTTGATCGTGCTTGGGGCAGTACCCATGCAATCTGGAACCAGTCCTGCTTTCATCTTGCCTTTTCGTCCACGTTCCTCCGCTGCTTTCGAACCCTCAGGCCTGTCTTCATCCTTGTTGTTCTATTCTTTCGGTGCCCTTTAGGGCACTTTGCGGAGATGTGCCCCATTTCCCCACATCCATAGCACTTCCCCTCTTTGATGTAAAGAGCTCTCTCTCGAAGAGTGAGCTTGGGTCTTGCATCCTTTTCTTTCTTTCTGGGTTACTCTTTGTCACAAGGCGGGCACCACGTGCCAATAGAAAAGAACTAACTGAACAACTTTAAGCACTTCAATAACAACTGAACTGAGAGAGAGAGAGAGAGAGAGAGAGAGACAACACGCGACACGAAGTGGTGGAATTCCACCCCAGAGAGTATTGGCCCCAAACCTGCGCCCCTTTCGGTATTTCTCTATATTGCATCAACACAGTACAAGCCGGTACTCCAGACTCTGCACCTTCTTCAGAAAGCGTGCCAGAGAATGAGCCCTAGCCTCATATTTAAAGGCCCTTGGCTTGAAAAGGGGTTACAGTAAAAAGCCTTTAAAACTCAAAAGCTTCTGGTTCAAAAGCAAAGCCAAAAGCTGTCAATGTAAATCACGGAAATCCGTACAACTTGCAACGTCATCAACCAGTGCAAAATGCGAAAATCTGCCCTTAGGGTTAGGGTTAGGGTTTTTGCAGTTTTTGGATTTTTGGCAACAAAATTAGGGTTTGCAGGTTTTAGGGTTAGGGTTTCCAAAATTAGGGTTTCAACAATTAGGGTTTTTGGCTGAAATTAGGGTTAGGGTTTTCTGCTCTCAGGCAACCACATCATCACTTTGTGATACTTCTTTTGTTACTTGTTCTTCTTAGGGTTTAGGTCCCTCGGTCGGCATCTATAAGTTGGCTCCATTCTTTAGGCTTTGACACGTTAGCAGTTTGTTACACTCCTCTTTCTACTTTCATTGTTCGAAGTCTGTTCGGTCCTTTGCGTCATGATTTCATTTGTGGGGTAGGTCAAACTGCCTGAAAAAATGGCAAAACCCCGTTTCGCATGATTCATCAGTTCCTGTATGGAATCTGACTTTTGCTCTAAGCAGTGATCTCGGATCTCTGTAGGAAGTCCCAAGGTAAACCGCTCAATCTGTTCTTTGAACGAGATCTTAAATGAAGAGGTTGGTCGAAAAGAGCTCCAGAATCTCTCACAATATGCGTCCAATGTATCCTTCTTGGTCATCCGAAAATGGTTCCAAGCAGTTTGTATGTCGCGTTCGTACTCCCGAGTCAACCAAGAAGAAATAAAAAGCCTTTTAAATTTCAGCCATTTAATTGGCGCTGTCTAGTTCAATAGAAGCGTGGACCACCAAGTTCGAGCATTTCCCTTGAAGTAAGAGGTAGCCCATCTTATCTTGGAGTGCTCTAAGTAACGCCCTCCAGAGAAAGCTATGTCAAACTGCTATATGACGGCCAAAGCCTTCGAAGCATCTCGATATCCAGAAAATGAGTCAAATTTAATTGATTGTCCACCTTCTTTAAACTCCCGGACTTTCTTGCTTTTATATTCTAGAAAGTCATACTGGTTGGCTTTATAAAAATTCTTCTTCTTTGCATAGAATATGTGATCATCGGAGTCTGAACTCTCTGAAGACGAGTCCTCTGTAGAACTGTCAGAAACTGGGTGAAATCGAGGCTTCTTTGCCTTTTTCTTGCCCTTTCCAAGGCTTTGTTTTTTGCTTCGCTTTTTCCCTTTTCCGTCTTCTTCGCTCGAGTCGGAGGAGCTAGAAGAACTGTCAGAAGAAGAAGAAGAAGAAGAATTGGGTACTCCTTCAAATCGCACATGCTTCTTTTGCTTTCTTGCCGAGGCAAATGTAGACTGACGACCCAAATAACCCAGAAAGTCGATGCCTTTCTTCTGCTTTTTGGCATGCTTTTTGGCTTTGTTCTGCACGTCAAAAAGCTGAGAAATCCGTGAATCAACCACCTCTTCTAATTCTTGCTCGGTAAACATCCTTGGAGTAGGAGGTTTCTTGAGTGCCGGTTTGAGGGGTGGTTCTGTGGTTTGCTGCCACTGTGCATACGCCTCGTCGAGGGAGGTCTGGGTCATAAATTTTGCAAATTTCGGGTCCTTCGCAAAATTTAACATCATCTTTCCTGGATCGTCGATCAATCGTTGACGCTCCATCTCTTCAAGCTCCGCCTGAGTAGGCCGAGGCGAGCCGTACTCGCGTGAATCTTCTTCGTGATCTCTTCCCGCATCTCAAGGTGCAGGGGAAGTCGACTGATCTCTGTCTGAATCCATAAGTGCCGCGTAAAAAGGATTGGATTACCCGGTAGAAGAGAAATCGACCGCGCTCTGATACCACTGTAACAGACTTGGACACTCCAAGTCAAGATTCTACCGCGACACGACAAGAATTTACTTCAAAACTGTTCACAGTTCACAATTGATTCGACACGGCCCGGCGGAGTTCCGTGCCTAGAGATATTGACCCCCAAAGACTAGCGCCCCTTTCGGTATTTCTTTTTGTATTAATCTGCAACTCAAAGTACAAAGGAGTGGGAGGCTCTCACTCTCAAACTCTACGTCCAATGCTTCAAAAGCTCTCTCTCTTTCTCATGCTTTTGCCTAAAATAAAGCAACTCCAAATTCTGCCGCTGCTGCCATAAACAGCGCCGCAAAAAGTGGAAATTCCGTACACTGCCGTGAATCGCGCCGCGTTTTGCGGGGGCTGCCGTACAGCCATGCCATGTCAGCATTTTACCAAACCTGCCACGTCAGCATTTTCCCGGGATTGTCCATCAAAGGGAAGGTGTGTGTACTGGGAAGCCATGTCACCAGTTTGTGACACTTGAGCAGTTCCTAAGTTCTTGCTTTAAGCGCAAACTGGAGCTGCTTGTTTTTCTCTTGTTCGGTTTTCAAAGTACTAAAGTTGTTCAAGTCCTGCAGATTTTGGTAGTTCGCTATCTTTCCATCCAATCACTCGCCAGAAGAGGTTATATATTGGCAGTACATGGCAACCTCTTGAGTTCCATACGGTTCCATAGCCATAGATCCATCATAGCACCAAATCCATCACGCTCCAGCAAAGGAATGGCAGCCTCCAACAATCTTTAGGACATCTCTCAGGGTGGCCTAGTGATGAGAACATGTCTCATCTCCTCAATCTCCCTAAGTTCCTACCTGGCCCGACAAAGCTTGGCCATGTTAATGGGCTTTTCAAGATTCACTATAGAAGTTGGGAGGGAAGAGATGCCTCGATCTCTCCCGCTTTCTACAGCTGTCAAAAGAAACTATCAAACCTCATGAAAGAAATAGCTCAACTCCACCCGACTAGCAACCGTACAGAAAAGCTGCCTCGCCCTCGGTAAGCTAGCAAGCCTCCTTTACCCTGTCTACAAGGCTATCCAGGGACATCCTCTCTAGAAAACAAAGCATCTAGGACCCTATAGAATACAAAAAGCATATGAAGTAGAGAATCTGGACAATGCAAAGATGCCATAGTCAAGTTTAATCTTTCAATTTTTTCCATGAGATAAACCTTATAAGCATCTAGTCCTGTAGATGATTCAGCATTTGACAAAAGAATTGGGTGTTCCTCATAGCTGGAAGCTGGAAGCCTGCTATTTAGACTTCATGTATGGCCAGTATATAATGCATGGGCATTTATAATGTGAATTTCCTTATTACAAAACAGCAGAGGTATTGTTGTTTAAAAAACTGGTAGCGTCAAGCACCACATATCTGACAGAAATAAGTTCCTCACCTTTTGACAAAGTCCAGAATAAGAAGCCTTGGTCCAGGGGGTATATTTACCTCTCGCAGCGCACTGAAAAACAATCAAACCCATTGCTGAAATGATTTGATAAGGAGGGGATATTTTTCCCATATTGAAGTGCAAAAATAAGAGTTCGCATCAAACAAGCACAAATAGTAACTATAAAGCAACCAGACATGATGTTTTCAGCATACTTACCATGCTTTCAGAAACAAAATTAAATAGGTAAAAGTAACAGGTTGGCTGATGCGAGTAATGTTTCAACAATGAGGGAATCTGTTGTTGATCTGTGTGGTGTTTATATAATTGGGGATCCATTGATAATCTCCATGAAGTAAAATAACTCAAAACAATAAACACACCTATCATTCAACAGTGACAATGTGGTATCAGCAAGCAATCCCCGCTTGAAATTCCGGAGGTATCGCTCAAGGGCGAGCTGTTGTAACATGCTCCTACCATTCATGTAATAAATGTCATCTGGTGGTGGCTTGGAAACCTTGCTAAGCTGTGATAAGAGCAGAAAGTAAGAAACGTGAACTTTTCCTGTAATATTATAAAATCCTAAAAAATTGCACGGCAAGTAGAAACCAACCTTAAACAAGCCACCTTGTAAGGCAGCAAAGAAAACACCTGTCATGACAGCACTAGGAAGCACATTTTGACCCCCAGCTCCACTGACCAATGAGAACATAGCACCAGACCCAAAAGCGGCAACCATGCTGTCAAACGGCAGGAAAAATTAAACACTACCCATAGATGCGCATTCTTTAAAAGTCGCCAACTGATTGATGCCAGTACATACTTGGTTTGAATGTCCTCAACCCCTCCTCTGGCTCTTTTCATTGCACTAGAGATTCCAGCATTTACACCAGTCATTACTGCAAAATTGCGAGCTTGCACCCATGGACCACCTGCTAAAGCCTGTAAAAAGTATGTCAGTACATCATTTGTGTTCCGACAGGGGGACTTTAGAACACACGCATGCTGTGCAAAATTTGGGAAATTCGCAGTCAATTTCATTCATTCAGAGGTCCCAGAAGAGCTCGTTATAGTCTGTCAGATGCAATTTCACATTGTATGTATGTATGTACGTACGTACGCCTGGTGTGCCAACATGTTCAACGCACAAAGAGACAAACCTGGGCTTGCCCCAGAGCGGAGGCCGCTTGTAGGTTCACACTGCCAGGCTGAGAAGGAAAAGCCTTTTGAACATCACCGGTCAGGACGCCCATGAGGCCGCCAAGTCCCGCGCCTTGCACTGCACTCATAAGGGTAGTGATGGCCACCTCCACAGGCGCTGCTTGCTGACGGAGCCAAGCGTTCAGCGCATCTCCTTGAAGTAGAGCTTTTGTATTCCCTTGCAGCTCCTTGTAGCGCTCCTGTAGCGATGGCTTCACAGCAGCAATTGCTTCTCTCTCCTGCATCCTTGCTCACCAGCTTAAACCCACAACTGTTAAATGTCCTAATTACTAGAAAAATGTGACACCGCCGGGGAGGGGGAAACAACAGGAAGGAACACCCCTCACGAGGTGGGATCAATGGCCCACATTAGGCATTGCGAGGCGGGTGCAATCCAGGCCGTCCCATCATTCTTTGAACTAGGTGTGAACTTAGAGTGAACTCGGGAGGTATGTGCATCACACCAAATTTGGTGTGAACTTGAGGTGAACTAAGTGTGAGTTTGGTGTGAACTTGGGAGGATATGCACATCACACCAAATTTGGTGTGAACCCAATGTGAACTAGGTGTAGACTTATTCGCCACGACGTAATGTATAAACTTAACACACACGCACCTTTCAACAAGCGCGCGATAGCTTAGCAGTTAGAGTCGATTCCAAGGGGGAGAGCGGAAACGAGTTCAAGCCTCGGATCCGAAAACGTGGGAATCTTTTACATTCCCTAGGCAATCCAACGGTTATGATCAATTAGCAAACATGAGCCGTTGATCCCACCTCCCAAAAGGAGGTGTCAATTAGTGATCGGGGGGGTTCACCACTATTTGACATGGTATCTTAAATGAAGTGCAGGCAATGGGATAGACGGTGTTAAAGTGAAGCATGTTTCCCGCAATGCTTGAACATCGTACGACTTATCGACGGTGTTAAAGTGAAGCATGTTTCCCGCAATGCTTGAACGTCATACGATTTATCCATGTTTATTTTTTTTCTTGTGCGAATTCACCTTATCATGGAGTGGAATGGCTTTAGGAACAAGCAATCCCACGCACGTGGTTAGAGTGTTGGGCTGCCAAGCGTGAGGTCACGGGTTTGAGTCTTCGACCAGGGCGACACAGATCAACATGTTGATTTTTTTTCAATCGCCCGTCGGGGGGGGGTAAGACTATATGACACAAGATAGTAAAAGAAGCTAAAGTGATGGGATCAACGACAGAGAAGCTCGGGCACAAAACCAGAGGCACGCATAGACATCGGATTTTGAAAAGTATACAAAGACACAAACAATAAACAAGGACTAGGGGGAATAAACATGAATTAACTTATAACAATGCGAACTCACCATGGTTCCAACTAACTACACGTGCCTACATGGTTAGCTCATTGGGCTTCCATCCGTGAGACAATGGGTTCAAATCATCGACCTGTCGTTCACTTTTTTTTAGGCCGTTCCCCTGCCTCGAGATTTGCACGCTTCAACCCCCACCGTCGATCGTATCGCCATGGGGTCATTAAGACCACGTGGCACGTAGTGTAGAGAGAGAGAGAGAGAGAGAGAGAGAGAGAGAGAGAGAGAGATTTAAGTGATCCATTCGATTTTGTTTCGCTATATTTTTCTTAGGGCGGCTTACTTTATTACCACACAAAGTGGCTATGGGAGTAACAAATTGTATACGTCCACGTGGTTAGAGCATCGAACTGGTCAATGTCGTCTACTTTTTGTCACACGTGATTTTTCTTGAGATTCTCGATAACCTTCAATCCCACCCTTGGAGTTCATTAAAGACCCCATGGTATATTTTGTGTGTGTGTTAGGTTTTTTTTTTTTTTTTTTGGGGGGGGGGGGGGGGGGGGGGAGGCTACCATGTGGCAAGCGAGATTTTTCGAGCGACTTAAAATGCAAGCAAATGAATTAAGATGGAGGTTAATGCATGCATTAATATTAACCTTTTTAACAAGTTACTCATATCATATTCGTTCATTTAGATCCAAGTTTAAACAGGATACTTCTAATTCAATATACACAAATAACTTTAGTGCCATTGTGTGAGTGGATTACTCAAATTTCTCACATATCGCTTGCTAAATTCTCAGCTAGCCAAAACACAAATAAATACTTTTCGCTAAAGATTAGCATCCCTTTTGCAAAATGTCCAAAGCCTTGTTAGAAAAGCTACATATGTGTTTCAAGGCAAGCATTTCAAAGACAAGCACTCAGCAAACAAAGATTTTTGGCATGACACCATAGAGCCCATAATTATGAGGAATCACACTCATCGTCAACGAAAACACTGCGTCTTCGATGCTCCTTTTGAATGCCATAATTGTATCTTGTGTCAGTAGTCATATTTTTCTATTGTCTCCTTCGCATACATCAGCAAAACAATTTCATAAAAAAGAGAACATATTGTTAATATTAGTCCTCTACAAAGGTCAGCCACAAACTATTATACAATGCAAACCACATCTTAATAATTAACCACAATCCATAGTAATAAAAACAAAAACAATAGCAAGGACACCGTTGCATGAATGCACAATAAAAAGGGGCCATGCGATACTAACTCTAGTCAAATAAAAGAGCTCACTACTCATCAAATGGGTTGACACTAGATGGACAACACATTCTGTTAAATAAGGCATAATCTATAGTAATATCAACAAATATAATAGCGAGGATACTAGTTAAAAAAAGGAACCATGCAATGCTAACTCTAGTCAAATAAAAGTGCTCACTAGTCATCAAATGGGTAGACACTAGATGGAATGTCAACGTCCTCCAAATTAATGGTGGTAGATATCTCCTCTCTACTCCGCTTTTTAGAGCAGAGTAAGGTTGCACATATCCAATTATAATGGAATCATCACTATCCATTGAAGCACAAACATGACTTGTAGCCAAACAAGCTGCTAAAACGAGAGCAGTGCCACAACCAAGCTCTATACAAAAACCTCCAAGCCGACATAAAAGCTCAGCGAAGCAAGCAATGAATGCATGACTCCATTGCATGGAGCCATGCCAAGTCTCCCTTGATGAAGATCTGGCATGCGATGTCTCAAGGAGGTAGAGCAACATGTAGGAGTCAAGGGGCTACAATCCTAAACAATGGAATAGTAGAGTACTCTCTGCAACATAGCTAGGGGGTCTGGAATTAGCTCGATGAATCATGAGCAATATTGAGCAATGACACAGCAACAAGAAAGATTTAAAAAAAACATAATCATGACAAGGACAATTGAAAATTCGTTTTTTCAAAGAACTAATAGCTAAGAAATACCTCAGAGCGACCTCCAACACTTTCAACGAAGTTGTAAGTAGAGTGATGGTGTACTATGATGCGGCGATCCACTATCATCTGTGAAGCCTGATCCACTCTCTCAAGCCATCCAATACTACCTCCTAAAAAAAGTTAAACACTCTAAGAACTTGTAGCGTTAGAGATAAATATCACCATGCAAAGCATTGAATATACTCACCAACTGCAGATGTCATAACAAGCAACCGACCAGAGTTGTCCATAATAGAATGTGCAAGGTGAACGCATGGTTGAACATGCTCCTCATTGCAAATATCCCAAGCTGGCATAGCGCTTGATGTGATGTGTGATCTGTCAGGACAAGGGTCCTACGGGGCAAGGCCCAACCTAGGGGGTCAGGGACTTAGGCCAAGGGCCTGGACTGGACCAGTGTGGACTGGGGATCCGCTTAGGGCAAGAGGTAGGAGCTAGGCCTATATAAAGGGCGGTAGGGAGGAGGATCCTATGCCTCAGTTCCCTAAGTCTTACATTGGTATCAGAGCAAGGTGGAGAGGAAGGAAGAAAGTGCAGCCATGGCGAAGAGCGTGGATCTCTCTCTTTCTCCTTCTCTTTTGAAAACTCTCTCTCTCTCTCTCTCTCTCTCTCTCTCTCTCTCTGTGTGTGTGTGTGTGTGTGTGTGTGTGTGTGTGTGTGTGTGTGTGTGTGTGTGTGTGTGTGTGTGTGGTGGGCAAGCCCTCTTGCAAAGGAGGAGCTGTGGGGCCATGGGCAAGCGCCCTAAGCAGGAGATGGAGAAGACCTTGACTGTCGTGGGCATGGCTCCTTAAGAGGCAAGGAGGCCGAAACCGAAAACCAGCCTATGTGTGCATAGCTCCTTGCAACGAGGCGGGAAGAAGACGATGGTTGGCCGCGCCGTGTGCAAGGCAGGCCTCTTGAGGCGGGAGGAGATGGCTCGTCGCGACAGGCTCCAAATCGCTCGTGGTCAGCCTGGATGGGAGCGCGAGGCGGAGCCGGAGAAAACCCGACTCAGTGGAGGGCGCATCCGAGCAACGCGCGGCGCTCGACCTCCCTTTCTCTCTCGCGGCGGCTCTGTGGAGAATTCCATCGCCCAGCTTCACGCTAGTTTCACATCAAGATGCCATAAGGCCTTTGGCATTGGGCAATTAAATTTGACTAAGGGAGGCTGCCCACAGGCCAACCCCCCCTCGTAGCATGGGCATATCGACATGACCATGGCATCTCGACAGGTTCGGATCTGCTCAGGATTTCAAGCATGACAGCAAACCTGTCGTACTGTAGAGATTAAGGACGCAGCTACTACAGACGAAAACGTCGCGAGCCCTGCAATATAGCAAAAACCATATACTACAAGCCATGAAACGAACAAATCTGCATACCTCGAATCACACAGTGCATAATCCAAGCTGTACACGAACACGGAGAGACAAAGAGCAAGACAGCGCACGTGCAGGTGCACCTCCTAAAGCGGAGTGCTACGCCGACACGATGAGACACAAGAGAGGAGAGATGAGAAGAGCAACGCAAACACTGGGTGCAATCTCCCCCCGTGCAAGAGTGACCATTTCCCTCTTGCACGTATTTCATTTATAGATTTCTTCAATGGTCAATGTGAGTACAAATTGGCCGGCCGATCATAAATGGCCAAAGCTCATAAAGAGCACTTGAATAATAAAATGTACAATATATATTTCCAGTCGCGTAGGCCTAGCTCGGTGTAGTCTTTTCCACCTGTCAATTGCAATAAATCATAAAATATCATTTCTATAACATACCTCTCCGTTGGAAAGCAACTGTCCTCAGTTGCGAAGAGAAAAATCTGCAAACAATACCTTTCAAAAACAATGAGTAGAAATTTGTATCAAATAGTAAAAGAAAAAAATCCATAAAATTAAACACATTGGTTATGCCTGCCGTCATCCACATACTACCTATTCTAGTGTCCCATACCACTAGAATAAGCAGTATATGTCATACCCTGATGAATCAGGATATCATTGGTCACACTCATCATCAGTCTCATAATATCAAGTCTCATCACATAAACACTGCCGTGATAAAATAATCATCAGATACCAAATCCCAATCCAATTCCAAGTCCACAATATAAGTCCAAATCCAAATCATTGTCATTATGTACCCGGGTAACAAAATCATACCAGTTGCAGTGGTGGCCAGTCACTGCAGCATGATTTTGTGATCGGTGTTGCCTAAATCGGCGAATCTACACCTGACGTGCTACCTAAATCGGCGAATCTGCATTTGATATAAGTTCAAATGCGTGAATCTGTAGTTTATTGTTGTGTTGCCTAAATTGGCGAATCTGCACTAATGCTGCCCAAATCGGCGAATCTGCATTTGATATAAGTTCAAAAGCGTGAATCTGTAGTTTATTGTTGTGTTGCCTAAATCGGCGAATCTGCACTAGATGAGCATTGACACACTGCCTAAATCGGTGGATCTGTGTGCTTGTGACCAATGGACTAGACAAGGCATAAAGGAGAGAATAAAAATAGTTACTATGTTGACATCGCAGTGCAGTATATCAAGGCACTTACAAATTGTTGTGCACCATCCCAAAACACCGTGGCTCACATGAGTAGCTGCAGGGCTTATTGACAAATCATCGTTACAAAAAGTACTTGTAGTACAATTAGAAGCCATGATCGGAGCATTTGATGGAGTATTTAGTGAGCATATAATGTAGAGAAATGAAATTATAAAATAGGAGTGATGTATCTGAGATTCCATTTTATAAGTATTAGTGATGACATGAGAGATGTTGGGTTGCCTAATCTATAAAAGATTGTCGGTAAAGAAATTATAAAAATTGGATTGAGGTTAATGTACATACCTTGAGGGTACACTACATCAAAATTATATGAGCCAGTGTGTTTGTGGAGAGAGATATGATCGTAACTTGCATCTGAGGCATGTCAAACAGATTTGTAGAAGCTAAGGAGAACTGCGACTATCAAACTTGCACCATAGTATAATTAACATTCCAAAATATGTTAATTTTGTGTTAGTAATTTGAAATAAAATAAAAGACTATGTTGTCTGTTGAGGATTTGATTCAAGATTAGTGTGCGATCACATATTAAGAACATACAGTGTTAGCACTTTGATTCAACAATCACAAAATAAATTAAATGAAGCTGGAACACAAATTAAAAGTTAGCCATAACCCTGCGAAAATGGAAATGTGAGAAAACGTTGCAGTCCTAACGAAGTAGCACAGATAGACAAAAACCACGAATAAGGCAGAAAAAAAAAAATAAAAAAAATGTAGGTAAGGAGATCTAATTGGATTTTATAGTGCAATGTGGGAGACAAAATTACATTGAGGACTGACAGACGTCTACGATGATTAACCGTGACTGATTGGACAAACAACCCAAAAGTAATTTGATCTTGAATTGCCTTTGCCTAGAAGCCTTTATTTATGACAAATTATTTGTTAGGTAGAGCTAGAATTAGGGATGAGAATATAGATTTTTGGTGCGTCAAGAAAATGCCTTACAAAACTATCTACTTAAGCCTCTGGATATTAACTGGGAGGAGGTAGGAAGGGAGGTGGTATCTTATACAAATTACCTAAACCTGACAAGACAATGCGTAGACAGTCGGTGAGCGCAGACCGCAGTAGTTGTAATCACATATTTCGACATACATAACGAAAATCATTGAAATCATAGGAGAAAGGGATCAACATTCTCCTCGGTATGTATAGCAATCATGGATGATGAGGGTTTCGTAAAGACTGCTTGATAAGCTTCATCATTGCCATAAATGGAGAAAGAGGTATCCAGGAACTTGCTCCATGCATCATCAAAGCCCATGCCCCCCGACGTGCAGCAACACTGCAAGAAAGGCAAGCTCCTCAATCTGTTTGTGTGTGTGTGTGTGTGTGTGTGTGTGTGTGTGTGTGTGTGTGTGTGGTTGGGCACCCGCATGCGTCACCTAAAGTCAGTGTGGGCAGCTCATGGTTGCAGGGATTTCGACATCAACTATATGACGAGGTCATGAACATATACAACAAGATGAAAGCAGACCTTGTAATATGATGTGCTGAATCTCGCCAATGCTAGGATGCCGCAAAACACCTAAGAAGCCCGATTTCACATAAAAGGAAAGTCTTCAGTTGGGTAGAGATTCTCGATGGCAAACCCATTTCGAGCAACAGGGCTAACTTCAACCTTGTCTCCTTTCTTGAGTTCACATAAGAAGTCGGCAGTCTGGTCCTTTACATTCTTGATGAGAAACTCGAGCGATCCGGAGGCTGCAGTACTTGGGGGGGGGATGCAATCGACATGTATGCAGGTTTGCTACCACTGCCAGCAACTTGAAGCTGCACATACTGGTCGGGCCGAGTGTGGCCTTTGATGAGAGCAGGGCTAGCGCTGATGTCGAGCACGATAGAGTAGAGTTGTTCAACTGATAGTCAACGTTCTATCATCAGACCGAGCCCTGCATGGGCCTAGGCTATCTCGGATGATGCAACAGAAAGGCCAAAATTCGGTGAAAAAATGCAGTTGCTTGAAAGCCAGGACCGCCAGTTCATGCATAGCAAGGGGGTTCGTGACCCTCGGGGTGGAAAAACAGGGATCCCGAGGCCGGCTATAGGGGAGAGAGGTCGACTAGGACATACATACAGAGAGAGAGAGAGAAGCCGTAAGCTGCCTCGTGGGGGGGCTATATTAGAAGTGCTGCTGCAGGTTGGGGAAGCTTGGCAAGCAGGTTAGCTCAGCCGTGAGTGTGTGCGCTGTTGAGTGGGTGTTGAGGACGAGCTGGTAGAGATACATGAGAACTGCAGAGAAACAGTCGCCGACTGCTGCAGCTTACGAGCTGGAGAGAGAGAGAGAGAGGGAGAGAGAATGAGAGAGTAGGCAGCCACCCTCTGCATGGTGTGGGCATGCAACTGAACCTGTGGGTGTGGAGCTAGTAGTTGAAGCCGCAGAGTGTGGTGGAGTCCTGGTAAGAAAGAGAGAGAGAGAACTAGGCTGTGTGTGGGTGTGTGCGAGGGTGTGCTACCTGCATGCAGTGGCGGCTATAGACGGTAGCACGGGTGGTTCTCATGGGCAACACCACTGGAAGAGAGAGAAAGAAACCCTTCATTGATGGTGGACGGTCAGCCTCGGCCAGGGAAAGCAAGAGAGATTATTTTGTTTTCTTATTGATGGCGGTTGGCAGACGGAGTCAAGAGAGACTCTGCGTTTTTCCAGAAGCAAACGAGGGAGAGAGATTGAGGATCGAGTGGCTGCATGAATGAGAGAGAGAGAGAGAGAGAGAGAGAGAGAGAGAGAGAGAGAGAGAGAGAGAGAGAGAGAGAAAATATCATGCAACTTCTCAGCCGCTGAGCCTTGGGAGGCTACGAGTCATCGTGAGCCAGTTCGTGCAGACGCATAGGTGGTGGTGGATGGCTGAGAGAGAAAGTGAAATAGAGAGAGTAGTTGGAACTCGAACAAGTACTTTTCGCCGTAGGAACTTGGTTGGAGTTCCCTGCTCGTCCATCGATTACCTAGGGATGATATGAAGCTATTCATAGCCTTGTAAGACGGTGTTTGCTGGTTTGTACTCGACAATATTGATTGGTTTTATCATTGGAGTTGTGGTCCGGCCGTAACCCTTCGCCTTGCTTTGTTTGCTCGCCAATTTCCTTTGCGATAATAGTACGCTCTACGTGCTTTGCGTATAGCTAGCTCCATATCTGCCTACCGCTCCTCAGGCTACGGGGCAAAACGGGTCTCTACCCCTTGCGCTTTCTCTAATTGGGTTGATGAGGTCGACGCAATTGATTAAGGCGTGCCAGCTCATGTGTCGGTGAGGCAAATTGAGTGGTAGCCTACCAACGTGGATGGCCAAGACTCTCTTTTGTGTCTGAGCGAGGCTCCACTCCATGTACCCACAATGTGGGCTTATAAGGATAAAATTTGCTTTCCTGTGAGGTAGAAAGACATGCCACGGATTCTTGCAAAGTACCAATCTACCCTCACCATATACGACCATTCTCCTTGCTTCTCCTTATTCTTCTATCTATATTCTAAATCCCATTGACACAGGCAAATACGGTAGTCTAAATATTTCTTTTCTGGCATGAGATTAATTGCATGAATCTCTTTGCTTGATTATTATACTAAAAGTCACCATAATTAGGCTCATAATTAGGCTCCTAATCATACTAGTCATAAAATCCATTGTACCTGCTACCAGGTGGTAATGAAACTATGATAATGAAAGAATTATTAAACAATCCAAGCATGTTTGTGAACTTTGAGATTAAAAAAAAATAATCACCTACATATAAGTTCAAACAGGAGAAAGATAATCAAGTTTATGATAAGCGTGACTCATCTTTGATATAAGTCATCTCCACAGCTATGATTGTTGTGTGCCCATGAGCATATCCATGGCTCTGATACCACTGCTACAGACGAAAACGTCGCGAGCCCTGCAATATAGCAAAAACCATATACTACAAGCCATGAAACGAACAAATCTGCATACCTCGAATCACACAGCGCATAATCCAAGCTGTACACGAACACGGAGAGACAAAGAGCAAGACAACGCACGTGTAGGCGCACCTCCTAGAGCGGAGTGCTATGCTGGCACGACGAGAGACAAGAGAGGAGAGATGAGAAGAGCAACGCAAACACTGGGTGCAATCTCCCCCCGTGCAAGAGTGACCATTTCCCTCTTGCACGTATTTCATTTATAGATTTCTTCAATGGTCAATGTGAGTACAAAAACTGGCCGGCCGGTCATAAATGGCCAAAGCTCATAAAGAGCACTTGAATAATAAAATGTACAATATATATTTCCAGTCGCATAGGCCTAGCTCGGTGTAGTCTTTTCCACCTGTCAACTGCAATAAATCATAAAATATCATTTCTATAACAGCAGTAGTACGACGGAACTTCAAAGGTGGTCAAGGGGCTTACAAATCGGTTTATTTGACCAACGGGACATCAAGGGCCTCGGTATGGATTACGACTGGCCAAAGTAAGGCCAACATTAGCACATGATGGATGAATCACAGCTATGAATACACCATATTCGAATACGAGAATGGCAACATGGTAACCCCTTCCAATTTTGTTTCTATCAAGTTGATTACCCTCATGGTTTATGCAGGGCGGCAACGTTGCCTAGGACTGGTATTGCCATGAGCAGATTCCGTGCAAGGGTGCTAATGAGCACGGCCGGTGTAGTCCAATGTTGGGTTACTGCTTTCGTACTATTTGCAGTTTCCCCTCGATAATACATTCAATTTTAGCATTGACAAGATTGGTCGGCAAGAGTGCTTAATGAGGTACGCAGTTGATTTTGGGTTTATTGTCATCTGCATAATTGGTTACACAATTATGGCCGTATCTCTACATAAGGTAATGTATGAGACTGGAATGAGGCACTTATCAAACACATTTTGATCATATATCTAAAATGCATCAAAGGTGACGCACTTTCCCCAATCTAAGCTCAGGCACGGCCTCTGACAGTTCACATAAGCATTCAAATTTTGTTGCATACATGGCAAGGGAACTTTTTTTAATATCTCAAGGAGACATACATGACCTCTTCCTGGACTTGTTGAAGAAAGCAAGTTGCTCAGCATGGCCGACTCCTTGTAACAATTTCTATACGCTGACGGAGGATCAATACCATACAGTACTGGTTAATTTCAATTGAAATTGCTCTACACGGTCGATTATTTTTGTCATAATATCTGCAGCCACATCCGTTGGCTATCAGCTTTCTCTCGCGGACCAGAGTGGGTTATCCTTTACATTGGAGCGAGTTTTTCTTTCGACATCTCCAGCCACCTGGTTACAGAGCAGGATGACAAGGTTAGACCATATCCAGTTTTGTTTATTTTTCCCTGTTTACACATTTCAGTTGGAAAATATTATCAGTTGTGTAAAGCAAAGTGCTTTGACAATTTTACATAAAGCAAGGCTTGTCCCTGGTGCCAAGGTACTTGGAATGGCGAGCAAGGGCACACAAGCTTGAAAAATTGGCAAATTAGGGCATCTCACCTCACAGAATCCCTACCCGTTTAGATTGTGCAAGGCACTAATGATTTTGGCTCTCACGTTTGAGGCCATCACTCTCGCCAAGGACTTCAAAAACTGTATGCAAGGCATAGTAAGCAGGTGGCATGAATTTCACCGCTTTGGAGATTACGCTTCCGCTATCACACCAGAATCTCTGTCACACGTACCAACTAAGTTCTGGACGGTTTAAATTTAATGTTGCTATCAACACACACCGACACTAAAAAGAACCTAAAAATTTCGACTAGAAACACTGGCAAGGTGCCCTATTCAAGTCATCCACATACAGTCACGACCCATACACGATAGATGGTCAAGATTTGACTAGTGTTTTCTGTTACCTCTCTCGATGAGAGCGTCATACCGACAGATTGTGGTATGCTTATAGGATAAGTAGCAATTCAGGCATACGATGTCTAAGAGCACACATTCTGGGCACACACTCTACAAATTTAAGGAAAGTTACTCAGCCCAGCATGCTCTTCCTCTCTCTCTCTTTTTCTTATTTCTCTCAAGAATAATGAAAACTTTCTAAGAGGCTTTTCATACATGTTTTGTTTGGGAGTCAACATGAGCCAAGGTGCTCTAACTCTCAGCTATAAATGGGCCAAGATGCCATTCACATTAGTTTTCATCGGTTTATCGATTGAACACTAATTGCCGTAGGAGCTAGGAGCCACCCATAGGCTGGCCAAGAGCCATTGACAGATCTTGGGTAAGACCCAACTATTGGCATCCCTTGGGTGATTGTTTTTAGGATCGAACGGATTTGCCCAAGTACACATTGAACATATCAACGTTCATAGACGAGCACGAGTCTTGTCATTTTGGAGGATTAGGGTGTCATTTTTGCACTATATGTTTCAGTGCGACACTCAAGTTGAGTTTTTTATACTCTTCAACTCACAGCAACTGAGCTCTCCAAGGGAGTATCAATGCAGCAATCAGTTGCGACAGCATGGCTGTCCATAAGAGCTCGGCAATTCACTTGTGTGGATTTCCTGCTCTCTCTATAGCACTATGGCGTGTCTATGGACATACTGTTTTGGGGTAAGACCCGGCGGGTGATTGTTACATCACCCCATAGGCATTAAGGATCACAGTTTGATCTGCATTGAAGATCGCAGTTGA
Organism: Adiantum capillus-veneris; assembly: GCF_014529385.1. Classification (NCBI taxonomy): domain Eukaryota; kingdom Viridiplantae; phylum Streptophyta; class Polypodiopsida; order Polypodiales; family Pteridaceae; genus Adiantum; species Adiantum capillus-veneris. Next base: position 56,345,590 of record NC_140933.1, on the reverse strand, counting down.
TCTCTCCCAGTTATACTTTCAAGGAAAGAATTCCGCAATTCATCAAACGCAGTAGCGGACGGACACACTTTTCCAGTTGATTCCAATCATTCTGTACACGGTTGACTATGCTGGTTACCGTTATCTGCTAGTTGAGCAGTTTCTACAAGGAGTCTTACCAAGGGGTTTGACTACGTAGATTCTAATCCAAGGGCTTGGATTGCAAAGGCAACACCCACGGTTCCCAGTGCAATGTTGTTTGTTTTTTCAGGTAGGGGACGTGCTCCTCTCCATTTGAATACAGGTAAGTGTACATTACGTTCACATCTCTAGGTACGCATCTATTGATTTGGTGTTATTCCATTTTTAGTATGCTTTGCTTGGTTTCTCAAGACGTCTAAGTACGCTTGAAGGTTATAGAGCCATGCCAAGGGCATGTCAGCACAAAGTATTTTGGGCCAAGTGTCCAATCTATCTTTTTGTCGTATGCTGTTACGAACCTACTTGTAGGGTTCAATTTGGCACATGTTGTCACATGGGATACAACATGGTCTAGGAACTCAAGGAGTTCGGTTTAGCCAGTGTGGAGCAAGATAATCAGGGTCCCTCTCACTCTTGTTGCGGAGTGTTTTGCAGTTCCTCCACACACAAGTACATCTTGTACTTGATGGATGTCGCTTTTTCGGCCATCCTTCTTTGAGACATATTCCACATGTGGTGAATATGAGTCTCTGGGACTGACACTGGCGCCTAATTCTTAATGATGTGTCGTGACGAAGTCCCTACGTGCTGGTCGCATCCGTTTATTCGACCATTTGGAGCACACCGTATCAGGAACAATTTTAGTGGCCATAAATTGTCGGTCGGGTACTTAGTACAGATTTGTTGCGATGACAAGTGCTGTGAAACCACCTTAACCGAGGGTCGTTTCTACATATAACCAAGTATGCTAAGTTACTGAGAATGTCTCATGGTTGGTACCTAGGTGTGACTGATCTTTCACATTCTGTTATGGTCCAACTCTTGTTGAAAGGCTTGTACTTACGTACCGTGGAAAGTCTCGTCATGGAATTGCGGTTTGGATAAATTTGTGTTAAATGCATGCACACTAGGTGTTATGGGCCCTAGTATTTAACACTGATTTATTTGGAGCGGCATGCCAATTCATGGACTTTTATTCTCTCTGTACCTTTTTGCACTACATGTGAAATCTCTCCTGCAGATTTATTCTGAGTTTACACCCTGCCATACAAGGCACTGGCTCAGGATGGGTGTCTATGGGTTGGATGGTCTAAACTCTAGGAGCTTACTCCAGTCCACCCGCTTTCAACCTAGTTGGTTGTCTTCACTCCATATAAAATATATGGTTGGATACTCAATGATTGAGTCCTAGTTTATCGACAGTTAGGGAAGACTGTCTGTAAGTGGCTGGGGAACAACTCCTCACTCTTACTGCTGCTATTCATCTCGTGTTGGATGGGCAACTTACAAATATTTCTTTTGTTAAAGGATCTGCTAAGAGCATACATTAGCACAACGCATTTCTGAATAGATGATTTTCTCCCTATTCTAGAATTTGCTTAAGTACGGTTTTCAACCTTGAACACTTGTTGTGGTGTTCAATAGTTTCATACGTCAAGGACTTACCAGATTGTTTCAATAGTTTCATACGTCAAGGACTTAACAGGTGTGCTGACAAAGTATGTTGGCAAGTAACCTTCATTAGGGATGAACATGTAGTTCTTTGTGTTCCAATTTATTCTGAATTCTAACAAGAGGACACTCCCTATCTATGAACTTTTCAAGATCCTCACACGAGTAGGAAATCTGGCTCACAACTGCATGGAAAGTTACGCCAGGGTTTCCTTGCATTATTCCAGTACCTTCAGAAGATCTGAAAACTGGTTATGCCTTTGGACAACTCTTACTTGTGGTTACTCCCCTTTACAGTACTCAAGTGAGTTATAATGGAGTTACCATTTACACCCAAGCGGTTTCAAAAGGACAACAATGTTGAAAATCAAGATGTTACTCTTGGTTTCATTGAACCTCCTCACTGCACCAATTATGGGTCATACAGACAACTGGCTCACGTATGGGACGTCAATAAAGAGAACATCAGTATCCTTAAGAAGATATTACTACTTGTGTTTTCGAGGACGAAAACTCTTCCTTAAGGGGGGAGTAATGTCACACCAATTATGGGTCAGACAACTGGCTCACGTATGGGACGTCAATAAAGAGAACATCAATATCCTTAAGAAGATATTACTACTTGTGTTTTCGAGGATGAAAACTCTTCCTTAAGGGGGGAGTAATGTCAGGACAAGGATCCTATGGGGCAAGGCCCAACCTAGGGGGTCAGGGACCTAGGCCAAAGGCCTGGACTGGACCAGTGTGGGCTGGGGATCCGCTTAGGGCAAGATCTAGGAGCTAGGCCTATATAAAGAGCGGTAGGGAGGAGGATCGTATGTCTCAGTTCCCTAGGTCTTACATGATCCACCAAATGGCAAATAGAGGGAGATGAAGTCTGCAGCCCATGAGACAGGCCTCCCATTAGGAGCATAGCAGGTCCCCCTCGGGGCGAGCTCATGTAAGGTGCTCATGGACAAGTATCCAGGCTGGTGGGCAAATGCCTGCTCTAAAACTAGTTGCCACAACTATATAATCAAGAGCCGCAACGTAACTCCGCCTTTGCACCAACGCTAGGGTGAGCCATCGAAACCTCTAATGCATATGGAAAGCAAAATGATTTCCTATGCCTATGACCACCCAACCCTACAAAATTTAAAATCGATGGATTTAAAGCTCATAGCAATGACCCATAAATAGCACCCTAGATGAGACAAATTACATGCATAGATGTCATACCAAAGGTGGGAGCAACATCATCTACAAATTCTGCAAACCTAGAGTCATGCTTAGCAGCATCTATCGAGCCATCTACAAAAAAAATAAATGCAATTACAAAAAGGGAAAAAAATGTAAAATATGGCAATCATCACTCTTGATCTCACCATGTGAAGCCAAAGGATCAATCGCAATGACGCTTGCTCCACCCGGTAAAGTAGATGTACGGACACTGCCAAAGACTGCTCCCCTACAACAATGGAGCGTAGCTCTATCACAATATCATCGAATTCAAAAACTTGGCCAGTACAATCCATACAAATTTTCTAAATTCCATTTTCAATATTAAAAAGTATTTACTATGCACCAAAGACTCTTGGCAAACACTGTCAGCTGATGGTGGAGGTGGAGGATCAATGCATTGCTTTGTGCAACTCTTTCTCACGCTCCAACACATGGTCAACTGACATGTCTATCCACCATGGCCAATGCTCATGCTCCCAACTAGTAATATTGTGCATAGTGTCAGTATACATACAACCATTTCCTCTAGAAGCATTAACCCACTCCTTCGAAAAGAAGAGGTGCTAAGATATCAAATGTGTTGCTTGAGTCTTTGAATATCCAGTGATCTTGCATGGGGCTTGCCTAGCAAAGGTCTCTGCAAAAAATTACACCTAAATGGATGAGTGTGGTTATGTTTGATAGTTCGTAGCCTTGTGTCTATAATATGAAGCAACCTATTTCCTATCAAAGAGACCTCATCGAAAACAACCAACTTGAGGTTTGCATACATTTGCAAGAGATTACTTAGGGTCTCATTGGACAAAGTGATCTTGTCATTGAGCATCAGAGGAAGGCGCAAAGCTGAATGGATGCTCGTGTCACCAAAATTAAAAGCGGCTTTGCCTGTGTAGGCCATTAACAACTTTGTTGGTAGCTCAATGTTATTTGCAATCGATGTATTGTAGTGTCGAACCAAGCCCTGCACAAAAGCATGCAGTGTAAATGTCTTGCCAGTATCAGCACCACCTACCAAGAAAAGGTGGATAGGAATGTTTGAATGTATTCTTTTTCTTGTCATGATATAGTCAAAAAGTTGCCTTTATTTTGTGTTTAAGATCATTACAAGCGAGTGTTACTCTTCATTTGGGATGCCAAGAATGCGTGCTGATATTGCAATATTTGTGTTGTGGGGTCTAGTTGTTGGCAAGTCGAGACCGAGTTCATAATTAAATGTCTCTTCATAAAGTTGTCTCGTGGAAGAATTAGATGAGGATTGTTGTTTGGTACTTGCCAAGATCTCAAGTTTGGTGATTTTTTTCTTATTTTCAGTAATTGTGCCAATATTGGACTCAAACCTATGTCTCCATGTCACCATGCATGCGTCGAACTCATTTTCACTGCATGTGAAAGGAAGAAAGAGCAAACAAAGCTCATGGTAATATCTCTCGGCGTCAATCTCCCTGTTGAAATTTGCATGCTTGATCACACAAAGGTTTTTCTCTCCTGCATTGCACGCCATGTGAATTGCTAAAGTGGCTAGCAAATTTGTCCAAGCATAGATGTGCTAAATGCTAGGCCCGTTGGTGTATTTAGTGACGATGTCATCAAAGAAAATTTGTGTATCATTAGGGTCAAGTGTTTCCAAAGTGGCATGTCTTTTTAACAACAATGTCCTTTGCAATTGAAAGTCTGCATTGATGAAAACAAAGTCTCTACTAGCACTATGCAATGGCAAGGAGAGTTCTATATGTACTGCTTGTTGGCTTGAGGTTTCCTGGCAAAGCACTCCCAATCTTCTTAAGGCGTTCCAATGTGGGCAACTTGTTTTTTTTTACAAGTCTCCAAGACATCTTTTATTGCTTTGCTTGTTGCCAAATCATGTTTTGTCTCAAACGAGAGAGCAATGTGCATTTAATCGCAGGTCTATCCCAAGAATGGTCCTCATGATCACACTCACTATTTGGCAACCATACAAAAATAGTCTCTTTATGATCACTCTCTTTATCGTCCATGACAAGTTGAATAATCAAATCTTGCAACATATTCAACGTCCAATCATGACCAAACATGAAAAGAAGAGCACACAATGCATCTTGATTTCTATTATGGCTATTAAAAAAAAATAGAATCAATTTGAAGATTTTTTGCATTAACTACAAAACCTGCCTTTTACTTAAAGATCATATTGCAATGGCACAAAATTGTATGGTGGCTGAAAATAGGACAGATTGCTACTAGTGGTGGCTATAGGATATGGAGGGAGGCAAATAATCACAAAAATAAGCTTGGGAAGTAAGTGAGAGAAAAAAACAACATAGAAAAGTAACCAACTACTCCACCTCAGGTTTGTAACCAATCACATAACCTTGCTTGTCAATAGAAAATGTGCCAAGTTTCTTAAGGGTAAGAAGGGTACACTTCAAATCAACAAGACCACTGTCATATAACTACAGGAAATTGCTTGAGAGTTGAAGCACCAATGGTTAGCAGTGAAAAACTTGTTTCATCCCTCTTCGCACGATTTTCCACTTACACAACGGTGAATGCAATTGTCGGGACAATATCTCCCAAGGAAGAACCTTGATCAACCAACTCCTTTATCTTGTGTTCAGGAAACAATAATAAAGTAGATTCAAATGACTTAGATTTCACAATTGAAGTAGTAGCATCAAGATATAGAGAATATGAAGAGGTTCCTCCATTATTTGTAGTTTGTTTTCTAATGGATGCACCTTATATACACACAAAATCACTCACTTCAAAGCGGTCAACAAAATGAGAAATATATCTTTCACTAACCACAAAAGTGACAGTGTGATTAAATGCCCTATCAGTCAAATCAGTCTTCAAAAACCTATTGTAAGTGGATTTTGGACCTTGTAAGTTCCATATCTGACGAACACTTTACCCTCAAAATCAAATCAAGGGTGCGTGGTCTCGGAGAGTTTATAAATTTGAAGATATGGCAAGGCCTTGACTATAGAAAGCTGAGAGCTGAAAATTTCAATAAAGGGCTCAGCTTTAGCAAAGTCTTGCAAAGCTAATTCACTTGGAGAGATGGCAAACTGTGGATTATCTCCAGTTTCACAAGACCTTTGAATACTCCTAACACAACCTTGACTTGCATTCAAATCATAATTGAACACAACCTTGACAACACCCAAGCAAGAAACTCAATACAAAACATTTACCTTGAGCATAAGACAATGCCTTTTTAATAGAGTTTATGGGGGAATGTTTTTTGAGTTTAGATTTAGGGCTAAGAAACTTAGATGGTGATTTTGGTGAGACAGTCTTGAGAGATGTCTTGATGCTTGCAACAACCTCGGAGCATGCCACCTCCAACTTCTTATTGGGTTCACAAAATGTCAAAGAAGTTATCGTTCAACAATGTATCTCTGTCCACATCTAAGCAAAATCAAGAAGTTAATTCAAGAGTTCCAAAAGCAAGGAAGCAAGATCAAAAGGGAAAAGCCAACCATGGTGGAATCCATCGCAAGTATACAATCAGCTTTAACACACAATCTAGTAGAATATCTATTGGGATGCCTCTTGGAGCGGGTGAAAATACTAATAGGATATTGGGCTCATACAAGTAAGGAATGCTAGGATAGACTCCTCGATGAGCCTACCAAATGGTGCTGCTAAACAGACAACCACGTGCATTGCAGAGAGTCTGGTAGATAATATTGAATCTAAACAGAGGCAGGAGAATATGGCATAGCAAAACCTTTACACGTGCATATATATATATATATATATATATATATATATATATATATATACATTTATTTTTTTATTTCTTAATAGTGCTTTCACAAGCTCCCAAGGAACAACACTAACCAACGTTTTCTAGCCACGAATATACATTCAATACAAAATCAACCCTCTTAACTATGGATTCATAGATAATATGCATCTAGTAATGATTTAGGCGAGTGCACGGCTTAGAGAGAGGGGAGAGTCAATCAAGAAGAGATAAAGTGAGAGAAATATGTTTGTGCATGAGAGAGAGAGAGAGAGAGAGAGAGAGAGAGAGAGAGAGAGAGAGCAACAATCATTTTGGAAGGGAGTAGCCTGAAGTATATATGCAGTATTTTCTGTGCCTAAGATGCACAATCCATCATATCGTGGCATTCATCAAACATTGAGTGGTAGATCGACCACATCATTTTTTTTTCATATTTCACTTCTTGGAAGATGAAGGGAAGAGCAAGGGGTAGAGAGAAAGAAAAGTTATTTGTTTTAAAATTGCCTAATATTGTACACGAACTACTTAAGAATTCTAAGAGAAATAATAAGCCGACTTTGAAAATCAACAGAAATTAGCTATTCAAGAATTATAATCTGTCTTTTATAAAACATAGAGTGAAGGAGCGAGACAATGATTTCCTATATATATATATATATATTTTAAAGCCCGTATTAAAGCGCTTCAAACATAAAAAAGTTGCCTTGTAAGAAGCATTTAAAGAGATTTTTAATAAATAGTGAAAATTATATTCCGAACAAGCTCAACTACTTTCAACACCATCCCTTGAAATCTACCCACAATAAAGGTCCGGTTCATCATAAGGTCATGTCTCCTTTTAACCTTGCTCAGTCTAGTGTGCAAGCACACTTTTTGATAACGTTCAGGAATAAGTCTTGGCTTCAAACTCACAACGATCATGGCAAGGACTCCATTTCTAATATAATCACATAAGTGACATGAATATTGTAGTATATAATTTAAAAATTCCATGCAACCGCAAAACTGAAGGCATCCACAGACAAAAGGTAATTGCAAGGTCAAAAAATAGAGCAAAAGTTGCAAACAACTCAAAATCTTTATGACAACAACGAGGTGGGACTTGCGTCATTAAACTGAAGACAATTTATTATATCTCGGGAAATAAAACAGTTTCATTTTTGGAACAACCTCAATGTGGAAGCAACATTACAAGGGCGGCATGTCTGCACTCAAGGGAAGTGCATAGCAAGGGTGGGAACAAAATAGGGGAGAATTGAAGAGCAGATGCACATGAAACTTGGAGATGGGTGTGTGAATCTTGGCAGGTGGCTTGAGCTGCAAACATAAACAACAAGAAGCATTGCCGCCAAAATTGGTTAGCAAAGCAATACACAAGACCAAAGGTACACACAAAAGTAAAGGACTGCAGCGTACCAATCCAAAATTGCAGATGAAGGTTTTGCAGAGCGTACCAATCCGAACCTGCACCAAAAGGTTTTGCAGAGAAAAACTCTTGGTATCCTCATCTCATGAAGCCAAGACCCTCTCTTTGATGAAGTGGTAGTGCACCTCAATGTGCTTCGTCCTAGCATGAAACACTGGGTTTCATGCGAACTGTATGCTACTGAGGTTGTCACAATAGATGACAACCGGCCTTTGTACCTGTACTCCAAAGCTGTGAAGTAGCAATCTCAGTCATGCTACCTCACATGCAGCAAGTGCAACACCCCTATACTCTATCTCTGTACTCGAAGGAGCAATTGTAGGTTGCTTTTTGATGCTCCATGTGATAGCAACACTCCCAAGTGAGAACATGAATCTGATGGTAGACCTACGATCGTATGTACTAAAAACCTAATTCAAATCTGTGTATCCATAGAGATGCAACTCCACATCAACCCTATAAAAGAGTGCGTAATCCAAAGTAACGCTCATGTAGTGCAAAGTGCACCTCATCGCATCTAAGTGTGGTTTCTTGGGAGACTACATAAACTGACTCACCAATCCAACTGTGTAGCTCAAGTCTGGATGTGAGATAGTCAGTTAGATCAAGTTGTCCACAATCTTCATGTACATGGTAGCATTATCAAGCACTTGACCTACATCATCCCCCAACTTCAAATTCTGATCTAATGGCATTGCAATTGGCTTACAATCAGCCATACCATACTTTTTCAACATGTTTAGAGCATATTGCCTTTGTGACAGCCATACACCCTCTTGTATGCGAATAATTTCAATGTCCAAGAAATATCGCAAGTCTCCCAAGTCTTTCATCTCAAACTCCTGCATAAGTAGAGCTTGTACATCCTCTACTTTATCCACATTATCACCTCCCCAACAATCAAATCATCCACATAAATGTATATCACTGCAATTCCTGCCTCATTTTTTCGCACGTACAATGAATGATCTGCATCAGACGTATCAAAGCCCAATGAAATGAGAAAGCCATAGTCATCTCATACGAAGCTCTAGGTGCTTGCTTCAACCCCATACAATGCTTTCTTTAACCTGCATATAGGTCATGTAGCATCCTATTTGCATATCCTTGTGGCTGCTCCGTATGCACAACTTCCTCCAGGCCTCCATTCAGAAATGCATTCTTTACATCCATTTGGTTCAACACCCATTTTAATGCAGCAGCCCCCACTGCAATAAACACACGGACGATAGCCATCTTGGCTATGGGCTGAATGTCTCTGAAAGGGCGGTGGTAATGCGTGTGCTAGTCTCCACCCAACCGTGCTATCTTATAGCCTCCCCCTAGTGTACACACTGTCCGGCCTGCCGGTGGCTTTGCCCATAGGACCCATGTCCTTACATTAGCACCCCCTTGGAGAATCGTTTTCGTCCTCAAAAATGAACGTAGGAAAACGTTTCTTAAGTGCGGAGACATCCTCGCATGTAGAACCTTCTTCATGTCTATCTAGCCATTTTACCAACACCTGTCGTCTCACATGATGTCTGGTGCGAAGCTCATGAGAATCCAAAATCTTTTCGGGCTCATGAGGAATGCTTGGCGGTGAGATAAGGTCAACCAACACACCTGTGTCAATGACATTATCATTCTATCTAGCTGTTTTTGTAAATGGCTAATATGAAAAACAGGATGAACTCATGAGTGCTCTGGAAGAGCTAACTTATAAGCCCCTTGACCTATACGTTTGAGAATGGTAAACGGTCCACAATAGCATGGTGAAAGTTTAGCTCCGGAACTTTGAGGAAAACCTTGTCTCCTTCTTCAAAAGTAGCAAGACGACGATGCTCATCTGCGTACTTCTTATATCGATCTTGAGCTTGCTTAACATTTTGTCGAGCAACTCGAAGCATGTCAAAATGGTCTTGGAGAAAATCCTTCGCTTGTTGTATCTTCTCCTTAGCCAACCCCACTGTAACGTGTGATCTAGGTTGAAATCCGTACAAAAGCATAAATGGACTAAACCCTGTAGTCACATGCTTTGAACTATTATAAGCAAATTCCAATATAGGTAAGGAGTCTTCCCAATTGACTTGCTTCTTGCTAACGTACGCTCGTAGCATATCCTCTAGCACTTGATTAACTCTTTCTGTTTGACCATCCGTTTCTAATTGATCAGCCGTACTTAGATTAAGTTTAGTTTCCAACTTTTGGAACACAGCTCTCCATAAGTGATTATCGAACTTTCGATCTCTGTCACTAATGATACTAGCTGGAAGACCGTAGAGTTTATATATATGCTCTACAAATAGCCATGCTAATTCTTGCGTCTTAACTGTAGTCTTAGTGGGAATGAATCGACCCATCTTTGTGAGACGTCTACAATTACCCAAATGGCATCATGGCCACGATTTGTAGTAGGTAGTCCTACTACAAAATCCATAGAGATACTCTCCCACTTACCTTGTGGAATCTCTAAAGGATGTAAAAGGCCACCTACCTTGAGGCACTCTCCCTTATTAACTTGGCACTGTTGGCAGTTTAGTACGTACTCTTGAACATCATGATGTAAGCCCGTCTAATAAAATTACCATCGAACGAAGACATACATCTTACGAATACCTGGATGACCAGCACTTGGACTATCGTGACACTCAAATAAGATTTGGTGCCTAGTGTCTGAGTCCTTTGGCACACATACTCTACCTTTGTGGAGTAAGTAGCCATCATCAATGGAAAAAATCTTCCATCGCTTAAGCTCTTCCTGAGTAGGGGTGGAGCTATGTGTGTTGGAGTTTCTATCTGCGCATGTAGAGACATGTTGATCTGGCTGTTTAGAGACATGTGAGTGTGAGGGATCCCTTTTTAAAACTGCACTGCACACTTTAGCATATGATTGATCGTGTGCATACTTGCCACGTATTGACTGCAAAAATCCACTCTTTAGTTTTGTGAAAGCAAGTGAATTAATCTGAGGAATCCGACTTAGTGCATCCGCTACTACATTAAATCGCCCCTTGCGATATCGTAGCTTACAATTGTAATCTTGAAGGATTTCTACCCATCTAGCTTTACGGCCCTTCAAGTTTGTTTGAGTAGTAAATTATTTGATACTTTCATGGCCAAAAACTACTTCAAACTCGGCACCATATAAATAGTGTGGCCACTTTTGTAAAGCGTGAATTATGGCATAGAGCTCTCGCTCATAAACAGAATAATCGTGTTGAGCTCTATCTAACTTTTTACTTTCAAAGGCTATAGGTCTTCCCTCCTGAAGAAGTACCACACCAATGGCTTTATCACTAGCATCAATCTCTACCACAAACGGCTTAAGTGGGTCGACGATTGGTAGGATGGGAGCAGTGGCTATAGCTATCTTGAGCTATTCAAAACTGCGTTTTTGGGCTTCTTCCCAAGAAAAGGTCTTACCTTTGCTTAAGTTGATCTGTCATAGGAACAATGATTTTGACATAGTCACGGATATACTGTCGATAAAATCCAGCCATGCCTAAAAATATTTGAAGCTCCTCAACCATGTTGGGATGTGGCCATCGAAGAATGGTAGCGATCTTGTCAGTGTCCATCTTAATGCCAGAATAATAGATCACATGACTGAGGTAATGTATCTTTGTTTTAAAGAAATCGCACTTACTTTGCTTAGCATACAACACGTGAGCTCGTAGCTGTTCAAACACTAAATCGTAAGTGTTCTATGTGTTCATCTTCAGTCTTACTATAAATGAGAATGTCATCAATGAAAACCACAACAAATTTTCCAAGATAGGGACGTAAGACACTATCCATGAGTGTCATAAATGTAGTTGGAGCATTGGTTAGACCAAAAGGAATAACCAAAAATTCAAAATGCCTGAATCGTGTTCTAAAGGTAGTTTTGGAGATATCTTGTAGTAGGACACGTACTTGGTGGTATCCTGAACGAAGATCTATCTTTGTATAGTATCTTGCCTTGTGGAGTTGATCAAACAACTCATCCACTCGAGGCAGAGGATACTTGTTCTTAATGGTTATCGCATTTAATCCGCGATAATCTACGCACATGCGCATAGTATCATCTTTCTTTTTTACCAATAGAATTGGTGATGCCCAAGGCGAAGTGCTAGGTCTAATGAAACCACGAGCGAGGTAGTCAACCAACTGACTCTCAACCTCCTTGGCTTCTTTAGCACTCATACGATAAGGTGGTTTACTCACCGGTTTAATGCCTGTCAAGACATATATGCCATGCTGCACATCACTTGTAGGGGGTAAACCCGGTGGTAAATCATTCGAGAACACATCACTATACTCCGTGAGTAAGTGAGTCAGCTTTTGCCATGCAAAAGAAGAAAGTAAACTAGAGTTATGCTGGGATGGAGAATCTTGTAATTCCTGTAATGTTTGTTTTACAACAATTGCACGTTGCTCTATAGAATTAAAATTGAGAGCACTTTGCTCGTTAGATTTGTTAACACTTTGTTTATCATTAGAATTCATTGCACTTTGCATACCATTACTAGAATTCACCGCACTTTGCTCTTGAGAATTCACAAGACTTGGAGACAAGCAGTAACACAAAAAGACTTCATCTATTAAATCTGCTTTCTGCAAAATAGAAATCTCGGCTGTACATATAAGAGGTGCAGATGGTATATTTTTCTCACCAAGCAAAAGCACATGTTTACCATTGGCCATAAAGGATAAGGATTTGTGTTCATAACTAGTGTGCAATGTGTTTCCTAAACTATGCACCCATTTACGTCCTAAAATTATATAAGCACGGTCCATGTTCATAACTTGGAAGTCAAGGGTCATCGTATGATCTTGAACAATAAGCTCAACCCCTTGAACTACTGTGTCCCATACTTCTATATCATTCCCAGACATCTGCTCCACCACATACTTGTGAGAGCAGGGAGTCTGTGTAAGCTTCAATTTCTTGACTAGCTTATAGTTCAAGAAGTTATGAGTTGCACCATCATCCACTAAAATACGAACACGTTGTCCATTAATAGTGTCATGCATGCAAATCAAATCATGGGGGCCAAAGGTGGGTTGCCACATTGAAGTAGGCACACAACACTGGTGCTTTTCTTCCATATGAAGAACCTCTACAGCACAATATTTAGGAGATGAATCTAATGTGAGGCGTTGCACCGTGTGCATGGCCTTTTCTTTACCTTGCAAAAGAGGACAATCTTTCTTGTTATGTTGGTCCAAAAGACATCTAAAACACAAATTGTGTTTCTTTGCACGCTCAAAATTAGCAGTACTGAGAGACCACATGGAGTATCTCGTGATTGCTTAGGCTTCTTAGCCTCTTGTGGGTGTGGAAAGGTAGATTGTCTCTTATTCCTCTTGGAACGTGTGGGAGATCTATGTCGCCACTGGCTCTTAGCCACATTGCTCTTAGCAAAAGTATTCTTAGAGTAGGGAACATTTCCTTTTTTCTCTTGGTCATCATCATATCTTTGGGCATGACCGATGGCTTCTTCCAAAGTTTTTGGATGTTGGGTCTTGAGATGAAGATGATAGTCTTTGTCAAGACCTCTATTAAAACCCCGTATCTTTGGAATTCATCTAGACCTAGTTTTAATATGATTTCTCGATACTTCGAAAGGTACTGTGTGAGAGAGAGGCCAGACATGCGGCATGCATCCCATGCTAACCAATTCTTATCTTCTTCATTGGAGTCCAAAAACTCTTTGGAGAAAGAAGCTTGAAACGCAGCCCAAGACGGAGGATGAGCATCTATTCGAAATGTCATCCACCACTTAGTAGAATTGTTTCCACAACCATCTTTATATTCGGGGTGTGTCTCTATCTATGAATATCACTCTATTTGTGTAAGAACGTATAGACCGCATCCTTGTTGCGATCACGCTCCTCGCCGTGAAACTCATGAACGGTGATATTCTTAAGTAATGCATTGCTACCTTCTGCAATACTTGTCTTGGACTCCTTGAGTCATGCGAGCTTGGTTCCCTTGAACCGTGCCACTTGTGGCTCCTTGAGTCGTTTGAGAATTCATAAATTTCACAAGTAACTCCGTAAGATTGGTAACATTTGCATTGAGTGCAAAGAGGTTGCTTTCAAGTATGCTTTGGTGATGTTCCAAATTCTTGGAAGAAGCCATATCTACAAGCCCATGATCTCCTAGATCATCATCATCATGCATATTAGTGTCAGCAGCACCCGTGGTGCCCTGATTTGATCTACGTGCTCAAAATCAAACGTGTGTGTAGGTGGGATATCCTCACTTGCCATGGTAAACACACACTAATGCAAAGAGAGAGAAAAAACCCAACAACTTGTACCTTGAGAAATTGAAGTCTTTGTGTTTTGTATGCTCCACAATTTGCATTGCATGCGAACCTCGCCTTGAGGGAATTTGAGCGCTTCACTTGTCATTCGTTGTAAGAACACCTTTGTTGATTCTTCACAAAAACCCGTTTGTTTTGTGAAGGATATCTTGCCTAAAACAATAAACATGGGGACAACCATGGGGTTTTGGCCAAAGAAAAACTTTCGTATATCATACATATCAAATGAAGGATTTTTCCCAATGGATCTCACATGCCAGACCGTGTGAATCACCTCTAAATAGTAAAATAAGGCCAATTAAATTTTGATAATAAAACTTTTGTAAAAATTATTTATGCAAACAATGGCATGCTCTATGTCTTCGTTCCTCAGCACTTACGTCAATCATTAGTGTCATGTACCGTTTGGTTGAAATGATGTTTGTGTAGCTTCGCCCCTTCACCCACTTTTGCAGGAGCTTCTTTGCTATGGATATGAGTAAGATTTGCCAATCTTCATTTTGTTTCTTGAGGTCGGTCAACAACCACACTGGTATTGGGCTTTCGAGGTTCTATGGAACCTTTGAATCATTGCTTTGGGCTTACATAAGCAAGCACCCATCTCTGCTCGGTCAACGTGAACTTGTACAAATCCTGCAAGAAGCCTCACTTCAAATAGGGCGAATAATGTTGAGCTCAGAGGGATGGAAAAGAAGAGTTTAATGAGCTTCAAGAAGCAGAAAAGAAGAGGCAAAAAAAAGGCAAAAAGCAATTAACTTAGAATTAAAGAGGAAAAATAGGCTCTATACTGTAGAACTTTGATGGTGATGATGATATCCACTTGTTCTCCTACTTGCCCTGAGCACGAACCTAAGCTTTGATAACAATTGTTGGGAGCGGTAGCCTATAACTTCTCTCATAGACATGGTGTGGAGAGGTGGGGGTACGACGCACACTTAGGTATGTGCAAGGGACTCTTGACTACGCATTGTTCTATGCAGCAGATGCACCATTAGCATTGTATGGGTATACAAATGCAGATTGGGCAGGTAGCATTGTTGATAGGAGATCTACGAGTGGCTTCATGTTCTCTTTTGGGAGTGCTGCTGTTACTTGGAGCAGCAAAAAGCAGCCTACGGTTGCTTTATCGAGCACAGAGGCCGAGTACAGAGGTGCAACAGTTGCGGCGTGCGAGGTAGCTTGGCTACGCACATTACTTGAGGACTTGCGAGTGCAGGTGGACCAGCAGATTGTCATTCATTGTGACAACCTCAGCAGCATGCAGTTGGCTAGGAACCCAGTGTTCCATGCTAGGACCAAACACATAGAGGTCCATTACCGCTACGTTCGAGAGCGAGTGTTGGCAAGCGACATCAACTTGGTCTACGTCAACACAGAGGAGCAGATAGCGGATATCTTTACCAAGGCCCTCGGAGCTGAGAAGCTTCGACGTTTCCGGACTATGCTTGGACTCTGCGACATGCAGAGCTCGAGGGGGAGTGTTGAGATGTCTAGCTCTACACCTTGAGCTGGCATCCACTACGGGTCTTGGCCGCTTACTGCATTTACTCACTGGCGCGTTAGGTGACCGACACGGAGGATCTCTGCCAATGATTCTACAGCTGGACTACACTTATAGTGCCAGCCTAGTACGCTTCTAGCGAGTTCACACTTAGTGACCGCATGTACATATGTGCTACTTTTCAACTTTAGCACTTAGTCATTTTGTACTCTCTTTTCTGTGAAGAAGAAGAAGAAGCTTTCCATCTCTGTGTGCTTTGTGCTTGCCTTGTGTAGCTCTCTTGCATCCTCATTCTTTACAATCCGTGTCTTTGGTCCTTTGCTACTGGTAACATTGTTTCAATCATCACCTTGATTCTCTGATCTAGCACTCCTCTGGCACTCTGTATCCAACTTAACATCTCTTTGATCTAAATTCTTATATCTTTCTTGCACTGATAGGTGGGTTTGGTGCCCTAACAGCAACATTTCTAACTGTAAGCCTTGAGAATTTAGATTGTCAGTGGCAAAGTTTTTGAAAACTAGATTAACCACCACATCCAATAAGGTTTGTTATCTCCATGCTCGACACATCTTGTACTAACAAAAGGAAAAAAAAGAAATACTCAATAAACAAAAGGGTGTAGTAAATGCCAAAAATATATTATAAGGTTATTTCTAAAGCATGCAATAGATGTTTTAGTGATTGTGACCCTAGAGTACCAAACATGAGGTCCACATAAACAACAATAACTCATAAATGCATGGGTCTGAATAACATGTGCCTCTCTAGAATGCATTAGCAAGAGATAGACATTCAAGGTAGTTTTCATACTTCCTTAGAAAGTGCGATGTTGACCACAAAGGATTTAAAAATAAGATGTTGTGTAGGGTTAGTAAGAGTGCTAATGATTAGGCTTACAAGTAACCTCAACAAAGTGATGCAAGAAAGTGATCTCCAACATGGGAGAATGGAGATGGTGCTGGGGCTTGTGGGATTTAGTCCGTGCCTTAAATGTATCATTCCTAGTCTTTTGGATGCCTACATGGAAAGAATCATGTGCTAACATGTAGAAAAGCTACCCTCTGGTGTATGGGTATCCATGTGGGGCAGTTTTAGATGGTTTGGACTCACCTAGACTTAGTAAAAAGGGTGGATAAAAGGGCTAAAGAGTACCCATGAATTTTCTAGTGATTTGATCTGATTTGGGGCTTCTTATGATGTCATGTATGAGGCTAGTCTGTATGATGAACCTCTTTGTATTCCCTTTCAATCAATCTAGTTATCATTTATTGTCTACACTCTACTCTAATCTCCATTGTGTGATTAATCTACCATGAATGTAACATTATCTAAACCTCCCTATCCATATCAGTTTAGGTGCCATGCCTCTTCGATGCCCAACATTGGGTATTTAGGCAAAGCCAAGGTAAGATCCCCGATGCATTATCTGTGTAGGTCTCTAATATCCATTGTGTGATTAATCTACCATGAATGCAAAATTATCTAAACCTCCCTATCCATATAAATGGTGGTAGATCCATTAGAGGTGGTAATCATTTTGTAATCATTCATTGAGATCCTTAACATCTCTCTCTTACTATTCTCATTGCATATCTTATGCTCAGTTAGTGTTCAGTTGGTTAACATGAGTAGGTTCTCAAGTTTTAAGACTCTCAAGGTAATAATCCTTTCCTGAGCATCCATTAAAATCTTTAGCATCTCTCTCCTACTGTCCTCATTGCATATCTTTTGCCCAATTAGCATTCAATTTTTTTGCATGAGCAAGCTCTCTAGATTAAAGACTCTCAAGCCACTACTCAATAGCTAATTAAAAACCTAGTCATCTTTAGGCATCTAAAATAGATTTTCATGCCAATGCATTAGCCTCCCATAGTCCATTTTTATTTAGGTATTCGTAATAAGCTCCTCTCCAAAGTAATCCTAACATTCTCAATTTTCATAATTGGGCATCAATCATCCAACGATGTATTTGTGGATTTTGATTAGCGTCGTTGCTCTTGGTCTTAACCCTAAGAATTCCAAAATCCCATTTCGCACCCCATTGTGTGGGGTTGTAATTCTTTCATTAGCGTTAATGTTTAAGGTTTCCCACCATTAATGCCCGTGAATTATTTCCAAACTTGAGTGTGTGTGTGTGTGTGTGTAGTTATCATTGTACAAAGTGAGCCATATAATCCACATTTTTTGGCATCCTCCCACAAAGAGCCGACATGGGACAAGTGGTCTAGCTACCCAACAATAGGTTGCTGGGCACAAGAGGTTTTGGGCTCGAGACACCTCATTTTGGGACATTGGGCATACATAAAGTCTAGTTTTCAAGACACACAATAAGGAAATTTGCATGTGCAAGGGAAAAGCTCTTGTGAGGGCTCTTTGACACAAGATAGATGCAAAGCAAGATGCTCCATCATACATTGTAACCCTTTGGGGTCCACATGGGATGATTCATACACCTAGCAACAAGCACAAAGCAAACGAGTCCTCCCTCCTTAAAAAAGATCTTTCCCATCTTTAAAGACCCTGGCCTCAAGGGGGTTCTTACTTGTGAGGAGAGCACCAATGCTACTTCCTATTAAGCAGAGCTTTCCACAAGCACCAAAAACTTCAAAAAATTACCTCCAAGCCATCAACGCCTACCCAAAGTAAGTAAGAAACTGGATCTTCCAAGAGCTTGAAATCAAAGGGAAAACTCTTCAACTCCCTCTATATATGCTGCCCCCCCCCCCCCCCCCCCCCCCCTCCTCCCCCCCCCTCCATCTAGCAATTTAACTACAAATTTTGCAGCCAAGCACAACATTGCAATATATGTACAATGATGATATCATTGTGCCAGTGTACAAACTCCAGACATTGAGCTTGGAGAGTCTTCAACTGCAAAGACCTCTCCAAAGTACAACGAGTGGTGATGAGAGAAACCCAAAGGGAGACTCACCTTCAAGGGAAGGAGCATTATAAATAGTACTACATTTTGCATTATTGCTATGCACTTTTTCATTTCCATTCAATAAAGCTAATGAGAAATCTAGGGTAGTCGCAACGTCATCAAGATCAATGAAGCACTAAAGCTGGAAGATGAAGTAGAATGGTAGACAACATATGGTCGCCAAAACGTTGAAGTTACCTCTATCTCTTGCACTAGAGTCACACTAAGATGAGCTTGGATTATCTTGGTTCCAAACTTGTTGACATTGTTCAAGTGCAAGCTCTTGGATTAGAGACTTGTGGTAGCTTCAAGATTGCAATGGTTTTCTTCTTGGTTCTCGGATTAGAGTGATATCCACTTGTATTGTCCTTCGATTAAAGATGTATGCTCCTAGATTTTAATGTGTTTGAGTTATCGGTTTTCATAGTCTAAACCCCAAGGGAAGGGTTGTTGGAGTTTGCAGGCTTTATCCTATGTCTTGATATGTATTATTCCTAGTTTACTAGATATTTATGTGACAAGAATCATGCACTAGCAAGATATGGTACCTTGGGTGTATGGGTATCCATGTGGGGTATTTCTAAATGGTGAAGCCTCACATAAACTCAATAAAAAGGTGCATAGATGGGCTAAAAAGAGTACCCATGAGTCCTCTAGGAATTTGGACCAATTTGGAGCCTCTTATGATGTCATGCATGATGCCAAATGAGATGCATTGGCTAGCTCTATGTAATGAGCCTATTTGTACTCAATTTTGATCAATCTAGTTATCATTCTGTGTCTGCACTCTACTCTAATCTCCATTATGTGATTACAATTGTGATTATTATGTTATTAGCATGAATGCAACATTGTCTAAGCCTAACTAATCCCTATAGATGGTCCTATCTCATAGTTGAAGTTGGCATTCAAGGTATATTGGATTGGTATATAATAAGTAAGTAGGTGTATCTTTCAACATAGAAAATTGTTATTCCACTCGTCCCTAAGTTGAATGTTGCTCTCAAGCTAGATGCACAAGAATTTTTTGAGTGGTATTGTAAATGGTAAGTGTATTTATTTTCAAGTTTTTCAATGAAGATATGACTAAGAATATTGTAAGGAGATACTTTCCTAGAACTTGAAATGTCAAGGCTTATAGATATCGATCTATTCCTAGAAGCATTGCTAGGTCAAGCTAAAAATTGAATCCTTAGGGAGGAAGCTTGTGCTCCATAAACTCTCCTTTAGTTTTTGGATGGAGAAAAAAGGTCATTTTTATTGGTAATAGTGGATTGAGTCCATATAATGTCCCCTTAGAACTTGGAGGAGAGTTGAAGCAATAGTGACATGAGATAAAATATTATTTGATGATAGTTGTTTCCAAATTGCTTTGAGATTGCCTCTTTCACTCACAAGTGTTTAGATTCAATTACCAATCAGTCAATGGATTATTGTGAAGAAGTAGATTCCACCATCATGACAAATTATTAACCAATTATTGAGTATGAGGGGAAAAAAAAAAGAGAATAACGAGGATGAGTCCATAAGTCTTTATATGCACATTGTTAGTGAAAATCTTTTTTCCCTTTTGAAAAGAAAACCCATGTACATGACAACTAATCACTACTTGAATAGAAAGGGGAATCTGTGATCTTGATGTTGCTATAATTTTTCTTATCTAGTTTGATTGGTCTAGCAATTCTTCAAGTCCTTGTAGTTTATATCTTAGTAGTGTCGATTTTTGTTGTTCTTCATAACATCGCAATATAGTGATCTCACTAATTGGCTCTCTACTTATCTAGCTAGTTGTGAAGGTAGTGTAGCTACTTCACTAGACTTGTAGATCATAGCACACCTTATGGTAGAGCTAGCCTTGGAAATAGTACTACACATTTGGAAATTAATGTATAACATATCCTAGCTACCCAAACAAGTTAAATGAACATGTTTGGCTAGATTCACGCCCATTTGGATGGTATGGTCCATGCTGTGGGACACCTACCTTGTTTGGGAGTAATTCAGTCTTTGTATAGCAATTTCTCTTGGCTTAGGAGCCATGTAGATACTGAGGGTCAAAGTTTCATTGGTAGTGGGTGCTTTCTAGCCATCCATCTACCTAGTAAGCAAGCTAAACATGTAGCTAGCCTTTTACTTTCTTCAAAAACCATCGACCAAGGTAAGGCATGTATGGAATGATGGTTGTATAGTGAATAACTAGCTACTTTACTAGCTTAGTGTGGCTAGTTTGACAATTTTATGGAGATACTAGGGGGTTCTATGGTTTAGGTAGCTAGTTGACCAATTAGCTACTTTACAATTTACCTTTGTAGGTACTTGGGTTACTACAGTAGCCATGTACATGAATTATTAAATTTTGTTATAGCTTACCCGACATTTGCTTATATAATTAGTTAGCTAGGTACCAAATCTTGTTACTTTAGAATCCATCTAAATAGTATATTATAGTTTGCTAAGTCTACCTACCTAGTTAGGTAACTATATGTTAAACAATCTAGCTACTTTGACCATCTTAAAAAAAGTAATATAGTTTGAGGGTGCTAGTTGGGGCAAACTAATCAACTACTTGGCCTCTTAGCTATGTAGCTAGTTTGGCTACTTATCTAGCCTTGTCAACGATTTAGGGATACTATGGTGGGTTGGCTAGCGAGTTTCTTAGCTACGTGGAGAGCTAGAAATCCATCTAGAGAGCATGGTATAGTAAGGCATAACTAACTAGAATCTAGAGAACTAGTTAGAAAATCTTCCTTATTCAATAGCCATCTTAGTGTTTCCCTCTAGTTTGGTGTAGCTAGCTAGCAAGCAAACTTAGCTATGTTGATGGTTTGACTTTCATAGTAGCCTTGCAGACAGTTCTATATAATAAGGTATAGCTTCCACATTAAAACATCCTTTGAGACCAAGATACGCTTTGTTTGCGGATACAACCTGTAACCTAGCTATCGTCTAAGCTACATAGGTAGTTCAAATAATTTAGTGGCCTTGTGGATGATTTTATAAGGTACAGTGTGGCCAACATCATAGTGAGATTCTTCATTAGAAGCAACAAAATGTATTGCTTATGCTATGTTGGAGAGTTGTAATATAGTGATTCCAATTTTATAGCAGGACATTGTTTTTTTTTTTTTTTTGGGAAAAACAGCTTCGAATTAGAAAAAAAGAAAAAGGACAAGGACCCTAAGGTAGGATAGGATCAATCCTAGCTCCAAAAGGGAGAGCCCAAAGGAAGGATTAAGAAGGGGGGAAGAGAGAAAGATATCTGGAGATGACATACAATCTGATTGGTTCATAAAAGACTAGCAGGGTTTTTCTCCATAGCAGGACATTGTTGCTGTGAGGATTCATCGTTCATAATTGTGTAATGGGCTAATTATCCCATTAGCAGCAAGAAATATATGCACATTTAAAATGTAAGATTTTATTCACTGCAGATTTTCTTGATGAGCTGATATTCGCTGGCATAGTTTTACGAAGTACCAAGGATGCGCTAATTGGCCACAAGTCTAGCAAGGGCCTCTACCAACGGGTCGCGCAAGTTGCGCTCTCTCTCTCTCTCTCTCTCTCTCTCGCGCGCGCGCGGCCGGCTATCCTCTGAAGCCCAGTTCAGGGCTGACTGTAGGTAGAGATTAGAAGAGGACATGGCAGCGCCTGTATGAGCACGTCAGCACACGTTTCAAGGTCAAAGTGGACGTGGGGCTACTATCGGATATTGAACCAGCCAGCGTTGACTTCCCGTTCCCTTTAAAAAGGCCTTCTCACATCATGATCCATTAACCCTAATCATCGATTACAAGTTTAGAATGGCTGCCAAAGCCAGCTTGTCGTTCTTGCTACTTCTAGGCCTCATCCTTGTGGCCTCCTATACGTCCCACTGTGTACCTCTCTCTCTCTCTCTCTCTCTCTCTCTCTGTGTCTCCACTATCCCCCCCCCCCCCCCCCCCCTCTTCCCTCTTGTGTGTCTTTAGCTAGAAAATCATGCTCACACTTGGTAGATAGTCCACCATAGCTTCCGAATAGCAACACCTGGCTATTTCATTCACACCTTCTCCCTTCCATACTTAAATACTAAATGCACACACCACACCCACAATAAAGAAATCCTTAACATTTTTATATGATGCTTTTACAAATTGACATTTTCGGCTAATTGACCATTGATTGTAGGAGGCAAAAGCTAATGGGCATGATGGTCCACACCATTTTGTGCTTGTACATGGACTGGGGCACGGGGCTTGGTGTTGGTACAAGATTACAACTCTTCTTCAACAGGCTGGTCATCATGTCACCAGTGTTGACCTTACCTCAAATGGTATTGACAAAGTTGTTGCTGACACAGTTACCTCCCTTCCCCAATACCTCCAACCATTAACAGAATTCTTGGCAAACACTAATGACACGGTTCGTATTTTTTCTCTTGTACACAAATTATGCTATTAGCCTTGCATTGAAATTGTGTTCAAGTATTGTTGCCCAAGGTAGTTACCCATCGAGAGCTCCATGTATCGTGTGCATTCAAGGGTTTACATATACATGCTACATTTACACTATCGGTGTATTAAGAAAACCCCCACCCCCTCTAATGTATACATAAAAGTAATACATTGGAGAAGTATAAATAATCTTCTCCGGTTAACTCAAGTGATATGGTACATGTTGTAAAAAGTGACGGTCCCAAGATTTGTTGCTACGTATCAACCCAGGGTTGTCAGTTATCAAAATCTCCCTATATCACATGCGTTCAAGAGGTTATTAGTAATACCTCAATATGCATACTACATTTACACTATGGGTCTATTTAAAAAACCCACTCCCCTTTAATGTACACATAAAAGCATACATTTTGATTAATAATCCTCTCTAGTTAACTCATCTGATATGATATACATTGGAAAGAGACACCGCCTTGGATGTATCAGAACAAGAAGAAATACTATGTTCGAAATTTGGTTTAAAACAACAATGACGTAGTTATGTTTTGACCATCTTTAGTCATTGCTCAACCCAATTCATCTCATGCTCAAGCATGGGAAGTGTTTTTGCACTTTAGTGAAAGAATTTTCTATAAAGCTCAAAACCTATGACATGATAACATGGTCCTTCATTGAAGATGTCATGAAGTCATTAGGCTTTGGGCCACGGATGTGCCGCCTGACCAGCACCCTTGGTGTTGATAGCTGATTGGAGCTCCTTTTTAATGAGAGAATAGTGGGTTCTTTTGAGCTCCAAAGATGAATTCAACATGGCTACCAGGCTTGCCCCCCCCAATGTTTGCCATTGGATCCCATCCTCTGGTTACACTGCTTGAAGATAGTGGTGCTAAAGGGGAAATTCAAAGGTTGGCTCTGCCTAACAACAACCAACTTTTGGCAAAGCTTTTTATAGAGGAATCCTTGATTTTCCTTAAGGCGTGCCCCATGGTTATCAGGAAGGCCCTGAAAATTGTGAAAACGTTGGCATTAGCCTCAGGGTTGAAGTGTAGTATTGAAAAATCAAGTTCGATCTCTTTCTCCAAGAACGACTATTTTGATCTGTCTATGTGGACGGGGGAGATAGTGTCAAAAGGGAAGATATTCTAACACTTGAGAGCCTCTCTCACAAGCAAAGACTCTTATGGGTTATGGATAAAGTAAGGAAAAATATGTGAAGGTGGGAGTATGTACTTCTTCCCTTTCTGAGGAGAGTGAAGGTAATCAAGTCTTTTATGCTTCCCTATATGGCTTTTAATGGTCCATGGTCCGTTGCTTAAGCTAGCTAAATGCAACTGGAAAGAGTTCTTGAAACCTGTAAGGAAATTTTTATGGAAAAAAAATGCTAAAGATGCAATGTCCTGGAAGTGGGCTAAATGGGAGACAGTTGCGAGACATGTGGAACAAGGTGGTCTCGGTATTCTTAACCATAGCACTCATATGGAGGCCCCATGTGCCAAGTTTATGGTAGAACTCACAAAGCAAGCCCAATCTCGGGATATTATGGCCAAGAATATGATGGAAAGGTCCAGAGTATACTTGGGAGGAGACCGACGGGAAGGGCTTGAGGTGCACGACAAGCTGCTAGCCCCTTAATGGGCCATCCTAACTTGGGGGCATGACAAGCAAACTCACTTGGAAATGCAACATAGCAGCGGAGTCCTTGGAATGGGGAGAATTATCAAGGTACTTCCACAATTCTATATCTCACTGGTCTCCTTGACTCTCCAAGACCCGAGGCATCCTTCTGATCCCTTTTGGGAGGGAAGTCGCCAGAAAGCTCAATAACAAGGGCATTAGACATGTAGGCCAACTTTGGGGTCCTAAGATTTTTTTTTTTTTTTTTGCGCAATTGTAGAAATATCAACAACATGATACATCAAGATGGTATGCTATTATACTTGATTAATCTGAAACTTCACCACACACTTCAGTAGATATTTGAAATCACTTGCTAGTAAAAATGATCACCTCGAAATGAAAATGAATAGAGCATTCGCCTTCTCATAAAGCATTGTCACAGATGAATATTTGAAGTATTTCTACTAACAATATCTTATAGTGTGTTTTCCTTACATTTGTGATGTCAATAAGTTGTTCAAGTTTGTTTAATTTTTTGGTGAGAATATAATACGTTCTCAAGCTTTCGTCTTTGATGAAGCAAAGAATCATACCACATATCAAGAACGAATTGTTTTTTTGAGAGAAATTTTTGGGTATTCAAAATCCACATTCATCATTCTTTTCCTCGTGAAAGTAGAATTTGTAACCTCCAGAATGGTTTTTTGCAACCTCCCTTGTCATAATTTGCATTTACTGGTGAAGGAGTCCAAATGTCCATATATAATTTAGGTCAAAGGAGATAGCAAAGCAGGGGTTAATTTCATTTTTATGCTGACCCAAAAAAGGCACTTAAACGTTTGGCTAATGTGAAAAGCTAGTGTATTTTTATTCAAAAAGTGAAATTTGGGAATTTTTTGTAATTTAGCAGCTACATATTTAAAGACAAGATTTATTGGCTCAAGCATGTTTCACACCATGTGTTTTCATTTCAAAATTTGCATTTCCTGAAGAACATGTATGTGCAGGTTATTTTGGTGGGCCATAGCTTAGGTGGAAGCAGCATCTCATATGCCATGGAGCTATTCTCTGAGAAGATAGAAAAGGCAATCTTTCTAGCTGCTCTCATGCCTAGCAACAACCAAACCTTTGTTCCTGCAGATGTCTTGCAGGTCTCTCTCTCTCTCTCTCTCTCTCTCATATATTCATATATATATATATATATATATATATATATATATATATATATATATATATATATATATATATATATATATATATATATATATATATATATATATATATATATATATATATCACACACACACACACACACACACACACACACACACCACTCACAAAATGTATTGCATGCTTGTTGGTATTTTTTT
Organism: Adiantum capillus-veneris; assembly: GCF_014529385.1. NCBI lineage: Eukaryota > Viridiplantae > Streptophyta > Polypodiopsida > Polypodiales > Pteridaceae > Adiantum > Adiantum capillus-veneris. Next base: position 56,319,438 of record NC_140933.1, on the reverse strand, counting down.
TTTGACAAACTTGTTTTTAGATGACTTGAAGGCCTTGGGAGTTTTATTTTCACAAGGGGTTGCCATCCAAAACTTTGCAAATGGGCCCTCCTTTCCTCCTACCTCCATTTCCATCAATCTTGGAAGTGCTAAAGAGTACTTTTATACCAAGAGCCCCTTAGAGGTAACATCTATTATTCTAATTCTTCTTCTTCATGTGTGTGTGTGTGTGTACTGGCTAAAAGGCTCATCTAGTATATCCTCATATAAATAAATATAGATTTTATTCATAAAAATGCATCAAACTAACAAAATATTACGATGCAAAGGCCTGATATTAGGCATATTACTAGAAATCATAATCTTAAAAATAGTAACAAGAAGGGAAATTTTTATTCTTTCATACATTTTTTTGAATGTTTTATTATAAATGCAAAAAACAAGAAAACTTTGCATTCTTTTAGGACCCTAGCTAGTATTAACATATATTTTTAAAACAATGTTATGATATATAATGCTCACTTTAGAACCATGTATATGACATTTCAAAAGATATAATATTCTATCTATAACTAGTATAGCCTGCGGCTTCGCCGCCTCTCTCTCTCTCTCTCTCTCTCTCTCTCTCTCTCTCTCTCTCTCTCTCTCTCTCTCTCTCTCTCTCTCTCTCTCTCTCTCTCTCTCTCTCTCTCTCTCTCTCTCTCTCTGTGTGTGTGTGTTTCCCGGACACTGCAGACGACACTATCGTATTAATCTGCTGTTGACGCGTGTCAGGGGGGGGGGAACCGGAATTCCTTCCCCCTTTATCTATAAGTATAGATGCTCACTTTGAAACCATTATATAATATTTCAAAAGCGATTACTCTAATTTGTTGGCGTTAACAAAAATGAGTCATCATTATAACCAATTTAGATTAACTATATTATGAGTAAAAAAGGGGACAGATTTAGAGAATTAATATCAAATTAACAATCAAATGAAATGTTCTATAAATGGGTTAAATAAACTCTACAAGGAAAAAAGACTATGAAGCCAATGCAAAAACATGACTTTTTTTCACGGGACATTTGTTGCATGTTCATAGGATGTGAATTTGGCACTGACTTTGCTCAACCCAACTCCCTTCGCTCCTCTGCTAGAGGTTTTGACTCTTACTCCTGCGAAGTATGGTAGCATTCCCCGATTCTACATCAAAACACCTCTCGATAACGTTATTGTACCCGCTCTCCAAGCAAGCTTCATTCAACAAAATCCACCCTCTCAAGAGTTTACAATTCAACAAAGCGACCATTCCCCCTTCTTCTCAAAGCACGTGATTTTGGCAAATCTTCTCTTGTCTCTAGCTTAGCACATGAGCTATAAATGCAAGAGGAGAATATAAGTCATCTACATTTAAAAGATGCTTGATTCTAAACTGATATCAAGTATGTTCCATGAAACGTTATTTATACCTGATTCTTATACCGTTTGTGTCTTTGGTCATAAAAATGTTTCATTTATCACTTATCTTTTTCTATTTGATGCAAACCTTCAATCTACTATGCACACAAGCAGTGGTATGACCATAGTCATCATGCAAACAATGGTTTGTGGAATTGGGAGTTAGAGGTGCTCTCTCTCTCTCTCTCTCTCTCTCTCTGTGTGTGTGTGTGTGATGGATGGAAGTGCATGGAGAGGCCTTTGGTCTCTATGATTTCTCAAATGCTTAGGGCCAAAGCATCTATACCGCATGAGATTATCCGTGCAGAGCTCGCTGCTCCCCCACTGGAAGTCATCGATGCACTCACCAGATTCGTTTCTTTCATACACAGTATCAGGGATCTCCCCAAAGATAGATATGCCCATCTAGCTTTGGAGTCTTCTCGACAACTTGCCTCACATGGAAACACCTCTTGTTGGTATGCACATATGACAACTTGGTTCAAATTGCATGGTTTTGACATGGATAGATTACCTCCTTTCTAGTATTCGATGGACGCACCCTCCTTGTGTCTCACACGGACTGAGATCACTTAGCTCATCAGAAAGGACTTGATTCAATTAGACACTAGGAGGACATGGATACAACCTATGCGTGTGCTTGGCACAAAGATGGATTTCTATAGAGAGCATCTGCTTGAGATTATAGAGGATGGTTTTATGACTAGACCCGCCTACATGGACACTTATCTATCCCATGGATTACGATGTGCTATTGGACAAATGCGCACATCATCACATCAGTTAGAGATTGAGGTTGGTAGATTTAGAGGAGTACCAGCAGAGGCCAGGATTTGTCAGCTATGCCATATAGAGCCCGAGACAGAGTTACATCACATATGTCACTACCCAATCTACTATGAGATATGAGGCCGTTTCCACTGCCTATTCAGAGAGGGGTTTGGACCACTGGTCAAGTTATGAGATATCAAAATCAGAGATGCCTTGTGATTTTTTTATTAGAGCTGCATAGACATAGGGAGAGCCTCTTGACGAGACTAGACAATAAGAGACACTCACATAGGGAGATCACTGATTTCTTAGACTACATATGCGACATTCAGATGAGCAGGCATCACAACAAACTTCTGAGTCCACCTGTACTAGAGGTACACTAACTGACAGGGTCACTAAGCTTGGGAGATCTAGACACCCACTATTGCGAGGGTCATTGAGACATCGATGGAAGCTACATCAGAGGGTCCAGACTGTTCTGGCACGACATGGGAGATGCTCAGTCAGAGTACTCACTGAGGAGGACATTGATGAGATTTGCCAAATATTGATGTTGGTATCATAGGATATGATCTTGATTCCAGCACCTCAGACTTTCATTATTCCATTTCATGCCATTTCATTTCGTTCCATTTCACTTTAGCTCAGTTGAGTTTCAATTTTTTAGTTTTCAATGTTTTACATAGACATTATTGTATCAGATTCACCCCATTTGTAAACTCTTTTGTTTCATAAGTCACTTTGACCTTTTAAAGACGTTAATATATCATTTCATTTCTGTCTCTCTCTCTCTCTCTCTCTCTCTCACTCTCTCTCTCTCTCTCTCTCTCTCACACACACACACACACACACACACACACACACACACACACACACACACACACACACACACACACACACACACACAGAAACTACCTTTGATGTTTACATTTCAATAAGTACATTGAGAGATCTTTCTCTGAGCTACTTGTCAGATACAATTAATATGTCTTCTATCATCGTGTCCTGCAACATTTGGCAAGGAAATGAAGAAGAACACAACACATATCCTTCGCACATGATAGTGTTTTTGGCTATTCATATATACCAAAGAAACCATATTCTAAATGAAGTCAAACAAGGTTGCATAGCATGATCATCAGAGGAAAGCAAACCAAATGTGGTCCTTAGTGATCTTGATACCCAATGCACAAGTTTACAGCTCCAAAACAAATAATGGTCTCATTTCTACCACACATAGGGTGCTTACCATCCCCTCCTCTACCGTTCTTTTTAATAATTTAAACATTATCAATCCCAACAACCAATATTCTCCAAGTCTATGCATTCGACATCCCATGTAATTTGAAAGGCCATAATTCATCAAGCACCAGAGTTTTTTTTTCAAGTCTCTCTCTCTCTCTCTCTATCTTTTTTGTTTGAGAATGAAATTGGTTTGTTTTGAGTATTTTTCACACCACAGTAACTACACTTTTTACAAAAGTAGATTTTCTAGAGATGAAGGAATATGTGTCTACTTATTGAAGTGACCATACACAAACCATCTACATGGCCAACCATAAGTTTTGGTCTTCTACTAATATGGCATTCCGTTGTATACAACTTTGATGACCGAAGCATGTATTGATGGTCCCAAAAAGTATATTGTTGGATCCTCATTTAGTAGCACTTGACACCCCCCCCTTTTTTGTTTTAAGTGTCAAATTAGTGAACATGTTATATCGCATTTGATAGAGTTTTTAAAATTTACAAGAGCCTTCACAATTGGGAGTTTAGCCTTAAAATGAATAGAAATAAAAAATAATAATATATGCTTTGGTGGAAAGTTTTGAGCAATGCCACATTTTCATCAATACATGCTTTAAAATTTCAATAAAGCTTATATATGGTCTCTCAAAAACTTCAATACATGCTTTCAAACTTCAATAAAGCTTCTAGAGGCGGTTTCTCCAAAAAAGGAGGTGTAAAAAAAAATCATTGATGTGACTAATAAGCAACCTATGAATTGATCACACCAAATTTGTATGGGTTGTAGACAAAGATTGTCAACAACCAATTTCATAACACTTATGGTCTTTATCTCATGTACAACAAAGTACTAAGCACTATTAATTGTCAGCAACATTATGGTGGTTTTCATCACCTCAAAATACACAAGTGCTAAAAGAAAATGATAGGAGCATCAAACAATTAGATTAGCAACGCTACTTAAGTGAGAGATGTCCCCTCACACATTAGGAAAGAAATGGATTCATTTTTGGGCCTTTTAGCTCTAGTGAGAGAATGCCCCTTAGCCAACAGGAAGAAGGCGAACGTTACATAGAAAAGCCTTTTTTCTCATTTTTGAAACTGTCCATGAAAATCATTTTGGTGAAATTGTCATTGTCACCAGAAAAGTAAGGCACTTGATAGTGACATCTTGCACAAGCGACGAGCGCCTTTTTATGACCTGATTTTGCTATCTCGCACAAGCATCGATCACCTTTTTTGTGAGGTACTCACAATTCAAATTTGAACGTGTCGTACTTGATAGTGATTGATAGGTCCTATTAAGACTACGAAGAGGTCAGAACCAAGCGAATAGAGGCCCATGAGGGGTCTCTTGGTCCTCTACTCGCTTGGTAGTGACCTCCTAGCTAGAGATGTCGGATTTTAGTGTTTTATAGTTTTATCCCAAGGTTTTTTGACGTTTCGGATGCATCCATGGTGTTATTTTTGTATTTTGAAAACATCTCTTATGTGTTTTCTCTCATCTCACATCACATCATTCATTAAGATTCACAGACATGGATTTTTGTACACACTTAACTTGGGCTCTCGAAAAGCATTTTTTGTACGAGCATGCATATAAGAAATCGAACAAACTTTTATGTATGTACTATGAGAAATAGAATTCCAAAAAACTACTTTTATATTTTTTAGGATTACCTCTCTCTATGCTGAGTTGGCGTTTTTAGCAGGGCCCAAAATCAAATCCAACTTTCTCCTAATATGATAGGATGCACGACGTAAATCAAGGGCTGACTTTCTAGTATCAAGAACACGTGCTCCATCATTGTAATGCCAAGGGCAAACCCAAGGGGGGTCATGGACCCAGGCTAAGGGTTGGCTGCTAGGTGTGGACAGGGGATTCTAGGTATGGATGTCCAAGGGCCTATATTATGGGTGGCAAGGTGGAGAATCCTTCATGGAAATTCTCAATTTTCTCGCACTGGTATCATAGCCAAGTTTCTAGGAATTCATAAGTAAGAATCTTGCTCGAATCTAGATCATAGCCACATGTACTGCTCGAGTGAGTTAGCGTATGTATCATATACGCCTTCTTGTGACGTAAAAAAACCTGTAGACATCTCGATAAGTTTTCCTAAGTTCGTATGCTAATAGCATATTCCAAACTTTGGAAATCGAGATACCAAATGTCAAAAGGGAAGCCTTGCTTCACATAAGTACTCATGGATTTCTAGTGCTCATAGCTAACAGATAGTCTTGCCAATGTACAATGTCATAGCAAAAGAAATTCAACCTTGTCGAGCATTCACAGATAATCTACCTTGTCAAATTGTGCAACGTATTGAAAAAGCAAAAAAGTACTTGCAGAATATGTTCCTTGTACCCACTTGGTTTGATTACTGTTTTCCTCGACCATTCATAGACGTCCATAGCATACCATAGCTATTGAGCACATGCTCAATAAAAAAAAATCAATTGTGTACCTCATTAAGTACACCTATTGATGGGTCTTGTCGTTGTAATAATCAAATGAGTTGCAATCAAGAAGAAAATTGAGAAATGCTTTGCCAAATACTGTTGCTTGGTTCAATAGATGTTCTAATTTTTGCTATCAAGGGCCTTGCTTGATTTTCAACGAACTTGAAGATTAAAATTATCAGACAAAGCATACTTGAGGTGTGCAACAGTGGTTGCATTCACCTATGGTTGCCAATGATCTTGAGCATGGTAACTTGCCTAGGCATCATGTCCTCACAAATCCCAAATTGCAACTAAAAAGAAAGATGCCCGTCGACTATGATAAATGGTTTTCCCTATCGCAAACCTCTAACTGGAAAGCTGCACACCTTGCATGTACTTGCTTTTGCATGATATAGTGAAGAATAGGCTTTAACATTGCAGCCCACAACCGCATGACGGTGTCTACACAAGCTATCCGCATGAGCACTCTTGTAGGGACCATTTCTCCCTTACAGTATAATCCAGAGGCCATCCATGACTAGCGTGTATTGCTAGGCAACCAGACCAACCTACATCAACTATGATGGTAATCAGCAAACTAATATAATTTTTAAAATAATGTTACTTGTAGTCCGTTCTCTTGGTGACCATAAAGGCCAAGAGTAGGCCTTGCTTGATTTCCCGCTCATGCCGTGCATGCATTCACAATAACCATAATTGTTTTGCGATCGTCCTGTAGGATGCACCCCATTTCTAGACGTAATGCCTGTGGCATGCCCTTTCAATTTTTTGTTTTTAATCATATTAATATTCCCTCGTCCTAGCCTATTTTGCTGAAGACCATTACCTAGGTGTGCATGTCAATGTCGACGATGTTTCTCCATGTCGATGACCATTCCATGGGAAATTGCTTTAGGATTGTCCCTTGGGTGGTGGCCCCCTTGGGCGCCCATGTTTGAAAGAGAAGAAAAAAAAGAACGATGCCTTGTTGCACAACGATGGCGACAGTGTGCATAAACAATTTCTGAGAGAGAAAGAGTTTTGTTTCTCATGAGGCCTCATGGAAGTGACGAATTTTCCTCAGCAAGCCTGGTCGACCCTAAGAAGATAGAAAAAGTTCAGTTTGGGCTAGGGTCAATCCACCCTCATTCCTTGTTGCAAGCGGCCCTACACATGCTTCTTGTCGACTTTTTCCCTTGACCCTCCTATGTATCCCAAGGGTCATGCTCAATCCTTGCTTGGTTCCTGTGAGTGCGCGGATGCGGTGCGTGTGCGGAGAGTGAGAAGGAGATAGAGGGAGATAGAGAGTAGGACACAGGATGTGGGGTGGAGCTCCCAAATCTCACTGTGTGAGCACCATGTGAGAATGTGAGTGAGAGCTCCTTATTCTTTGTATGTATAAAGAATAAGGAGATAAATGTGGGCAGTCGAACACTGGCCGACGGACACGGGCAAAGCACGGTGAGGCACACCGCCTTTACCTAACATTCTCCCACTAAAGGCCGTGTACCGATAAGTGGCGAGAAGACTAGCCTACAACTAGTATATACAAAAGGTGAGAGAAGATGGCTCTCAACCTATGCCCACTGGCTCACTCTATAACCGCTCTAGTGTAGATGCAACATGCATACCACTACGGTTAGAGCTATGATGACACTCCTGATACAGGTATTGCGTGACAACCTGCATGGCTCCACAATGCACAATGCCAGTGTCAGTCATCGCATGACTGACAACTCCCACTGCAAATGCACCAACCGCATAAGCAAGATCAGGTCTCGAAACCAAAAGGTCAGACATGAGAGACCCGAAAGCCAACGAAACATGCACTATGTGTGCCAACCTATCCCTGTCGGCAACCTCAGTGCCCATGCATCCTCATCAGGAACCACTTGACTATGAATCACCATGTCAGCATCATTTGGCAAAGGCACGGTCGCTAAGAATGACTGCAAAACCAAAAAATTAGCACCACTGCAATCACACACAGCTATTTGAAGGACACTGTCGCCCTCAAACGTATCAAACGCATTATAGAAAAATGCATCGGTCTCTGGCTCAACTGATGACTGACAAAGCTGTGCATTCCCAGAGATACCACTGTTTGTGTGAACGTCAGCACAAGACAAATGCACAACCTGCTCTCCATGCAGCATATCCGCAAAACAGACACGCCTTGTCTCTCGCTCCAAACATGGCTGCAAATACACAGAGACTACACCGCCTCGTGTGTCAGAAATATGCAAAGGGTATACCAGACCACTCCTAGCACCTCTGGCTATCACCAGTGATCCCCTATGCATCTGAAATGACCGCTCTCCAAGCAGTACACAATGTCCACTACTCTGCATTAACTGACACACTGAAATGAGACTCTGACTGAGTCTTGGTACATAACGTACGTCTCGTAGCGTAAGCAATGTACCACTAGGCAAGTACATGCATACATCTCTAGCACCCTCTATGTCATATGTTGAATCATCAACAAACTGCACACAACAAAGTCTCCCACTAGAGAAAGAGAAAAACAAATCACGACGTGGCGTCACATGAAGAACTGCATGCTCGTCTAGTAGAAAACGCATAGACAATGTGCTATCCCAAGACACAAAGTAGTCTGAATGCAAGCTAGACTCAAAAGTGACATGCCGTCTCATGCATCTGTCCTCATAGTAGCACCATGCATCTGCCTCTTCCGCTGCCTCATACGCATGAAGCAACGGCGCCTAATATGCCCCTTATGGCCGCAGTGCCAACATGTCAGTCGCAATCGTGAACAAGAACTGCCTCTAACCTGAAGCGTCTCCATGCCAAAACTATGGCAAACAATCCTTGAGATCACAAGACTCTCCCACCCGAGAGCAAACCACTGTCTCAAGCAAAGAAGGATACACAACTCCTCACTCTTGCAAGAGTGGATACAAAAACACAAAGCTGTGTCCAAATTGACAAAACCTGTCAAAGTGAGAGTAAACACTTGATCACAAACTATGGCGAGAATCTGGGAAAAATCTGACAGAGTTTCCCCTGAAAACTGAGCAAAAACTCAAGTACAATCTCTACCCATAAACATGACACTACTCAATGCCAATGAGTAGAAATGACAAAATGGCTCCACATTTTCACATACAATGGCAATCCGCACTCAACGTACATCAACGGAGTGACTGCGCATAAGCAAGCGCCAAAAGAGTTGCAATCCGGAAACTTGATTAATGCGAAAACAATGCTCTTAAGAGAGCTCACCGGCACTTGAAAGTGCTCGTGAAAATGCATGTATAATAGCCATCAACCATGCGCCATAACCATATGCAAACTATCGCAAAGACCATGAATCCAAGCATAAAATCACTGCCAAAGTATACTGTGAAAACCAATGAAAGAAGCTCAACCTGTGTGCTCCCAAAAAACTGCGTCTCTCAAGAGACCGCTTCGGTGGTGTGTAAATGCCTCCGTACTTCGTTGCCCAAATCTACCAAAAACCCTCAAACCATAAGCTCTGCACAAGCTGAAATTGCATCTTCAGCTCAGAATTTATGCACTTAACTTTGAGCACCTGCCGTGCTTCCAAAAGTGCATCAAACTCGCACAGTATGCGAAAACAAAAACCTGCAATTTCTGTATACAATCAGTCTGAGCTGAATATCAGCAAAACAGTGAGGAATTTGCAAAAAATTTCTTTTGAAAAGTTGTATACCATATCAAAACGGATGGGCCATGTCGACAGAATTCTCAGATCTGCATTCTACAAGGAGAAAAACGAATCCGAAAACAGTGCTGCTACGCACACAGTTTTTAGGGCAGCACCTTCACTTACACACAATCTTCCACACTACTTTCTGAGCTTCCACAAGAGCATACATCACTCTCAACTGAGCTCACAAGCTCCCATTGCATTCCCACAAAGCTTCCAAGCTTTCTTAATGTCTCCACCCTGAGAGCAAGCGAGCTATCGCCTTGAAGCTCTCAAAGCTGTCGTGCTCTCCGCGGTCACCATAGCTCTGATACCAATTGTGAGTGTGGGGATGCAGTGCGTGTGCGGAGAGTGAGAAGGAGAGAGAGAGTGAGATAGAGAGCAGGACACAGGATGTGGGGTGGAGCTCCCAAATCTCACTGTGTGAGCACCATATGAGAATGTGAGTGAGAGAATAAGGAGATAAATGTGGGCAACCGGACACTTTCTGGCCGGTGGCAGACATGGGCAAAGCACGGTGAGGCACACCGCCTTTACTTAACAGTTCCATGCCTTGTAGGACAGCTTTTCCACGGCTCAAGATCTCCATGAACGAGAGAGAGAGAGAGAGAGAGAGAGAGAGAGAGAGAGAGAGAGAGAGAGAGAGAGAGAGAGAGAGAGAGAGAGAGAGATTTATGCAACACCATGGAACGCTTCTCCCTTCTCCATAGCTCCCTCGTCCCTGAGTTTCGATACTAGTATGAGCCAAATTCGAGCAAGCTTCTTACTTATGAATTCCCAGAAACCTGGCTACAAGTAAGCGACAAGTTTAGTAAATTTCATGTTATGCTTGTTTCTTCTGTAATTTAACCTTTTATTTGAAAAATATCTCTCAAATGTGCAAAGCAAAGTGCTTTGTTAGACTTCATGCAAAGCAAGGCTTATCTTATGTGCCACAGTATTATAGATTGATGATGTATCCATGCCAACGTGATAGTGGAAGGCACATATACAAAGACCTCACATGGTTGAGATTGTCATTGAAGCCAAGGGCTTATTATTCTATTTTTGATATGTACACATGGCGTACTAGTACGATGGGGACGTATGACACCCCATCATTGTATACGCTTTCGCTATAAAACTAGCTACTTTGTCAAGGAAGAGGTAAGTTATTGATGTCTACAAACCTTTTTTATTTGTGTTTATTCATAGGAAAAGTGCCATACCTAAGTTACTATGGTACAATCATGACCACATACAAGGTAGGTGGGTCAAGAAGTGAACTATGCTACTTCTCTCTACAAAAGCATTATACAAGCACACTGTTGTACACTTATAAGATAAACTTCAACACAGCCATTGTCTTCACAAAGGCATGTGCAGGGGACATACACACTCAGCCCATCGTTCTCTCTCTCTCTCTCTCTCTCTCTCTCTCTCTCTCTCTCTCTCTCTCTCTCCTTCCTAATTCTCTAGGAGAAAGGTGAAACTAGGCATGATTTTACTAAAATCTTTCTATGTTGATATGGTAGCAAAAAGGGCTAAGAGCCATCCATTTGTTTGTAATCCATCAACGATTGCTTTTAATACTGAACAATTCTCTCTACTTGTGTACCCATTGATTTTAATGGACAAGTAAGAGTTTTGCCATTACTGAATTTTTGGGTATTATTTTAGCACTACATACTTTAAGTGTGAATATCAAGTTGAGTTTTTGAACGTCTTAAACTTGTAAGGGCTTATCTCTACCAAGGTGGATAGACAAAGCCAACTTTTGAGACAACACGGTTGCTCATAAAAACCCAAGATTATGGATTTTTGGATCTAGAAAAGATCTAGTTGTGAATACAATTCAAACTTGAGTGCCTCTCCTATTTTATTTATAGCAGTGAGAGTGTGTATACAAGTACAATTTTTGGATACGACCCAACCCGTGATTACCAAATCATTTGATAAGTGTCTATGATCAATTCTTGGAACCTTGTACACTTGTACTTTCAATGAAAGAAGTCCACAAGTTGTCAAGGGGTGGTAGACAATTTCAACTTCCAAAGTTGATTTCAACTACTATTGGATGCTAGTTGAGCAGTTTCCTTGCAAAGTCTGACCAAGCGGTTTGACAATGTAGATTTTAACCAAGGGGTTTGGATTTCAAAGGGAACACCCACAATTACATGTCCAATACTACTTGGATTTCACTAATTTTCAATTAGTGTTCCTACGCTTTTTGCATGCGGGAGATTTGGGCAGGTGCCTTTGACTAGAGGTAAGTGAACACTATGTTCAACCTCCATGTATGCATTTGATTTAGTTTTGTTTCTTTTTGGATATGTTTTTGTTTACATTTCCAAGTAGGATGCATACATTTCTATGTTTTCATCCATTTTTCTCTTTAAGAGACATGACAAGGTCATGTAGGAGCAAAGTATTTTGGACCGTAGTGTCCAACATTTATTCTTGCATTATGCAGTCCTGGACCTACAAATAGGGTTTTCTTTGCCACATGTTGTCACATGGGATACAACATGGTCGAGGAACTCAAGGAGTTTAGTTTAACCAATGTGGAATAAAGATAACGAGGTCCTTCTCACTCATATCGTAGAGTGTTTACAATTATCTCCACACACAAGTACACCTTGTATTTGAAGGATGTTATTTTTTTAGACATCCTTTTTTGAGACATATTCCACATGTGGAGAATATGAGTCTCTAGGACTGACACTTATGCCCTTCGTATCAATTATGTGGCACGATAAAGTCCCTAGGTGCTGGTCAAATCCGTTTTCTAGACCATTTTTAGCATGACATATCAAGAACAATTTTAGTGGCCATAAATTGGTGGATACTTAGAACGATGTATTAGGTACAAGTATTGCTAAACAACTATAATGGATGGCTGTATATACATGTATCATGTTTCATTGGTAGTGATAGCCGTTTTTTCGGCTCTTTGTAATTGCCACAGTGAGTTACCTCACCCTACCAAAATCACCCAAACACTGTGGCTATCCCTACCATTTCACTGTACATAGGCGTGCGTGAGTCACGTGACTTTTCCCATATCTTCTTAAAAACCCTCAGCTAGCTAGTCACTGGGCTAGGTGAGCCAAAAAAAATAAAAAAAATAAAAAAATAAAAGTATATTATGGCCTCTTTGTGTGTAAATATTTCATTGTATATATGGCCTAAATATAGGGATTTTTTATAATTATTTTGGTATTTTATTTAAATATTTCTACTTAGGTGTGTGTTTTATTAAACCTATGTACACCTTCTTTCATCCTCTTACACCATAATTTTATTTTTTGCCAATATGTACATACTCTAACCTCATATTTTTCCTTTATACAAATCACTCCCACATTTTCACCCTCACCCTCGTGAAAACAAAAAATTGATTTCTACTCATTGGTTACTTTTATTATATTATTTACTTGCATACATTTTCCTCTTTCACCCAAAATAATTCAAGGAGGGACCATATCATATGATTCCAATATCTTTCCATATCCATAACTCCTCCATATTTTTATTATTATTTTTACTCATTATTCTAACACCATGTGCTCATTGAGCTAAAGTCCATGAATAGTCCATACACTAGTCCCACCATGTATATATTTCTTATTTCACCAATAATCCTCCTCCATGCATGGGTCAAGGGCAACTTGAATGCTTTGTATTATAATATGACAAAGGAGGGGCTCACTCTTGGATGCATTGTACAAATTCAACAAAGGAGGGGACCACTAAAAGACTTTTGCAGGCTTAAAAAACAGGCTTTTTGGTGAGAATTTTGGCACCTATCTCCACTCCGAATTTGGAGCGGTGGTCAAAAAAGAAAATGTAGCCCACGCTCTGAATAATCACCCCAAATTTTTTCATGATTTTTGGAGCTACCAGCTGTGAGCTATGATTTTTTTAGTGGACCCCAGTTTTCCCATGCTATGCAGCCACACTCTCTCTTCCACTTTATCATTTTCCTCTTTCACACACACTTCTCCACTCATCATCCCCATCTCTCTCACCACTCCTCTCTGCACACTACTCACCTTCTCCTCAACCTTGAAGAATAAGAGAAACCATGGTGAACTCATACCTCCCACACACAATTCCATTCCAAAATTGACCACCTAGTCTCATTCTTCCTCCTCCAAATTACCCATATCTATCAAAAAACCACAAAATTCAGCCTCTTCTCTTAAAAGACAGCATCATGGTGGTTGATTACTCAGCTTCAATTACCTTGTCTCCCAAGGAAGGTCAAGAGTGGAGAAAAAATGTACCGTCAAAGCTAGTGGACCGTCAACAAGCGTCAAAATTGGCCCTACTCAAGACACTTGGAGCATCAACCTTGTAAGAAATCCACCTTTTCTTACCTCTTAAGAGTTTTTCTTCCTTATTTGTATCCTACATGGATACTCCCATTGTAAATATTCAATTCCATTTGTAAATTAATACTAACTCTACTAACACTAACCCACTATGAAAAGTCCTATCACCTCCATTTCTCTCCTCTCTCTTTCCCCACCAACTTCTTGATAATTCCAAGCAAAAGAAATTAGATAAATTGCTGAAAATCTAACCCAACCATGGTTAGAGGAGTAACCCTAGCCTTCAAAATTGCTATAAAAGGAGGGTGTAGCTAGCATAAAAGGGGGGAAGCCATAAGCAAGAGGACTATGCTATAGCTTGAGAAGCCAAGCTCAACCTCTCTAGAAGGAGCTCTTGAGTGGAAGCTCATTGTCTTATGCATGTGCATGTGTTGTAATAGGGGATTAGCAAGGGAAATCTATGCCATTGTAAGAGAGAGAGTGATCATTCAATTGAGAGTAGGAAATCTATCATTTCTCCTACTAGTGTAAGCCCAACATTCGCTGAATCAAGGAGGGTGGATTTGGACTAATCTTGGATATTTTGTCTCCCTTCCAACGTGAAGTAATGGACAACAATGATGCGTAAGTGTCTTGGTTTTTTTTTAAGTTCTTGATAGCTTGTCTCTAGTGTTGTCATCAATCTAGCCATAAATCCCACATACTGTAAGAGGGCGACAGGGTGGAGAGGACTTCCCTGGCCTTAAGACAGTGATTGGGGTGGCTTTTCTAGTGATGTGTTGTGGTGAAATTTACGCAAGCTATGTTGAACAAGTACTAATCTCACTTTGATTTGTCATGACAGATTTGTAAGAAGGTATTAATGCAACAAGCACCCCCTCCCCCTTTCTCTCTCTTTCTTAAATATATAGTTGTGTTTGCTTGATCATCGCCGATACGTTTCAAAGCAGCCCGAGCACTATCTCTCTCTCTCTCTCTCTCTCTCTATCTCTCTCTCTCTCTCTCTTTCTCTCTCTATCTCTCTCTCTCTCTCTATCTCTCTCTCTCTCTCGTGTTTTATGTGTGAGAGTATTCCATTGGTGTTAGGGTTAGTGTAATTCCTTGCTTGTTTGTTGGTTGCTCTAACGATTCTCCTCTTTTGCGTCCTAGTTCGCTCTTAAACTAGGTGGTGCCCCTTGTGTAGTTGGGATTTGGCGGTGGGTTTGTTGTTTTGGTTTGTGTTGTGTTGTGCACCAGCCCCATTGAGCAGCACGGGAGCCTTGAAGGGTGTCTAGAGGCCACTCTTCTTGTTGCCCGCCCCGGACCGCCTCAGTAGCTAGGTGTGATTGATTTTCACATTCTATTATGGCCAAACGTCAGGCCAAGGGCAAGCCCAAGGGGGGTCATGGATATGTAGGTTCCGATCTATTTTTGCTAAATGCATAATGCATGCACACTAGGTGTTAAGGGCATTAGTCTTTAGCAAAGACTGATTTAGAGCGGCATGCATATTCATCACATTAGTTTCTTATGAAGCACTTTGCACTCTCTGTGCAGTATCTCTATGAGACTACGCTTGGATCTGCCAATCACCAATAAAGTTCATGGCTCGGTTTGGGTGCTTGTGGATCTTTCAAGTTAACAAAGATGGTTCTTCATGACATTGTTGATTCCTCAGCAATGTTGTACGACATTGTGATCCTCGTTACCAATCATTTTGGAAGATTGTCTGTAAACCGTAGAGTAACACACTTGTGCTAAAGGATATGCAAAGTGCATATGTAGCACTAAGAAATCCAATTTGCGAGTATATATCGCTCTAGTTGGAGTTTTTCTTACCATAAGTAAAGCATGTTTTTGACTCGGTTTAGTCCCTACATGTTTAAGTCAGGTTATCAACCTTGTTTGCTGATGAAAATTGATAACAGATCAAGGAATTATATTTTGTTCATAAGTTACTGAGAGACAAAAATGCAAAAAATAGACCCAGTGGCCTCTACACCAAGACTATGCACAATGGCCTCATCATGGGAGGTACACAATAGGGGCACCACCTAGCAAGATATGCGGCTAGGACGCATACATATACACAATGAAACATGCCATGGAAAACAATTTCAAGATCCACGCCCAAATGTGGAATGAGGTGGTCAGAGAATAAGGTGAGAGGAGTGGTGAGTGAGTGAGAATGGGCTTGCTACTCGTGCATGTTAGTAAGGAAGATAATGAGGTAGGGGAAACATGCGAGTATGCTCACTTCTCATACAAGAGGTGGCAAATCTGCACACCTCAAGATGCAAGTAGCAAGATGATAGGAATATGAGAGGAAGAGAGTGTGTGTGTGTGTGTATGGTGGAGAATCCGTACACCTTAACATAAGCAGAAAAAATGGCAAGGAACAAGCATATACCATACTCACAATGAGATGTATCCAAAGAGACACAAGATATGTCACCAAGATGGAGTGTGTTGATTGCTTGCAAAAGATGAATACAATAGGTAGCGTATGGCAAGAAGATGAGAAGGGAACAAGATCGTAGGAGGCATAATGGAGAGATGGGAGTTGATGGTGAGGAATATCATGAGTGTGTCCACCCTTCTTCTTCTTGAAATTATGCCTTCAACCCTTAATTACAAGTGGTGTGGACTCTGGAGGTATGGTGCTCATCTTTTGTGAATGGTGATGGTGTTGTGATTATGTGATTAGGGTTCATGCTACAAGCATGTAGCACAAGGGTGTGTATGGATAGGTGTGTGTGTGTGTGTGTGTGTGTTTCCCCCCCCTTGCTACTGAGCTCTCATGGCCTCCTTATATAGGGAAGGAGGAGAGGATTTAGCAATATTTCTAATTGAAGTGAGTGTCCCACTTTGGTGACTAGGAAAATGGGGTGCATGTGGCTGTGGCTCCCATCTTGTCTCCTCATTATTTAAAATACTAGAGTCAATAGAGAGAGAAGAAGAGAGAATGTGGGTAGGATGTAGAGGATAGGAGATATTTACAATAGTCTAGCTTTGGCTAGACATAAGTTTATTAGGGAGAGAAGAGAGAGGTAAGAAATTTATAAGAGAGGTTGTCGAAGGTGGATAGTTGTTGATGAGGATGGATCCTCCAAAAATGGTGATAGAATCACTCTAGACTTGCCAAGACCTCATTAAAAGAGACTTGTCTCTTGTAATCATGTTTGAAGACTTGTAGAACCATAGCCATTCTAGAGGGAAGAAAACTGGGGATGGCCTGTGTCACCATTACACGAGAAAACTGGGGTCCACCACAAAAATCATAGCTCCGCGTTCATAACTCCAAAAATTCTGAAAACAATTAAGCTAAAAGCTGAGCTCACGAGCTAGAACTTTCATGTTGAACACTTCTTCACATTTGGGATTCTTCTCTACGCAAAAAATTCAGCCAAATAATGTATTATTTGTGGCTGCAAAGGTCTTTTAGTGGTCCCCTTTGAGTGGACTTCTATCTTGCCTTCAAGTGTAAGCTCCTTCATGTGTATGAAAACATGACCTAGAGTGTTGGAAAGATTGGCAATCATTTAGATGGAGTTATTATTGAAAATTGAAAGTGGCATTGAGGTTTTAAAATAAAAACTAGTGAATAAAATATTTGGTAGGGTGGAATAATATATATACATGAAAAATATATTAGAAAATACTAAAGATATATAATGTAATTTAGAATATATATGTTTAATGCTTAAGGTCAAAAGAGAGATCCACAAAGAAAGCTTACTTATTTATGCTACATCGTGATTGATTAGCATAAGTCTTATTTATTTAATAAAGGCAAAAACTTTTGTGAAAAAGGAAAGAAAAATCAAAAGTAACTTATATAATAGAAAATATTTTTGGTAAAAGAGAAAAAATATATGGGGGGTTCCCATGCATGGAAAAGCTTGCCTCATTAGCCCTCCCCCTAAGGCTAGAGGTATTCATGTCTGTAGCTCTGTACTTGATTCTTCTTCAATTGAGGTGGAGGAGTCTCCTCCTCAGGGATTTCCATCATAGGTGCTTGATCAAACCTCAAAAAGTACTGCTTCAACCTCCATCCATTGACATGCGTTTTGTGGAGCCTACCATCTGCACCCATCAATCGGTAATTGCCGTTGGCGTAGCGCTTTCTAATGACAAATAGCCCCTCCCATCTGGGTGAAAACTTTTTATCCTTCCTAGTGTC
This sequence comes from Adiantum capillus-veneris, assembly GCF_014529385.1. Classification (NCBI taxonomy): domain Eukaryota; kingdom Viridiplantae; phylum Streptophyta; class Polypodiopsida; order Polypodiales; family Pteridaceae; genus Adiantum; species Adiantum capillus-veneris. The sequence continues at coordinate 56,301,382 of NC_140933.1, read as the reverse complement.
AAACCTGTTATCATACCGTAGGACCGACATAGCTTTCTTGAGACCTTTTGCCCTAAGTCCCTTGTTGAAGGTAAGTCGACGTTGCCCTGCCTGTGCTGCATAATAGTTGATAGCATCTTCTCTGTCTAGTTGAAGCCTCTCTAGATCAAGAATGTGGTTGTGGAGATGAGCATTAGGACGTTCCACCTACCCAGCTAGCACCCTGAGACTAGCCAATTGTACTTCAATGGGTAAAATGGCTTCCTTACCATACACCAAGTGATATGGTGTGACCCCAAGGGATGTGCAAAATGAAGTGCGATAAGCCCAAAGTGCACCCATAAGATGCCTTTCCGAATCACTTTTGTGATTATTTACATGTTTAGTGATGATCTTGCAGATCATACCATTTACCTTTTCCACCAAACCATTGCATTGTGGGTAGTAGGGAGTTGAGTGTCGTCGTGAGATACCTAGCTTCTCCATCAGCTCTCCTCTAAAACTTGGTCACCTGTCAAAAATTATTTCAAGAGGAGTGCCAAAAAGGAAACAAATGTTTTCAAATATGAACTTAGCCACTTCCTTAGCTGTAATTCGGGTGGTGGCAACTGCTTCAGCCCACCTGGTCATGTAGTCCACACCCATGATGATATACAATTTACCTGATTGGCTCCTTGGCAAAGGCCCAATAGCATCAATTCCCCATTTCTCAAATGGTCCATATGAGATTATAGGAGTCTGTGGCTCATATGTGAACCTCCTATCGCCTGCCTTTTGACATTCCTTGCATGTTTTACACCAATGATTCACATCCCTATGTAGAATAGGCTATACAAACCCGGCTTGTAGAATCTTTCTACTAGTGATGTCAAGTGCAAAATGTCCTCCACAAACACCATCATGGAAACTTGAAATGATTTCAATGATCTCTCTAGAGAGAGGTACACGCCTAAGAATTTGATCCTTACCCTTGCAGTAGAGGTCGTCATTGATAAGGCGGTATTTTGTTTCCTTGCGCACAAGCCACTACTTTTGGCCCTTAGTAAGATCTTTAGGACACTCTCTTGTGTCCAAGAAACTCATGATGTCAGGCATAGAATCGCTACCTTGGAAGAGAGGTAGCTTCAACTTGATAGCACCCACCACTGAAACGTCTTGCAGCTTCTCTCTAGCTAGAGCATCTACTTCTTGATTTTCTGCTCGAGGGACATAATGTAATTGTACAACTTGAAATTTCCCTAAAAGTTCCTTAACTTTACACAAATGGCCTAGCAAGCTATGATTTTTACAAGCCCAAGTTCCTTGTATTTGTTTTATTAACAGCATGGCATCACCAAATACATTTAACCGTTGAATGCCCTGTGTCACACACCACTCTAACCCAAGAGTTAAGGCTGCATATTCTGCCTCATTGTTGTTAGACTGATAATCCAAGAGATTCCCAATGGAGAAAACCTTATCCCCTTGCTCGTTGAAGATGACAATGCCTGCTGCAGCTTTGTCCACTTTCCTCTCGTAGACTCCATCAAAGAAAAGAGAGTGAGCCTCCTCTACCTTAGGGACTTCCAGCACAGGTGTAATCTCTTGATCATTTGGATTTATCTTTAGCTTCTTTTCATAGTGGCGATGAGTGAGAATACCTCCTAGACTGGCCCTTGTGGAGTTCTCCACTTGCATTGTGTAGTCAAACTCTTGTAGCTTTGTGAGCCATTTGGAAATCCTAGAAGAAACATCCATGTGCTGCATTACATAAGGAAATACTTCTTCCAGTGTTAAGATTATGAATGGTCTAGACAATAAATAAGAGCAAAATTTGGTGGTAGCAAACATTAATGCAAGCACCATGTGCTCCACTGCCGTGTATCCCTTTTCTGATGGAGTCATCATTCGACTAGAGAAGTAGATAGGATGCATGAAAGAAGTTTGAGGATCCTTTTGCATCAATACAGCCCCAAGTGTGTCATTGCCCACACTAGGAAAAGAGACCAACTGCTTTGTTGTGGTGGGATAGGTCAAAGCCACCAAGGCTTGAACCTTGCTTGGGTCAGCTTCAATGCCTTTGGCCGAGATCACATGGCCAAGAAGAGTAACCTTGCTTTCACCAATGTGGCATTTCTCCACATTGAGTTGGCCACCCAAATCTTGTAGCCTAGCTAAACCTTCATAAACTTTCTCCAAATGAAGAGAGCAAGAGCTATAAATACAAAAGTCATCAATAAAAACATGGATTGATTTTCCAAAGAATGGCTGAAAAACAAATGTCACATATCGCTGAAAAGTGGTTGGAGCATTAGTGAGACCAAAAGGCATAACTCTGTCAGTCCAAAGAAGGATGGAAAGTGGAGGATTTGTGTAGATTCTAAACCCTTAAATGTAGCCACTAAGAAGAACCCATATCCTCTTCCATTCATTGATCAGATCTTGGATTCAGTGGCAGGTTATGAGAGGTACTGTGTGTGTGATGGTTTTTCAGGCCATTTTCAATTGAAGATTTCTCTTAAAGACCGCACAAAGACAAATTTTATTACGCCATGGGGTTGCTATTTCTACACAGTACTGCCGTTTGGGTTGTCAAATGGACCATCTTTCTATCAAGAGAGAGCAAATTGGGTATTGGAACCATTCATTGGTAGTTGTGTTATGGATGACTTCTGTGTCTACAGCAGTAGGGTTGAACACCATGAGAAGTTGCAGATGGTATTGGCTCGATATGATGAATGTGGAGGACAACTTAATCCAAAGAAATGTCATCTAGCACAGCCAAGGGTGAAACTATTGGGCCATATGGTGTCAGAAAATGGCATTGAGGATGATCTTGATAAGGTTAAGTCTATTATTCTTCTTCCATCACCTACGAATACAAAGCAATTGGCAACCTTTATACACAAAGTGAAGTACATGGCACGGTTTATTCCATTGTCTTCACAGCTTCTTTATCCATTACAGCAAGTGGCAAAGCATGATCCATTGCAATGGGATGACAAGTGTGAAGAAGTGTTTCAAGAGGTGTTAGGGCGGTTGTCAGCCATGCAGGCTCCTGATTGGGAGAAAGTGTTTTATGTAAATCCATCAGTAGGGGATGATGCCATCGGAGCCATGCTATTGCAAAAGGGGAAGGGAAACCATTATATGAGGCTAGTGTATTGTGCAAGCCGAGTGAAGTTGGTAGCGAAGAGAAAGTTCTCGGAAGTAGAGCTAGTGATGGCCAGTGTAATATTTGCTTGTCGACGATTTCGTCATTACTTGCTACCACGACCTTTTGTTTTCTTGACGAGTTATGCCTTTTTGCCAACGTTAATTAATGGTATTAACATGTCAAATGTGGTGAAGAAATGGGTAATTGAGCTGCAAGAGTTTGAGTTCTCTTTTCTAGTGGAACATAGTACAAGGGCTACCCTAGCTGATTTGTTGACCTACAAGGAGAATCCCCTTATTGTTAAGGAAGAGGTGGTGAGAAAGGTAGTTGAAGAAGTGCCACAGATCAGCAATGCACATGTGTTGTTCTTTGATGGTTCATATAGAAAGAGCCATGATGCAGCTTCAGGGGGTATAGCACTTTATGATCTAGAGGGGAAGCTAGTATGCAAGAGAGGGTTCAAATTGGATGCTCATAGTAACAATGAGGCTGAATATGCTACTCTGGAAGCCGGATTACACATTTTTTTTGAAGCATGGGATTAGAAGGTTGAGCATAAAAGGTGATGCCTTGTTAGTTGTGAAGCAAGTGCTGGGTGTGTGCAAGAGCAAGAACCCCTCATTGAAGGAAAAGTGCTTCAGAATTAAAGGCCTGTTAAAAAAGTTCGAAGCATGGAGCATCAGACACATTGAACGTGCTCTAAATGGAGAGGCACATGAAGCAGCTCAAGGCATGATTGGGGAGCTATTTGTGTTGAGGACCACTTTACCTCTTTATCATGGCCGGGAAAGTTTGGCTCAAGAAGAGGAGTTTTTGCTAACAGGAATCATTCCAAAGGAGATTCATAAGTCTAAGAACTATGGCTTTGTGCGTAGAGCATACAGGTACAAATTGATTGGTGATGTCTTATACATGAAAGGGGCTGATATTGTGTTGAGACGTGTACCTTGGCGAGAGGAGCTTTATAGAGTGTTGGAAGAGAATCACGAAGGCGCATGTGGTGGCCATTTTTCTCTAAAGATCACCTTGCATAAGATTTTGCAAGAGGGGTATGTATGGCCTAGTTTGCACAAGGATGGTCACCATTGGTGTAGGTCTTGCAATAGGTGTCAAGCATTTGGGAAGAGAGTGTTGAAGCCAGAGCTACGAAAAACCATTATGGCGTTTGATGTGTTTGAAAAGTGGGGGATTGATGCAATAGGCCCGTTACCTATCACAAGCAGGGGCAAAAGCTATATTTTGACTGCAGTGGACTATCTCTCTAGATGGGTAGAGGCTATAGAAGTAAAACAGATCACCGCAAAGGATGTGGAAAAATTTGTGTATGATGAAATATGTTGCAAGTTTGGGGTGCCACTGGAGCTACTTTCAGATAAGGGGCCCGGCTTTAGAGCTAAACTGCTAGATTTTTTATGTACAAAGATGAAGATTAGGCACCAGCATACCACTCCTTATTACCCACAATGTAATGGCTTAAATGAAAGATTCAATGGTGAGTTGGTACAGATTCTTTCAAAAGTGACAGAGCACCAAGGAAAGAATTGGGATTTGGAATTGCCTAGTGCATTATGGGCTTACCGTACTTCGGTGAAGACAGGTACAGGGTTTACTCCATTTCATTTGGTGTATGGAAAGGAAGCACTATTGCCTGTGGAAGTAGAGTTGCCTGCGGTCAAGATGTTAATGAAGTTTCTTGGGCCGCCTAGTGATGCATTCGAAGAGAGGCTCTTACAGCTACAAGAGGTTCAGCTGGATAGGATGAGTGCATTGGAACATTATGGGCAGATGCAAGATAGGGCTTTGGCAAAGATAAATGAAAAGGTCAAAAGTAAGGGTATCAAGAAGCATGACTTGGTTTTGCGCTACAACACTAAGCTGGACAACACCTTCCAAAAGAAGTTTCAAATTAATTGGGAAGGCCTTTTCAAGGTAGTGGAGTGTTTCCCGAATGGTACATATTAGTTGGCTAACCTGGATGGGTTTCTACATAAGTCAAGGGTAAATGGATTGCGTATTAAATTGTATCATGCCAGGTTGATGATGGTTGAGCAAGATGAGCTGTCTGTGGATCAAGGAGTGTTGGTGAAGGATGAGGAGACTTGTGACGCTGCGAGTCTCATATCGCTTTTTGCTGCTGCTGATCATGAATGATCTAGCAGGCTAGGGGATGGGAAAATTATGTCAGGAGTTTTTTGGAGCAAGGGATTGCGCATATGTACATACACATGCATGGTGCATCGAATAATGGATTGCTCAATTTCCATAGCTAGGTGGTTACGTGGGGCCCACGTGTGTACAGGTAGGACATGGTGTACATAGTGCAACGATTTTCACTATTACCAGTACCAGTGTGTTTTTTCTATGATAAGGAGGAGTTGGTAGCGCGTAAAACTTCTCAAGAAAGCTATCTGCGGGCCGACGACATGAGGTAAGCAGGTGCGTCAGATGGCATCTAGTGGAGTTAGAACGTCGAATGGGTCAGTACTTGCACGCGGAGAAGTACGGACACGACGTGGGTGTTTTCTTGTGATACTTATGCAGAAAGGTAATCATGAGGACCACTTTTTGGGGCTACTTCACGTGGTTGCGGGATGCATTATTGGGAAAAACTGAGTGCCAGGTGTGCGGATGATGCAAAAAGGTGACAACTATGCACTGCGATGTCAGTTTTTGGCCTGTTCGGGGTCTGTTTGAGGTCATCTAAAAGGCCAAGGGTGCCCAAGTAATAAAACTAAGTGTGGGAACTGAAAAAACTGAGAGAAGACCAGAAAAAACGTGGAGAAGAGAGGAGGAACAGCCGCAACTGTGTTTTTGGGGGCTTTTGGAGCCTGTTTTGGCCGTAAACTGCTCATCCGAGGTCGGATTTGAGCACTTTGACATTGTAAACTGGGGTTTTGGGCCGTTCCGGACGCGATGGGACTATCCATTTTGCCAAATTTCTCACTCGTTTTTTGCTATTTTTGCTGTGTAAGTTTCTCCTATGAGCGAAGCTTCTGCTCCAATTTGTGATTGCATCTGGTATATTTTACCCATTTTGTGTGAGCTATTTGCCCATTGGTGTTGGACCAAGCTCATTTGTATCTAAACATCAGAATTTCTCCTCTTTTGAGCTGAGTTTTTTGGGTGTGTGTGTGTGTCTCTGTGTGGAGTGGGCAAGTGGATAGTCTCTCTCCTCTCACTCCATAGGTGTGTTTCCTGTCTCGGCCAGGTGTGTTGTGTAAGCCGAGTGGTGCCCCATAGCGTGTGTGTGGATCTTCCCAAGAGTGTGTGTCGGGTCGTTATAGAGGCTTTCTGTGTGTTTGTATCCCGCTCACAGCGGGGATGATGAGAAATGTAAACAATTTGAGTAGGGAAAGAGGGTCTTACCACCTCTTCTATGCTAACAATACAACACCCTGGCAAGAGTGTCTTGATGACTTGCGTCAAACCTTCTTGAAGCTCCTCCTCTTCAGTGGTCCAATTAGAGAATTCCAGAAGCCACTGGTCCATGAAGAGAAATAAACATGTCACCCTTGTAAACTGAAGGTTTCAAGAGCCCTCCTCAGTGGGGGAACCAAATGAGAGAGGAAAATCCAAAAAATAGAACCGGTGGCCTCTACACCAAGACTATGCACAATGGCCTCATCATGGGAGGTACACAATAGGGGCACCACCTAGCAAGATATGCGGCTAGGATGCATACATATACACAATGAAACATGCCATGGAAAACAATTTCAAGATCCACGCCCAAATGTGGAATGGGGTGGTCAGAGAATAAGGTGAGAGGAGTGGTGAGTGAGTGACAATGGTCTTGCTACTTGTGAATGTTAGTAAGGAAGATAATGAGGTAGGGGAAACATGCGAGTATGCTCACTTCTCATACAAGAGGTGGAGAATCTGCACACCTCAAGATGCAAGTAGCAAGATGATAGGAATATGAGAGGGAGAGAGAGTGTGTGTGTATGGTGGCGAATCCGCACACCTTAGCATAAGCAGAAAAAATGGCAAGGAACAAGCATATACCATACTCACAATGAGATGTATCCAAAGCGACACAAGGTATGGCACCAAGATGGAGTGTGTTGATTGCTTGCAAAAGATGAATACAATACGTAGCGTATGGCAAGAAGATGAGAAGGGAACGAGATCGTAGGAGGAATAATGGAGAGATGGGAGTTGATGGCGAGGAATATCATGAGTGTGTCCACCCTTATTCTTCTTGAAATTGTTCCTTCAACCCTTAATTACAAGTGGTGTGGACTCTGGAGGTATGGTGCTCATCTTTTGTGCACGGTGATGGTGTTGTGATTATGTGATTAGGGTTCATGCTACAAGCATGTAGCATAAGGGTGTGTATGGATAGGTGTGTGTGTGTGTGTTTTCCCTCCCTTGCTACTGAGCTCTCATGGCCTCCTTATATAGGGAAGGAGGAGAGGATTTAGCAATATTTCTAATTGAAGTGAGTGTCCCACTCTGGTGACTAGGAAAATGGGGTGCATGTGACTGTGGCTCCCATCTTGTCTCCTCATTATTTAAAATACTAGAGTCAATAGAGAGAAAAGAAGAGAGAATGTGGGTAGGATGTAGAGGATAGGAGATATTTACAATAGTTTAGCTTTGGCTAGACATAAGCTTATTAGTGAGCGAAGAGAGAGGTAAGAAATGTATAAGAGAGGTTGTCGAAGGTGGATAGTTTTTGATGAGGATAGATCCTCCAAAAATGGTGATAGAATCACTCTAGACTTGCCAAGACCTCATTAAAAGAGACTTGTCTCTTGTAATCATGCTTGAAGACTTGTAGAACCATAGCCATTCTAGAGGGAAGAAAACTGGGGATGGCCCGTGTCACCATTACACGAGAAAACTGGGGTCCACCACAAAAATCATAGCTCCGCGTTCATAACTCCAAAAATTATGAAAACAATTGAACTAAAAGTTGAGCTCACGAGCTAGAACTTTCATGTTGAACACTTCTTCAGATTCGGGATTCTTCTCTACACAAAAAATTCAGCCAAATAATGTATTATTTGTGGCTGCAAAGGTCTTTTGGTGGTCCCCTTTGAGTGGACTTCTATCTTGCCTTCAAGTGTAAGCTCCTTCATGTGTATGAAAAGATGACCTAGAGTGTTGGAAAGATTGGCAATCATTTAGATGGAGGTATTATTGAAATTTGGAAGTGGGGTTGAGGTTTGAAAATGAAAACTAGTGAATAAAATATTTGGTAGGGTGGAATAATATATATACATGAAAAAAATATTAGAAAATACTAAAGATATATAATGTAATTTAGAATATATATGTTTAATGCTTAAGTTCAAAAGAGAGATCAACAAAGAAAGCTTACTTATTTATGCTGCATCTTGCATCTTGATTGATTATCATAAGTCTTATTTATTTAATAAAAGCAAAAACGTTTGTGAAAAAGGGAAGAAAAATCAAAAGTAACTTATATAATAGGAAATATTTTTGGTAAAAGAGAAAAAATATATGGGGGGTTCCCATGCATGGAAAAGCTTGGCTCATTACGTCAGCCAGTTTCTTTCATGGAAAGTGAATTGAGGTACTCTTTTGGGTACATCCTTGGGGGGTGCAGTATGTAATCAAGTTAGCTAGTCTTTTTTTTCTGTATAGACATTTGGCTGGCTATTATCATCTGCCTTTGGTATTTCTCCTATGCGAGCTCCACCTTTAAAGCTTTGATTTCCTCTAAGATTGCAATTGGAGTCTAAGAGGTAGAGGATGTGGCAAGAACATATTGCATGGTGAGGAGAGTCAACAATGTATATTTTATAACATCATACAAGTCACATAGCTTGGTGTAGTTTTTCTACTCTCCTTCTAGCTTTTCTTTTGGTTCTTGCTACTCCACTAGAAGCTCACTGTTAGCTGAAATTGAATATTGGAGGTTTTGAAAAAGATTTGCTACCTATTTTTTTTCACATTCTAGTGCAACCTGGAGGTTCTCCTTATCCCCCTTGAGACATTCAATTTGTTGGCGTAGTCGGGTATTTACTATGATGGCCACATTTGTCTCTTCATTTACGTCGGGGCATCCAATTCCCTCAATTGAGATACAACTCTTGGCATAGGAATTGGAGCCTTATCATTTCTAGGTGATCCTCTAGCTCAAACTCACGAATGAGATTGTCGACTTCCTCTACTGTTTTTCTTAAGATGGGTGGGATTTCTCCCGGCACTTGAGTAGTTGGTTGCTGGGAACTCTCGTGCACCGACTCTAGTGAGTTCCTCACAAAGGGCAAAATCTGGCCATGCAAACATAGTCCCAAAAGGGGGTGGAACATGGATCACGATCCATGTGTCCCCACCACCCAAATCAGATATTTTTTGGCAAAAAAGTCCACACAAAAGTTCCTTTTCATTGCTCTTATCACATATACAAAATGTATTCCAACATGGATCATGATCCATGTACCCAACATTGTCAAATAGATGAAAAATTGGGCCCATTTAGGCATCACCTTGAAGGTATCACTGTGCAAGTTTGAAACAAAATGGACATAGGATCATCCCAAAACCTTGAACGGTGAAGTATTTTTGAATTTGGACCTTGTTTGATGCCCCAATGGATCCCTGAAAATTTGTAGAATCCCCGTCTTGGATTTGATCCGTGCAATTATTTTGATGATTTTTATGCAGTATGGACTATACACAAGCGATCTTGCTTGGCTAAGGTTTGAATCAGTGCAATTTGATGTAGTAAGAGGTCTCTAGGTGTTCGTAAGAGGTAAAAAATTGGCAGCTAGCTCTAGGTCACCAAATCTCTCTCTCTCTCTCTCTCTCTCTCTCTCTCTCTCTCTCTCTCTCTCTCTGGCAAGATGCAAATGAGCTCTATCCTTCTCAACTTTGCATATATGTGAATGATCTACCCAAAGTGTTGAGTGTTTACTTACCTTGTGTGCTCACATTTTTCATGGTATGCCTCACTGTTTGGATATTGATTCTTAATTTCCCTTGCATTGTCATTTTGGTCTATCATAAGTTGGTCCAAATTTTGACTTGTGTCAAATCATTCCAAACTTGACATGCTCAAAGCTCTTGCTTTGTAGATTTTGCGTTTGCTTTTAGAACTTAATTTTGATTTTTCTAGCCTTGTTTATTTTTTTATCCTTATTATATTAAAAAAGAAATAATATTATTGAAAATTATTATTATTTGGCCAAAATTTCAACAAAAAGTTTTGCATATATAGTTATATACATACTCTCAATCTAAACGTCATATCTGTTGAAATTTGTCGTTATGGCTTGTTATTATGCCTGATAAGGGCTAAATCCTATTAAAAAGCAACAAAAAGGCACAAATTTAAGCGACAAATCATGCTTTGTACACTATATACAAAATTTCTTAAACATATGTAGTTTTAGATCTTGCAATAAGCTTAGGTTTATGTTATTCCCCCCTATCTCATATTTGCCTATGAAAGAAGGTAAAGTCTTTAATGTTCTAGGTAAACCTCTCTATGGACACTTTTGGCTCTTCATCTCCATAGAATGAATGTATATCTCTAGGATAAATCTCATGATCCACGTTGACTTCTAGCATAGGTGCTAGCTTGAAAGAAGCACTACCAACTTTGCGGTTTTTGACCATTTTTCACAAGGCGCGGCCATGATTTTTCCTTTTCTGGAATAGGATGTACCTCCTAAGACTCAGCCACATCCGTCATGTTTGCTACTATCCTTGTATCCAATGGTGTTTTGTTTTTTGGTGTCCTTAGTTCATTGTTTTGTTTTCTTTGTGCCCACTTTTGTCCTCCTTTTGAATCTGGGAATGTTTAGAGTTTGAGGCTGTATAAGGGCTTGTGTGGTCTCTTTAAGCCGTTTGCACATTTCCAACCTCCTTTGTTTCAATTTTTAGATGTTGGTAAACCATCTATGTTCTAGAGTCTTGTTGTTCTTTAGTCTCGCCTTATAAGCTTGTAGCACAACAACTAAGGGTTCAAGTGCCTTTTCTATCATGACGGAACCACCTGATAAAGTTTCTGATGTTTTCACTCCCTGAACTTTTCATTTGTTTTCTTGTTCTCGCTTGAGATGATCCCTTGTTTGTTGTAGATCTGTCTCCAAGGCTATCTTTTCCCTTAGCCTTTTTGCTTTCATGTTGTCTCTTTTTTCTTTCCAAAATTTTCTTTGAGCCTTGACTGTCAAACTCTCAAATTCACTTTGTTCTGGAAATTTTTGCTCGTCCTCCACCATCATGTTTATTGAAGCTACCAGAGCTTGAGCTCTGGTCATTGCATTGACAGAAATTGTCGGTTTGGTTCTAGATCCACTTGAACATGGTATGATGTTCATTGTAGCTTTTTCCTTTTTTTTTGGGATTCTTGGGGCAGTAAGGAAGTAAATGATCCACTTTGCAACCCTCACAGAATCCATATATATTTGTTCTCTTACCCTTGTGTGGACAAAATTGTGCCCAATGCTTACCTCCACATTCATAGCAAGGACCTTTTGGCAGAACGTCTGGTGGTGCCCCCATTGGTAACAAAGAGGATATCCTCTATATTTGTAGTTTTGATTTTCTATGAGCATGAGTGTGTTTCCATCCATAGTATAATGATTTTTTTGTTGGTTGAGAAATGTAATAAGGTTCTAGAGACTTATTTGAGCTTATCCAGTAAGAGTAACTTTCATTGGCATTTGCAACTCCTTCTGGCTCCCCCATGTAGGTTTTCCCTGGCTCTTTGTAATAAGAAGTTGGTGGCAATTTTTTGACTTGTGAGTGTTTCTACATGCTACATATATCTAGCAATAGCTCTATTGTCTTGAGGCAAAGGGGGTTGTTGGCACAACAGAGGCTATGGCTTATCCCACCTTGTGTTGCATTGTTTGGTCATATCTGGTACCTTGGTGGTGATGGCAAAGGATGCACCCCTAAAGGTCCACATTGCCTTTATCTTACAAAATTTCGGCTGAAAAAGAACTCATTTGTCTCATGGTTAGTGTATTTTTTCTTGATTGCGCTCCACTTCAATGCTCTCACAAATTTACTACATGTGGTCGTTGTTCTCGTAGATATGGATTATGTCTATAGTTTTAATTCATCCTGCGGATCACCTCCTTTACCATTGATCTACATTTATGTGATTGAAATAGGGGAACTCTGTTTTGTTGATGGTTGAAGGGACATTCTTGGTAGTGGTGCTACTGTCCACCTCTTCGTAAGTTTTACAATTGTCAACAACTAGATACAACGCTTCTCTAGTGACCTGGTCAAATGTGGTGCATGCATTAAAGTGCAAATTCTTCTTGAGAGTTTTTTTTCTCAGGCCCTCTATAAAGAGAATTGATAATCACTTGTCTTGTGGCAACTCTCTTGCATGACATCTCTCAATATATTTCTATAAGCAAAGTGAAGCTTCTTTTACCTTTTTGTTCTCTTTTTGCTTAAAGGTGTAGATTTTAAAAATTGTATTGTGTTTGTTTCTTTCTCTAGAGAATTCCTATGCAAACTCTCACAAGAGTTGCTTGATATTTGGAAAATCTCTGCCATTCAATGGTTCAAAAAAAGTAAATGCTATTCGTTCCAAGGTTAACACAAATCCCTCATATTGAGTGTGGAAATCCGTGACTTGTTCAACTCTTAAGACTTGCTTAAAAAGTGAAACATGCACGTATGGATCCCCGATCACTTGTACTTTTTGACCATGCACTCAACCATTTGAGTTGGTTGCATCCATCGTGTTTCAACTACCATTCTCATTACTCTAGGCTCTCCTAAAACAACATCTTTTGCTTCATACCCAACATTAGGAACTTTGATGGGAGTCATTTTAGTGATTCTCTCATCGCATCACAAATCTCTAGCTTCAGTCTAGGTTTTTGGAACCCTCATAGTATGGATAGTGTGTGGAATTCTTGTAGTATGGATAGTGTCGGGAGTGTCAGTGCACCGATATGTACTCATTGAAAACCTAGAACTCAAGGATCCCATCAGTCTAGGTACAAAAAGGTGTGGTTGATTGAATGGATTTTCCACTCTAGTTCTACTAGGACTCGCTCTTGCATTTTTTGGCCTCGACTCTGAGACAATTGGTCTATATGTGCTAGTAGTGGCATAGTACTGATGGAGTGTACCTCCAAAGTACTACATCTTTCCAATTCTTGGAGGTCTATAACAGAGTACCCTAGGCCATACTTATCAAGCAGGATCACTTGGGTATCTCTTCCTTCTTCACATGTGAAAACATACAAGCATTTCTACTCTATGTTGGGCTCATAAAACTTACAATAGAGAATTTTCTCTCCATTGCCGTACTTGTACAAACCCACAAGTGTATTATCTATGCTGATTTGAGTTGACATATTTACTCGCCTAAGTTTCAAATTTGGAATGTCTAGCTTTGGAGGCTTGTCTCCTGGATTCACATCAACCTTATCCTTGGTGCCTGCTAACCTCCATTGTCCACAATATAAGGATTCTGCACAACTAAGCACATGGTACCTTCGTTATCAATGTATCAATCACCGTTGAGTCCACATGCACTATGTTCTTGAACTCACTAGGTCTTTCTTATGGTTTAGCATAAGTACCTTCTTACTAAGTATGAGTTCATGACTCGGTATGTCCAAAATAGAACATAAGTTAAGGTTAAGAACATATCCTTGCATTTTAACATTGCCTTCTTGGATATTTTCCTTTACCCAAAGATGTGGGTTGGTCATAAACCTATCAAGCACTTGTGTTTGATGTTCATGCTGAGCTTCAACATATAACTCCCATGCTATGTAAGTGTTGGGTACAAGGTAATCTCTAGTCCCCTTTGAAACTCAAACTACTTCAATTCCCCAATGGAGACCAAATCCAACAGCATAATTGAAAAAGACCCTTTGTGCAATGTCACTTGGGAGTTCATCTAGACAATTAAGAAGATCCATCTAAAAATAAGACAAGGAGAAAAAAACTTAGTACACAAGTGAACCAAAATTGAGTCTACGTTTGTTTTATTCATCAAAATTTGATCTTTAAGATTTCATTATAATATTATGGGTGTCTTGGAGATAATTCTCTAAATATTCTTTTAACTCTCATGATAGGTTATTCTCTCAGATCTCCCACGTGACAATGTGGTCTGTAGTTATCTTCTAGCTTTTCTTTTCTTATGACAATTACAAGAGCTTCAAGCTTCTTAGAAACTTTGGTAATCAATTAATATTTGGGAGCGTATTGCCAAGTAGTAGAACATTTCTTCTAGGCCTAACCATATTATGAGTTGAAGTAGTCTGAGGTTGGCAAACCAATCTCTTGGACTATCGTCAATATAGATGAATAATTGACGAAAAAGTTCTTCATGACGGGTAAGGTAACTACGATCAACACTTTTCTAACAAGTTGTGCTTCTCGGCATGCCAAAGAATTTGGTCCCGATTTTTACGTAAAAGAGTTCTTGTTCATTCCTTGACAACCGTGTTGCCATATTGTTTAACACTATGGCCAAAAACTCATTCCCCTGGCTAAAGCATTCAGATATCACTCTGGGAGCCATTTTTTACTACAAAACAAACATTCAAAAAAATTAAAATGCCGTTGTTTGAACACTCCAGCCACTTCATCATAACTCAAATTGAACACTTTCACTCAAGAAAAGTCAAACAAGTATCACCGACCAATGTCACTTATAGATGCATCATGAATACAATATCCTTTCTCAAACAGCATGCATGAATGTGTGGACGGTGCATAACTAACCCGACTAGTATTAGGCTTTAGGCTATCCCCATAACCTTAAGCATAGGCTCTGATACCAAGTGAGAAATATCGCTCCCCGAGGGTCTATACACAAAATATACAATCTATACCTTTATACAATTTTTAATAAACATCACAGTTGCGGAAGCATTTGCATAGGGGAGGAGTTATCACTGCCCGACCAAGCATGGAGTTTAGGCCATGAGCCGGATTGCATCCAGAGGTACCTAGCGACTAGTGCTACCTCTGAATGAGTGTTATGAATGAAAGCATACTCGAGAAAATATAACATTGTGGAGGGTGAATATATGCGTACACCGTGTTGAAAGGAGAGAGAGAGAGAGAGAGAGAGAGAGAGAGAGAGAGAGAGAGAGAGAGAGAGAGAGAGAGAGAGAGAGAGAGAGAGAGAGAGAATATAGTGGAGGGTGAAAACAGAGACATGAGAAAATGACAAGAAACAATCTTTAAATGCCCCGTTTAAATGAAACATGCAACCATGTATTTATGTAATGACAAAATCTGAGTATATCATAAAATCAAAAAGTTTATGACAAAATAACCTACAGAGAACCGGACATTGTGTAGGGATCGACTGGTCCACCCATCCACATTCGCTCTACTACGGATAGAAAGAGAATTTCACTTTGCCGAAAGCGAGCCAGAACACATATAACCTACCTGAGCCAGACATAAGCTGAGGCCGCTTCACCTCCCTCCATGAACACGAGCTCTGAAAGGATCGCAAGTACCAATAGATGGTAGGGTATCAACACCAACCACACCAGTTTAGGTGCCATGCGTCTTCGATGCCCATCACTAGGTGTTTAGAAAAAGCCAAGGCAAAATCCCCGATACATTAGTCGTGCAGGTCATTCAATCCACGACGCACTAACCGTGTAGATGAGCCTAACAAAAAGAAGAAGAGCTAGGCAACAATCCCGATCCAGCAAAGCTCCAGGTCAACGACCCTTTAGTCTAAGGCTAAGCGATGTAGATGATCCTAGTTTTGTAGAGATGCTGCCATGAGAAACATAGCACATGAGTCCAATCACAATAGCACTTTTCATATGCACAAACAATCTTTTCCAAGTAGTTAGACTGTATAAGGTCTCTACCCTTACACATCTACCATAAACCATCTAGATCACTTCATGATCCAATCCCAAAACCATAAACCATAATCCAATCACATCACACGGGTGAGCACTCCACCCAACTTGGGTGAGGCACAACCAATCCTACATAACCACTTTAGAACATAACATGGATGTAAAAATTTCAGCCGCATTTCGGTAGCATGACCATATCTAGGAAAGAAAACCATAAGCCACACTGGCTTCCATCATAAAATCACAACCATAATCCATGAGGGAATGTCATCCCTTAACCACAAATCATAATCACACTGAAACAACTCCCACACTTGGAGTTTGACATATCCCCTGCAGTCAATTGGAGTTCATACACACATGACTCTTATGATCGATCCTTTCATGCATAAAAAGAGTCTGACCAACAACTAATCTTGATATAAAAATCAAATTTTGACAACATCCAACCGTGCAAAGTTGATGCATCACATATGCACTTCATCTCCCTAGCACATAGCGTTAGTTTTGACCTAGAAAGGTGGAAAGAAATCATAACCATGCATATGAGTCATCCACATCAATCCATAAGTTCCCATACATCATATGATAACATTCCATCACCATAAACATGATGCAAAACAGCTCCAACCTTTAAGTCAACCATAAACCATTACTTCACACATATGCAAAGAACAACTTTTTGACATTTTCGGGAGCATGCATAACATGCAAATGAAATTATTTGACCTCAAACAAATGCATCAAGATCAACTATAGATTAGCACTCTATCACATCACTTCACCCATTATGGTACTCACACAACAAATGGTAACCCAAAAAGAAAGCCACTTTAATTATATCTGCCTATGCGGTTTGGGATGTCTAACCATATACTCTCACATAAGTTTATGGGCATCTAATAGCTGAAATCAACTCACAAAAAAAAATCATAAATCATACATAAACGGTTCGGTTAACTCACGTCGTCATATGGTACTCCCCTTTGGTAGTACCATTATCGTGTAGGTAAAACTGGTTATGGAACGATTAATAACTCGCATTCCCAAGGTGATAACGTAGACCTAAATACATTTATCATCAATTTTTATCAATATTTTCAATTGGTTATGTGGATTTGCCCATCCGGTGAATCTATATAGTGGCTCTCCAAGGAGCCTGGAGTCGGCAAAATTGGTTGTGCAGTGGGCAGCAAGTTGTTTTTTGACCATATCTCTTAACTCGTGTGTGAAAGTCACATGAAACTTAAGAGAGAAAATGTTCTAAATGACGTGTTTTATCTCTAGTATATAAAGGGTTCATGTTTATTCATAACGGTTTGTGAGTTATGACCAAAAAAGTGCTCCTACAACCTCTATGACATGAAACGAAAATCGCTTTTTATGCACGCACATGATCATAAATACATCATGTACATAAATCAACGTGTTAAACATGATGAAATGATCATGGAGAATCTTCATACATACTCGGTTAATCCATACATGCACTAGTATACAAGAAAACAATCATTAAGAGGGTGATTACTCAGAAACACGACATTAAGAAATGATGATAACTATGGAGTTTAAAGCTTCTCACCGTGCTTTAAAATGAATTAGGGCCTGTCAAAAAGGCTTCTTGCTTTGCCTCAAGAGAGCGGCGATGAGACCTATGTAGAGGTATCTGGCACGAAAGTTTCCAGAGAGCGCGTACACTGTGAAACGAGAGAGGAGATAGTAAGCAAGTAGAGAGAGAATATCATTCTTCTTCTTGTTCTTCTTCTTCTTGAGAGAAAAGAGCTTATGGAGATGGTGATAAAGAGCTTGCACCGCTCCTATAACAGATACGTATAGCCTTGCGGTAGTAGACGCAATAGACGGCCCTGAAATCTAAGTAGTAACTGACGATTTATATACAAGTGCAACATGCTAGAGTGATGTCCAAGCAGGCCCACGAATAGCTTCCTGCTTTTGGCAACTTTACTAAAAACATGCCTTTGCTTTTGCTGGTCAGCTTTCCTACTTACCATTCAATTTTTTCAGCAAAATTGACCAATTGAACAGTATCCGGCCAACTAATGGAAACCTTAGCTAGACTATGCCGCATCGTAATGTCCCGACATAATTAAGACTTTCCCGTACTGCCTTGGCGTATTTACGGTACCACTTTTTATAAAATAATTCTCGTAAAAATCCCGTTTGGTCTCGTTTTTGCTCCGAGTGATCATTTTGACAGAGACTAAAATAAATATTTTTATGTTTAGGTCATCATAAAAAGCACATTGCTTTTTAAAAATGCCGAGAAAAGCACGAAAAGCTAAAAATAGCATTAAAAAAAAAGAGCAAAATTTTTAAAAATTGAACCAAGGGTTTCTCTCGTCCACTGGAATAAGAAAGCGGATTCGCTTTTCACTAAAAAGCACTAAAAATCATGAAAAGCTAAAAATAGTGTGAAAAGCACTCAAAAGTAGTAGATTTTTATAAAATTGAACCATAGCTTCCATGGAACACGTAGATCAAGGATCTGACCTTGCTTTTTGCAAAAAAGTACCTAAAAGCATAAAAAGCATGAAAAAGCTAAAACTGGTGATTTTTTTCAAAACTGAACCAAACATCAGTTTAACCTACTGGAACATGGAAATGGTCTTACTTTTTACTTTAGAACCTACCAATACTGTCAATCAAGCATCTTAAATCAAAATTTGGCAAAATAGATATGGAAAGCTACTTTTTTCTTTTTAGAAGAGACCCAAAAATTGGGGATCTTACACCTCTAGGGAGAAATCCTATGCTCTTAGGGCCATAGGGAAACCAATTTGCCCATGTAGGTGCGCTTGCGGGCTTAGGTGCCCTCTACTATAACGAGCAACCCTATGGCCCTAGGGTCATAAGGTCCTCAACTTGGAAAATGGCTGATGATATATGAGTTTCTCTAGCGTTTTCCATTGTTCTACTATTGTTAGTCCTTGAGTCTATCGATGCCAACATCTAACCATGGATTTTCATATATTGCTCCTTGACCTGGTTCTAGAAAGTTTTGTTGTCTTAGCAGGGTTGCACTCTGTGCGTCATTGCTTAAGTTTCTTTTGCACCCAATAGCCCCACAAAAAATATTGGTTGCTGATGACATCATGGATGCTCATGGCTCTTATGATAGTGATAGCCATTTTTTGGCTATCCTAAATTTCCATAATGACCTATCTCACCCTATTATAATCACTTAAACACTATGGCTATCTTCATCTTTTCATTGTACATAGGCACGTGTCAGTTAGGGGACTTTTCCCATATCTCCTTAAAACCCTCAGCTAGCTAGTCACCGGGTTAGTTAAGTAAAAAAAAAGAGAAGAATATGTTATGGCCATTTATGTATTTCATTGGATATAGAGTCTAAATATAGGGTTTGTTTATTATAATTAATTTGGTATTTATTTAAATATTTCTACCTAGGTATGCATTATTTGCCTAAGTATATGATACTCACCATTACCATATTTTTTCTTATTAGTGTGCATACTCTTTATTATATAAATAAATAGTTTCATGCAAGCCTCTCTAAATCTTGGTGTGAACCCACTCCGAGAAAAAATCACAAAAATATCTTTCACCCAGTCATTTCCTTTTTCTAAATTACCATTTTTCTACATGTATTTTTCCTTACTTCTTGTAAATAGTTTTTCATTAATAAGACAAAATGAGGGCCATCTCATTTGATTTCCTGTATTTTCATATATATCTTTTCTCCATTTTATATTTATATACAACTGACACTATTTTACATTGTATGAATTATTTATACATTAACCTCTTTTTTCTCATTATATCCATAAATCATATTTGTGAATAATTCACATCCATGCATGTTTTCAAACCTTTAGGAATCTATTAGGTCATGCTCTCATACAAAAAGGGGCTCGCTCTTGGAGGATTATGCAAATTCAACAAAAGAGGGGGCCATTGAAGACTTTTGCAGTGACAAAAAACATGTGTTTTGGTGGAATTGGATTAGATTATATTTGCGAGCTTCTAATTTCGTGCTTTTGTATTTTTTTCACTTTTTGCGAGCTTTTTGTCATCATTTTGGTGTAAACTACTATCCCGATATGTTGCAATGACTGTATCCCACATCTTGCAACTCAATTTAAGTCTCTTGAGTGTCCAAAACTTTTGTAGCATCACATTTTCAAGCCGACACCTAAACATTATTTCCATTGAAAAAACATAGCACACGACTCAACTTCATGACAATGTAATCAATTTGAATACAAATGTGAAGGTGGGTAGTGTGTGTAATCATCATAATGCTGCATTCATCCTACATGGTTTTCCAAAAATGAATAGAGTATATTGGGGGACAAGGTAGGCTAGCGGAGTCATGTTTCATTTGGGTTAAAATCCAACCATGTGCACATTAATATAATACACATGGTTACATGCAAAAAAAGACTTAAGCATTGTTTCCCTCTTCTAAGAGACGAAGAAATTTCTTTCGTTTAATGTGTACCCCATAGCATCTCTCATTAAGGACACAAAATACCACATGCTCTCTAGGAAAGTGAACCACTTATAAAATTAGATGCCAAAGTCTCAACTACCTCCAACTTTTTTCGAACATCCTTAGAAATTCTATGCCTCCCTATCTTGCATCTTGTTTTGATTCCACCATCCATTTCAATCAGAGTAGAAATATTTAAAGGTTTTTACTTTGAGTGTAGTATTAGTGGATGAAAGTTTGTAAAAGAGCACCCAAATTCTCTTCTGTGATGGGTATCCCCTTTGTAATGGGCCAATGATCATGTGGAAAATATGAATTCTTTAAATTGGTTGTGTGTGTGTAACATCATGATTTTAGAGCCACAATCAATGTGTCCTTGTAGAGTCCTTTAACCAAAAACATGGAGCAACCAATCCAGTATAGAAAACTTTCCAAGACGTTGCAAACTTTCCTACTCTACCACTTTGCCTTCCCTAAGCATATGGATCAAAACCAAATTCTAACGTCACACAAGGGTATGGAAAACTCTACAGAATGTTCCAATGTCTTGCATAATGTTCCTTTCACATCAATGGGGATAGCACACAACTTCCTTGCCACAACAAGCTTGTAAGACACACGCCATATGATGCATCTTGACTTGCAAGGTTGAAAAAAGAGCCACCTGTATAGCAGCCACAAAAATAGCAGTGATCATAGCAAAAAATAGAGCCACCCATAGGAGCCACGAAGAAGGCAATCAAGAACTACTTGCACATTCATGAGGGAATCACATTCCATACAGGAAGACCATCAAGAACTCGTTCTTTCATGAAGATTTTGAAGTAGTCGAGAACTCGTTCTTTCATGAAGATTCTGAAGTAGTCCACTGTTGTGATAGTTGTTGTGCATCATTCTAAAGTAAACATTGTTGTGATAGTGGTGATAGTCCAGTGCTGTGATAGTTGTGATGGCCTAATATTAGAGCGCATCAACAAATTCATATTTTACTTGTGAGTTGCATGCCTCATTTGTGCTGCTCACCTATCACATTGCTCGTCGTTGCTTGCTCAAGCAATGTGGGCACCTTCTTTCTTTTTCAACATCGCTCCCATCGTCTACTCCCCGATTGATCTAAAGACCCCACACTCCAGAGCACGAAATCCACTTGCCAAGCCAGCCAAAGCTCATGATGTCTGCATGTGTCAAGTCTCCCCCCATTATAGCTGCATGTTGCGGGAAGCAGTAGTATTACATCAACTAATTTCACTCCCAACATTTTGTAGAAAATCGATCTTGTCGTCGACGTTCGAACGGATCAGGCCGCAGTTGGTAAGCAACAAATGTCGAGTTGTAGTTTTGGAGAGAGGATTCAAGAGCTTCGAGCAGCTTTATTGTGCAAAAGCGTGTCGAAACTAGCTGTCCACATGCAACAGAACGTCGCGCATCATTTTGATATTCAAGAACAAAAAGATTTAGAAAATTTCTCATGTAGGAAAACGGAGTCTAGTTTATCAGTGTTTTTCATACAATGCATAACATCATGAGCTTCTGCTTGAGAGGCACAACATACCTAGCTAGGTACGATTGGGGGCAGAGGACCACCGGTCCCCCCACCGGGCCGGTGATCCCCTGCCCACAATCGTACCTAGCTAAGGTATGTGGTGCCTCCATCACAAAAGCCATATGGACGGCTTACCATATGGCAAAAAATATATAATTGCTAGATATTTTACTAGTTTCAATACACACATCTAGCAAAAGTGCAAACTAGTAAGCATGAGACAACTCCTAGATGCTTCAAGTAGCAATCCTCTTAACATATAGTAAGTTGAGTAGCTATATGGTAAGATAATTGCTAGATGAAGCAAGAGAGTTCAAGCTCACTTGCTAGTTTAAGATGTATGAAACTAGTAATACATCTAGCAACTCGAATATGTAAAATAGTAATTCATATAGTAACTTCAAGACGAAAAGTTCTAGCCCTACTCAGCGTGTCTCCCAAAATTAGCTCAACCTAATTATACCTGTGAAAATATATGGACTTGGAACAATCCACAGCAAGAGACTTGACTCTCAAGTAACCCGACACCCTACACACCCGCAAAAAACTATAGCCAGATGTATTGTGCCTGGTTCACAATCACCTTGCAAAGCCTTTGACCTTACAAAATAGTCCTCATACGGTAAACATCAACCCAACACGACTGCCATAGGCAATAGTATAGATCTACAAGAAATATCCCCATCGCATACATCGACCCACCATGTAAGCTGCAAGATACACCTGCTACTCCAGGATCAAACCACAAGGGGTTACCCTTATCCTCAGTACAATTTGTTATGGTCTATCCTTGAGCAATGAATTACATGAGTACTTCAAATCAAGTTTCACCATGTTTCTTTGCTCAACACTTCACACTCATCCCTGCACTCTTACAACCCTGCATCTATATATATAAGCAATCAAATAAACACAACGTAGATAATCCATGATTATTTATTTACATAAGAACTTTAAAAACAAACCACGTACAATCAAGCCTTGTAATTCACTTAAGAATTTAACAATTGCTACATGAGTTATGCTTGATTTGCAACAACAAGCACGTCAAATGAAAATGTCACCTTAACTTAAGCTAGATTATGGAGTCACGGGAAGCATTTACAATCGTTTGCCACTTCTAGTACATATACAAGAATAATGTTCCGCATATCAATGAGATATTTTGTGCCATTTGATTCGACGAACTGTTATGACCTCGTAATAATCTCCATAATAAATCTGGCACTAATGTTGATAGAACTAAATAAGGTGCTTAATAGTAATGATTGTCACAAATTTTAGCTTAAATAATTAATTTCATTACATGATAATCACACATTTTTCATGCTGTCCAAACAAAGAGATTCCAGCAAGGCTATTTTCTTCAGCTAGGAAACTGCAAGGAACCCACAACAATGATGAAAAGAAATCCACCTAGGGCACCTCAAGCTGGAACCTAAGACACTGACGAAATGAAATGGTAATGGATGGGTAGAGTACAGTATAAATAAGGGAGCCCTCTATAAGGATTTGCATCAGCAAGTCCACCACTGCCATCATATGATCTGTAAAGAGAGTTTGCTGGATACAAACAGCCATGGATCACCATGACAAAGCTATTACTATATATCATTATAAACCAAGTTGTGCCAGGGCCCTTCAAATTTATAAAATATATACTTATATGCGCAAGAAATTAAAAGCTCATGCGTATCGTTTCCATCTTTCCATCTTGCTCTAATTGCCTTCACTCTTGTTGTGTTGTTGCATTGGGTTGTAGAACTTTACAGGCCTTGTCTGATCTAATGTAATTGAGGATTAGTTTCATAAGGAAGAGGCATCTCCTCATGGTTACATCTTCCTATATATAATGTAGTTAAATTATGTCGAAGGTAAGCCTCATATTTCATTGTGTACACCCTCAGACTCAATCACACGATTTGCTGTCAAACTCAATCAATGCCTTACTTTCATGGCTTTTGCATTCGAAGTGAATGTCATCATATGATTTGTAAAGACAATTCGTTGCATAGAGAGACCCATGAATCACCATGAAAAAGCTATTATTATATATGATTATAAACCAAGCTATGCCAGGGCCCTTCGAATTTATGAAAATACATACTTATATGCGCAAGAAATTAAAAGCTCCTACGTATCGTTTCCATCTTTCCCTCTTTATTTACAGAAAAAAGTGACACATAGCCTACCGATCTTGGATATTTCTCCACAATCTCACAAGTAGCATCATTGCTCAAAAGATCCCATAGCCCATCAGAAGCAAAGATGTAAAACTTGTCATGTGGATGAAGCCTCCAAACATTTATTGTCGGTTCAGCTGACAATACAGGTCGTGTCAGAGGCTGAGTCATTATAAAATTATCCGGAAGTGCGTCTGGGTTCACTTCTGAAGGTGACTTCAAACATAGATCTCTAATTGACTTCGTTACCTGCACAATTTAGTGATTGTTCATTATGTTTGAGGCAACCTGAGATCACAATTGAGTAAACTCTCATTTAACAGAGACTAAAAGTTGACTCTGTGGTAGTTAACCAAAAGGGATTTCTCAGAACTCAAATATAATAATGTCAACCAAACTCGAAACCATCGTTTAACTGCAACACAAATCAACCTTCAAAGTAAAGAAATGCATGGGACTTGTTTTACTAGAATGATTCCATCATCAATCAGCACCAGAGCTTGGCGTTATCTCTTGCACAAGATGGCCGTCCTCTCCCGCAGCAGCACCACCCCTTTAACATCAGCTCCTGCATTGCTAAAATGTCCACCAACATCATGAGCTGCCTTGTCTACTCCTAGGGACATCGAACTCGACAAAGATGTTCAGGTTCTGTCGCAGCTTGTCAAGGACATGGAGCAAGTGGCTTTCCCGTTCATCAGCAGTGACTTCATTTCCTGGCTCTCATGGCTTGAAATACTTACAAAGCGGCACATGCGTTATCTCCAACATTCGATGGATGCCGTTGCGACTAGCATAATTGCCAAGCGCAAGCAAGCCATGATGCCCAAAGATGACCTTCTCCATGCCCTGCTCAACAAAGAAAGCGAGGGCTTCATCACCATGGATGAGGTCGAGAGCATCGTAATGGCGCTCTTTGCTCCCATTATCTCTGTGGACATGACAATGCATGCTGCCCGCAAGATGATGACATCCATGATTGTGATGCAGGCTGTCACAGTGGATTAAAACATCCCAAAGCTTCCTTGCACTAGCATGGTGAGCATATGCTACAATACACGCGCTCCACATCGACAACTACATGTGATTTCCTAAGGGAAAACAAAGGCAAAGCTAGGAGAGAAGGGTGCTCACACAGTAGCAGTAACGTCAACCTTGCCAAAGATGGTAATGATGCAGAATCGAAAACACCTCATAACTTGCGGCTTGCTGACCTGCGTCATGGGAGTCAGGAGATCAAAGCGTAGGTCCTTTCTTTGCAGTCCGCCACACTGCTCAATCTTCAATCCCGCCACAATGCTCCAACGTTAAGCTCTACAGGTTTCACACTTCTTGATAAGTGTGTCCAACCACTATCGCAAATTTGCAAGCTCTGAGTTGAAGTTGAACTTGTCCTGCCAATGTCCTCCTACGCTGTAGGTTGAAGTTCCATGGCCTAGGATTAGTGTAATCCCCCTATAAATTTTGAGATTGACCTCTAAATTTGAATTTGAAGGTGAGAAAACCTTCAAATTTAGTCAACTTACCGCTATTGTTTCCCATTTGTAGGTTTGCCAATGTTTTGGAAAAACGTTTTTTTCGAATACTAGCTCTACCTTCTAAGGTTCTAAGCTGGGTTTTTTTTTGTCGGACGTGTCACAATAACTTCCAAAGATAGAGAAACCCAACTAGAAAAAACTAGTCTTGCTTGGTTGGTCATGCCATAGAAATTTGTGGACACAATTTAGCATTGATGTGTGGTTGCAAGTGAGGAATGATATGCTTGGGTGCAAAACCTTGGGCTACCTATGCCACGACTTCAGACTTTGATTCCCTACCCACAAATAAGTAAAATAAATCCCTAAAAGCCAAAATAAATAACGGGTTTATATCTGGCAATTTACTTGAGATGTCATACCTCTAACACCCTCTTTGCAACTCATTGTGTACAGAAATAGTGAGACGAAGTCGATGAAGAAGCTACCATGAACATAGAAATCGACTATTGGGTATACCCTGATTTTGCAATTCTCAAGTTTTTACCTTAAAAGAATTCGTTGCCTTTAGAAAATTGAATTGCAGACCACTGAGAATCCCCATTCGTGAACATCACGTCCAATACTCCAAGATAAAGAGCTGGTGAACACATCCTATCCATGACCTGACCAACAACAATGGATTGGTGCACTCATGCATAGTGTTTTAGATATGAATGATTGCTTCCCTACAAGATGCATGTTCCTTGAACTTTGACCCACGGGTTAAAAAATGGATAAGTTGAACTCCAACACAAGGCGAGGAGAACAAGAGGAAGCTAGTGCCCTTTCCTTTCTATGCATGATCACCATGAGCTACAGAGAGGGTAAAACTTTTCTCCACAAGGAAAACCTAGCCTTTTTCAAGAAGTTGGCTTTTTGGTTAAAACTCTGTGGGGTGACATCAGCTAGGCTACGAGTGAATGTGAGAGATAGATAGATAGAGATAGAGAGAGAGAGAGAGAGAGAGAGAGAGAGAGAGAGAGAGAGAGAGAGAGAGAGAGAGAGAGAGAGAGAGAGAGAGAGAGAGAGAGAGAGAGAGAGAGAGAGAGAGAGATGCTGATATCTCATGACTCTAGCCTACGGTCCAAAGCCCTCTCTAAATAGACAGTGAAAGGTCCCTCATATCTCATAGTATGCTAGACAATGACAATCTAATGTAACTCTAGCGGCTCTGGCTCTATATGACATAAATTGCATATCCTCGCTTCTGTTGGTACCCTCCTAAATCAAGCATGCACAAACATACTCCCCCCCCTTCCCTTTCTCTCTCTCTCTCTCTCTCTCTCACACACACACACACACACACACACACACACACACACACACACACACACACACACACACACACACACACACACACACACACACACACACACACACACACACACACACACATGTTATAGCTCCAACCTCTCATATAACTGCTATTGACTCCCTCAAACACTCCTCGTTGTTGTACCTCTTCAGTGCTCCACCTCCTGGCAACTCAAAGGAAGAGCCAAACACTGTCGCCTTCCATGTTTACATGATGCACGAGTTTTGGGAGATGTAGCCCATGGGAGGCCATGCCAACAAGATCTACACCTGTGTGCGGGCCTATGACTCACGTGTTCCAAGCACTCAAGTGCACCATGTGGGGAAGTCACTACAGTGCGCATTGTACAGGCTGCACATTTGCACTATGTGTTAATAGAGAGAGAGAGAGAGAGAGAGAGAGAGAGAGAGAGAGAGAGAGAGAGAGAGAGAACATGGGCTTTAACTTATTCTACTAAGTATGGGCTTTAAAGAATATGTTAAAAGAAAAACCAGATTGTCTTGAGGTGTTGGCGAAGCCCGGGCGGCAGCAACTAGCAGACACAGATTGTGTGAGGACAGAAAAGGACGATGTTGGTGTGGGACGGGTGTCTAACCTCACTCCTATCTTATTGCAGACATAGCGAGAACCACGAATAAATTGTCAATCCATGGGATGAAGCTGACTCAACTAGTGCATAGAGGCTACAAGAGGTTGTCAATCTCTTGGAAAACAACAAACAACTCGCATCTAACTCAGGCTACACTCAAATGACATAAATCACCAAAATCCAATCACTCATCGGTAAAGAAATCACATCCGTAACAACATCAAATGACATCCAAACATAAAGAAACTTCTAGGACATTTTTATAAGACCTAAGCACACATGCTTATGGTCTCAAATCTCACTTTAGGTCAAGTGCAAAAATCGCGATTATTAACAGCAGTGGATGTTTGACCTAGTCGTTTTCGACCCAGAATGCATTTAAATGCTTAGCAATGATGCCCCAATACCCCGCCTATGCTTATTTTTTTTTATTTTGAAGTGTAAATTCCTACTTATGATGAGATCGGCGATGCTAAAAGCTACAAAATACCGTGAAATTCTTACGTCAATGCGTGAGCTCTTACTTGCGGTTGCAGCGTAATAGACACAACTGCAATGTGACAATTGGGGATGGAGTAGGAAGCACGAGAAGGAGAGAAGTGAGCGATGTTAGCTCACACTGTATTTCATTATCCAAAACTTATGAGAAATTTACAAAAATTGGCTTTTATACCTTAGCCAAGGTTTTTGGTGTTCAAAACTAATTATCTGGGAGCTCCAACTAAAGACAGGTGGATACAATTTGGAAGCTTGTAGCCCGAGCTCATCAATTACAATATTTATCTGGAACATAGGAGTTATAATATTCCCGATTCAACAAAATAATAAATATTTTTACAATGAGAGCTCCAAAAAACGGTATCCGAGTTAGCTTACTGCTAACAGTCGATAGGCCGACGTTAGGTTGCGGAGCATAGATATGGAGCAGGCGTAGAACAACATCAAAAATTGAAAGGGAAGGGTGAATACTTTATACATTAAAATGATGCTCTTATTGAGAAATGATAATACCATAAGCTGGGGAGTTAAAATGACGAGGTTTCTATGATGGACGATGTAGGTCCCAAAAGACAAAGATGAGGGACAATGGTAGACGTTTGTAGTGAGCACAAGGACCTAATGGCTCTGAATTGCACATTTGTTGGTGCTTCAATCGTCCAATGCCTTTGTGGGTGATTATGAACTTGAATTCTATATGAAATCATCCCACCTATAAACGGACTTGAGAGAGAATGGATCTCTTCTTGGTGTCATAAAATGTTGAATTTGATGTCATAATACGGAAGAGCTAATGACACACGTGCATGGAAAAGGTCTAACAGGTCTCTCTCTCTCTCTCTCTCTCACACTCACTCACTCACACACACACACACACACACACACACACACACACACACACACACACACACACACACACACACACACACACACACACACACACACACACACACACACACACACACACACACACACACACACACACACACACACACACACACACACAAACACAAGATGTGATTGAGGTTGCAAAGATCGCTTTGTGCTTGTTGTTGCAGTCATGGAGCACAAGGAATGTAGACGGTCTAAATATCAAGGCTGGGCCTACAATTTGAAGGCTTTCCTTGGGTGGAGTCAATATAGTAGAGAGCTTCTATGCTGTTTAGAGTTGGAACAATCCTCCATATTGTCCATAATATTGTAGTACAAAGAAGAAAATATGGAATCAAATACATCATATCCATTTTGATCAATCACAAGGTGCCTCAAGACCTTCTCTCCTCTCCTTTGGACCCATAAAGCGAGCCTTTCTTTTAAATGGCCACACATCCATATAGAGAGGTAGGGAAGCAATTTCCTTCCTCTGGGCTTCTATTCTCCTTTGATCTATGTATGCTAACGGTTATGGAAGACTTTATCTTCATATTGAAAATACTTTATGGAAGTTTGGCTCACGCTCATGCTACTATCATTAGGTTATGCTCTTTGTAAACTCAAGCATCCACTTGAAACCACCGCAAAGATTACCTCCCGTTTTGCATCATAGTTCCCTAGAAATAAATCCCTCAACTTGCTTCATTTAAAGCTCTTGCTCTAACATAGTTTTGAGGATAGGTTAGTAACAAGTGTGCTTTAATAAATGTAAGCTTATATATTTGGATCCAAATGATGGGTCTCTTTTTTGATAGCCTTGGATATTGCATTCTGGCTATATGCTAAAAGAAATCATTTCTATTGAAGATTGCAACTCATAAGCATAGGATCATTCTACAGTCTCTTATATTTTTCAAAAACAATACATGCCTAGAGTGCCATCCTGTGAAAACAACATCATAATAGATGTATTTCCGAGAGAGAATGGTGTCTAGTAGTCTTGGGGCATATGTTTGAAGGAATGGGGCTAAGCACAAATGGTGGATCTATTGCACTACATACCCTCCAATAGCTTTACAAAAAAGAATTGCACCTTTTGGGGCATATGTTTGAAGGAATGGGGCTAAGCACAAATGGTGGATCTATTGCACTACATACCCTCCAATAGCTTTACAAAAAAGAATTGCACCTTCCTGCCGCTTATATTGTCTCATAAATTACCACCTTTTTGAGGGAGTCTACTTCCCTTCTTGAAGGTAGTGAGACAATGGAGTCAGATATATAAGTAGAACATGATGCTCGCAGTATACTAAACACTGAGAAAGCCAAGAAAGCAATCCTCCTCTTACAAGGAAACTACACAACCACAAGAAGAACAACTAGAATACGAACCCTTCAATGAGAAATGGGCAACCCTATTATGGAGAGAGGTAAGGACCAAGCGAAAGGAAATGCTGAAGTGACCCTCCTCCCCCCCCCCCCCCCCCCCCCCCCCCCCCCCCCCGCCCCCCGCGCCCCCTCCTTTATTCATTAGTACCACCTTCTAGGGACTGTGGAAGCGAAAAAGGGATGAACAACCCCATGCACAAGTTTAAGTAAAACATGAATAATACAATGACACAATGTTGTCTTTAACAACCGTCGATTATGCTACTTGAGCTCCTTGCCCTTTCACCCCTT
Source organism: Adiantum capillus-veneris (assembly GCF_014529385.1). Classification (NCBI taxonomy): domain Eukaryota; kingdom Viridiplantae; phylum Streptophyta; class Polypodiopsida; order Polypodiales; family Pteridaceae; genus Adiantum; species Adiantum capillus-veneris. The sequence goes on along the minus strand of NC_140933.1, from coordinate 56,270,792 downwards.
CTCAACACCAAACGCTATGTCTCAAGGCCCTTGGCCTTCGTTTCGAGGATCCTAGAAGGGAAATATCTTTTGTCATTGCAACTATGGACTCACATTGCCTACAAGTGAATAATAACAAACCACACTCACTATAGAGGCCACACACTACTAATCACTTGATAAGCAACTAAAACCTCTAAAAGACAAGAATGGAGGAGCGAGAGCCAAATTCATGTTACAACAATTTGTAGTGAAGATAAATGAGAAGAGATGCACAAAATTTGCATCCCTGAGCATTTTAAGTCAATGTGTGTGTGTGTGTGTGTGTTTTTCCGGGGGGAGGGGGGGATGAAGAGCCTACAATAAGGTTTGGGAGGGCATATCAAATTAAGAGTGAAATATAAGATAAAAGAATGGATTTTACTAGAGGAACATGGAGAGAGAGAGAGAGAGAGAGAGAGAGAGAGAGAGAGAGAGAGAGAGAGAGAGAGAGAGAGAGAGATCTACGATTGCACGTATCAGATTAAGAGTGCAAGATAAGCTATCATAATGGTTTTTTGAGGAACAGGGAGAGAGAGAGAGAGAGAGAGAGAGAGAGAGAGAGAGAGAGAGAGAGAGAGAGAGAGAGAGAGAGAGAGAGAGAGAGAGAGAGAGAGATCTACGATTGCACATTGTAGCATACACCTCCCCAAGGCTTTCATCACTGACATTAATTTGTCTGTGCAGAAGAGCTAGAAAGCTGCAAGTATTAAACTCCAAGCCTAGCCTCTTTTTTAGTAGACTTTTAGCACAGTAATGCTACAAAGCTACGAGTTTAAAATTCGACGCTCCTCTTGAGAGTCTTTCTATTTTTTTAAAGAAAAAATACTTTCAATTTTTTTAACTTAGAAAATCTATGAAGATATCAAAGATATTAATTGCCCTGGTCGTAGTCGTAAGGGGTATATTGCTACATGCTTAGGTTTTGTTAGGAATGTATATTAAATATGGAAAACCAAAATTGCTATATAGTAACTATATTGGAATTTCGAATTGCTACTTCCAAGTAGCAACTACACAACGTTAGTATCTAGCAATTGCATAGCTCCTATGATATTGCTACTTCCATCTAGCAAACAATATACTACTATATAACAAATTCATAAGAGCCTTCACTTTGCTAGTTGCATCTAGTAATTAAACTACAAAACCTCACATTTGCTAGCTCCATGAGTTGCTTTTCCAACTTCTATCTAGCAAAAGCCCTAACGTGCCAAAAGTATCCATATGTAAGTCGTCCAAAGTTCCTTGTGATATGGACGTTTTCTGAGCAGAAAAGGCATGCAAGATTTTAAGGAGGACGATCAATACACTAGTAGTTTGAGAGTGGCAACAACTTCTGTAAGCGGCCTGACAAATCAAATACCGCAAAAGCCTAACTTTTGCCCCAATCTCTTTGATCACCAGGCTAAAGCAATCTACTGCCCTAATCAAGGTGAAAAGTGTAGTACTTACTACCATAATTAGTCTTTCTCACCATACTAATTTTTTCTTATAACAACCAAGCTAATTTTTGCAAAACCCTTTAGCAACAAAACGGTCGTGTTTGTGGACAGCTCCTAATTTGGAAGTCGCTTTGAGGAGTACAACCTTCAAGAAATCTCCCTCAGCTAGGCGTTGATCTTCATGTGGAAGTCAAGAACGTCCACGTTACCAGCAACAAGAGCAATGGAGTAAAGGATCAAACTATGGTCGCTGGTGCTAACAAGTCTACAACTGCGGGCTCCTTCGCTCAATCTCGTCTTCAAGGAGCGTCGGTAAGCAGTATCGATCAAGCTTCCACCATGGGAGATTTTAAGCACACTTGTAAAGACTCTTCCATCAAAGATTTCAAGCAGAAAATACAATTGACCAGAAGCTTTGTAAAAGATGATACCGACAGTACTAGTACTACCTTGCAATATAAGCATGTACAATAGTACTAATCTTGAACAGTGCTTGTGTGCTGCAGGTGACAATATTCAAGAATATAATTCATCTCATCTGACAACGCTTGCATTTGAAAAAAAGCGACCAACCTGTCAGTACGTACACTGGGGCGTCCTTGGGTGCAGGGCCTCGTCACTAATTGACACCTCCATTTGGAGGTGGGATCAATGGCTCACGATCACTGGTTGATCGTGACCGTTGGATTGCCTACGGAATGCAAAATATTCCCACGTTCTCGGATCCAAGACTTGAACCCACTACCCTCTCCCCCACGGGATTGACTCTAACCACTAGGCTAACGCGCGCTCGTTGGAAGATGTGTGTGAGATAAGTTTATAGATCACGGCGTCGCGGATAAGTTTACACCTAGTTCACACCAAGTTCACACTGAGTTCACACCATATTTGGTGTGGTGTGCAGGCCCTCCCCAGTTCACACCGTGTTCACGTCGAGTTCACACCGAGTTCACACCAAATTTGGTGTGGTGCACATATCTCCGAGTTCACGCTTAGTTCACAACTAGTTTAAATGTCGATCGGATGGCCCGGATTGCACCCGCCTCGTGACGCCTACTGTGGGCCATTGATCCCACCTCCTTGTGGTGGTGTCATTTAGTGACGAGGGGTGCATGGTTTCTGAACCTTTCAATCATCTCCTGCTAGTAGTGAAATTGCTTTCAACGATGTTTCGAGCCATGATCACCTTTCAACGACCTTCTATACGAGTAGCAGAACTTTGTGGATTCTTTTAGCGTAGTAGATATTGTGCTATTGTCAAATTTCTCACCTGCACCTGTAGTAAATTCGTCTACCTGTTATATCAATGAGTAAGGCGCTAACGCTGGCTGATTGTTTTTGAGTTGCTGAAGCTTCTACTCAATGACTTATAGCTTGCCTATTGGTCATCATCTGTCTCATACGGAGCTTTAGACCAATTGCTACCTAGTAAATATCATCCCATTTCATTGATTTGCTAGATTGAACTAGCAAGCGTATAGAAAATATAGCATATGCAACTAGCAAAAGTGAGGCCTTGCTATGTAGTTGCCAGGTGGAACTAGTAAAATCATGCTTCCTACAAGATTCCTTTATAGTAATCTAATGTTTCTGCTAGATGGATCTAGCAAAATGGAGCTGCTTTGTGATTACTGAGAGGGAGAGTCTCCTGAACTAATCAACCCTGACAATGAATAACTGATTGTGTATACAATGGAGGCACGGGGTTGCTTATATATCAAGCCCAGTAAATTACCCTACCCAAGACTTTGAAAAATAAGTAAAATAAATACCTAAAAGCCAAACTAAATAATGGGATCACATTGGGTACACTTGAGATGCCTAAACTTTAACACCCTCTGTGGAGCTCATAGTGGACATCAATAGTGAGACCAAGTCGATGAAGAAGCTACCATGGACACCCCATAAAGTGGCCACCAATTGGATACACCTCCGTGTTGCTCTCCTCAACTTTGTACCTGAAAGTAATGTTGGCATCTTGAGCATTGGTTGCCTTTGTAGAAACTTTGAACTTTAGACCATACTACATCCAATAATCCCCATTCGTGAATTGTGAACACATCACGTCCAAAATATAAAACTCCAAGATAATGAACTGCTGAAACACATCTTGTACATAATCTGACCAACAACAATGAATTGGCTAGCCCATCCAAACTGTTTTAGACGTCTGATTGGTTGCCTGCCAGACGCATGTGCATTGAACTCCAACCTACGGGTCCAAACACCAATAACTTGAACTCCAACACAAGGGTCCAAATTAATTATAGGGAGCATGTGGTTGCCCCTCTCTGTCATTCACAAGCCTCTCTCTCGCTGAAGCTAGTGTTGACACATGTCATTTGACTAGAAATCTTACGTCGAGGACACTGTGGCCACCGCCACGAGTGCCATGTCGATCTTCTCTGCCAAATATTTATTAGAGTACCCTTTTTCTCGTATTCCAAATGTGCTCCTCCACGCCAAGGGCTTCAAGCACGACCTTGCTCTGATACCATGTTAAAGTCGATGAGCGGAAGCGTAGAGACCGAGAGAGAGAGAGAGAGAGAGAGAGAGAGAGAGAGAGAGAGAGAGAGAGAGAGAGAGAGAGAGAGAGAGAGAGAGAGAGAGAGAGAGAGAGAGAGAGAGAGAGTTTTGTGAACCAATCAACCTTGGCAATGAATAACTGAATGTGTATACAATGGAGGCAAGGGGTTGCTTATATTGCAACCCACTAAATTGCCCTACCCAAGACTTTGACAAATAAGTAAAACAAATACCTAAAAGCCAAACTAAATAATGGGATCACATTGGGCAGTTCACTTGAGATGCCTAAACTTTAACAATTTTGTATGTTTGGAAAAATGATATTTTCCGAACATTGGGGCAGAGAGAGAGAGAGAGAGAGAGAGAGAGAGAGAGAGAGAGAGAGAGAGAGAGAGAGAGAGAGAGAGAGAGAGAGAGAGAGAGAGAGAGAGAGAGAGAGAGGTATAATTTGGGAGTATTTTGTGCTCATTGTTGAAATTGTTTTATATATGACACTTAAAGATACATCCCTATTGTGGAAAAGATTAAACTATGCAAAATTTGGGGAGAGAGAGAGAGAGAGAGAGAGAGAGAGAGAGAGAGAGAGAGAGAGAGAGAGAGAGAGAGAGAGAGAGAGAGAGAGAGAGAGAGAGAGAGAGAGAAGGGTATTTTGATACAAGGAGCTACACACACACACACACACACACAAGGGTATTTGACACAAGGAGCTAGAGAGAGAGAGAGAGAGAGAGAGAGAGAGAGAGAGAGAGAGAGAGAGAGAGAGAGAGAGACGAATGAGATAAAGTTGCAAGATTTTGTGATTTTTGTTTTGTGGTAGCTAGGACAATGATTGCAAAAAAGGCACCGTATAAGATGCGCTTGGAGTTGGTGAAAAATATTGTGGCCAATTTGCAGCAACAGAATGTTTTCTTTTCAAATTGTTTGAGTCTTAATTCTGAGCTCTCTCTCTCTCTCTCTCTCTCTCTCTCTCTCTCTCTCAGGCCACTTGTAAGTTCTAAACATGATAAATCAACTTGACATTTGTAAATTTATTGTTAGATTGTACATTTTACCTTTTGCTATGTAGCAAATAAGATGCCCAATTAGCCAAATTTTTTGCTATATAGCAAATAAGACGTCCAATTAGCTAGACTATTGCTAGATTAAACTAGGAGTGCAATTGAGAGAATTTTCTAGTTGGGATCTAACTAGCAAATTCTCACTATGTGGTCATTGACTTACTGTACACTTGCCATGTGGGAAATGCGCACTTGGTATATGGTAAGTCACTTACCATATAGTGAGATACTTGCTAGTTTTATATCTAGCAAATTCTCACACTTGCTAGTTTGCACTCTTGCTAGTTTAAGCTAGCAAACATCTAGCTATGTTATATTTTTTTGCTACATGGGAGTTGGTCCAAAGCTCCTCATGTTGTCGGCTTGTTGCATCTCCCCGCTCCCTACCGCCCTGCAGCTCAACACCTTTTGATAGCCTTTGTATGCATCCAAATCCATCCTTGTTGTGTAGTCCTCACCATTGTCACTCGAGCTCATATTTGAACCTGGAATTACATTGGAAAATCTTCCAAATGCATGTATTCACATTTGTATATACACATGCCCAAGCATATACACACTACTTTGTACATGCCAAAAGTGGTTTATGATCATCTAATTGTTGTTGGTTTCGTACCATCAATAGGTATCTAAGGGAATCCTTTCAAATCTTAGACTGAGAGGGAGGTAAAGCGGTCCCATTTGTAGCGTGGCATGGGACACATGTGAACATGCTTGCTATCGATATCGTGTAGTGGGAGTGGGTGGATAGGGGTACTACCGGCTGATCCCAGATTGGGTTTGGTGCTTTCATGATATCATTTTTAGTTTCAAGTGATGATATACTTATTTTTATATCATAGTTCATGGTTTATGCATGTCCTCATTTTAATTGGTCCAATAATATCCTCTAAGGTATTGTCTCGTGTCTCTCCTCCTTTTGTTGAGTTGTGAAAGCAAGCGACATCAAGTGGGTTAAAACAGTGATGGGATCATTTAGCTAAGGGTTGTTATAAATCAAAGACCTGCTTGACCTTGCTTTGATCAACATGTTTGTGAAGTGTTTGTATACTCTTGAAAGTACACCTTGCTTTCTTGATAAGATCACAATATGTGATGCACTCTTGGTTTAGGTTATTCCAAAATGGGCAAGCCCGAGAAGGTCTTGTCTATTGTGAGAAAAAGAAAACCCAAGACTTCTCTAAGAATATGCCAACACCTATGGTTTAGATTTGAAGCAATGTGGCACCATAAAAGACGTTGATTTGGGCAAAAAAAAACATGATGAGATTACTAGTTCCAAGCTTTTGATGTTATGTGTGGAAATGCATTGATCTAAATGTATGCCATGTGTGGTGCACTTTTGAAAGGACAACAAGTTATTGAGAGCTTTGTATTCTAGATGTAAGCATTTGAGTTGCACTTATTATAGAGTATATCTAGCATGGGCAGGGCTAGGAAGCTCTTGGCTTTTTTTAGGGTGAATGGGAATCCAAGGATTCACTTTTAGTGTGACGTGTTCTGAGGAATCTGGCATCATCAAAGATGAAAAATAAAGTATGACAAGTGTTGATGTACTGGAAATTGATAGATATGCATGTAATACAGATTCCAGGTGGAAAAATCTCAATGGATGCATGGAATAAGCCAAAGGATAGCAAGTCTATGGGTATCTTGTAATCAAAGAGCTTTTTATGAGCTATGGTCATTTCTATGTCCAGGTGAACAATCCATAATCATTTTAAGCATTAAAGAAATTTATAAATGAATTTGTGCAAGAGGAAAATTCTCACTCTTGCATGAGGGGAGTTTGCACTGAGTGTTTGTGTTCTTCTCCCTCCTCACTTCTCCTCTCTCCATGCATGTGTAGCACTTCACCTTAGGAGGTGCACCTTCATGTACTATCCTACTCTCTTTTCCTTCTCTGTCTCTCTTAAATCTTGGATTGTTCTTAATTGGTGTATATGTGGTTTGCTAAGTATGAAAATTTGTCGATTTATTGCTTGTAGCATGTAGTTTTATGTGTTTTGCAAGCATGCCTCACTCTTCGTCTACAACAGTGGTATCAAAGCATTGGCTACATAATTACCACAAATTTTGTGTGATCACAAGGTCTTATTGACACGTTTACATGATTACATTTAACATGATCACAAAGAATCCGGTTTAGGGTGACTAGAGACCCACTAAAATCCTGCCAGGCTTTTCAGTTTTCCCTGCGGGCCCGCCAGGGAAACTGAAAAGCCTGGCGGGGCTGTAGAATTTTATATATAGGGTCCCGATCGGGCCGCTGAGCGTTATTGTTTGAGTCATCTTTTGAGAGAGAGAGAGAGAGAGAGAGAGAGAGAGAGAGAGAGAGAGGGTCGTGTGGGAGCGTGCTCTGCATCGTAGTGTTCGACAATAGCGGAGTACTTGATCACATGACCCAAGTATGTGTTGTGTGTGTGTATGTGTTGTGTGGTAGCGTGCCTTTTGTCGTATAGCACGACAGTCATAAGGTACCTTACCACACAATGGGAGTGTGTGCGTAAGCTGTTCTACGGAAAAATGCTTACCAGAGGGGCATCACTTTGGTGACGCGGTAAGTATAGGCTTACTGTCTGGGTACTACAACGGTAATGCGACAAATCTAGTATCCTTATGGTAAGTAAAATTCCCTTTCCCTTTCTCAAAAAACATATGCGCATCGATCGGTAATGCGCTATATGATGCTCGTATGCAGGCCATTATTTCTCCTTAGAATCGGACGACACTCGATCGGTAACGCGGCTAATTGAGTGTTGTTTGTTAGAAGCATCTATTTTTGCATAAATGTGGTGTTCAAGTCATTAACCCGTTTGTACAAACATCATATAATTTGTATGTGTATGTGCAGTTAATTTTTTTAAGTTTTAACTATATGAAATACTTGGTTGGTAATGCGGCCGTGAAGAGTATTTCATATACAAATGTTTGAATTGTTTGATATTGTTTTTAAGTGTTCTTATGAAATTATATACTAGCTAATCATATTCAAAAGAATGCTTCATTCATCAATCATCGCTATTTCAAATGCTATATTTACATAAATTACATGCAAAAAAGTATTTGCACACAATTTGCATGTTAGATATTCATTTTCATCTTTTTGAAGGACCTCAATCATCATCGCTATTTTAAATGCTACATTTACATAAATTTTCTATAAAAAAGAATTTGCACAATTTGCATGTTAAATATTCTTTTGTATCTCTTTAAAGAGCATCAATCATCATCGCTATTTTAAATGCTACATTTACATAAATTCTATTTTAAAAAGTGTGAGAACACAATTTGAATGTTAAATATCTATTTCTATCTTTTTAAAGAGTAAGACATTCTTTGCAATTTCCTAGCCCGATTAATATACTTCCAATGTTTTAAATGAGCTAGAATAAATTGACAATATATACATCACGAAGCTTTGAATTGCATGTTGTGTTAGATCTAGACAAGTTTATTAGGAATGACTTATATTTATTGTATTTTACACGAGCAAACATACCATTTAAAGTCAAAATGATTTTCAACATTAATAAATATAATCTTGCACAATTTTTTGAAGTCTTTAAGTCTCTTTAAGTCGGTGTGTGCTTTGTTTGAACTAGTGTGATAAAAAATATAAGTTAAAAATTCACTATATGCTGAAATGTTCCACATTTTTAACACATATTGTTTGATCTGGATGAAGTTCTTATAAACCACTTGTTTGCTCTGCATTTTACACGTGTAACAGATTGCTGTTTGAAGTGAAGATCATTTTCAATGTTTATCAATATTTTCGTACACATTTCTTAAAGTCTTTAAGTCATGGTTGAGGGTTTGCCTGAAATAGTGTGAGAGTGTTAGTGCAATGTGCAACCATGAATTTGTATTTGATATTTTGTTATTATGCAGTTCTAAAATGACACCAGATCAAAAGAAAAGTATTATGCGTGCCATTAAAAAAGAATGTATTTTGGCAATATCATCATGTGCACATGGTTGCATACAGCAGATTAGTGAAAGCGAAGTCTTCATCAAAGACCTCACTAGCACTATATGCGAGAACAGAGCGCAGGCTACAAGATGAAGGCCAATACGAGTTGTTGATTCCAGCAGGGATTTGAGAATTTGACCTCCACCACAAGGTTAGGACAGTGTTGGACAATATGAAAGTCTGTTGCAAAAACTTAAAGGAAGGTATCCCTTCTGCCTGCGACATGTCAAAATTAGAGATTTGGGATAAATTGTGAGAGGAACAGAAGGTCAAGCTGAAGCGTGTGAAAGAGTAGGACCAAGCAGCCTTACCAAAGAGATTGAAGATGGTCCAAGATATGCGAGTAGCTTTGGGAGAACGATCAGATGCCAATGGCACCGACACAATCATGCGCACGGCTTTGAATGCCAAGTACACTAGTACTTGGTAGAAGGTACGAGGGTTAGATCAGGCTCCTTTGGTGTGTGCACATTGTACACCATCAAAGGAATCTCTTTCTTTCCATACCACATTACATATGTGGGAAAATGCTACAAGGGAGGGAGTGAGGTGAGATTTGACAGCTTCCCAACCAAGCCAAAATTGCAAACACTTTACCTCAACCAGTAGACTTTTCATCAAAGGAGACAATTGTTGCCACTCATGATATCAAGGAGAATTCTGTTACTTTCACCCGAGGCGCTGACCTACAGTTAAAGAGAGAGAAAGATATTTACATGACATAGCTGGCAAAGAAAGATGCAAAAATAACATGGCTTTCTATAGCCACCCAGACACCCCAACCCTCATAGGTCCGGATGGAGAAAAGCATTCACCACTTAAGCCAAAACATTCAACATCTAACACAGTGAGTGAATCCTCTACCTGTACAAGGGACATACATCAGCCACCTTGTCCTGCATCCAGATTTGGTCCCCTCATCTACTTTAGATGCATCCTCATCTTTCCAATGTTCAGTTTTCTACAAGAATCTTGATGGATGAAGTGGATATTATACATTGACATGTGGTTATTATTATCACTTTGTCTATCTTATTCATTTAATGCAAAATAGTAGCCGTTGTGCAATCTATTCACAAGATATTCCACAAGGAATATATATTATGCTTGGCATGGAAAAACATAACTGAGATCGACAAACTAGGTATAATCACGAATATGAAACATTGTATATGATCAAAACACATTGCATACAAGGTCTTTTATAATGGTTTTTGACACGATCTTCATTCTACTCTCAAGCTATATTAAATCTATGAAGTTGTTATTTGGTTCTAAGTCTAAGTGTTGTGGATCTCCTTGTAATTCAACCTCCACATCTATGATCAAATTCTCTTCTATTTTGTCTATAGTGTATTGAGATACACCAACATTGAACTCTTCTTCGTCTTCGGTTTGACAATCATACAACCAAGTTGGCATTTCCTCCTCGTAGCTAGCACTTTTGATGTGATTCAATATCTTTTCATTGCAAAACATATACACTAATTTTTCTACTCTGTCTGCTAATAGACTGTTGTGAATAGCGCTGTGAACATACTTGTTCATATTCCAATTTCTCTTTGAACTTGAGTTTGCTGCACATTGTGCCAGTACTTTCATTGCAAGGGGACATAAGGTCGAGTAATGCTCTACACCCGCTCTACACCATTCCTCATCCATCACTTTCATGCAGGTTGCTCTTTTGCCATTACCGGTACAAAATCATTAGCAAAAGGACCTTCTTTTAATCTAAATGCACTCATTTCTTTGATGCAATCATAATTTGGTCACGAACGTTGGAGTAGAACGTGTTGACCACGTGATAGAAATCGCTGACCACCTCTGTATTGGACATCATATCTAAATTTCAATACTCTGGATCGAGCATGTAAGCCATGCTATGGAGTGGACTATGAGCGTTCTTTCACCTTGCATGAAAATACTTGGCCAAAATTCTTTGTTGTTTGCAAGAGAATGGTAGTCACCACCCCTTCTCTACTACAAACTCTTTCAGCTCTTCGGGAGTTTCAAGACTTGACCAGCATGTCATCCACACTTTGCTCAAATTTGACGCCCTTTGATCAAGTTTGAAAATCGCAAACATAACGGGCATTATTACATGGTATGCATCCATTACACTCCTCCACCAAGCAGCCTTGTTTACGTCTCTACATAGACATGTAATTTTATCTTTCACTTTTTCTTTCTGCTCAAGCTACCATTCATCAAAAGCCGTGCAATTGAATGTGTGTTTCAAAACGCACTTATTACAGAGAAGTGATTCCAATGAATAAAAATGTGTGCAAAATCGAGTTTCAGTAGGAAGTTTTAACATCAGTGACATGCGCATTCTATACAAAGTGAGCACTCTTTGTTGTTTCAAGATAAATTTCACAACCTGATGCGCTGTGTCAATTATTTTGGCGAACCATATGGTTTCTTCGCTAGTGTACTAGTCCTTTAGCGCCAAGTTTAAGCTGTGCGTATTACAACCATTGGCAAAAATGTGTGGAAATAACTTATTGATTTATTTACTAGCATTTTTACGATTCTTTGCGTTGTCCATGACTACTTGAACAACATGTTTAGCACCAATTTCTTTAATTACATTAATCAAGACCTCAAAACTGTATTTGCCACTTTTAATTGCACCAGAACTATCAATCACCTTTATAAATGTTTCTCTCCTTGGACAAACCAGCATTACATTGATCATCGGACTTCTTTGGACATTTGACCAGCCATCAATCACAATTGTGCATCTTGAAAGTAAAATATTCCCAAGTATTATTTTGCCAACATGCTCTTTGACTTTGATGTAACATTTACAGTTGAAGAAAAAATTTCGTATCGTGTGATAAGAAGCAGTTGAGAATCCTGGGCCAAACTCAACGATTTTCTTCCAAGCAACGTTCCAATGATTGCTGTCTACCATGACTAGAGCACTTCTAGTCAAGAATATTGCCTTGGCGAGTGCAGTTTGTGCTTCTTTTAGAGCTTGCACTCAAAACTTTGATGTAATGATTTTTGACGCATTTGACCAAGTCCCATCTTCATTGTGACACTTAAAAGGAACGTTGCTTGAAACTTCCTCCCACTGCGCAAGCTATTCTCCAAGGTTAGTTGGAGTCACCACAGGATCAACGGAGTTAATATATGGATCTGACTGCTCTTGACTTGCAGTCATAATAGAGATATATATTTGCTATCTCTTGCCACCCTTTTTGGCGAGCTCTTCTCTCAAACGCTTTGCAATTGCAGGTGCCTGATGATGTTCACATTTCTTACAACTTTTTAACGCTACCCAGAAAATAGTCCCTAATACATGGTGCACCGCTTGACTTTGTTGTGAGACAAAATTTCCATTGCCACTCCATAAATCGGCCACATATGTTGTGAGCATAATCCCACTCTTTGCCAAGAGCTTTTTTATTCTTTGGCTTCTTCGTATCACTTGTGCCCAAATTTTTCTCCATTGCTTTTAAATTAAAACTGAAAACAAAAGAACTAGATGTTTAGTTTTTAAAACATTTTTCTTATTTTCAATATATAATAAAAAACCATTCACTATGAAAATAACCAAACTGCACAATATGAGATTTTCAATGCACACTAGTCAATCTGCATATTGATCACTTATGTTGTGAGCAAGCATACACATTGCAATGCACTCTATGCACGGCATAATAATTACAACAATGCTATGAATTTCTCAATGCAATTATTATTATGATAAATTTGTATATGTCCACTTTGATTTGCAAACAATAAGACACATCTAATTTCAAATGCTACAAAGAATAATCAACTTTTACATTGAACGATGTCAATTGTTTGCAAAACACACACGAAAGAAATAAAAAATATGATTGTTCATTTCATGCACTAAGAATCTTTTATAATACATAATGTACTCTTTGTATATACCAATGCATGAACTAACACAAATAAATTTTTAATATAATCACACAATTGAGGACTACTTGTACCCAGTGAAGGATTGTAGCCCCCTTATGCAACCAATTTAATATATAAAAGCTATTTTCACCCAATTAAGGATTATATATCAACTCAAATCTATGATGGTGAAAAATGCAAGACTTCAAGGATCTTTATATGTCCAATACACTAGTATAGGACATCCAACCCTTGACTATCGTCTCGTCATTTACATATGCTCATCTTCTAAAACCAATTACAGCCCTCATTTGGACCAATGGCTTTGTCATAATGAGCAAGACTCTGCAATTTTTTAATTGTTTTGGTTTTGAACCTTTATGTTTGGTAAAGAAATTAACAATCTTTAGAAGTGGTTACCGAATTAAGAATCACCTTTGCACAAAAAAGGACCTGTGACTCTGTAACGTTAGGTCAATTCACAAGGAGATGACTATACGCGGCACTCGGATACACTCCCCAAGGATTCTTCTAGCTAAAGGACCGTGGTAAGCACGTTGTTTACTATATATAATTACTTTACCGAGCTTTTTTATTTTCCCGACCGAGTAAATAAAAAAGCCCGACAATGTATATCAACTAAAATCTATGATGGTGAAAAATGCAAGACTTCAAGGATCTTTATATGTCCAATATACTAGTACAAGACATCCAACCCTTGACTATCGTCTCGTCATTTACATATGCTCATCTTCTAAAACCAATTACAACCCTCATTTGGACCAATGGCTTTGTCATAATGAGCAAGACTCTGCAATTTTTTAATTGTTTTGGTTTTGTACCTTTATGTTCGGTAAAGAAATTAACAATCTTTAGAAGTGGTTATCGAATTAAGAATCAGGTTTGCACAAAAGAAGGACCTGTGACTCTATAACGTTAGGTCAATTCACAAGATGACTATACCCGGTACTCGGATACACTCCCCAAGGATTTTTCTAGCTAAAGGATTGCGATAAGCACGTTGTTTACTATATATAATTACTTTACCAAGATTTTTTATTTTCCTGGCGGGAGTAAATAAAAAAGCCCAATGGGATCCGCAAAAAATAAAAGAAAAGTCCGGCCCGGCTCTATGAGTTTTTGCAGGTCATAATCAAAGTCATGTTAATAATTAACGTGATCACGCAATTTTGTTTTGTAGTCACTAGAGTTATTAACGTACGTAATCACACGATCGTGATTACGTCAATGAAATCCCTGTGGGCTTACAACCATTAGAAAATTTTGAAGGTCTTTTGGTGGAGGGACTTTTAATAGAGAGAGAAAAGAGAGCTCCTCCAATGAGAGAAGAGCCAACGTCATGTAGAAAAACAGATTGATATTAACAAAAATATGAAAAAAGTATCACCTACTTATTCAATGAGCCAACGATCCTTGAAAACGGTCACCTTTTTATTAAATATGATTGTCTTTTTTATGAGATCGGCACTGCTCATTCAATACGACTTTCTACATCATTTAATTTTTAAAAAAATACGAAATTGTTAAATAATGTTAAAATTTGAAGATTTGGACACCACCAATGTGTTTGTAATGCTCAAATACCTAAAAATTGATTGTCTACTTGTCCTGTTCTGACATTTGGAGAGGGAAAAAATGCCAAAAAACCTTCAAAAGAGGTTGTAGCAGAACGGCGCACGAGGGGCACTCTAAGATTTTGTGAAATGGCCTCTATGCATCGTTGGCTACTTCTCACTTTTATGGGTTTATATATATATAAATGATATATATACTTCTTATAGTAAGAAGTATAATTATATGTATATATATATATTATAAAGGAATTTTAGCCGAACGGCGCACGAGGGGCCCTCTAATTTTTTGTGAAATGGCCTCTATGCGTCGTTGGCTACTTTCGCAACCTAGAGAAAATACAAGCCTTTTTGAAGCAACACAAAAACAAGCCAACCTATGTAAGATTCAGCTTGCCAAGTTTAAGTTTAAGTTCTTTGAGCTAACCTCGTTCCGTTATTAAGCTACTGCAAGGCAGCTAATAAAGCAACAAATTGCGAATCTATCAATCAATACATGGAAAGTGGCAGCTTGGACAATCGCTTCATGGAAAACATAAAACGGGATGGTCACGATGGGCAGCCTGTAGCCGCAATGGGGCTTAGTTGGGAGAGTTAGAAGCGGATAGCTTTCGGTATAGCGTTTTGCTATTCTTGCATAAGTGTTGTTTTCTCTACATCCTTCATTAGGGTTTTTGCTCATTAGGAAAATGTGCTTCTAGACAACGCGCTGAGCTAGAGACATACGTTTCTGACTTCAAGATGGCATGATTCACTTTTTTTGCCAAGCTTTTCACGCTATAGGGGCTAGTGGGC
This sequence comes from Adiantum capillus-veneris, assembly GCF_014529385.1. NCBI lineage: Eukaryota > Viridiplantae > Streptophyta > Polypodiopsida > Polypodiales > Pteridaceae > Adiantum > Adiantum capillus-veneris. Next base: position 56,255,503 of record NC_140933.1, on the reverse strand, counting down.
CCCAGACCAGTAGATCTGGGCCAAGATAGGATTTTTGGGGGAGAAGGCACTTTTAAAAATCCAATACATACAAGAACTTTAAAAAAGACCGAGGATATAATATCTTCAAGCCAATCTGCCAAAGTGGGAGGGTCCCTTCCCAGTCAGGCACTGAATCACTTGAACCTGAGCTATTGTCCGGAGCAGGTTCTTGTGGAACTCCCTTCGAATTGTTAGTAAAGACTAGGGAATTAGAGGACTCTGCCTGTGGCCTTTTCGTAGGCATCGGCGGAGTTTTTTGAGCGTTCTGCATGCAAAGCAAATAAACATGAGAATAAGGAAAAAAGCTAATCCATTAGAAAAATGTTTCTATTTGATTTGTTTTACCAATATTTATGGAATTTCAAATTTATTTTCATTGCCTCAGGCAGGATAGGGAATAATCTTACTTTACTAGCAGCCTTTAACTTGCTTGATAAACCAACGGAGCTTTAGATGTCAGCGTCCTAAGCAAGGACAACAACAAGCCATGCCTGTGTCATTAACGGCCGACTCCTATACATAGTGACTCTACACCGTTTAAGGTATGAAGTTAACTGTAGATAGCCCAACTTACAGCTTATAGCATAAAACTTCCTAAATGCCAGCCAAAAACAAATAGGCAAAGCACTATCAGACTATTTGAATTGCTTTATTATGCTAAAATAAAGCAAAAAATAAGGAAAAAAAAGATTCCAATTGCTATCTTATTCGATCATAACAACTTTACCTGTCTCTGTCGAATCTAATCTTGCTGATAACTCAATAAGATGAAGCAATAGCCATAAAAGAAGAACTGCCATGAATACCGGAACAAAAAAGGAAAGGATTCATTAAGTAAGTACTTACTAACAGTATCGTTGCCTCTGCTTGGTAGCTTCATAGCAGGTGCTTTTGGTCGTTTCTTAGGGTCAAAAGGAACCGCCATAGTAACTATTACGTGTGCTTTATTCTCTTTTACTTTCTCCCTGACTGTTTTGTACGAAGTTGCACTGGGAGCCAATGCTTGCTATATAGAGATTGCTTCATGGATTTCCTTGGAGATGTTTGATGCTTCTTGGGGCTTCTTTGGCGACTGTGAAGTCACCGGATGAATTGCCTGATAGATCGATTGTCTGGACACTGCCGTTGCTTTGTGGCGAGACGGGCTTGACTCACTCTATGGAATAATTTTCTTTTTTAAAGCCCCATAGCATGTTGAAAAAGGGGCCTGGCCTACTAGACTTAAAAACTACCCTTGGCGGCTCCCGATCGTGTCTCTGAGACACGGGTAAGACTTATCGATCTTGAATTACAGATCGGTGGAGAAGAGATCCTGGCTAGCGTTAGATAGGGTCCCCCCACACAATACAGAAGGCTATGGATAAGCCATATCCCTTGTCCATGCGCAGCAAGAAGGCGCAGATGCCTAGACAAATAAAGGCCTAACTGAGTCTAATAAGGACATCACACACACCATTAGCAAGCGCACCCATGCCTCAACATCAATACATTATTCGGTGGAACCGGCGAACCATGCATTCGTCCCGCTGCCGATTAAATGCGTTAAATAGAGGGCCCACAGTACCCGCTTCTTTAATTAGCCGCTCGGGCTTTCCCCCAAAAATCCCTTCGTTTGCATCTTGGCATTGGCCTTACTATGGGCTTTCCCCACCCCAAAGCATAGCTTGCTAAGATGTGGCGTGCTTTACAGCTGTTAGTTATAGGGGCCAGCTTTATCCAACCATTCTTTCAATGAACCTAATGTCGTAGGAGGGGGCATATCGCTATTAGTAGACAAAGGGTGCATGTTATATTTGCTTTTACAGAGCTAAATGTATTAGCCCTGTCAATAAGAACAATGCTGGGAAAAAAGATATAATTATAATCCATGATCTATTCCCCACAAGAAAAACTCTAGTCTAGGACAAAAACTCATATACCTGGACCTCTTTATTGGCTAGATACTTTCATAAGAACAATCTCGGATACTACCTTGGATAGTGCTTCTTAAGAAAGCTAAAATAACGTCAAAACACGCTTAGCAAGAATGCACACTTTTATCTGCCTCCATGCTTTATTTCATGACTGATGCCATACGAAGGCTGCTAGCATTTATCCACACATTAATGCTGCTACAAACGGGAGCGTGGCTGCCCTGCGAAATACCCGATATAACACAATAAACAATATAAAACAAGCTAATCGGCATACCTGGCACAATCACGTGGTCGCATGATCGCAAGGTACACGAACAGAGAGAGACAGAGAGCGAGAAGGATTGAGAGAGCACGTGCAAGCGCACCTCCTAGAGCGGAGTGCTACGCCTGGCACGACGAGAGAGAAGAGGGGAGAGGAGAGAACAAGACACAAGAACTGGGTGCAATCTTGCCCCGTGCAAGAGTGAGCATTTTCCTCTTGCACTTATTTATTTATAGATTTCTTGAATGCCCAAAAATGAGTACAAACTGGCCGGCCGGACATAATTTGGCCCAAGCTCATAAAGAGCACTTGAATAATCAAATATACATGATATACAAATCCATTCGCATAGGCCAAGCTGGGTCTAGTCTTTTCCACCTGTCAACTGCAATAAATAATAAAATGTCAATTCTATAACATACCTCTCCGTTGGAAAGCAACTGTCCTCAGTTGCGAAGATAAAAATCTGCAAACAATACTTGTCAAAAACAATGATTAGAAATCTGTATCAAATAGTGACAAAATTCATAAAATTAGACAATATTGCTTATGCCTTCCATCATCCACATACTACCTATTCTAGTATCCCATACCACTAGAATAAGCAGTATATGTCATACCCTGATGAATCAGGATATCATTGGTCACGCTCATCATCAATCTCATAATGTCAAGTCTCATCACATAAACACTGCTAAATAATCACCAGATACCAAATCCCAATCCAATTCCACAGTATAATTTCAAATCCAAATCACTTTCATTATGTACCCGGGTAACAAAATCATACCAGTTGCAGTGGTGGCCAACCACTGCAGCATGATTTTGTGATCGGTGTTGCCTAAATCGGCGAATCTACACCAATAAGATGTGCTGCCTAAATCGGCGAATCTGCACTGATGCTGCCTAAATCGGCGAATCTGCACTAATGCTGCCTAAATCGGCAAATCTGCATTTGGTATAAATTTAACAACCATGAATTTGCAATTTATCAATGTGCTGCCTAAATCGGCGGATCTGCACCAAGATGAGTATCTACACACTGCCTAAATCGGCGAATCTGTGTGCATGTGACCAATGGACTAGACCAAAACATTATTAAAAAATAAATAAAATAAAATAATAATAATAAAAATCTAAAATACTTACTTGGCATCAAACTGGAATAGATTGGAATGCTGAAACATGTACCAAATGTGACGATCGTCCCCAAATCAATTAAATTCATATTATAACATAATGTCAAATGATGTCAATAGAAAGTCCAATTACTACCAGTGTAATCCACAATGTGAGAGATGGCTACAATAATATTTGCAAACGTGTTTCTCAAAGACAAGTACTAAAGATGATTTCTTGTTAAGTTCAACAATAATTTCATTGCACTCTAAATACATCAAAATTTTACAATAAAATTGATTCAAACACGTGGATAATGAAGGTGCTATATATATATATATAAAAACTGGTTTGCAAGACTGGGATAATCGGTGGATATTGGTCTAATAACAAAGTAGTGCTAAGTTGGTATCACATTTTGGTGTAGAGATGAGTACCCTTAGTAAATTGGTGCCCAACATGTGCTTCATTAAAATCCATAAAGTGCCAGAAGTATGAATATCTTATGTCTTTAGAATGTGAAATCATTGTGAAGAAACATACAGCTAGCAGACATACGTTGGATATGCCACGTTACCAGTTAGAAATCGACATGAATGTGTGGCATACCTACTTACAATTTGCATAAAAACTATAACACACAAATGGTCTGCGTGACTAAAAGTTAGGAGGCTACATTTGAAAGGATGCAAAATAGACATAAAAATTAATTATGAATATTTTAATCGTAGAGCAATATGTATCAATTATATAGATTTTTGTATGTCAACTTGTGTTTAGGCAATTTTGAAGTACCTAATTTTAATACTTTGGTTAGAGTTCTCTATTTTAATAGTTTGACTAGTGATCATGAAAATATCTTTCTGAAATATGTGCACTTGCATCGAACCCTTCTGTAAAGTCAAGGGCCAAGGGAAATCGTAGTGGTGCATGCCTACTTGGCGATTCTATTTATCAATAATCGTATGGGGATTATAATTAAGAGCTGGTTAGTCTAGCGCCATTGGCAAGACTTATGCTTGAGCAATTAGAGCTTAATGAACGGACTTGCATCTTAAGGGTGGGATTCAGAGGCTCATATGGTTGAGGTTATCGTCGCCAAAATCATTACCCTTTAAAGGCTCGCAAGGTTGAGGTTAGCATTGCCAGAAGCATACCCTGCTATCCAGTAATGATATTTTATTATTGTGACCAATTGTGTTGCGTTCCAGTAAGTAAGAGAGGAAGGGGTGTAAAATGCTATATTAATAGTCTTCAAAATACCAAAAATGAAACATGAGGCCAAACCGATACAATCTTGTGAATCTAATCCAATGCCTGGATACAAAATAAAAATAAAAATAAATAAATAAATAAATAAATAAATTGAAAGACTAAAATTAAAACCTTAAAATCGTCAGACTGAAGTCGGCATCATCATCGTCGATTCTCATGGATACCCGACAACGGATGTTTATATGCGAAAGTATTGTAATGGTCGCGGAAGAGCTTCCTCAATGTCCGCCGTGGTAAGGAGTAGTACTGGGAGGGGGAAGAGGGAGAGCGCAATGAAATGAGATGTTATATTACCTGGCTTCAAAATGCCAAAATGACCGATGAGACTAAACCAATACAATCCATGTGCATTGAGTACAATGTCTGGGTACAAAATAAAATGAAGTAAAGTGAAAAACAAAAACTAAATCTAAAGGTGCAGACTAAAAGCATCGTCAGAGAAAGTATTGCAGTGGGCACTGCCGAGATTCGTCAATGTCGACCTCTGGAAGCAGTCGTCCGGTGTTATGTGCTCCTGCAGACTCTACTCCAGTCGTGTCCTTGGACCTCCATGCTACCGAGATCTCTGCTGCAGTGCGCACGCATGCGCGCGAGAGAGAGAGAGAGAGAGAGAGAGAGAGAGAGAGAGAGAGAGAGAGAGAGAGAGAGAGAGAGAGAGAGAGAGAGAGAGAGAGAGAGAGAGAGAGAGAGAGAGAGAGAGAGAGAGATAGAGAGAGAGAGAGAGACTTTGTTCTTGCGTCGAAGCTCTGAGAGGGAGAGAGATAAGATGCTTCCGAGAGAGGTGGCCCAAGTGGGTGGTTTCTTTCGTGTTCCTCTTCTTGTAGAGGACACTGCTCTACATTTGCCTCGCCATTTGTCTCCGCCCATTTTTGGTCAGATGGCTTATCGGTATATTTTGGGCATTCCGTCACTGTACCATGTAGAGGGGTTGTTGGGATCCTTTTGCTGCACTCTTGTATGTCTTTGAGAGGCCACCTTGATGTATTGAATTGCTACACGGATGTCTTCACATCTGAGAGTTTCCACAAGCTGCCTGTGTACAACATGAAAGATATTGGTCTTATAGGTCGTGTCACGGGAGTGTGCTTGAAGGTAAAGCTGCCATTGGAGTGCCACTTGCTATCAAAACCTTCAACTTGTATCACGATGGTGCAGCAGAGGCCTTTGTAAAAGAGCAGATGGCATACCATGCTCTGAAGGAACTGAAAAGGGGGAGATGAGAGATAGACAAGGCATGGTGGCGCTGAGAGAGAGGAGTGTGCATGGGAGTTTGTTACAGTACGAAAGAGAGCACACAAAGAAGCAAGATAGCCACATATTGTAGGAAAGAGGCCAGGCCATGTCTGAGAGGAGCTCTCCGTGATGTGTGTGTGTGTGTTTGTGTGTGTGTGCATGTGTGTGGTGGTTGAGTTGGATAGGAAGTGTGGGCGACAGCTGAAGACAGACAGAGAGAGTTAGGTGGCACAAGGTCGGACACTACAGAGAGCAAGTCTGCATGGCTGACAAACTTGAGAATGGGTGTGTGTGTGCAGCTGCGAGAGGACGACAGTTACGCGGACTGTAGATGAGGCCGCCCCTTGTGTGTACTTGTGGGTTGGCAGTCCATAGCCGCCAGGGGGGTGGGGAAAAATAAAGAGAGAGTTAGGTTTGGATGGCGGCTGGAGAGAGAGAGAGAGAGAGAGAGAGAGAGAGAGAGAGAGAGAGAGAGAGAGAGAGAGAGAGAGAGAGAGAGAGAGAGAGAGAGAGAGAGAGAGAGAGAGAGAGAGAGAAATACTGCAGTTCCGTGAGGTGGTGGTGGTTAAAAGGGATCGCATGGCGGAGCAGTGAGAGAGAAAAGAGAGAAGAAAAAAAAGAAAACTCTGAGTTGCATGACGGCGTGTTTGTGGGCGTCAGTGGACGGCCATGGAGAGAGAGGGAGAGTGAGAGTTGAGGTTGGTCTGCGCCAGCGATTGGCAGAAGAGAATAAAAAAAATGCCGCTAGCTTGCATGCATCTACGCCCACAAAACTTGAGGTAACAGTTTGTGCAGTCTCAAAAAGAAAAAGTTGTCGGACTCATTGACGCTACTACTGCATGCCCGCTTTGGGTCTGCGTGTGTGTATACATCAGCGAAGGAGACACTGGTTGTGAGTACAAGGAGTTAGCGGTAAGCAAGGGCTGGCGGGGTGGGTAGTAGCCTGTAGGGGGTAGGAACTGCATGCCGATTTGGTTAGCCGAACCACCCATTCCTGTGAACAGCAGAAGTGCTGACGTGGCCGGTTGCTAGCAGAAGCCATGGCTGGCTGACGCACGGAGTATTTTCTCATGCCCACCCATTGGCCGGCGCTATCTGTCGTGGTGCTCGCAAGCTCTGTCTGCCATGCTACTCGCGATGTTAGGTCTCTACTAGTTTTGATGGATCTCCTCTTCTAAAACAGATTATAAAAAAAATACCCCCGTTAATTGTAAAACTTGGGTGGGTTCCCAGGAGAAAATGCGAACGTGCTGGATGTTTTTTTTTTTTTCATTCCATCTCCTTCTTCTTCTGCTATCATAAAACCCAATCAGTGTTACGTATAAAATGTGTGATGATTCTACATCTTCTCCTTCTTAAACTAGAATGGTCTAATTCCTAGGTGAAATTGACCCTGCTAAGCTTTCTTCAGCGCCAAGAGCACTATTTCTTCTACTATACATATCCTCGATGTATCCAAGTATTCTTCAGTATCAAATGCAATCTCAGGTCCCTGTTACTACTATATCAACAAGTTATGTTGGTATATTTTTCGAGTGGTAATTGAGATATTAGTAATATGTAAGTGTTGATTCTACATCGTATTCACGTTTATTTCACTAAATAAAATTCCTCTTTGTTTTTTTTGGAGGATTAACATTATGAAACCAAAGATTTGCAAGAAACAATTAACGTTGAGGAATAGATTTGATAAAAATAGATAAATAGACAAAAAAGAAAGAGTCATGTTAGTGCACTTAGCTGTGATGCATAATCGTACAACTCCTCCCACAAATTTCTTTTTTTTTTCTTTGATTGATTATTACCCATAGCGTAGCCTTCTGCTCTGATACCACTGCTACAAACGGGAGCGTGGCTGCCCTGTGAAATACCCGATATAACACAATAAACAATAAAAAACAGGGTAATCGGCATACCTGGCACAATCACGTGGTCGCATGATCGCAAGGTACACGAACAGAGAGAGACAGAGAGCGAGAAAGATTGAGAGAGCACGTGCAAGCGCACCTCCTAGAGCGGAGTGCTACGCCTGGCACGATGAGAGAGAAGAGGGGAGAGGAGAGAACAAGACACAAGCACTGGGTGCAATCTCCCCCCGTGCAAGAGTGAGCATTTTCCTCTTGCACGTATTTATTTATAGATTTCTTGAATGCCCAAAAATGAGTACAAACTGGCCGGCCGGACATAATTTGGCCCAAGCTCATAAAGAGCACTTGAATAATCAAATATACATGATATAAAAATCCATTCACATAGGCCAAGCTGGGTCTAGTCTTTTCCACCTGTCAGCTGCAATAAATAATAAAATGTCAATTCTATAACAAATGCCATGCAGAAGGTGCTAGCTTTAATCTGCTTTTTTACCTTTTCCATCTTCTTTTAATCTGTACTTTTCATTGTAGGACTCAAGTAGGGACTTCATGGTGCTGTTTACATATAAGCTTAGCGGTGCGGCTTGAATCCAGTCATTAACATGCGTGCTCTCCATTTATCAGCAAGATCATGGCACTCAACTCGTTCTACGCCTTCACAAGTTTACTATAACATTGACAACATCACGAGCCAAGCAATGCTCCTTGGCATTCACTCTGTCTTTGCTCTCCGTCACATCAATACAATAGACTCGAACACAACAGAGTAATAATTTCTTCCATTGGTGTTACCAAAAAAGGTAAGGAAGTATCTTTTAAATGCTTGAATTCAATTGTGTCTTGTTAGAAGAAGGTGGAGACGCCGAACTTGAATTCGATAGTGTACTGTTAAAAGACAAAGAAGCTTACCGGCTTTTTTTTAACGAAGAAGTTGATATGTTTTCAAAGCTAAGATAACCTAGGGCTTTCTCTAACTCTTTTGAAGAAAAGAAGAAGAAGAAGAACCATGGGGTCGGAAGAAAAAGAAGCGCCGGGGTTTCTCGTTTAATGATTCTCGTAACGCCAGGATTTCTCTTTGTATTGCGTATTGTTAAAAGAAGCATTGGGGTCTTAGCGACGAAGAAGCTAAAAGTACAGATTATTTCTTTAATAAAGAAGGTGGGGATGCCAAAGCTACAAGGACGAAGACAAAGAAGCGGCAGGGGGTCCAGAGATGTTAAGGGTACCTGGATTATTTCAAAAAAGGTATCTTCTAAAGTCATTTGGATGGAAGGGAACTGCCTTACCTTGGACTGATGGGAGCTTAGAGCCCATTGACAAGCCCTGAAAGGGTTGGATTGAAAGAAGCTAACCTTGCTGGAGGGCCTTCTACTATACTAGAGACCGCGCGGATCTGGCTGTACGCCGTTGCGTCAGGGGAATACAGGCTGCTGATGGCTGTTAGTATCTGCATCTCCTCTGCAAAAATGACTCCACCGTGGCTAGGTGTTGCGCCTTGCAGTGAAAAGAGAGGCCTGTTGTTGGTCTGTCAGTCGGTGAACAGGGTTGCTGTACGCCTGGCCCAGGCTTAGAGTATCCATGCCTGCTGATACCACATTTAGAGGGGATAGCATCTGAGTGGCCGCACCAGGTAGCACTTGCTTTGTCATGGATAGACAATGTGATCCAATTTGTTGAATTGACATACCCCTGAGGATGAAAGCAAAAGCAAAAGTAAGAGTGGGAGTGAAAGTATGGCCTGATTCCGTGACCTCTCAAGGCGGGTTTTTAGTAGTGGGGATCATATTAAATGAGCATAGGCCCTTATGGCCTAAAGGTGAACCGGAAGCGAGGTTCGAACCCAATAACTACTTTTGCTTGAGTTGACTTCGCTATGACGCTACTATAGCGATCTACATATTTATCAATGCAATAGAAAAGTTGGTTGGATAAAGGAAATTGTCGTTTAAAGGGAAAATGAAGAAGATACGAAGGTTTAATTTTCAGATATACTAATGGTCCTATGGCCCTCTATTTAACTTTTCTTTGGGAGTTATCCACTAAGCAATGGCTCTAGCTAGTCAATAAGGCTAAAGCGACAAGAAAGTAGAACCCGCGGCCAGCGTGGGTGTTTTTGTATGTGTGTTCACTAAAGCTAGTTCACTCAAAGTACCTGTTCATCCACTAAAGCTAGTTCACTCGAAGTACCTGTTCCAGACTCAAAGAATGTACCGTCGAAATCGCGTGCATGCTTCTTTTCTTTGGTTATATCGATAGAAACTGCAGAGAAAAGACACTTACTTGAAGAAATAGCCGTAGCTCGTGGGAGAGAGCACCTAATAATGGAGGAATTCCATGGGATTTCTTGCGCACTAAAAGTCAAGTCAACTAAAGGCCAATTCATCCCCTCCCGCAAACCACCTAACCTGTAGGTTAGATGATCTATCTTGAAAGATGGAGAAACCCAGTAGAGTAGTTCTAGTCCTACCTTGAGCCTTCCACTTTCACGATAATTGGTATGGTAGCTTTATAGAGTGTGTTCGATGATTCATCTTCAAATTGTTGACAAAAATCGATGATCAACGTTAAAAAGTACCCTACCCGGTTCGGTTCATCCAGTCGCTATTTTCTTTTAATGGCAGAGGCAGAATAGGCGCAGTACCACAGGGAGTGGATTTGTAATCTTGGGGAAGGGAAGGATTTGATTGCGTGCTTGACAAGGCTTTTGCACAACAACTTCTCCGATGCTCTCTCCTCCATTGCGGCACCCTTTCTTTCATGGCTTAACATTTCAAACAACAGCCTTTCAGGCAGCCTCCTGATGGGTATCGGCCAATGCAGGACACTTAAACATCTTAACATTTCCTTTGATCAAGGAACTGGTAAAATACCTCTTATAGACTTCTTATTATCTACCTTGAACCTCACAACTGCCATAGCTGGTAGTTGCTCAGACCTAGCTTTGTTAGATCTCTCTAAAAATTTTACAGGCCCAATTCCTACATCCCGCAGCTCCTACCAAAGCTTGCACTATGTCAACATCTCCTTGAACTTCTGGAAATATTCCCACCATCTTCAACCAGCTAGTAAGCCTAGAGGTGCTTTCCGTCTCCGAAAACAATCTCACAGGTGCAATACTACCCGATTTTGGGGATTCTTTACACCAGCTTAAGAAGCTAGATCTTTCAGCAACAAGAAGAAACAAGGTAATCCCAATTTCCGGCTCTGCATAAGCTTGTATTGAGCTTCAACAAGTTCACGGGGCCTCTTCCTGCATCCCTCCCCAACTCTAGTAGCTTAAGGGTACTTGACCTCAGTGCAAATGCCTGCAAAGGAAGTATTCCTTGCAAGATCTGTGGTCCTTCGCTCTGCAGATTGCTATTAGCAGACAATGATTTGTCTGGGGTGGTGCCCTTGGAGAGCTGTAGCAGCCTTGCTGCAATAGATGTCAGTTACAACTTTATGACTTGCGCCTTCCCGACACCGCTACCGGCTATGGCTAACATGAGAGAGATGGTTATGTAGGGCAACTTTATTGAATAGGAAATCCCCATTGACATCCGCAGCACAACAAGGCAATTATGGCTATTGGTGTTCAATCTCACCTTCTCAACAGCACCATCCCGCCCACCCTCTCAAACTACAGCAGCCTAAAGTGGCTAACTATTTCAAATTCAAACAATCGTCTCACAAGTTACATTCCGCCAGAGCTGGGGCTTATGCCAAGAATCAATTTTTTGCATCTTAACAACAATTCATTCTCGGGCACAATACTGCCTACACTTGAGAACTCCACGTATCTATCATGGGTTGATCTCAGCGGCAACGAGCTAGATGGTGCCGGTGACGTGATTATGCGACACCGAAAGCTTTTTGTGGTAAGGAAAATATTTCATTATACTTTTTTTGGATTGAAGGGATCTTTGAACTAAAATAAACTTTGGACTGAAGGGAACTCTTTCTCCATGGACGGGAGAGAACTACCCTAGGCTAGGAAGCCACCTCACCTTAAATTGAAGGGAGCTAAGCTATTTAGTATCCTTTGGACTGAAGGAAGCTAGTAAGAAAGCTTTCCTTTGGTTTGGGAGCTACTTTTCTTTGGACTGAAGGAAGATCCTGATGTCTTATCATATTACTTCGGACTGAAGGGAGCTCTTTCATTGACGTCTTATTATGTTAATTTGGATCGAAGGGAGCTCTTTCATTGATATCTTATCATGTTAATTTGGACGGAAGGGAGCTACTCTCTTCTCTCTTGTTAGACTAAAAGAAATTTACTTTTTTTCCCATACCACAGAAAGCATCCTTCCCTTATTTTGTGGTCCTTCTCTCAAGAAGTTGCTGCTTGCAAATAATGAATTGTCTGGGGCAGTGCCCTTGTATGGTTTAACCTTGTCACATTAGATATCATAATTTTGTGAACGGCAAAGCCACTGCCCGTCTTGCCTTACTTGCAGGAAGGAGTGGGCCAATCTCATTTCATTGAGGGAGAAGAGCTGACATCTGCTCAACGACAAGACAACTGTGGTTGCTGGTTGCACAATTCTACCCACCTTGGAAAACTACAGCTTAGAGGAGCTCGCTCTCCTCACAAGCAACCTCTTTAAATCACAGGCATCATTCCTTTAGTGGTCTCATGCTGGCGAATCAATCACTTGCGTTTGGGCCTTTGTCAGGCACCATCCCGCCCACCCTCTCAAACTGCAGTAGCCTAGAGTGGCTAACTATGTCAAACAACCGTCTCACAAGTTACATTCCGCCAGAGCTGGGGCTTATGCCAAGAATCAATTTTTTGCACCTTGGCAAAAATTCATTATCAGGCACAATTCCACCCACACTTGGAAACTGCAGGTATCTGGTGTGGTTGGATCTTAGCAGCAATGAGCTAGAGGGCATCATCCCCTGAGAACTGACCGAGCAAGCAGGGAAGGTGATAAAAGGAACGCTCAACACTGGTTTGCAATTTGGGTATTTTAAGTGTCTGTACGGAGATCTATGCACAGAGTATGGCTTGGGTTCAGTGCTTATCATGAGAAGAGTTCACGCCTTAAGGCTAAGCAAAATTCTAAACTTCCAGAGCAGAGATGCAACCTTAGCGTTTCTATGCAGAAATTGCACCATACTACATCCCTAACCCTCTAGGATCTAGTGAAGGTAGACTAACATTCTTTGATGTTAACCAAAACAAGCTTACAGGCACTATTCCAGAGGACTATGGTAGCCTAATCTACACCCAGGTGCTTTCATTATTACATAACAACCTCATTGGCACCATCCCTTTCAGCTTAGGCATCCTGGTCCAATGCTCCAAAAACCACCTAGACCATAACCACCTTCAAGGAGGCCACCAAGGGCTTCTGTAAAGAGGCCAAGATCGGCAGTGAAGGCTTTAGCATAGTTTACAAGGCCACCTTAGACGATCAAACTGTGGTAGCGGTTAAGAAGCTCTTCCATAAGATTGATGAGAAGGGTGAGCCAAGAGATTTCTAGGAAAAGATAAAAAAAAAAGGGAAAATCAAGCACCCTAACCTCGTCTCTTTGTAGGGTTATTCTCAGACAGACAATGAAAGGTTTCTCATCTATGAGTACATGGAAAATGGCAGCTTGTATAAGTAGCTTTATGGCACGACCTATGAGTACATGGAAAATGGCAGTTTGTATAATTCATGGCAACAAAAAAAAAGAAGATGATCCCAATGGCCAGCCTGCGGCTACAATAGGGCTTAGCTGGGAAAGCAGTTAGCTTATAATAGCTTTAGGAAAGTATCCTGTTAGCCCATTGTCACTCAGATTGAATACTTCAAGAGAGAAGCACTTTGCAAGAGAGGCCCATAAAAGAATTTGCCAATACCAGGATTAAGCATATGATCACACAAGTTGTAAGTAACAGGTGCAATTAGACCGAATCGGCCAACATTGCATTGACCGACACTCACTACACCTTTCACACTAACATAAGGAACATGAACACGACAGCTACTATACTCTTGTTTTAGTGTATTTAATAAATTGATTATACCTTGTGTTGCATGTAACCTACTCTCGCTAGATCCATCGTCCTTATCTTTGCCTTTTCTCCAGTGACTGTATACTAAATACCCTGCACACCTTGCTATAAAAAGAGAAAGGATTAAAAGTAATTTATCTGAGAGATATTAAGAATATGTTGCCATGTCCTTGCTAATTTTAAGTGAATCCGATATTGTCTTTTCTTTTTTGCTTAAATTTACAGGTAGTTCCGCTAATTCAACAAATTTCGAATGAATAGGGTCTTTAGCTAGAGGTAATTTATATATAACCGGGCTTTGAATCCAAAGGAGCTTGTATGTTAAGTGTTGTCGGTTTTTAATTCTTTCTTAGCTCAAAATAATAGAGTAAAGCATATATTGAAAATCTAGTCAATATTGGTCGAAATTTGAAAAGCTGCAAATCCCTAAAAAGCCAATGCATATTATAGTAATTGGTTACATAGCGAGGCCCTAGTATCTTATCTTTTAAAACCTCGTCCCATGTGTTTTTTAAAGAAAGCTGCTTGATTACTTCGGCATTGGTTGCTTGGATTTTTTTTGTTTTTCGTCTTTTCTTTTCCATTTTTATTGTTTTGGATCCACTACAAGCCATGCTTAACATTAGCAACGCTCATACTGCGACGCTCAAACATGAAAATGCACGGCGTCGCTATGAGCGTCGCTATGTTTCTTTTAACATAGCGACGCTCATAGCGACCAACGACAGGGCTAAAAAAATAACCGAGAGCGTCCGAAAACTCAGATCTCAGATCTGAGTTTTCGATGCGCGCTCAAAGCAAGCAAGGTAACACTCTCCCTCTCCCTCTCTCTCTCTCTCTCTCTCTCTCTCTCTCTCTCTTTCTTCTCCACACACACACACACACGAGGAGAGGAAGGAGAGCCAGGTATGCTCCTTCCCTCTCCTCACTCTCATGTTCCCTTCCCTTGTTTCTCTCTCCTTCTCTCTCTCTCTCTCTCTCTCTCTCACACACACACACACACACACACACACACACACACACACACACACACACACACACACACACACACACACACACACACGAGGAGAGGAAGGAGAGCCAGGTATGCTCCTTCCCTCTCCTCACTCTCATGGTCCCTTCCCCTCTTTCTCTCTCCCTCTCTTTCACTCTCTCTCTCTCTCTCTCTCTCACACACACACACACACACACACACATTGTGTTTTTGTGTGTGTGTGTGTGTGTGAGAGAGAGAGAGAGAGAGAGAGAGAGAGAGAGAGAGAGAGCGCACAAGCATAAACAAAAAATTCACACACACATGCATATACAAAGAAAGCACACACACATTGAGAGAGAAAAAGAGAGAGAGCATGCATAAACCAAAAATGTGCACACACACACATGCATAATCAAAGAAAGCACACACACATTGAGAGAGGAAAAGAGAGAGAGAGAGAGAGAGCATGCATAAACCAAAAAAAGCGCACACACATGCATAATCAAAGAATGCACACACATTGAGAGAGGAAAAGAGAGAAAGAGAGAGATATATATAAAACAGAGAGAGAGAGAGAGAGAGAGAGAGAGAGAGAGAGAGAGAGAAGAAGAAGAAGAAGAAGAAGAAGAAGAAGAAGAAGAAGAAGAAGAGAGTTTTAAAATCGTAGGAAAGTATCCCAAGAGACCTTAAAGATCTAGTCGACAGGAGTTGAACTCAGGACATGTCATTCATAAGGAAAATGACATAACCAATCTATCACACTTCGGTGATAGAATAGTTATACCATTTTTCTCCTTTTTTTAATTGGCGTGCACACACACCCGAGAAGAAGAGAGTTTAATTTAACATCGTAGGAAACTAATTAAAGAGACCTAAAAATCTAGGAGTTGAAACCAAGACTTGTTATTCAAGAGGAAAATGGCATAACCAATCTACCACACTTGAGTGATAGAAAGGTTATACCATTTTTCTCTTTTTATTGGCACACACACACCCACACACACACACACACACACACACACACACACACAAGAAGAAGAGAGTTTTAACTCCGTAGGAAACTATCCCAAAAGACGTTAAAGATTAATTAGGGTTTTAGTAGACTTACGTTAAATTAGATTTAGGTTTATTTAAATTAAATTAGATTAGATTTAGGTTTATTTTTAGTTAGATTTATGTTTGATTAGATTTAGGTTTATTTACGTTAGATTGAGATTTACGTTATATTAGATTAGATTTAGGTTTATTAATTTAGGTTTATATATGTTATATTAAATTAGATTTAGGTTATTTAGTTAAGGTTAGAAGAAATGGCGAAGAAATTGTTTAAAATAAGGTAGAAGAAATGGCGAGAAAATTTCTTGCGCTCACAGCCTCGACAGTCCATGCGGACCAGCAATTCCACCTTCATGTTCGACTGCTGCTACCATACAACAAGCGTCATGTTCAGCTAATGGAAGAGCAAATTGAGCATACACAGGAATTAGTGATGCAAGATGACGATTCCAAGGGTCACACACACACACACACACACACACCACATCCCGTCAAATCTAGAATAAGAATTAAGTGCCTTGAGCAGACATCAGCTACATTGCAAGAATGACATACCTGCATGCTACAAACAAAGATCTACTATGAGAAGATGTTAAGATGCTGTGAAATGCTACAACTAGAGAAGAGGCAAAGGGGTTTTGTCCACTACATGCAGTATCATGTAGATTTCTTGTGTGGATTTCTTGTACCCACAAATATATGCATTGACCAATAAAGACGAGATTATAACCCGGTGGTTCTGATCTCCATGCACCTCTAGACCAAGGTGTGCGGGGATTGGACATGACTAGAGAATGTGAGGTAGTTTATAGTGTGAGAGAGAGAGAGAGAGAGAGAGAGAGAGAGAGAGAGAGAGAGAGAGAGAGAGAGAGAGAGAGAGAGAGAGAGAGAGAGAGAGAGAGAGAGAGAGAGAGAGAGAGAGAGAGAGAGAGAGAGAGAGAGAGAGAGATAAAAGACGAAGAATGCCAATAGAAGATTAAATTTTTTGTCCAAGTTATAAGATTTTTGCCCTCATTATGAGTAGTGACGAGGATGTGGGGCCGTCCAACCGAAACACCTATCTGTCAATGAGGATCTTATGTCCTTGTAACCATTGCAAGCATGCTGTGTGACGGACAAGACACGTTTCTTTGCAGCATGTTCACGAATTTGGCGAGTTCGATCCATCTATTATAGATCGAGTTGTTGTCAATTATAACTCGTCGGACTCTGACGTTGGCCAGCATGCAGCTATCTTGCAACCCAATAGACGTGTTCGTAGGCGCTTTGGTCAAGCAGCATATGTGAGGACACAAGATGTAGCCTCTGACAGCTCGGGGGATGATCATGCAGACCACATTCCCAACGAGGCAATGTTTGAGCCCAAAGTTGATGAAATGATCAAGACGATCATGGATTCAGAAAGGCTTGTCTATGATGATATGAAAAGTGAAGCCGATACGCCATTGTATAATGGAGCACGTGTGTCTAGATTGAAAGCGCTCCTGGTTCTTCTCAACATGCAGACAAAGTTTGGATGGAGTGACACTAGCGTCACAACGCTTTTCAGGTGATCTATTACAATTAGTTTACTTTAATAAAACTCTAACTGTATAATGATCTGATAGATTTTTACACAATTCTACCGTATTTTTATGTTGTGTAGATTGCTCAAAGAGCACATACTACCAGTTTGATAATGTGATGCCAGATTCTCGAGAGGAAGCAAGAAAGATTTTGCAAAACTTGGGGATGGATTATAATTGGATCCACGCTTGTCCTAATGACTGCATTCTTTTCAGAGGGGAATACATAGACATGGAGAAGTGTCTGAAATGTGATTCCGAAAGATATCAAGTATATCTCCATGGAACAAGAATTCCGCAAAAGGTTTTGCGACATTTCCCTCTGCTTCCTCGCATTAAGCATTTCTTCGAATGTAAGTCCATGGCCGCCCTAGCATCATGGCGTGAGGAGAATAAATCTTCGGATGGTGTGCTATGGATTCCTGCAGATTATGTAGCCTGGAAACATATAGATGGAACATGGACGGATTTTGCTAGGGATGGCGCTTAGGCCTAGCTATGGATGGCGTAAATCCATTTGGTCAAAGATCAAAATCTTACAGTGTATGGCCCGTTGTCATCGTCAACTACAACATTCCCCCGTGGTTGACTACGAAGAAGGGGCACCTATGGCTAAGATTGATTGTGCCGGGGCGATATAAAGTGAAGAATATGGATGTGTATCTTTGTCCACTATTGGAAGAGCTACAACAAGTGTGGATTGGCATAGAGGTGGTGGATATGAGCCGACACACAGGTCGACAGAATGCTTTGATCAAAGGCATTCTAATGTGGACCATGCATGACTATCCCGGACTAACAGAATGCTCAGGTGATCTATTTACACTCCTCACTCAGACACTGTAAATCTTGCTTTTTCTCAAGTTGATCTATTATCATGTGTATACATGCAAGGCTTCAAATAAGCAGATACAGAGCATGTGTCACATGTAGACCTAGACTGAATGCACGTAGGGCGCCCTCACTGAAGAAGCAAATCTACGAAGGTCATCAAGCGTATCTTCCAGAGAATCATGTGTTACGCGATGGCTTTTTGGGAAGAGAGCCACCGAGGATGTCTGCACAAGCATGGTTAGAACAGAAGGAGATGTGTGATGACGGATTGCCCCCAGGGATGAAGAGACTATCTCTATGGTACGAGTTACCATACTGGCCCCGACTCATGATCAATCACTTGCTCGATCCAATGCACATATTCAAGAATGTGGGTAATCTACTATGGGACCATCTGATCGGCAAGAAAGATACTTTGGGAGCCAGATTTGCTACAATGGATCTCACAAAAGGAGATCAACGTAGACTCCATACCATTCGCCAAACTAAACGCTGCGGAGGTTGTGTGTATGTTTGAGAAACATTTTCCTACTACCATGCTAACCATTCAGGTGCATCTTCTTGTTCACATAGTTGATGAGGTGGAAATAGCCGGCACAGTACATTCCAGATGGATGTTCTTTTTAGAACGTTTCATGAAAACGCTCAAGGGATATGTGCGTCAGAAGGCACGTCCGGAGGGTAGCATGGAAGAAGGTTGGATGGTATCAGAAGGTTTTAGAATTTATGTGCTTGGAAGCTCTCATGTAAGTTATGTGGCTCTGGCAGGTGATATTTCATCCCACAAAGTCTGCATCAAACTGGTGGTACGTCATAGAGGTAGTCCCTCGTAGTGCACGGACGTATGAAGGCTACCATGTGCCAGTCACAACGACATCAATGGAGGAGATCCGAGAAGATGCCCAGTCAGAAGCCGTAGAGGTGGTGCCAGACGAACATCAAGCTGCTACTCTCTATGGGGTGCATGCAGAGGATCTACAAAATGAAACAGAGGACATTCGTTTAAACGGAGAGCTCTATATAGATATAGGAAGTTATGCTGAGCTATGCGAGGATGAGAGAGAGATCTCTTAAAGCCATAAATATTGTATTTGAACAAGTGTGCTCCGTTTTGTAAATTAAGAGTCATGCACTTGCCTCTTTCATCACTCAAGTTGAATAGAAGAAGAACGCTTTCTGTTGCTGCTAGCCTTTGAACATTCCAAATCTACAAGCACTGGAGTGTTCTTGTACGATTCTGCGGCTCTTTAAGTATTTGTGTCATTGTATTTATATGCATCATTTCGTCATTGTATTTAATGGTCTTTGCGTCCACTCTAGGTACGTATGCTCTAGGTATGTTCTCATTAGCAGAGACGAGACGAGCACCTCCTCTCTCTCTCTCTCTCTCTCTCTCTCTCTCTCTATCTACTTGTCCATGTTTTCTACTCCATTCATTCAATATTAAGGTTTAAATGTTAGTGTGTTTAATGCAGGTATGGATGATGATGAGTTTCTTTCTTCTTTGTCACCCGAGCAGAGACAGTGGTACGTAGAGCATCATCTCTCAGGCGCACCATCGCGCGTTCCTACTCCATCCGCATCTCCCTCTGTTTCGGAGTCCTCAATGCGCTCTGAAGCTTCGGTGCCGACGAGACGATCTTCACACTCGTCTAGGCACCGACGCTCTAGTGGTGGTGGTGGCGGTTGTTGTGGGGGTGGCGCCACCGATGCTTCGACACCGCCTCATGTTCGACGAGGCTCTTTACCCTCCCCTTCTTTGCCCGTCCCGACACCAGCCACGACATCGCCATCGACACCAGGTTTTGCGCGGCTGAGTGCCGTTCCCCACAGCTACACACCACTAGCTACTCCTCCAGGAGTCACTCCAGTGGACACTCCTCGCTTCGGGGCTTAGACTCCAGTGGAGACACCTAGCATCCATACCCCCGTTCACATGCCGCTAGAGACCCCTGTCGAGACACCCAGGTTCATGCGTCAGTGGCGAGAGGGCTTGCCTTACTCCATTGACTTCAATGGCGGCATCATCTTGGATGATGACGGCAAGAAGGTGATTTCGCGCATGCGCGGTCTGTGCTCTCAGGTGTTTAGACACTACATACTAAACACCTAGAGTGAAGTACCGAATGAATTAAAAGACAGAGTCATCAGCATGCTTCATGACGAGTTTCCCGTTCCAACATGGGATGACTGCTTCAATGAAGATGTGATGAAGGTTTGAATGCGCGAGTACTGCAAGCATAAGCGTTGCAAAGTGCAAAAAGCAATCAAGCATGGATGGAACACACCAGATTGGCTGGCCAAAGAAGATTGGAAGCATGAGAAGAAAGAAGCGCGCGAGAATCCCGACAAGTGGAAGCAACAAAAGGAGGCATCCAGAGCGCGAGTAGAGGCAGGGAGCTCGCACCACTTGGGGAGCGACGGGTGGGCATCATTTGAGGCCAATTTTGTAAGTGTTTTCACATCCATGTTCGATAGTTTAGGGTTTATGGGATTTGAAATTCTAACATAATGGATTCTTTGTATGTTTTGACAGTGGTCATTTATAGGACGTGATTCCACTCCGTACGAGCGTGAGTACGCAAGCAGGAAGGGCTTAAACGCCCTTATAAACATCCTGACTTCTCACGGTGGCATGGTTAGTATTAGGGTTTATTCTTTTCTATTTATTGTATTGTTTTATAAACGTCGCTCGCTATATGTTTATACTTACAAAAAGCTATCTTATTGTTTTTTTTTTGCAGAATCCGACAGATACGCCACTTGGACGCGATGAGACGTCTGATTAGACGACGTCAGTTTAGCCATAGCTAGATAGCATTAGTTTCTTTTTTTCCTAGCTTATGTATCATGAGACCATGTAACTATGTATTTTTGAAAACCATGTATATTTTTTAAATAATGACAATGGTTTGTAACTATTACATTTGCAATGATTAACAATCAAGTGATTTTGCTGTTGTGTACAATTGTCATTTATTTACTTCCATCAATTCACGCTTGTCATTTTTGTATCTTTATTTTGCAAACAATACGTATTATGGATGATGGAGTTAATGATTATATTGTATTGTGGCTGACTATTTTGGGTTTATATTTACCTTTGTACTTTTTTTCAAAGGTAAATAGACCAATGAAACATTCAATATGGTTGATGGATTCCTTGCCACCAAAAATTTTTAATCTCGGGCGTCGCTATGGGCGTCACTAAATTGTGCACTACAACGTCGCTATAAGCGTCTCTATCTATGGCCCTGCAGCGTCGCTATATGCGTCGCTATATAGCGACGATTATAGAGGCTACGGTAGCGACGAGTATAGAGACGTTCTCGTATCGACGCTAATAGCGACACTTTTAGCGACACCGGGGGTTTAAAAAACCCAATGTATTTCCGTCGCTATAAGCGTCACAAGAGCACACAACCTCTTGTAGTGATCTGGGGGCTATAAAATTGTAATAACTTTTTTGTTTGTAGCTAGCTCTTTCCCTTACCTTTTCAAGAGATTCTTCTCCCCATACTACGGGAGTTTTATATTCCCTTAAGATATATTGGCAGACAATTTCCTAGACCCTATGGGTACTCACATGACATTGCCGCCCTTTGAATTCTGGAAAGGCTTTGCGTATAACACTTCGTACTGTGTTTTTACTAGCACTTTCATTCCACACACCTACGTGCTTATGATGTCCACCTTTTCCGTGAGTCTCTGTACATACAATGATAGATTTACAGATAAATCGCTCAATGAGCCGGGAAATTATATTATCCGCTGTTACCAAAGAACGATTTTCCCTTTCAACATGATTCAAGGTAATCAATAAAAAACGGTGTACTATATTTTTATTAAGAACTCTAATCTCTTTAACTCTAGTATTCTTAAGTGAGAAGTGAGAAGTAGCTAACGACGCATAGAGGCCATTTCACAAAAAATTAGAGTGCCCCTCGTGCGCCGTTTGGCTAAACCCCCTTTATAATATATATATATATATATAGAGTGAGAAGTATATACAGTTCTTTATATATATAGAGTAACAAATAGATAAATAAATATATATAGTTCTTTATATATATATAAACCCATAAAAGGGAGAAGTAGCAGAACGGTACACAGAGGCCATTTCACAAAAAATTAGAGTGCCTCTCACGCGCCATTCTGCTACATCCCCCTTTTTAGAGGTTTTTTGGCATTTTCTCCCTCTCTGAGAGTCAGAACAGGGCAAGTAGACGTTCGATATTTAGGTATTTGGGCATTCCGCACACATTGGTAGTGTCCATATCTTGAAATTTTTACATTATCTGACAGTTTTGTATTTTTTCAAATTTGAATGATGTAAAAAGCCGTATTGAATGAGCGGTGTCAACCTCTTGAGAAAGACAATCACATTTAATGAAAAGGTGACCGTTTTCAAAAAATACCAAAAAGTTAGGTTTACTTTTCAAAGTATCAAGTTGTCCTTTTTGACATACTCAATAAGTGCAAAGGGAGAGAAATAGAATTTCTTAGAAGGCCCTCCAAATGACCTCCAAAATCTTCTAATGCATCATAACTACCTAGATTATCATGATCAAAGATAAGTCATGTCTCTTTTAAATTTCCATTTTTTTAAATTAAGGATTGTACATAGATCATTATATATCATATAGATTGCAAGTGTTTCTGAATTTACAATTGAATGTATAATTGACTATATAAAGATTACTCTTTGTACAAGGATAACAAAGAAGACAAAGCCTTAATTAATCTATGTAAAAAAGAATAATATGAGTTACAAGTTTGATTAAAATCTTATGAGTAAGAATAGTTTCATGAAGAAGAAGAGGCTGGATTTCTAGAAGAAGAAACGTTACCTTTCTTATCTCTCTATGTAGGAAGAAACCCCACAGGGTTGCTATAGAAAAGAAATCAGGGCATGTTATCGGCATGTTATCTTAAGTGAAATCATCTATCTAATCTTGAGCTCAATACCTCATATTCCTTAGGCTCCAAAATACCCTTTCTTTGTAGGAAAGATACCTCAAAACATAGCAGGGAGTTTGTGAGCTCAAAACCTTGCATTTAGAAGGTATGCCACCTCTCCCATGTGAACAACTCCAAAAGTCAAAACCCCATCATGGAAAACCCATTTTAGCCCCCCCCCCCCCCCCCCCCCCCCCCCCCCCCCCCATCCCCCCAAAACACACACACACACATGATCAACTGTTGAAAGAAAACAAACACCGTGCAACCCGCCGTCGTGTAGCTGGACAGGCTGTAACACTGTGTAACTACAACCATTATTGGCTGACGCGCAGCCCCATTCATGAACAGGGTTACCAATTGGTCAAACATCACTTACTCTCTCTCTCTCTACTTTTTGGTGCCACTTTTTGACAACCGCATAAAACACCTACCATGCAGATTTTTCAACCACCCCACACTCCACCTCTCATCACCCTTTTGCCAACATGCTTCCACTACCCTTATTATCTTGAAAGACACACCACAACAAGCCATGCAAATATAGATGCTAAAGCACACCAACCATAGCCATTAAAATCTCTCTCTCTCTCTCTATGTGTGTGTGTGTGTGTGTTTCTAGTGCACACATAAGACACCATGGCACTTTCAACCAGCCTATGGCACACCTTTTATTTTCCCTTTTTTTTCCCAAATGGGCAATTTTTTGCCAACTAGCAAACTCACCAACTACTACTAGCGGGCAAACGACTGCAGTCATGCACCATGCAAGATTGTAGCCACACACCCCACTCAGTTGTTACTATTTCCATGCTGAGGGATGTTGCCATCATGGAAAATACCCTTATTTATCTCTGTTACATTTAGTTCCGATCTTTTTCCAACACACACAATACATATGCAATATATCATTCCTATCTCTCTCTCTCTCTCTCTCTCTTTGCCTCTTTTTTTTTGTTTGCACCCCATGTATGCAAGCAGCTATATAACTCCTACTGACAATAATGCACACACTAGAGAATTAAATTCATCAAATTATATTCCGTGATCAAAGGTTGATCATTCTTATCAAGAGCCTCAAAGAGTAGAAAAAATCATCACATGATGGAATTATCTTGATCTCTATGAGACCGCGGGGACTTGACCATGCAACAATACAATTCAATAGGAGGTTCAATGAAATAAAAAATAACATCTTTGTTGTCTCTTTGCAATCATCGTGTGTAGACACCAACATAGCATATAGAATCCATTTAAAACTCACTCGAATATGCTAAACAAGTTATTACAACTAAGATGTACACAAAAGAGTACCTATTTTCACTTCTCATGAGAGTAATTGGCTAATGTAACTTATCAGCAAAATACAAGTCCTTGACTTCTTATCAATATTCATCAGTAAACAACCCCATTGTAACTATTGATCAAGGTGGAGAGTCTGATGTAAACATGAAGAGACTAAACTTAACCTTGCAACATGCTTTGCCTCATGGTAAATTAAACACTAATTAGAGAAATAAACTTTCCAATTGGATTGCTTGGTGCTAACGCATGTGCTTAGCATATCCTTTAGCACAAGATTAACACATGTAATTGTTCTATCATATCCTCTCTAGATGATCGACAATACTAATATGCGTATCCCCACCAATTACAGACAATCATCCAAAAAAAATGGTAAACAAGGATAACAATTTCTTGCAGCACTATTGATTAATCAACAATGTTAAGAACAATCATCTTGGTTGACTTTAGCGAGCTGATCTATAAGCACCCAAATGGAGTTATGACATCTATTAGTGATTGGTATATCTACAATTAATCTCATGGAGAGATTGCACGTATAGTAGAAAATGCTTAAGAAGCGACTAATGTCATGAATGTGTATGCCACTTCAAATCTCCCTTTGCTAAACACTAGGAATCATATCCCCTAGTGTGCATGCATTTAACAAAAATAGATCTGAACCTGCGTATCCATAACCATACTTGCTAGTGCTTACGACTAATGTTATGCTCATGGATCACGGGAAAAGAAATAAATACTTTCCACGTGGAAACCATGCTAACATATTTGGACCATAATAGAATGTGAAAATCCATCACATCTAGATACCAAATGAACTATTTTAGTAGCAGAACGTAACTTTTCTACATGTATAAACAACCATCTGTTAAAGTTGTTCAATAATACTTGTAACCTTAATAAGTCTTGCTAAGTAGTCGATAAGTTTTGGCCATTGAAATTGTTTCTAATATCATGTGCTCAAAATGGTCTAATAAACGAATTTGACCAGCACCTAGGGACTTTACCGCGACACATAATTGAACTAACGGGTGCCAACGTCAGTCCTAGAGACTCATATTCTCCACATATGGAATATGTCTCTAATAAGGATGTCCAAAAAAGAACATCCTACAAGTACGAGATGTATTTGTATGTGGAGGTAATTTTTACACTCTGTGTTATTAACAAAAGGGGTTTTTTAATTGATTTTAGAGGAAAACCTATAGGTTTTTGAAGAAAGGGTTCATTTTATTACCTTAAGCATGTAAGTGAAGGGTTTTTAAAATACCCTTTGAATGCATGTTGTATAAATAGTTTCTTAAAGGTGCACTCCTTGAGCACCTGGAAAGTCCTAATAACACTAATTGAAACATTAGTGAAAATTAGGTAGTATAAACTGGTAACCTTGGGTATTGCCTTTGCAATCCAAACCCCTTGGTTAGAACCTGAAATGGCCAACCCCTTGGTTAGACTGTTTGAAAAATGCTCAAACTAGTAGTCAATGGTGACCAACACAATATGTTGTGTCTAATAGCTGGTTGGATTCAAATTGGAAAGTTGAATGTTTCTACTACCCCTTGGTAGATTTTCAAACCTCTTTCCTTGAAATTACAACTATGATGAGATCAAACTATCACCCTCAATTGAAAATACCACTCCTAGAGACACAATCAACGCTGCAACTAAGCATATATCATTTCAAATTTGGAATCTTATTCACAACTCAATTTTGAAGGAATCATATCTCTCCATAATCAGAAGAGAAAAATTGTCAACATCCCAAAAAAGGTAGTCATACTAAGTGTTTCTTGGGTGTTAGATCAAGAGATTACCTACTCTTAGGATCTCTATGTTGTCCCATGAATTATTTTCTTAATAGTGAGGCCATATCTACTTTCTATCCACAAGAAGCATCATTTGTATAGCTAGCACCTTGTGCATAGAAATTGTTCGCCATTGTAGACACATACAACAATCACAAACAAATATACCAACCTCCAGTCTTTTTGAATAGAGTAGTTGAAGCTATAGAGGAAGTGTAAACCATGCTTTAGTGGAATCAATTCACAACACTGGCATGTCATTCATGCATATCAAAGAAATAGTGTGATAAGCCCTTTTCTTCAATGAAGGTCTCAATAGTGTGATCCATTTGTACTAACATTGATACATCACATTTGGTCATTACTGCAAACCATAATAATGAGCTCATATCCTCTTATTGTTGAGCATGTGTGACATTATCCACCATGATTCTAATTCAATGGATAATACAGAGAGAAGTTGTCTTTACTTGAGTCTGGATCAAAGAGCCAAGTAAGTTGAGAAATTTGATGTTGTTGGATGTACCTTGTATGCCCTCTTGGCTTGGTTCATACCCACCTCCAATGAAAAACATATAGATGTATTGCCAAGTTTCCCCAAGTTCGTAGGCTACTAGAGTATGGAAAACTTTTGGAAGCTTCTAGGAAATATGCCCCTAAGTGAAGCCTAGCTTTGCATAAGTTCATCTAGGTGATGAGACAGAATGGAGGCTAATTGCTCTTGACTAACAGGTGCTTGGGTTGACACATAAATTTCAAAGCAAAAGAAAATGGATATTGTCAATATTTCATAGAGAAATAGCCTTGGCAAATCATGCAAATTATTGAGAATCGTGAGATTGACCAATAGTACAAGAGATAGCTCTTGAAGCTTAGCTATCAAATATCATTGAGCTGCCAAAATTTTCTTGATCGGAGCAACATTTCCTTGTCAAGATGGCATTGTAGGATATCTTGCAAAATGGAATAAAATCAAAATTGAGACTTATATTTAAGTTACTTATTGATTTTTGTAAACACCGCCCCTAACATAAAAAATCAGAGCATCATGTGGCATGATTGTTCTTTTAATATACTTCATGTACTTATTTTGCATGCACTCTAGAAAGTTGTAATTGCTTTGGAGTAACCATGCTCCCAATGAATAATAAGATTTAGGGATTCATGCTCCTAAAATACTTTCTTTGTCCCTCTGCTTGACAACACAAAGAGGTTACACGAAAGAGATATTGGCCAACGTAACACAAAAGATACTTTCTTGAGTATCTTTATATGGACCCTTGCTCCTTTGATGCATCTTATGGCCTTGTCATACTTGAGACAGGGAAAAGAAAATTAAATCTATCGATTGTTGATCTTGCCAAGTAATATATCATAGTAAAAGCTTAAAAACATCTACAAAAATTGCAAAAACAAAGTGCACGTGGATCTTGGGGGTGCACCTTTAAGAAAATATTCATATAACATGCGCTCAAAGGCTATTTAAAAAAACACCTTTACTTACATGCTTAAGGAAATAAAGAGACCCCCTTTTCTTCAAAAACTTATGGATTTTTTCTCTAAAATCAATTTAATTTATTTTTTTGTTAATATAATCCTCTGTTGACCGCTGGGTCAACAACACAACATAACTCAAGTTTCGTACCAAAGTCTTATCTTTTGCGAGTTATGAAATGCTGCGGATTATGGCTATAAACGTCATTTGTAATGAGTAGTTATTCTAGTTTCAAAAGCCGGGGTGCAATGGCACTTCCAGATTGTAAATACAAAGCCATTTGACCTTTCCAACCCCATTTTTGGTTAAACCTAAGGTAGCCTTAGTATATAAGGTACCTAGGTCATTTTGTAAAGAAGACTTTTAACCATAATCAAACTTTAGCGCTGCCGTCTACTGTGTGTGAGAGAGAAAGAGAGTGAGCGTGAGCTTCATCCTCTCGCTACGCCTGGCTCGCTCAACGCATTGGAGATCCGACTGCACCATTGCTGTAGGCTCGAGGAGAGCTACGCGACAACGCCAAGTTTTCCACGCGAGACGAAGCGCACACGCTGACACATCTACGAGCTATTTGTGGCCGTAAGTGTATCAAACGATGTCTATTTTCTGCGTGCTAGTAGTCTATAGAATGGTGGCGACATAAGCTATGCATAGGTACTCATAAATTTCAGTTTCGGGTACTTTCAAAATTCGGCTCTGTCATCCTACACGTTTTCCGCAGATGGGTTTTGAGTGAGGGTTTTGAGTGTAGAAGCTTAGGGACAGGTGTATCCTAGTGAGGGGATGGTGTTCCTTAAGTTTCGTACGAATCTGGCATGATTAGGTGAGTTACCTTCCGCATGTGTGTATGTGGCTAGGTGGTGTAGTTGAGAGCAGTGAGGTTCTTGATTGTGGTTTAGTTGGCCTTCCTGAGTGTTGTATATGTAGGATGGTCTCAGCCTGACAAGCTTAAGAGATTTCCTCCGTGTGCCTATCGTGTCATCTGTGTCCTCGATTGACATTATGTTGATCTAGGTAGTGTTTGCATGCACTTCATGGGTGTGTGAGTTGCTTCCCGTCCAACATTGGCGCCGCTGCCAGGGACACAAGGGCCTAAGTAGGTTTCCTACTAACACTCGTGTGATGGTTGCTTGATTTAGTTTTGGCTAAAGAAAGCGTTTTTCTTAAGTGGATCCGGAAGAGGATATTCCGCGATCAAGTGGATAGCCAAGAAGCGTGTGTCTTGCCGAGGGTCTGCGACTAGATAGGTTTAGTTAGGATCTGTGGATTAGAGTAGTTGTTGGTGGTTGAGTGATTTGTGAGGTGATAAAAGCGTTTACTAGTCCGTGTGTGCAGTGAAGCATTTTTCTACTCATAGATGCAAAACCCCATATGATTTGTAGGAGTAGCTTTAGGTAAGTGATCTAATTCTGATCTAGAGCTATTCAACACTGAATTATTTGCTATAGTGCTTGATTGCATTTGAAATCACGAAAAAGTGTGCTTTTGAGGGTAAAAATGCATTAAACAAGCTTTTGTGGATATTTTTGTATGACTGACTAATGTTGTGCATAAAAAAGAGCATTTGCAAGGGTTCTGTGAAGAAAACCTGCAATTCTGTAAACATAGACATCCTACGCGTAGGATGTCTCAAGGGGGTTCTGGAGACCAAATTTGAAAATTCTGACTGCACCAGTGGGTTCAGAGGGTAGGTTTTACCCTAGTAACATATTGACTTGGGTGTTTTTCCCTATTTTTGTTGACCAAAAGCCAAAAGGCGGAGTCAGAAAACGCAAAATTTCAGAAAAGGCTTAAATTGAGTGATTTTTGCATGTTTTTGCAATTGTGAAGCATACTTGCACTTTCTGAGAGCATAAGGAAGCATCAGGGACACTTCAGTCTCAAAAAATCAGCAGTAGACATCCTACGCGTAGGATGTCTACAGGGTGATCTAGTGGAAATTTTGAAAATCTGAGGTTACCAGTGTGTTTAGAAGGTAGGTTTTACCCTATTTTCACCTGCAAAGTGGAAATTTGACCAAATTTTGACAGATCAAAGCCAAAAGACGAGAATAGCCAGACATCCTACCCAAATTGTGCCCAAGGCATAATTTTTGAGACCAAACCATAAGATGACTCCATAGGCATGTTCTAAATGATGTTTTGAGTGTATGTGAGAGT
This sequence comes from Adiantum capillus-veneris, assembly GCF_014529385.1. Lineage (NCBI taxonomy): Eukaryota > Viridiplantae > Streptophyta > Polypodiopsida > Polypodiales > Pteridaceae > Adiantum > Adiantum capillus-veneris. Next base: position 56,225,666 of record NC_140933.1, on the reverse strand, counting down.
TTTAAGCTCATTTGGGTGAGAAAATTGGGTTCAAAGCGGACTTTAACACTTCTGACTGACAAAAAGCAAGAACAACTAAAATTTGGGACTTTTGAAATCCAAACCAAAATCTAAGCATACCACCGGGTTACTGACATCAAGGGGAAGCTGTGGGACAAGTCTGGGGTCAAACAAACCAAAAAGACATACTACGCGTAGGATGTCATATATGTGATTTTGCACTCCAAACTTATTTTTGAGCATACCACTGTGATCAGCACCTTAAGGAGAGTCTGTGGTTCAACTTTGGGGGGTTTTCTGAGCAGTTAGACATCCTACGCGTAGGATGTCTAAGGCATAATTCTGAAACCAAAATTTTACTGTGACCATACCATGCTGTCATATAGCCTTAGGCAAGCCTCCTAGTCAATTTTGGTCCAAATTGGAGTTGATTTGACTTAGGAATTCATCAGAACAGACATCAGGCTTTTGGAACAGATTCTTGATCATTTGACCAACCTATAGGTGTCAGAATCAAAAAGTAAAAATAGTTGTGAGTTTAGCACATCAAGGGGAAGCTACAGTGCAAGTTTGAGCTGAAACAGAGCAAAAAGACATCCTACGCGTAGGATGTCTTCAGCTTGATTTAGGAATCCAAACCAACTTATGAGCAAACCACTGTGATCAGCACCTTAAGGAGAGTCAGTGGTTCAAATTTGGGGTAATTCTGAGCAGTTAGACATACTACGCGTAGGATGTCTCTAGGCCAACTTTAGGGTCCAACTGTAATTTTGACCATACTAAACCGCAATTCACTGTTTTGGCCATAACTTTCACAAACAGTATCGGATCGGAAAAGTTTTTATATCAAAACGTAGCCTGAGAGCGGCTCTATAGATCTTAGAGCAAAACATGAACTAAATGTATGCCGACGGCAACCACTTAGTTCAATTTTGAAAAAAAACATAGTTTGAGGCCTCAAAATTCATCCGGAAGTCAGGGGTGTCTAAAAGCGACAATTTGCAAGAATTGTGATGAAACGGTTGCGGTTTTGGACATAGTTTCAACTTTTCCCTAACTAAAGCACTTGAACATAGTGGACTAAGTCTACTTAAACCAAGAAAAAGCTCTTAAGCCCAGAAATCATGTCTACCCTAGATTCAAACGCAGCTTACACAAGCTTGGAGATCCCGACGATAGAGGAATATCCTCCCACAATGGATCTTCCAAACTTGCAATTGATAAAGACCCATCTTGTTGAGAGAGTTTGGATGATTGGTCATGAGAGTGAAGTACTATATAGATACATTGACGACAATGAGGTCAATCTTTATAGGTGCTCAGATCCATACTTAGAAGAGATAACGGATTACAAGCTCTTATATGTCTACACATACAGAGTCGACTGTCAACGAAGATCTATAGTTGTCGACAAGTATGGATGAGAATACAGAGTTGTAGAAAGCACAAATCCACACATTGTTCTAGAAAGAGGTGGATATTTGGTCAATGAAGGACCACAAATGCCTCCACCAAACACGAGAATTCCTATAGGAATTCCAAGAAGAGAGCCACCAGGATTCCCTTCAAGAGCGATAATGAGAGAAGGATTGGGAGAGTCTCTGGTTAGACTTGTAGACAATCGACGAGTTAGACCATCCCAAGTACAGAAATGGGTAAACAAAAAATACTCGGGAGATAAAGATCCGAGGGATCACGTAGCGGCTTTTAGAAGAGTGATTAGAGCAGAGGAAGTTTCAGATTTTGCGACACAGTTTGCGGGATTTGGATTGACTCTAGAAGATGCAGCTACATGGTTCGACTCGGTGGAAATATGGGATTTTGAGACCCTAGATGAGCTGTTTGAGGAGTTTATTGAAGAATTCTCGCCAAAAGGCATATCTCACAACACGGCCTCACAAATCCATAGATTCAAATAGAAGAGAATGAATCAGTACGCAAAGCATCATTACGACTCAAGAGATATGTTAAGCTCTGTCCGAGAGAGGAATTACCTACGCAAGCACGACTGATGCTGATATTTATCCAGGGAATGAGACATGCGGGCCTTTAGAAGGATCTGCATATGATAAGGAGGATGACGCTAAACGAGTTGATCAAAGAATCTCTTTATCTAGTGGATAACTGTGAGGCATACAAAGAAAAGGACTTAAAGAGTCAAGGAGATGACACATCCTCTCAGCACAGTGTTTCACAGATAAGTGATTCCATTGCCAAGCCAACGACACCTATTGATCAAGAAAATCTTATCGACGACTTGGTCAAGAGGTTGATTCCTCTTGTAAGGTCTGATTCGGGAGAGCTGAAGTGGTGTGAAATTGAGAGAAAATGGACGAACCATACGGAGGAAGAGTGCTATTATAGCATGGAAAATGCTAGGGAGTGGTATGTACAACCTGTTCCAGAAGCACCTACTTCACGATACATTATGGGGAATGCGCCAAGACTAGTAGGAGTATTAAGGCCACAGCTTGTCTTAGGACAACAACCTCCGCTGCCAGGTGCTAGAATGCCGGTAGACATGAGATACATGCCAATGATGGAAGCATCAAATAAACCAACGCTAGTACCAGCTACAATGTGGTATAGCAACCAAAGTGAGTACTACCCTTTGGAGCAACAAAATGTGAGAAAAACACATGGAGTGGTGAGGCCAGTACAACCTCCACCTCCTGGGTTTCAGTCGAAAGAAAGAAGGTATGAAATGGACGAAAGGACATTGCGATTCATTGCAAATATCGGCTTATCTAGGTCAAAGCTTGCTTATAGCCAAGAGGAAATGCTAAAAGAATCTCCTTAACCAGAGATAGATTGTCACAAAAGTCGTGACAACCACTTGGTCAAACAATGTCCTCATACGGAGATCACTGAAGTTAATGCCTATTGTCTTGAGTGTGGCATCACTCACTTGATCCCCGATTGCCCGAAAAAACCAAACCAAATCAAGAAAATCACGACAAATGTATCAGGGATTGTTCAGCTCCCTAGTAGCTTAGAAAAGGAAAATGTTGTACCAGTTCAAGTGGTTACAAGAGCACAAGCTCAAAAGAAAGCTGATGAGAATCCAGAGACAAAGAACACGGAAAGTGTCAAGAGTCCAAAGACAGATGATGGACCAAAGACAGACGAACCTAGTCAGAAAACCAAGAGCAAACGAAATAGTTGGAAAGCTAGAAAGACTAGGATAAAAGCATGCAGGGAACGAGAGAAAAAATCCCTAGCTCAGAAGCTTACCGAAGCTGAGGAGAAGATAAAACAACATGAGGAAAAGGAGGCACCTTCTCTTACACAGATGGTTAAACCTCTAGAAGAACCATCCACGGATGAGAAACCGAGAAGTGCTAGTTCAGGAGGATTTGTGTTGGCAGAGAAGGTTAATGAGACATTAGATGCCCTCTTGAAAGCCTATGATGCGAGGCTCAAAAACAACCAAACCCAAGAACAAAGGTGGATGACATATCCCTATACGGAACTAGAAAAGCAAAGGTTTGAAATGTGCCATAAAATGATTCAAACAGCCCAAGCTTTACTAGAACCACCAGGTGCAAAACCTGAGGATGTGATCCGTGTCCTGCCTACACAAGTAATCCCACCAAACCAGGAACTAAAAGAGCCAGATTCTAGTCATGAGCTCAGACCAAAACTCAAAGACCCAGCATTAGAACCAAGGATAGTACTGAATACCACGGATAACTCTTTCGAGGGATTTCCCCAAGCTATACCTGAGGATTGTAAAGAGATAGATGGTATTGATGAACTGTGGAAACAAGTTAGAGAGGCCAATGAAGCCGATGACCTAAGAAGACGAGTAGACAAGACTGGTGATGAACGAGGAGTGTTTCTACCACCAATAGAGGAATTTGAGACTGGATCTCAAATGAATCTAGACGTGCGATCGTGTTGGGGCGACAAAGGATCTATACAATCTATGGATAGTCAACCCCATTCGCTAAGAACACTACCATCCTATATGGGAGAGTACGAGACCAAGTCAGATGTGGTTGCAGTCCCATCACAGAGACTGTCTCCCAACAAGGCCATCGATTCAAAGGGACTAGTAGATATTCTATCTACCCCAGTCATCTGTACAATAATGTTAGCCGAGTTGCTCAGAATAAGACCAAACATGTGGGCTAATGTGGGTAAATGTCTAGAGAAATTTGGTGTAAAAACCCCAATGACTCAAATCGAGGAAGGCATCAAAGAGCTTGAAATGCCTCAACTAAATACTAGGCCAGTTCCATTAAACAAGGTAGGTGAGTATTACGAGGGAGAAGATGGAAACACCACCCTTCTTGTGGAATTCAATGGCGTAAAAACCATGGCAATCCTTGAAAGTGGAGCTGGTGTGTCCATTGCAACCAAAGAGGTTTGGAAAAAATGGGGAAAACCTACCTTGATATCCACACGAATGACCCTGCAACTTGCAGACGGACACAAGGAAAAGCCCATAGGACTGCTAGAAAAAGTACTTGTTACTTCTTGTGGCATTGAATATGAACACACTTTTGCTGTTGTTGACTTTGGCAAGAAGAACAACTATAACATCATTCTGGGAAGACCGTTCATGCGACAATTGAAAATGGTCCAAGATTGGGGTTATGACCATATATACCTCAGACATATGGAAACCATAACAAAGATAAACTTGAGGGACCATAGCTATAGGGATTTCACGAGAACACCGGTTGAGGAGTTTGATTCCGCCACAGTAGCAGGATCAGAACTTCTAGCTTGGTTAGGTAAGCCTAAAGAACTGTGGATGTGTGGAGCTTCACAATGTGGTAGCTTGAAACATGAGGAATGTATCCTAGAGCGGGTTATAGAGGATATGGACTATATCCCAGAACCATTTTCTGAAGAAGAGTTAGAGCCTTTTGGATGGGAACATATCTTGGCTACTCTGGACGTGTGCACCGTGGAGGATGCTCCCACAACAAAGTTTTGTGATGAAAATAGCTATGATGTCGTTCCTTATTTTGCAGTGAGTGTAATCCAGGAAAACAAAGAGAACCAGACATCAACAAGCTCTCGAAATAAGGAGCAAACAAAGAAATGAGGAGAATCAAAAGATGAAGAAGACGACGAGTTCTATGACTCTGTAGAACACTTCGAGCTTCAAGAAGATCAACGACCCGGGAATCAATGTCATCTCTACACGAATAAAGTGCATCAAAAGTGGATTCCAAAGTCCTCCGTGAAGACACAGCCACCACAAGCATCCTCATACATGGCTCCTAATAAGGATGAAAAGACTCAGCTAGGAGGAATACGACCAGAGCAATGAGCTAACAATGCTCTAATAAATGGGCTAGAAAAGTCCTCCAAGAAACTACCACCCACAAGCAAACAGACAGTAACTTTCCACTACGAGCCAAAAAATCAAGGGAAAGTACAAGAAGTCAACCTTGCTGAGGATTGTAGCAATAGTGATGAATCTTACGACATCCCTTATCATCAACTCAGGCCATCACTATCACCAACCCCTTCAGCAATAGCCATGACAGGTCAAAATAATAGGACAACAAGTCAAAGCCAAAAAGATCGACAAATCTGGATACCAAAAAGCCAGATCAGCCAAAAACAGAGATGGATCAAGAAGACAAAGATCTCTAATGACAAATCACAAGATCCAACACCAAAACAAAAAAAAGGAAAGCGTGCATGAATGGGTAAGGATATCACAAAGTCACAAGCTTTCACAACTCAGGTTTGGGCTCCAAAGAAGTTGATTCAAGCACAAAAAAGTCAGGAATTCATTTGGATTCCAAAACAACCACAGTATCAACTTTCAAAGCCTGAGTCCCGTCACCAACCAAGCGTACAAGGGCTGAAGCAAAGACCACTGTCGACTCACACAACAAAAAGGTGGATCCCAAAGGAGTCTCTTCAAACACAAACAAAGCACGGGCAAGTATGGGTTCCCAAACGAGAGCCAACAACAAAACAACCAATAATCACAAAGAAATGGGTCCCAAAGAAGAACAACAAAACTGCTGTCAGTGCATCGCCGCTTGAATTCTTACAATTCTTCCTACGATTACAGTACAGTTAGAAGAGAGCAAGTCACTTCAATCAAGCAACGATACAGGAGCTTCAAAGACCATTACATTGCTTAGAATAGGAAGCCTCGCCAACAAATGCCAATAAGAAAATTGCTTATACCCACATCTTGCACAACATAAATCTTTTCCATGCATTGACTGTGTATGCATCATAGGGCTACATTACAAGGCCTGCATAGGCACAACTTTTTGCCCAAGCACAACACATACCCTTTGTGATACCCTGTCGTAAAGGATGACTCAAAATAGGAAGGGGGGAGGCATTCTGAATGCGGACCTAACATTATGACTATTAGAGGGCAATGCTTTGTGAGATGCATTGAAGTTTTTCCTTTTATTGTTATAAATTTTTTACGAAATTTAGAGTATATGCCCTCATAGTAGAGTTACAGAGGAGTATGGGGACAAAATCCATATATGAGCCCCTAGGGACATGTGTATAGTGTACATAGCATTTAGATTTCTATTTGAATGATTTTTCTTTTGTTGAGTTGTTTTAAGATTTTCTTTGTTTATTATTAAGATTTAAAAAAAAAAATTTTCAAAAAATCCATAATCCACATGAAGAAAAGACTGATGAGAGGCCTGAGCACTACAAAGAGAAGAAGGTACAGGGAAACGATGAAACTTCACGAAGTATGTCTCAGCAGCCACTACAACAGCCGAAGAACTTGTCACAAAGCACTGTCAACATGCAACCGACAAGTCATACAAGTCAGAGTCGAGCAGCTACGCCACAAAATGAGTGAGGTGTTAGTCCCAAAGCTTGAAGTAATATTCTCTGTGGTCTAAGCGTCTTAGCTATTCTAGGTACTGCTCAAGCTGGAAGAGTTGAGCATATTTACGTTGTGTCGCTCATGCTAGTATAGGTGAGCAAAAGAGTCGAAGTCTAAGTACTTAAGTCTGGTGAAGTGAAGGAGAAGGTCCAAAAGACACTCACGTACTCAGCACAGTGAGATACGAGTGGAGAAACTTCTACATCGAAAACCCTTCTTGGAAAGGTGGAAGCTATTGAGACATCTTTTGATGTCACATGTGCTACATTTATTCCTCGAAACACCCATCATCTCCTTCTTTGACATTGCATGCTTTTGTTGACAAATTTCTCATATGCATATAGAGTGTCCCATAATTGGCACTTGCATCAGGCACTCTTTCCATGTTTCACCCAAGCACTCACCTTTCATGAACATGTAATTCACGTTTAGCTGCTCAACTCCAATAAGAGCGTATACCAAAGGCATTTTTTTTTCCCCACCGAGTTTTTTCCCTTTGGTCATCCAGGTTTTAGACCCTAATCTAAAGAACACCTATCACCATCCTCTTGTACATATTCCTTCTACATCAACAATAAGGAAATGGTACTCAAATCAATTGACAAATGAATTGGAGAACCAATTTCAGATCATAGCATACTTCTCCTCAATGGCGAGTCGAAGAATGGCCTACAATGACAAAGCTGCAGACAACACTAACAACATGATTGCACAGGAACAATGAAGTCCCCAATACAGAAGAGCAGACATAAAAGTAGTCAAAGGATCTCAAAAGATGAATGGTTATGATGATAGATGTCCGCTCTAATGGATCATAGTTCTTGTTGTGGTTCGACAAAGATACAAACAGTGCAACAGATGAAGCCAAAACAACAGCAAAGTGTTGACCGCTGGGTCAACATCACAACATAAATCATACAAAGTTGTCATTGCCTCACAAGATCAGAAAGCCAATCACTCAATTCTACAGATTGTAGAAGTTGTTTATGAGAATCACAAATACTCCGAATTGACATATTTGCTGGAGCAAGTGATGGATGGAGCTTTCTCTCTCCATGATGATAAGAGTCAAGTTAAACGACATTAGGTTCTTTTTGAATTTAGATCTAGCAGTAGACATATAATGACAGAAATAGATGCTGCAGCTCGGAGCGTGGATGTGAAAGACATAAAGTTCGTCATCAATTATGATTTTCCTGAATCATGAGAAGACTATGTACATCGGATTGGACGAACAAGACAAGCTACTGCAAAGGCTATAGTCTAAACTTTCTTTCCAACAACAAAGCAATAGCAAAGAACACATCGCCATCGACAATCAGGTCATGTCGGGGACGACATGAACGCGGAAGGGGGGAATGTTGACCGCTGGGTCAACAACACAACATAACTCAAGTTTCGTACCAAAGTCTTATCTTTTGTGAGTTATGAAATGCTGCGGATTATGGCTATAAACGTCATTTGTAATGAGTAGTTATTCTAGTTTCAAAAGCCGGGGTGCAATGGCACTTCCAGATTGTAAATACAAAGCCATTTGACCTTTCCAACCCCATTTTTGGTTAAACCTAAGGTAGCCTTAGTATATAAGGTACCTAGGTCATTTTGTAAAGAAGACTTTTAACCATAATCAAACTTTAGCGCTGCCATCTACTGTGTGTGAGAGAGAAAGAGAGTGAGCGTGAGATTCATCCTCTCGCTACGCCTGGCTCGCTCAAGGCATTGGAGATCCGACTGCACCATTGCTGTAGGCTCGAGGAGAGCTACGCGACAACGCCAAGTTTTCCACGCGAGACGAAGCGCACACGCCGACACATCTATGAGCTATTTGTGGCCGTAAGTGTATCAAACGATGTCTGTTTTCTGCGTGCTAGTAGTCTATAGAATGGTGGCAACATAAGCTACGCATACGTACTCATAAATTTCAGTTTCGGGTACTTTCAAAATTCGGCTCTGTCATCCTACACGTTTTCCACAGATGGGTTTTGAGTGTAGAAGCTTAGGGACAGGTGTATCCTAGTGAGGGGATGGTGTTCCTTAAGTTTCGTACGAATCTGGCATGATTAGGTGAGTTACCTTCCGCATGTATGTATGTGGCTAGGTGGTGTAGTTGAGAGCAGTGAGGTTCTTGATTGTGGTTTAGTTGGCCTTCCTGAGTGTTGTATATGTAGGATGGTCTCAGCCTGACAAGCTTAAGAGATTTCCTCCGTGTGCCTATCGTGTCATCTGTGTCCTCGATTGACATTATGTTGATCTAGGTAGTTTTTGCATGCACTTCATGGGTGTGTGAGTCGCTTCCCGTCCAACATCCTCTTAAAATATAAAACTATTGGCAATGAAAAAACCCATTCATTTTAACTCACATGGTAACTTACATGTCTAAGAGGTGAACCCCCGAGAACTGGTGGTGTTGCCATTTACCCTGGAAATCCTGTTGGATTTGTCTTGTCGACAATGAGTTGATCATAAATATTTCTGACTGCATTGGATTTAGGAAATTTGTTTAGGAGTTATGTCCCAAAACTCTAAACTAGAAGAGAAAGATGTTATTGGCTTCTTAGAATTGATACTAGTGATCGGCCTTGTTGATTACCTTTGTCTTACAAGTCATCAACCATGCTTGACTCGCTTTTATTGCAAGGCAACCTTGCCTTGTCATTAAAACCCTTGGATAGGTTATCCTTGTTGGAGCCTTACTCCTTAATTAAGACATAGTCACATGCCTTGCACGTATAAGTTTTCAAGGGCAAAGTTATGATAGTCATATTGCATACAAAATTTTGCGCGTGCTTGATCCTTTCAATTATAGATAAATAATCAAACTTATGAAGGTGTACGCCCATAGAAAAGCATAAAAGAACCTGCAATTAATTGTTATAACTACACTAGTAAAGTATACCTATAATTTTCCAATGCTGAGAGCAAATACCTCAAGATAATTTGCAGCCATGCTTTGCTTGACCGCAAAATCTCAAGAGTATCACAAGTCCTCTTATCGAGGCTATTTTATTTCCAAGTCAAAAACCATGGCCGTGCCCTTGCCGATTGTCCAGGCAAGTTGTGATCCTAGCCATGCTTAAATCCCTGCTTGAGAACCAGGCAATATCTAGCCTTGTCCAAATAATCATGCTTCGCTTATTTGTCATTATCCTTGTTCAGATGCCAACAATAGCCAACGAAAGAAGGGAACACAATCAGCCTTGCCTTTGCATCCTCAGTTTTGTGGTTGTACTATCATAAGTAACATGTATCAACTTGTCGTGTGGATTGAATTTCGTGAACATGCTCCAAGAATTGTGCAAGGTACAATCTTGCAAACCTTTCCCAAGTGTATACGACCTTGTCGGTTTATTGTGTTTTCCCCTTTGGGTTTTGTACAACACTTTGAAATCTTACAATTTTGTCTCCCCTTGTGCTGCACTTGGCCATGCAACCATGGCCCTTGTTGAGGCCCTTGCATGATCATGTATGACGACACAAAAACCATTCAACTGCTTGCCTCCATGTGGTAAGGCTCGTCTATGAGGGGTGCTTGACCAAAACCATAAAAATTGGGTACCCATCGTGTTGAAAACAAAATTCACAAGAAGTTATATAGGCAAAGCGATGTTGTGTAGGGGGAAGACAAGCTTGCAGGTGGTGATGAGGACCTCCCTAGTCATTGTAGCTATGTCAAAAGTCACTCAACTTAGCTTTCAGAACCTCTTTGGAACCGCCACCATGTGATTTGATGTAGTGCCATCACGATCCTTTGTGTGCAAGGGGCGGTGCCTGTGCTTTCCTTCTGGGAGCTTCTCGATGTGCAAAGATGCGTGCATGCAATTTCCTTCTCAAAGCCTCCTGACCAACATCTTCTCCATCTTCTTACATGTTTGCAGGTCTTTGCATGCCTCATGCATGCCCTCATACAGGTCTTGGATTCTCCATGCCACCGCAACTGGGATCCCTCCATCTCCTTACTCAATGGGGGGGGGGAGAGAGAGAGAGAGAGAGAGAGAGAGAGAGAGAGAGAGAGAGAGAGAGAGAGAGAGAGAGAGAGAGAGAGAGAGAGAGAGAGAGAGAGAGAGAGAGAGAGAGAGAGAGAGATTGATTATCGTCCTTGGAGGTCAAATATGACCTATGGGACCAAATACACAAATGACAAAGGTAGCTCCATCATTATGACTGGTACAACTCAATTGGTTGGTGTAAAGACTCGACGTGAAAGTACTAGCTTTTAAGGGGGTCATACAAACGGGCACATGAGCTGCGTAACCTAAAATGAGAAGGAGGGGGACAAAATGAAAAAAAAAAAAAAAAACAAGGGGAAAAAATCCTAAGTGGTTATTGTCGCCGATAGCAACGGGGTCTTCTTAGGAGTTCAAAAATCCTGAATGAGAGCTCGCCCATCTCGATAGACTGCCCACTTTCCTTGTTTACGAGCCTCGTGCATTTTCTTGAGCTCGCTTGCTTTGAGTTTGAGTTGGTTTGTAGTTAACTCCTCAGCGATCCAAAAATTCGTTCCCTTGAGGAGGCGGGATTGGCGTAAAAGCCTCAACCGCTCTTCTTTGTCCTTGAAGGTAAGTGTGCATTGCCCAGGTGGCAAGCGTCTGTTTGCGTCGTTGAGCCAAGAGACTGTGTCAGGCTCAATAGTGATGGGCTGCAAGATGTCATTTAGCTTGATGATTGCTTCTTCGAGAGTGTCCTCGGTGGTGCACCATGGTGATGGGAGACCTTCGATCCTTACTTTAAGACCGAGGGATTCTCGTAGCTGGCGTTCTTGGAAGGCGGTCTTTAACTCGGTGCCGATTTTTTGTGTGATGCCTTCTGTGACTTCTCGGACTTCCTTTTTGACCTTTGTGACAGACTCCGCAATGGAGGCTTCAACCTCTCGTGATTTTGTAAGGAGATCCTGGCTCTCTTCTTCCTTTGTGACCTCGAGCTTGTGTAGGTGTTTCTTGAGGGCTACATTTTCCCTAACGAACTCTTGAATTTGGGTCTCAAGAGCCGAGATTCTGGCTTCTTGGCAGGCGAAGGAGTCCTTCCTAGGGGTAGCTGCCACAACAAGAAAACTTTTGCGAGCACATGAAGCCGGAGTGCTAGGAGTAGTCATTGTCGCAAAACTGCGTGCGAACTGGTGCCTGTAGGTCAAAAGAACTAACCCAGAAACAAAGAGATTAAGATTAAGTGATTGAGGTCCAAGACGATGGGTTGAGTCGGTGGACAGGGTTTGCCGAGGACGATAGAGACCGTGGCTGCTGTTGTTCGTGCTCTACTGCCGCTGCTAAGGGCGTGTGTGGTGCTCGACGGGCTAGGCAGAGGGCCAAGGACGACATAGGCCGCAACTTCGAACAGTCTGTCGGTGACCTGCTGTCCCTGCTGAAGGCCTGTGTGCTGCTCGATAGGCTAGGCAGAGTGCCGAGGACGATAGAGCGGGGCTGACACTGTGACGACAGAGCGGGGCCGACAATGTTTGTGCTGGCGTGAGGGGGGCAGAAGCTAGAACGTAACCCCCCCACAAGGCACTGCCCTGCGCCTAGCGGGGAGTTGCGGCAGCAGATCCTTGGCGAAACCCTAGAGGGAGAGAGAGAGAGAGAGAGAGAGAGAGAGAGAGAGAGAGAGAGAGAGAGAGAGAGAGAGAGAGAGAGAGAGAGAGAGAGAGAGAGAGAGAGAGAGAGAGAGAGAGAACACCATGATTCCATGATTCTCCTTCTCTCCCTTGAGCTCTGATACCAATATGAGACCGCAGGGACTAGACCATGCAACTCACCACCCAACCATGTCCTATATAGGCTCTTGGCCCTGTTGATAATAGGACCCCCTTTATTGCATGTCTGTCGGCTTGACATTTCTGATACCAATATGAGACTACAGGGATTGGACCATGCAGCACACCACCAAACCGTGTCCTATATAGGCCCTTGGCCTTGCTAATAATAAGTCCCCCTTTACCGCATGTCCGTCTTGTTCCTTGGCCTTCTAGATCTTACCCTAGTCTTGACAATCTCTCTCATAGCTTATTCAAGGTACTTTGCATGTGATACATCCTAGGTTGACTGAAGATGAACAACACATATATAGTGGTGATGGTAGACTGAATAGCAAAATCAAACGGCACAATTGACATGATGGACAAACTCACACTACAACCGATGATGAAGATCCAAAAATTCATGATCAACAAGAGACAAGGTATGACAAGACAAGAATACAGAAGGGATCATTAAAATGCCTTCGCACTTATTGAGTACGTCAAAAAGGACAACTTGATACTTTGAAAAGAAAACCTAGCTTTTTGGCATTTTTTGAAAACGTCACCTTTTCATTAAATGTGATTGTCTTTTTCATGAGGCTAGCGCCGCTCATTCAATACGGCTTTCTACATCATTCAAATTTGAAAAAGTACAAAATTATCAAATAATGTCAAAATTTGAAGATTTGGACACCGCCTATGTGTTTGGAACGCCCAAATATCTAAAAATTGAATGTCTACTTTGCCTATTCTGACATCCGGAGAGGGGGAAAATACCAAAAAACGTCTTAAAGGGGGTTGTAGCAGGATGACACACGAGGGGCACTCTAAATTTTTGTGAAATGGCCTCTATCCGTCGTTTTGCTACTTCTCTCTTTTTATAGATTTATGTACATAGAGAACTATATATAGTTTAAACTAACTAATTAACTAACTATATATATATTGAAGCGGTCCGGGGCGGGCAACAAGAAGAGCAACCTCTAGACACCCTTCAAGGCTCCCGTGCTGCTCAATGGGGCTGGGGCACAACACAACACAAACCAAAACAACAAACCCCTAGCCAAATCCCAACTACACAAGGGGCACCACCTAGTTTAAGAGCGAACTAGGACGCAAAAGAGGAGAATTGTTAGAGCAACCCACAAACAAGCAAGGAATTTACACTAACCCTAACACCAATGGAACACTCTCACACACTAAAACACGAGAGAGAGAGAGAGAGATGGTGCTCGGGCTGCTTTGAAGTGTATCATTAACGATCAAGCAAACATAAATATATATATGTAAGAAAGAGAGAGAAGGGGGAAGGGGGTGCTTGTTGCACTAATGCCTTCTTACAAATCTGTCATGACCAATCAAAGTGAGATTAGTATTTGTTCAACATAGCCTGAGTAAATTACACCACAACACATCACAAGAAAAAAGCCACCCCAATCACTGTCTTAAGGCCAGGGGAGTCCTCTCCACCCTGTCGCCCTCTTACAACATGTGGGATTTATGGCTAAATTGATAACAATACCCGGAGACAAGCTATCAAGAACTTAAATAAAACACCAAGACACTTACACATCATTATTGTCCATGACTTCACGTTGGAAGGGAGACAAGGTATCCATGCTTAGTCCAAATTCACCCTCCTTGATTCAACAAATGTTGGGCTTACACTAGTAGGAGAAATGATAGATTTCCTACCCTCAATTTAATGATCACTCTCTCTTACAATGGCATAGAGTTCCCTTGCTAATCACCCCTAATACAACACATACATATGCCTAATGCCAATGAGATTCCACTCAAGAGCTCCTTCTCAAGAGATTGAGCTTGGCTTCTCAAGCTATGGCATAGTGCTCTTTCTTCTCCCTTTTTTTGTGCTAGCTACACCCTCCTTTTATAGAAATTTTGAAGGCTAGGGTTACTCCTCTAACCATGGTTGGGTTAGATTTTCAGCAATTTACCTAATTTCTTTTGCTTGGAATTATCAAGAAGTTGGTGGGGAAAGAGAGAGGAGAGAAATGGAGGTGATAGGACTTTTCATAGTGGGTTAGTGTTAGTAGAGTTAGTATTAATTTACAAATGGAATTGGATATTTACAATGGGAGTATCCATGTAGGATACAAATAAGGAAGAAAAACTCTTAAGAGGTAAGAAAAGGTGGATTTCTTACAAGGTTGATGCTCTAAGTGTCTTGAGTAGGGCCAATTTTGACGCTTGTTGACGGTCCACTAGCTTTGACGGTACATTTTTTCTCCACTCTTGACCTTCCTTGAGAGACAAGGTAATTGAAGCTGAGTAATCAACCACCATGATGTTGTCTTTTAAGAGAAGAGGCTGAATTTTGTGGTTTTTTTGATAAATATGGGTAATTTGGAGGAGGAAAAATGAGACTAGGTGGTCAATTTTGGAATGGAATTGTGTGTGGGAGGTATGAGTTCACCATGGTTTCTCTTATTCTTTAAGGTTGAGGAGAAGGTGAGGAGGGTGCAGAGAGGAGTGGTGAGAGAGGTGGGGATGATGAGTGGAGAAGTGTATGTGAAAGAGGAAAATGATAAAGTGGAAGAGAGAGTGTGGCTGCATAGCATGGGAAAACTGGGGTCCACTAATAAAATCATAGCTCACAGCTCGTAGCTCAAAAAAATATGAAAACATTTGAGGCAAAAGTTCAGCCCACGAGCTACAACTTTTGTTTGTATCACCTTTTCAAATTCAGAGAGTAAGTGAAATTTAAAAATTCAGCAAAACCGACTGTTTTTTTCCACTGCACAAAGTCCTTGTGGGGTCCTTGTTTGGATGATTCTTTTGAATACCTCCAAGAGTGAGCCCTCCATAGTGCATGTATGCATGCCACCTACCCTTGACCTTATTTGGTAGGTCTATAATTGAAGATATTGTTGAGATCATGATATAAGTGAATAGTACAACTAAGAAAATCAAATATTGAGGGGTCTAAAAAATATGTACATGTCAAATATAAATAATATAAGTGGAAAAAATATAAAGGGGTCAAAAGAAATCTCTCTCATTATGAGGCTACCATAAAAAGATAAATATTTTTGGTGTTCTAATTTTTTAGAAAAAAAACAAAATAGATGTAGGAAGGGAAAAATCACAATAGTGAAAAAATATACACATAAATAAAACTAGTTTTTTTGGATTTATGTTGGGGTGGAGTTACACCAAATATAAGAGAAGCTTACATGAAAATATTTCTATATGGAATAAAGAGTATGAAAAATGGTAAGAAAAATTGTGGTAATGGTGAGGCAATGTACATAGCATAAATAACACACACCTAGGTAGAAATATTTAAATAAATACCAAAATAATTATTAAAAAATCTTTTATTTAGGCCCTATATACAAAGAAATATTTACATACGCATGGGCCATAATATACTTATATTTTTTATATTTTTTATTTTTTTGGCTCAAGTAGCCCAATGACTAGCTAATTGAGGGTTTTTTATTTCAGTAAGGAGATATGGGAAAAGTCCCCTAACTCACACGCACCTATATACAGTGAAAGGGTGAGGGTAACCACAGTGTTTGAGTGATTTGATAGGGTGAGATAACTCACTATGGCAATTACAGAGAGCCGAAAAACGGCTATCAATATATATATATATATATATATATATAGCGAGAAGTATATAGTTATTTATATATATAAAGAAAGAAGTATATATGTATGTATACTTATTATTATATAAATAATATAAAGGGGTTCTAGCCGAACGACACATGAGGGGCACTCTAAATTCTTATGAAATGGCCTCTGCGTGCCGTTGGGCTACTTCTCTCTTTTATGGGTTTATATATATATATATATATATATATATATATATATATATATATATATAGTAAGGAAATGGGTCCTATGGGCAAGGCCACCCACTCCCTTCCTTTTCACTTCTTGGAGCACTACAAGAGGTTGTGTGCACTTGTGATGCTGTTAGCGACGAAAATACATTGGGTTTTTATACTCCCCGACGTCGCTAAGAATGTCGCTAACAACGTCGATACGGGAACATCGCTATGAGAGTAGAGTCTCTATGAGCATCACTATAAGTGTTGCTATGGATGCCGCTATAATAATGTATATAGCGACAACCATAGTGACGCGTACAGGCCACCTATAGCGACTCTCATAGCGACACTGTAGAGCCTTATATAGCAACGCCCGAGAGTAAAAATTTTATGCCTTGCCGTCCATCAACCATATTGAATGTTTCAATAACAGAGTAAAACTAAATGAATCCAAGATAATCCTAGATTCACCTTTTAAAGAAAGTGCAAGATTAGATATAGACCTAAAGTAGTCACCTACAAGACAATATAACCATTAACTCCATCAATAAAGATAGAAAACTAAAAAAATTAAATTGATGAAAGTAAATCAATGACAATTGTACACATTGATAGCCATTTTTCGGCTTTCCATAATTGCCATAGTAAGCTACCTCACCCTATCAAATCACTCAAACATTTTGGCTATCCCTACCATTTCACTGTACATAGGCGTGTGTGAGTTAGGGGACTTTTCTCATATTTTTTTAAAAACCCTCAGCTAGCTAGTCACTAGGCTAGTTGAGCCAAATAAATAAATAAAATAAAAAATAAAAAATATTATAGCCCATTTGTGTATAAATATTTCATTGTATATAGGGCCTAAAGAAAAGGATTTTTCATAATTATTTTGGTATTTATTTAAATATTTCTACCTATGGTGTGTTATTTATGCTATGTACATTGACTCACCATTACCATATTTTTTCTTACCATTTTGCATACTCTTTATTCCATATAAAAATAATTTCATGCAAGCTTCTCTTATTTTTGGTGTAACTCCATCCTAACAAAAATCCAAAAAAACTACTTCTATTTATGTGTATATTTTTTCACTATTGTGATTTTTTGCTCCCTACATCTATTCTTTATTACTCTCATAAATTAGACCACAAAAAATATTCATCTTTTTATGGTAGACTTATAATGAGAGAGATTTATTTTGATCCCTTTATATTTTTTCCACCTATATTATTTATATTTGACATGTACATATTTTTTAGACCCCTCAATATTTGATTTTCTTAGTTGTACTATTCATTTATATCATGATCTCAACAATATCTTCAATTATAGACCTACCAAATAAGGTCAAGGGTATGTGGAATGCATGCATGCACCATGGGGAGCTCACTCTTGGAGGTGTTCAAAAGAATCATCCAAAGAAAGACCTCACAAGGACTTTGTGCAGTGGAAAAAATAGTCGGTTTTGCTGAATTTTTAAAGATCACATGCTCCACGAATTTGAAAAGGTGATACAAACAAAAGTTGTAGCTCGTGAGATGAGCTTTCACCTCAAATGTTTTCACATTTTTTTGAGCTACGAGCTGTGAGCTATGATTTTATTGGTGGATCCCAGTTTGCCCATGCTATGCAGCCACACTCCCTCTTCCACTTTATCATTTTCCTCTTTCACACACACTCCTCCCTCTCCTTCCCACTCCCAAACCTGCAACTCCCATGTCCTAATTCACCCTTTTCACCATTGCCACATCTCTCACACCTCCATAGCCTTCATCCTCCATTTCTACACCCTATGTGTCCCCCTTTCTTTCTACATATATGTCCATATTACCATACTCTCTTCAGCTTTGTAAAGAACGTCAAAAAATAAAAAAAAAATCCAAGGATAACCTCTGCAAATGAAGGATTTTATCATGAATTTTCCAAGGTTTGAAGATAACATAGCTTCATCGACACGCGCTGCTTCGCCATGCTGATCGCTTCTTCTACCGGTGCTGTAAAGAGGTGAATGTCAACTTCTCCATGCTTCAACCTTGCTTTACAAGCTTATCCCTTGTCTAACTTTTCTCATCATATATCTCACCATTTGGTGAATGATTTTTTAAATATTTTTTAGTGATAATTACTAACTACTAACCACTAACCTTATTGTAAAATGCACCCTCTACTAGAGTAGGCGCACCCAAATTATTTACTCAATCCTCTCTCCTTTCATCCTCAATAATTATCTTCCCTTGATCCCACATCCATGTGACTCAAAGGACAAGAGAGACCCACCCTCATTTAAAAAAATAAATAAATGGATAATCTTTTATTCCTTCAAATAAACTTGATTACGCCTAATCCTAATCGGGGCTTCTAAAACCTATAAATAGAGCCCTTCTCTCCCTTGTAAATCATCACATAATCACACTACACCACACCATTCTCAAAACATAACACACCACTCTTCAAGCTTAGTTGTGTAGAGTGTGTGCATTGTGAGTGCTCTATTCCATCACTACACATAGGTGCATGGAGAAGCTTGAAGTTAGTTATGCCATCTAGAGGAGTGGAGTGATACTATACTCTGCAATCATACTTGTAGCTTACTCTTGTCCATAAATAAGATTCATAGTTTTGGGTGCAATTGTATGCTGCAACTACAACTCTTCTCTCCAAATTGACTTGATAAGTTGGCTCATCAGGTGGTTGAAGGTATATTGTCCTTGAAGTTTGTTGTGCCATTTCATGCTTGGTGGTTTGAGGACTTGTTAAATTGTTTGCCTAAAAGGTCAATTGTAAGAGGGTGCTTGGTGAGAGGGCTCCCGTGACCCTAAGACAATTTGTGTATTGGCAACAAGGTCAAGTTTTGTGTTGTCTCTCTATTTCTCATCAAGCTTTGTGTGCATCTAGTCTTTAAGGCTAA
Source organism: Adiantum capillus-veneris (assembly GCF_014529385.1). NCBI lineage: Eukaryota > Viridiplantae > Streptophyta > Polypodiopsida > Polypodiales > Pteridaceae > Adiantum > Adiantum capillus-veneris. The sequence goes on along the minus strand of NC_140933.1, from coordinate 56,206,380 downwards.
GACTGAGTTGCTCAAGTTGATTTGTACGCTTTACCTCTCTCTGGCGTGGTGAATGTTTGTGTTTGGTGTGTGTGGCTATCTTGCATTCCCCTCTCTTTGTGCGTTTGAGTACAAGGAGATATCACGTGCATCCTAGTTCGCATCTACAACTAGGTGGTGCCCCTTTTCTTGTTTGGTTTTTGGCTGTGGGTTGTTGTCGTCTCTAATTGTGCTTGCCACAGCCCTATTTGAGCAGCACGGGAGCCTCAAAGGGTGTTTAGAGGCCGCTCTTCTTGTTGCCCGCCCCGGACCGCCTCAAATTGGTGCCTCCACTGAGGACTGACTTTGTGCTTATTGTTGTTGTATTGCATGAATGCTTGAATTTTAGCATAATCAAGAAGATTATATGAATCAGGAAAACTTGTATGACTGAGTTTGATTTCAATGCAACAAAAATTAATCTAGAATATGGTTTGGATTAGCATAACATAAGAAAGGAAAAAAACATTTTCACATAAGAATCTAGAATTCATGTTGAAAGACCTTTCAAAACTTTGTGTAGTTAGTTGATGTCATGAGAGAAAATGATTGTTTGGAAGCAATTTTTGTGTGGTTCTAGCATTGAGAGACTATGACACGCTATACCTTTGATGATATCCCAATCTTCTTCGGAATCTAGAAGAAGATGTTGATGATTTTCTTGCTGATTTTAGAATGGTTTGTCGTATCCTTGGTAAAAGGGATGCCATTGAAAAAGGGGATTTTCTATTGCTATGCCTTAGAGGCAACACTGAGCAATGGTTTTGGAGTATGTCTTCTCAGATTGAAGATGGATATAACCAAATTTCCAAAGCTTTGAAGACCAGATTCTCTAAATCTCCAACAACAGAGACATCATGGGCTTCATTAGGGAGACTTCAACAACATGGTGAAGACTACTATGCTTATGAGGATATTTTTTCTCGTCAATGGGGAGGAGGTCGGTTTAGTTCTACATTTCCAGATTGTGTAAAAATGGAGCAATTTATTTCGGGTTTGTCTCCTTTCCTAAAGACTAAGATTACTTGTAGTGGACCCTCTACCTTTGAAGAAGCGGTCACTATTTACCAAAGGAAGTTTCACAAGTACTTCTACTAAACTAAAGAAAGATATGACAAAAGGAAACTAATGCTATCTAGCTACGGCTAGACTGATATTGTCTAATTAGACATCTCATTGTGTCCAAGCGGCGTATCTATCAGATTCTGGAATAAAAAACAATAAGACAGCTTTCTGTAAGTATAAACATATAATTTACAAAACAATACAACAAATAGAAAAGAGTAAACCCTAATACTAACCATGACACCGTGAGAACTCACAATATCCGTTAGGGCATTTAAGCCCTTCTTGATTGCGTACTTGCGCTCGTATGGTGTGGGGTCACGTCTTGTCATCGACCACTATCAAAACATACAAAGAATCCATTATGTTAGAATTTAAAAACCGCTAAACCCTAAACTATCAAACCTAAAGAGGAATGCGAAAAACACTTACAAAATCAGCCTAAAATGATGCCCACCTACCACTCCCCAAGTGGTGCGAGCTCCCTGCCTCTACTCGCGCTTTGGCTGCCTCCTTTTATTGCTTTCTTTGCATTCTTCCAATCTTCTTTGGCCAGCCAATCTGGTCTGTTCCACCCATGCTTTATTGCTTTTTGCACTTTAGAACGCTTGTGCTAGTAGTATTTGCACATTCAAACCTTCATCGGGTCTTCATTGAAGCGGTCATCCCGTGTTGAAACGGGAAACTCATCTTGCATCATGGTGATGACTCTATCTTTCAAATCACTTGGTTCTTCACCCCAGGTGTTTAGTATGTAGTGTCTAAACACCTGAGAGCAAAGACCGTGTATGCGCGAGATCATCTTCTTGCCTTCACCATCCAAGATGATGCCGCCACTAAAGTCGACGGAGTAAGGCAAGCCCTCTCGCTAGTGACGCGTGAACCTGGGTGTCCCGGCAGGGGTCTCTAGTGACCTGTCGATGGGGGTGGACGTCAGATGTTTCCACTAGAGTCTGGGCCCTGAAGCGAGGAGTGTCGACTGGGGTGACTCTCGGAGGAGTAGGTAGTGGTGTGTAGCTGCTAGGAACGACTGTCAGCTGCGTAAAACCTGGCGTCGATGGCGATGCCGTGGCTGGTGTGGGGGGGGGGGGGGGGGGGGGAAAGAAGGGGAGGGTAAAGAGCCTTGTCAAACACGAGGCTGTGTCAAGGCATTGACGGCGGCATCCCCACAACAACCCCCACCGCCACCACTAGAGCGTCAGTGCCTAGACGAGTGTGAAGATCGTCTTGTCAACATTGAAGCTTCGGAGCGTGATGAATGCTTTGAAACACAGGGAGACACTAAAGGAGTAGGAATGCGTGATGGTGCTCCAGAGCGATGACGATCCACGTACCACTACCTCTGCTGGGTGACAAAGAAGAAAGAAACTCATCATCATCCATACTTGCATTAAACACACGAACATTTAATCGTAATATTGAATGAATGGAGAAGAAAACATGGACAAGTAGAGAGAGAGAGAGAGAGAGAGAGAGAGAGAGAGAGAGAGAGAGAGAGAGAGAGAGAGAGAGAACTCATAAAGGGGGATGGATTCTTGTATAGAGAGATTTCATTGAAGTTTTGTGAATTTGTAAAAGCATTGTGCTCCGGGTGCGATGGAGACTTAAGCTGCAATTGCGAAGGTCATCCATCTCTGCTCATAGATGCTGCTTGCTCCACCACTAAATCTAGTTGATCGGGTGAAAGAGACGCTAAGAAGTAGTAGTAGTGCTTCTTAGCGTCTCTTTCACTAGATCAACTAGATCTAGAGGTGGGATGAGCAACATCTATGAACAGAGACAGATCACTTCCTTCGCAATAGCAGCTTCAGTCTCCATTGCACTCGGAGCGCAGTGCTCATCGTCCCTGCTTGTGAGAACATATCTAGAGCATACGTACCTGGGGTGGACGTAAAGAACATTAAATACAATGATGCAATGACGCAGTTAGAAACGAATGGACAAAAATCCATGAGAATATAATATATATTATAAAACGAAGCAAAATTGTTCAAATACAATATTTATGGCTTTAAGAGGTCTCTCTCTCATCCTCTCACAACTCAACATAACTTCCTATATCTATATAGAGCTCTCCATTTAGACATATTTCCTCCGTTTGATTTTGTAGATCCTCTGCATGCACCCCATAGAGAGTAGCAGCTTGATGCTCGTCTGGCACCACCTCAACGGCTTCTAACTGAGAATCTTCTCCGATCTCTTCCATTGATGCCGCTGTGATTGGCACATGGTAGCCTTCATACGTCCGTGCACTACGAGGGGCTACCTCTATGACGTACCACCAGTTTGATGCAGACTTTGTAGGATGAAATATCACCTGCCAGAGCCACATAGCTTACAAGAGATCTTCCAAGCACATAACTTCTAAAATTGGATGTTAACTATTTACATACTTACATGTTCACAATGCTCGGGTAGTACGAAAGTGTCTCTTAGGTCAGTCCATTTCTTAGTTGAATCCACCTCAAGGAAACCAGACTCTCCTCTACACATAGTAGCGTTGCGACCCTCCATGATTATCTTGAACCATTGCACGTCGAACAAGTTGACAAAAAATCCTCTATAATTGATCCTCAAAATCTCTTGTACCATGCCAAAGTAAGTGAGTTCTGCCACCACAGGATTTGCATCAGCGGACCGTCGTCGACTAGACTGTTCAAATTTTTCCATGATTCCACAATCTTGAGTAAAACGCTTTTTGTCGATCCGTTCCACCCTAAAATGTCGATCTTTACACCATGGTGCTCTGTATGACTTATACTACAACCAAAAAAGATTATGAGTGGCCGTTCAAACATCTAGAAAGTCACTAGTCGTACAATGCAAACTTACCTTGGTCGCGCAACCCCAAGAGTACTCCCACTCCTCCTCAGTCACTTCTTCACCGCACTGTTGTGCGCTTTTCAATTGGTTGTGCAACCATCTTAAGCTCAAGAATGTTGGTAGGCTCTCTAGACCCGTCGAATAGTGCATCGGTGGTCTTCTTCCCCGTCTCCACTCGATTCGTGCCCTTTGTCACTCTTGCTTTGCATCCTCATATTGTGAAATCCACTTTTGCATCACTGGATTGTGAAGCATGCAAAATCGATTGATTTTAGCCTCTAGATCTTCCATCATCTTCTTCTCAACATCGTGATTGTACATGACAATCCCAGATAAGTGGTCATCATCTATCGTTTGCCATAACGTGTCCCGGGCTTTATCAAATCCGTCTAGCCACTCTCCAATGTACACTAGGGACTCTGATACCAACCAGCCTTTTGCCACTCTCCAATGTACACTAGGGACTCTCATACCAGCCAACCTTTTGCCATGCTACCCTCCGGACGTGCCTTTTGACACACATATCCCTTGAGCGTTTTCATGAAACGTTCTAAAAAGAACATCCAACTGGAATGTACAGTGCCAGCTATTTCCACCTCATCAACTATGTGAACAAGAAGATGCACCTGAATGGTTAGCATGGTAGAAGGAAAGTGTTTCTCAAACATGCACACAACCTCCGCAACATTTAGTTTGGCGAATGGTATGGAGTCTACATTTATCTCCTTTTGTGAGATCCATGGCACCAACTTCGCAAGTTTGTAGATTTTGTTACGGACGTCAAGAGACAAACATCCCTCAATGGCCACTAGTAAAATAAACTGCAAAACACGTGCAGCAATGATATTAAAGTCCACACACGAATTTGTTACACAATTCCCACTATGATATATTCCACTATGAACATACCTGACACATGTTATGCTAGTCGTGTGACTTCAAACCGGTAAGCTTTCTTTCTTTAGTAAAACACGTTTGGAGCGAGTGCATTACGCCAGTGGGGGTCCGCAAAGATCGAATGGTCTCTTTTGTGTTCTTGGCTCTTGTGAAAATCCATGGCGCTTTAGGGAGTTTTATCAATCCATCGGATGTTGTCTGCGGCTAATATTTCTCCATACGATCCACATTTCTAAGGTCAACCCTGGCTCCCAAAGTATCTATCTTGCCGGTCAGTTGGTCCCATAGCAGATTACCCACATTCTTGAATATGTGCATTGGATCGAGCAAGTGATTGATCATGAGTCGGGGCCAATATGGTAACTCGTACCATAGAGAGAGTCTGTTCATCCCTGGGGGAGAATCGTCATCACACATCTCCTTCTGCTCTAACCATGCTTGTGCAGACATCCTCACTGTCTCTCTTACCAAAAAGCCATTGCGTAACACATGATTCTCTGGAAGATACGCTTGATGACCTTTGTAGATTTTCTTCTTCAATGAGGGCGCCTGACGTGCATTCAGTCCAGGTCCACATGTGACACATGCTCTGTATCCTCTTGGTTGAAGCCCTGCATGTATACACATGATAATAGATAAGCTTGAGAAAAACCAAGATTTATAGTGTTTGAGTTTGAGTATAAATCACCTGAGCATTCTGCTAGTCCGGGATAGTCATGCATGGTCCACATTAGAATGCCTCTGATCAAAGCATTCCATCAACCTGTGTGTTGGCTCATATCCACCACTTTTATGCCAATCCACAATTGTTGTATCTCTTCCAATAGTGGACAAAGATACACATCTATATTCTTCACTTTATACCGCCCCGGAACAATCAAGCTTAGCCATAGGTGCCCCTTCTTCGTAGTCAACCACGGGGGAATGTTGTAGTTGACGATGATAATGGGCCATACACTGTAAGATTTCGATCTTAGACCAAATGGATTTACGCCATCCATAGCCAGGCCTAAGCGCAGATTTTGAGCTTCCCTGGCAAAATCCGACCATGTTTCGTCTATATGTTTCCAGGTTGCACAATCTGTAGGAATCTGTAGCACATCATCCGAAGATTTATTCTCCTCATGCCATGATGCTAGGGCAGCCATGGACTTACATTCAAAGAAATGATTCATGCGAGGAAGAAGAGGAAAATGTCGCAAAACCTTTTGTGGAATTTTTGTTCCATGGAGATCTACTCGATATCTCTCGGAATCACATTTCGGACACATCTCCATGTCTATGTATACCTCTGAAAAGAATGCAGTCGTTAGGACAAGCGTGGATCGAATTGTAATCCATCCCCAAGTTTTGAAAGATCTTTCTTGCTTCCTCTCTGGAATCTGGCATCACATTATCAGCTGGCAGTATGTGCTCTTTGAGCAATCTACACAGAGTAAAAAATACGGTACAATTGTGTAAGTAATCTATCATATCATTATACATCTAGAGTTTTTTATTAAAGTAACCACATTGTAATAGATCACCTGAAAAGCGCTGTGACGCTAGTTTCACTCCATCCAAACTTTTTCTACATGTTGAGAAGAACCAGGAGCGCCTTCAATCTAGACACACGTGCTCCATCATACAATGGCATATCAGATTCACTTTTCATACCATCATAGATAAGCCTTTCTGAATCCTTGATCGTCTTGATCATTTCATTAATCTCGGACTCAAACATTGCCTTGTTGGGAATGTGGTCTGCATGATCATCCCCCGAGCTATCAGAGGCTACATCTTGTGGCCTCACATATGCTGGTTGACCAAAGCACCTGCGAACATATCTATTGGGTTGCAAGATTGCTGCCTGTTGGCCAGTGTCAGAGTTCGACGAGTTATAATTGGCAAAAACTTAATCAAACTCGCTAAATTCGCGAACGTGCTGCAAAGAAACGCGTCTTGTCCATCGCATGCATGCTTGCATTGATTACAAGGACACAAGATCCTCGTTGAGAGATAGGTGTTTCGGTTGGATGGCCCCACATCCTCATCACTACTCATAATCATGGTAAAAACCTTATAATCTGGACATAACTTTAATCTTCTATTGGCATCCTCCGTCTTTTATCTCTCTCTCTCTCTCTCTCTCTCTCTCTGTTCACACTGTAAACTACCTCACATTCTCTAATCATGGTGCACGGAGATCAGAACCACCAGGTTATAATCTCGTCTTTATTGGTCAATGCCTATATTTGTGGGTACGAGAAATCTACACACCCATGTCTACATGATAGTGCATGTAGTGGACAAAACCCCTTTTCCTCTTCTCTAACTGTAGCATTTCACAGAATCTTAACATCTTTTCGCAATAGATCTTTGTTCAAGGGATTACTTAGCATATTACATGTTGGCCTCCAATCTGAGTATCATGCCGTTGAAAGCTTTCCAGCTCAAGGTCGCATCTGTAGAGAGGAAGAGAGGGATCACTGTTTGTCTAACTCTAATTTTTTTACCGTAATCCCGAAGGTAGACTCTAATATAAAAACTCAATCCAGAATCTAATCTTAAATCTAACCTAATTGAACATGTGGTGATTCGCGACTAATTGAATACGGTTAGTGTGTGAGTTAATAGGTATCAGATTCTTATGGGAATATACATATTGTTGTGTAACTAGTGTTTTCTCTTTGGGCAAAGCACGCCTTCATTGACATGCACTAAAATCTAACCTAAATCTAAAAAAAGCTAGTCCATCGAAGATAAATCTAGAAGGCTAATCTAATCTTAAACTCAAAATAAACCTAAATCTAATCTAATATTAAATCTAACCTAAACCTAAATGTAATCTAACTTAAATCTAAATTTAATCTAGTTAATTTTGAATCTTGTCTTAATCTTAACTCTAAATCAAATTTAATGTTAAACTCAACATAAGCCTAAATCTAATCCATTCTTGATGTGAGGTCCCTGCCTGTTTTTGAGAGGAGCGGAGTACCTTTGATAGGTCTCCAATCCTGAAAAAGAAAAACCAACGAACATTGCCTTAGCTACTACGTAGCCACGAGCATGAATCGTTAGTGAAGGATTGGTCCTATCTCGCTATGGCGGAGCGTGACCACCATAACCCTATCTAAAAACTATCTATAATCGATTATACTTAAAAGTATAAATCTTAGAGTGATCAACATGTGCGCTTTTTTTCCCATGTTTCAGAAGCACAGCCGTCAAGGTTTGTCTCTTTTAAGATTTATGACTTAAAAAAAAACAATTTCTAGCGTTGGAAAGTTACCCGACTTATCGGGTCCACTCGTGCATAGAATGATACCGTGGAGTTATCATTCTCCCACTTTCCACACCACACTCACCCTTCTTTTGTTATCTAATTACTACCACATTGTTTAAACATACATGTTCCTTTACTTTATTTATGATACTGGTTCGTTAAAACAGCCCTTCAAACAGTATTACAAACAATAGTCAAACAAGAAGTCGTCCAATTTTAAACCAACAACCTTGGATTAGGTTCACTCAAGAATCTCTATTGGCGCTATTATGTCCGATCGGTATATACATTATTTATAAAAACCCTTGTCCTCATGAGCGTCCCATACCACTCGACAAGTACTCGTTGTGCTAATATGGACGTACTCCCGCCACAGCAAAAACGGTGCCAATCTGGGCGTCATCCTCATGCCACGGCAAAACAAAACTGCAGTATCCAGTTGGGTAATCTGGGTGTACTCCTACCACAGCATCAGCGGTGCCATCCTGGGCGTCATCTCATGCCTCGGCAACTGCCACATAATGCCAATGCTAATAAGTAGAGAGACTTGAGAGAAACCATACCGAAGATTTTGGACAAACATTCTTTCCTATAGCAACCAGTTTAACCAGACATTCTTTCCTACTTGTCAAACATATGCCGAGTTTCTTGGGGTTAAGCCCCTTGGTTTTGGTCCATGTTTTCTTTTCATAAGGTAAATAATATATTTCTATGGTCTCGCATATGCAATGATACATAACTTGAAACTGCAATACTAACCTGTACCATAGCTCTGATTGGTCCGATTGGTGGAGACATAGCATGTTCCGCAGGAGTTCCATTGTTACTTGTACTAGCTTCATGATCATTAACGCCTTGGGTTCTAGCATGCTTTGGAGCCATTTTTTTGTACTACATTATTTTATACACTTAGAACTTTAAATTGGTCAATTTCCCTAGTAATCTCTTGTTTCCAAAGAGATTCTGTAATTTGAATCCTCGCCAACTCAGATTCACACTTAGTGTTGTTGTTCTATATCTAATTTCTATACATCAAATATTTGCTAACCGTAATTAATCAAAAATTAAGTGTGTGAACTACGAGTGAAAGTTTAGGAATGCATTACTTTTATGCTTCACATTTTTAATCCAATTCTAACTTCAATTTCTATACTTCAACTAAATCAATTTTTAGTATTATTCAAAATTCTACTTAATCTAATTGAAAATAAAATTGGCGAATGAGAATTTCATCATGTATAATAAGAATATGATAAGTTCTCTTATGTATTAACTTTCAATTAACTATGCATAAGTTAATAGTAGTGAAGATGTACTAACTAGAGAGAGTAGGTATACTTAGAGAGATGAGAGTAAGAGAAAACATACACACACATTTTTTCTAAAGTTAATTGAATCTTACTAATCCATTAGAATATTAGAGTAAAAGAGAACACACACACACATCCTTTTCTAAAGCTAATTGAATCTTACTAATCTATTAAAGAGATTAGAGTAAGAGAAAACATACACACACATAATTCCTAAAGTTAATTGAATCCTACTAATCTATTAAAGAGATTACAGTAAGAGATAACACACACACACATATCCTTCTTAAAACTAATTGAATCTTACTAATCTATTAGAGAGATTACAGTAAGAGATAGCACACACACACACACATATCCTGATTTAAGCTAATTGACTCTTACTAATATATTAGAGAGATTAGAGTAAAAGATAGCACACACACACACACATATCCTTCTTAAAGCTAATTGAATCTTACTAATCCATTAGAGATTAGAGTAATAGATAGCACACACACACATATCTAATTGAATCTTACTAATCTATTAGAGAGATTAGAGTTGGAAATAGCACACATATATCATTCCTAAAATTAATTGAATACTTAATTAATACACACCTTATTAGTCCACTAGAGTTTTTGCTCTCTTAGTGGTTTGTGGACGCCTTCTTTCTAAGAGAAGTGGCAGCACTTCGTGAGCGCTATAGAGGCAATCTCTATGACTAAAGTGTGAGCATGGATGCTCTATTTATAGAAGAAAAAAAAACGTCCAACTTTTTTTTTTCAAAAAAAAAAATTAAAAATTAAAAAAATAATAAATTTTTTCCCCAAAAATCATACCCGCGTTTTTGGTACCCTTATGGTACCCATCAGCTTGACCACTTTGTCATTATCATCAAAAGATAAGGCCACACAACCCCCCCTCATTATGATTGGTCAAAACTAGCCTCTCCTTTTCATGTGACAGTGTGTCCCACTTTGTCCCCTCCTATGTGAGTCCAGGTGCCTTCATTTGTCATCCATGTGTATTCTTTTGTCTTTATAATTATTTTATTTATTTCCTTAATGATAATTTACTTTACATTTTTAAGTTAAACTTTACAATCTTTTATTAACTTTACAGTAGTAAAAGAAAATTCTACAGTTAGTAAATAAGTCTTGCAATAAGTTAGTTAGTGATTCATATAGCTAAACATGTCAGAATTTTGTAGCGTAAATTTTAAATTTTAGGTTTTCTCAACCTACGATTCATAATTTGAACTCGAATATCTTAAATAATGATTGATGGTTAAAAAAAATTTCAAATGCATAATAGAACTTGTGTGAAATTCAAAAGTAGAGACCTTACAATCTCCCCAACTTAGAATTTGAGATGTCCTCATCTCAAGAACAGTGAAGGGTAATCCTTAAGAAGGGATGTCTCATCTTCCTAAGTAGGATCTTCTATAGGGAAATCATTCCATAAGATAAGATGTTCTTTGATGGATCTATTCCTAAGCTTTCTCTCCCGAGTTTCTAGGATAGTATCAGGTTGGAGTTGTAGAACATCTTGAGCAGGTAAAATGATTTTCTCATCCTCAAGGACATGGTCAGGGTTATATACATAAGGTTTTAACAAACTTACATGAAATACATCATGCACTTTGAGATGAGAAGGGAGTTTTAGTCTATAAGCTTGATCACTTACAACCTTGATTATTTCGTAAGGTCCACAATATCGGTAGCTAAGCTTCTTATACCTTCCGAGAGACAGGTTGCTCTTTTGGGGCTTTACTCGTAAGAAAACTTTGTCACCTTCTTTGAAAATCCGATCCGATCTTTTTAAGTCGGCGTACTTCTTTTGTCGATCTTGAGCCGCTTGAATATCCCTTCAAATAGCTTTGGTTGAGCTTCCATTTCTTCAAGCATTTTCTTTGAGGCTTCTACCCTTATAGTGGGGTCAAAAAAGTTAAGAGGTGATAAACATTTTTGACTATAAAGAGCATTAAAAGGTGTCATTCCAATACTTCTATGAGTAGAGGAATTGTATGCGTACTCTACCAAGGGTAGGTATTGAATCCACTTACGAGGTTCTCTATTGAAGTAGGCTCTGAGAGTGTCTTCAATTACTTGATTAACTCTTTCAGTTTGGCCATCAGTTTAAGGATGATAAGCGCTACTAAAACATAACTGGGTTCCAATAGCTTGAAACAATGATACCCAAAACTTTGAAGTAAACTTGGCATCACGATCGCTGACAATCCTCTTGGGTAAACCATGAATTCTAAAAACCTCCTTCACAAACAGACGAGCAATATCTGAAGTTGTAAAGGTTGTCTTGACTGGGATTAATTTGATTGGGATTAAGTGAGTCACTTTAGTAAGCAAGTCGACTATGACCATGATTGAATCATAGCCAGCTTGAACAAAAGGAAACCCCGTGATAAAGTCCATGCTAATACATTCCCATTTCATTTGTGGAATATCTAAAGGATGTAATTTACCTGGCATCTTTAGTCTCTCTACCTTAATCCTTTGACAAGACAAACACTGATTGACATAGCGAAGGACATCACCCTTCATACCTTGCCAATAGTAACTTCTGTGAATTGCATTGATGGTTTTGGCATAACCTGGATGTTCTGAAGTTGGGCCATCATGTGATTCATATAGGATAGCATTCCTTAGGGTAGAATCCTTAGGTATGCATAGTCGATTCCTATAGTAAATTTTCCCATCTTCTAAGGAGTAATGTAGAGGTTTAGGCTGATTTGATGATACCCTCTCTTCACGTAGGATACTAGCAAGCATCTGGTAATCTGCATCTCTGACAGAAGCATCCGAGACCTTGTCTAAAATAGGGTTGTTAGCCATGGAAATTGCCCCCAGAAAAGCTTTACGGCTTAGGGCATCTGCCACAACATTATCCTTACCTGGTCTAAATTTAATATCAAAATCATATTCGTGCATGAGCTCTATCCATATCCTCTGTCTCATGTTAAGGTTAGGTTGGGTAAAATTCCACTTAAGGCTCTTGTGATCTGTTACCAACTGGAATTTGCGTCCCAATAGATAATGTCTCCATAGCTTGAGAGCATGAATAACTGGTAGCAATTCTAAATCATGTGTAGCATAATTCACTTCATGAATCCTAAGCTTACGAGAAGTATAAGCTACACGCCTTCCTTCTTGAGTAAGGACTCCTCCTAATACAAGGTTACTAGCATCTGTGATCACCTCGAATTCTTGGGTGAAATCTGGAAGTTTTAAGAGAGGTTGTGAAGCAAGATACTCCTTAAGCTGTTTGAAGCAAGATTCATGTTTTTCTTCCCAAAGTATCGTAGCTCCTTTCTTTAGCAGGTCAGTTAGTGGTGTAGCTTTAAGAGCATAGTCCTTTACAAAGATCCTGTACCACCCTGTGATACCTAAGAACCCTCTGACTTCGGTTGGTGAAGTGGGTTGAGGCCATTCCACAATATCTTTGACTTTGTGAGAGTCAACAGAGACTCCTTCAGGTGAAATGATAAACCCTAAGTAACAGACCTTAGGGGTAAAGAAGGTACATTTGCTTTTCTTTGCATACAGCTTATTTTGGCGTAAAAGCTCTAACACTTTCCTAACATGTCCTTCATGCTCTTCCTTTGATTTGGAATAAATTAAGATATCGTCAAAGAATACTAGGAAAAAATCGTCCAAGAATTCTCTAAAGATATCGTGCATCAGACGATTGAAAGTTGCAGGAACATTTGTAAGTCCGAAATCCATCATTGTAAATTCGTAATGACCATAACGAGTGTTGAAAGCTGTTTTGGAGATATTAGCCTCCTGGATTCGAATTTGATGATAGCCAGATCGAAGATCAATCTTCGTGAATATTTTGGCTCCATGTAATCTGTCCAGCATCTCATCAATACGAGGAATTGGATATTTATTCTTGATGGTAACCCGATTTAAGCCCCTATAATCTATGCAAAGTCGAAGAGAGCCATCCTTTTTCTTTTGGAAGAGAACATGTGCACCCCATGGAGATGTACTAGGTTGGATAAACCCTTGCTCAATCAACTGCTTGAGCTGCTCCTTGAGTTCTATAGCCTCTGGAAGTGACATCTTGTACGGTGCTCTTGAGACTGGTTCACTACTTGGAAAATTTTTGATTTCATGGTCTACCTCCCTAGGTGGTGGTAGTTCAGAAAGTTCAGCAGGGAAAACATCCAAAAATTCTTCTAGCCACATTGGTTCAGGGTTGGAAGAAGATTTTTCTACTTTGTTTAGCTTGACTATAAAAATTTGTTGACCCTTGCGTAACCCTTTCAAAAGACGATTAGCTTTGACCAAGTAAGCTTTTGGTCGTCCATTCTGGCCTTGAATAGTGACTTCTTGACCTTGGTTGTCCACAAAAGTAACACTTCCTTGGGCACAATGGATATTGTCATTATGATTGGCTAACCAATCCATTCCAAGAATTCCGTCATAGATTCCTATGGGTAAGGTTCGAAAAGTAGCAGAAGTAGAGAATTCTCCCAACTTGAAATCTATTTTTCCCACAGTGTACTGAGATAACACCTCCTTTCCATTGGCTAATTCAACTCACATCTTTCTTGCAGGGTGTTGATTAAGTCCTAACCTCCTTAAACATTTATGTGACACGAAAGAATGAGTACTGCCACAATCAATAAGAACCTCAAATTTTTCACCTTGGTGATTTGCAAGTGTTTGAATGACAGCATATTGTTGTCTTGCTCTTGGGTTATCAATTGCAGCATGTAGAGTTGCTCTTTCCTCTTGTTCTTCTCCCAATGTTGGTTCTCCTATGATAGCATTGACTCTGGTAGCCATTCCGCGCCCTCAACCTCGTCCTCCATTTCTTCCTCCACGATTTATTATTTGGCCTCGTCCTCTAGCTCGATTAGGTGTATTTGTTGCGGAGACTCGCCTAGGACATACATTCCTGAAATGTCCTAGCTCATTGCATTCATAAAATCTAAGATCTGCATTTTGAGCTCCATTTGCTGAAGCTACAACTATTGGATGAGTTTGGTGAACTGGGTGAACTTGCCTTTGGTTCCACATCAAAGGCCATCCTCTCCTTCCAGCATTCCTTATATTTCCATTTCGCACCCTTTGAGAGTTTGACATGTCTTTAGCTAAGGGTTTAGCTCTTAAAAGAGCATCTTGAAAATTTACAGGCCTCATGGCTTCTAGACGTGTATTTAAAGGAGCATTTAGCCCTTGGCAGAAACGGGCTACTTGTTAATCTGCGGTCATTGGCGGAGCATAGCGCCTAAGAGTTACAAATTTGGAGTAGTATTCTTCCATTGTAAGATGAAACCGACGTAAGTTAAAGAATTCATTCATCTTAAGGGATTCGTGTGCAGGTGGAAGATAACGTTCTTTGACAGCATACTTAATATTTTCCCAAGTTTGAGTGTTTTGAGCTACTAGATTATCTTTGCAGTGTTGTTTCCACCAAAGCTTGGCATCCCCCATGAGACAAAACATAGCCAACATTGATTGGTTATTGGGAGAAGTACCAGCAAGCAGCAGTAAAATAATCCTCCATCTCTTCAAGCCACACTTCTGCATCGCGCTCAACTAGGGCTCCTTCCCCTTTGAAAGAGGGAAGTTTAGCTTGCTTGAGAAGTATCTTTTTCTCTTGAAGAGTTGTGTACACCGCACTCTGTGTAATATAGATTAAGTGAAACTTTATTGGATACTCTAACTTTAATCTACTTTAAGGAAAGACTTGATCAGACAATAATACCAACAAAAGATAATATTAATCCAAACTTTATTTATATACACATTATTTGCTAGCAAGGTTTGTAGTCTTTAGGTACAAGGATTGTAATGTCTCTATATTTTGAGTTTAGTGACTACAAAAGGATAGGCTAAAGGATCAATTTCCTTTGACCCTTGAAAGCTACGAGATACACATATGGGTCGAATCCTACCACCATGGATAACTTTTGTAACTTGGTTATAGACCCATTGAGTCTGAGATATCTTTTCTCCTTCCAAGGTAATAGTAGCATCCGGATTCTTAGTACCAATGAAAAGATAAACTTCGATGACTTTTAACTCCTCTGTCCATCGAAGTTTCTTCAGGTTAGTATCCATGCACCATATCTTGTCAGCATCGATGGTATAGATTCCTCCAGATGGAATCCAGTTGATGCCCCATCCTCTATGCACCCTTAGGATAGGTGGTGCAAACACCCTATCCAAAATCATCATCACCCTTTTTCGAAACTGATAATTTGATGATCGGCATGCATTTTCAAACATGATGGTGAACACCTGGAATTTCTGGTAGGCTGAATGAACATTTTCCTGTAGGAAGAAAGTTCAATCTTCAATACCATATAAAAACTCAAAACAATTTTACTAGGTTCTTCTATTATTTCAAACATTCGCATCCTTCAATATCCAAACATCAATCTAAAAATCTCCCCAAGATTTAACCTAGGCTCTAATACCAGTGTGAGGTCCCTGCCCCTTTTTGAGAGGAGCGGAGTACCTTTGATAGGTCTCCAATCCTGAAAAAGAAAAACCAACGGACATTGCCGTAGCTACTACGTAGCCACGGGCTTGAACCGTTAGTGAAGGATTGGTCCTATCTCTCTATGGCAGAGCGTGACCACCATAACCCTATCTAAAAACTATCTATAATCGATTATACCTAAAAGTATAAATCTTAGAGTGACCAACTTGTGCGCTTTTTTCCCCATGTTTCAGAAGCACAGCCACCAAGGTTTGTCTCTTTTAAGATTTATGACTTAAAAAAAAACAATTTCTAACGTTGGAAAGTTACCCGACTCATCGGGTCCACCCGTCCATAGAATGATACCATCGGGGTATCATTCTCCCACTTTCCACACCACACTCACCCTTCTTTTGTTATGTAATTAGTACCACACTGTTTAAACATACATGTTCCTTTACTTTATTTATGATACTGGTTCATTAAAACAACCCTTCAAACAGTATTACAAACAATAGTCAAACAAGAAGTCGTCCAATTTTAAACCAACAACCCTTGGATTAGGTTCACTCAAGAATCTCTACTGGCGCTATTATGTCCGATCGGTATATACATTATTTATAAAAACCATTGTCCTCATGAGCGTCCCATACCGCTCGACAAGTACTCGTTGTGCTAATCTGGACGTACTCCTGCCACAGCAACAACAGTGCCAATCTGGGCGTCATCCTCACGCCACGACAAAACAAAACTGCATTATCCAGCTGGGCTAATCTCGGTGTACTCCCATCACAGCATTAGCGGTGCCATCCTGGGCATCATCTCATGCCTCGGCAATTGCCACATAATGCCTGCGCTAATAAGTGGAGAGACTTGAGAGAAACCATACCGAAGATTTTGGACAAACATTCTTTCCTATAGCAACCAGTTTAACCAGACATTCTTTTCTACTTTTCAAACATATGCCGAGTCACTACAAGAGGTTGTGTGCTCTTGTGACGCTGTTAGCGACGGAAAGACACTGGGTTTTTATAACCCTCGGCGTCGCTAAAACCATCTCTAATAGCATCGCTACGAGAGCGTCGCTATATGCGTCGCTATAAGCGTTGCTATATAGCGACGCTCATAGCGACGTTTAAACAGAAGTCTATAGCGACGCTACAGAGCCATAAATAGCGATGGTTATAGCGACGCCCGAGAGAAATTTTTTTGGTGACAGGGCATTGAATGCCCTGCCACCCATCAACCATATTGTACTTGATTCACTTTTTTAAAAAAGTGCAAGGGTAGATAATAGACCCAAAATAGTCACCCACAAGACGCATTGTTTGCAAAATTGACAAGCGTAAAATTGACAATTGTACACATCATAGGCAAAATGAATTGATTGGAAAATGTAATAATGACAATTGTACAACATCATAGGCATAAAGAATTGATTGGCAAAATGAACTGCGGTGACAAATGTAATAATATACATGGTTCAAAAAGACATATAAAATCCGTCTCATGATACATAAGCTATGAGAAACCCTAAACTAATGCTATCTAGCTACGGCTAAACTGACGTCGTCTAGTCAGACGTCTCATCGCGTCCAAGCGGTGTATCTGTCGGATTCTGCAAAAAAAGACAATAAGACAGCTTTCAGTAAGTATAAACATATAACGACATTTATAAAACAATACAAAAAATAGAAAAGAGTAAACCCTAATACTAACCATGCCGCCGCGAGAACTGAGAATGTCCATCAGGGCGTTTAAGCCCTTCCTGCCTGCGTACTCGCGCTCGTACGGTGTGAGATCACGTCCTGTCATCGACCACTATCAAAACATACAAAGATTTCATTATGTTAGAATTAAAAAACTCATAAACCCTAAACTATCGAACATAAAGAGCAATGAAAAAACACTTACAAAATCGGCCTCAAATGATGCCCATCCACCGCTCCCCAAGTGGTGCGAGCTCCCTGCCTCTACTCGCGCTTTGGCTGCATCCTTTTGTTGCTTCCACTTGTCAGGATTCTCGCGCGCTGCTTTCTTCGCATTCTTCCAATCTTCTTTGGCCAGCCAATCTGGCCTGTTCCACCCATGCTTGATTGCTTTTTGCACTTCGGAACGCTTGTGTTTGTAGTATTCGCGCATTCGAATCTTCATCAGGTCTTCATTGAAGCGCTGATCCCGTGTTGGAACGGGAAACTCATCATGAAGTATGCTGATGACTCTGTTTTTTAAATCACTTGGTACTTCACTCCATTTGTTTAGTATGTAGTGTCTAAACAGCTGAGAGCAAAGACCACGCATGCGTGAGAACACCTTCTTGCCGTCATCATCCATGATGATGCCGCCGCTGAAGTCGACGGAGTAAGGCAAGCCCTTTGGCCGGTGACGCATGAACCTGGGTGTCCCGGAAGGGGTCTCTAGCGGCGTGTCGATGGGGGTACAGACGTTAGGTGTCTCCACCGGCGTCTGGGCCCTGAAGCGAGGAGTGTCGAGTGGGGTGGCTCCTGGCGGAGTAGGTAGAGGTGTGTAGCTGCTAGGAATAGTCAGCCGCGCAAAACCTGACGTAGATGGCGATGCTGTGGCTGGTGTGGGGGCGGGCAAAGAAGGGGAGGGTAAAGAGCCTCGTCGAACACAAGGCGGTGTGGAGGCATCGGTGGCGGAATCCCCACAATAACCGCCACCGCCACCACTAGAGCGCTGGTGTCTAGACGAGTGTGAAGCTCGTCTCGTCGACGCCGAAGCTTCGGAGCGCGCCGAATGCTCCGAAAGAGAGGGAGATGCGGATGGAGTAGGAACGCGCGATGATACGCCAGAGCGATGACGCTCCACGTACCACTGTCTCTGCTGCGGTGACAAAGAAGAAAGAAACTCCTCATCATCCATACCTGTATTAAACACACGAATATTTAAACTTAATATTGAATGAATAGAGTAGACAATGGCGCAAAGACCATTAAATACAATGACGTAATGACACATATAAATACAATGACGCAATGAATTGAGTGATAGAAGAGGCAAGTCGAAAACTCAGAATTTTCAATCAAAAGATGTGAGCACGAGTAGAAAAGAGCGTTATACACCATGGAAGGTACTTAGAGAGCGAGAGCTTTTACAACACGGAGCAAAATTGTTCAAATACAATATTTGTGGCTTTAAGAGATCTCTCTCTCATCCTCGCATAACTCATCATAACTTCCTATATCTATATAGAGCTCTCCATTTAAACACATATCCTCTGTTTCATTTTGTAGCTCCTCTGCATGCACCCCATATAGAGTAGTAGTATCTTGATGCTCGTCTGGCACCACCGCAGCGGCTTCTGATTGAGCATCTTCTCTGATCTCCTCCATTGATGCCGTTGTGATTGGCACATGGTAGCCTTCATACATCCTTGCACTACGAGGGGCTACCTCTATGACGTACTACCAGTTTGATGTATACTTTGTAGGATGAAATATTACGTGCCAGAGCCACATAACTTACATGAGAGCTTTCAAGCACATAACTTGTAAAAGGGGGATGTTAACTATTTACATACTTACTTGTTCACAATGCTCGGGTAGTACGAAAGTGTCTCTTAGGTCATTCCATTTCTTAGTAGAATCCACCTCAAGAAAACCAGACTCTCCTCTACGCATAGTAGCGTTGCAACCCTCCATGATTATCTTGAACCATTGCACGTCGAACAAGTCGACAAAAAATCCTCTGTAATCGATCCTCAAAATCTCTTCTAGCATGCAGAAGTAAGTGAGTTCCGCCACCACAGGATCTGCATCAAAGGAACGTCGTCGACTAGACTGTTCAAATTTTGCCATGATTCCACAATCTTGAGTAAAATGCTTTTTGTCGATCCGTTCCACCCTAAAATGTCGACCTTTACACCATGCTGCTGTGTATGACTTATACTACAACGAACAAAGATTATGAGTGGCCGTTCAAACGTTTAGAAATAAAGTCACTAGCTAGTTGTACATTGCAAACTTACCTTGGTCGCGCAACCCCGAGAGTACTCCCACTCTTCCTCAGTCACTTCGTCACCGCATTGTTGTGCGCTTTTCAATTGGTTGTGCAACCATCTTAAGCTCATGAATGTTGGTAGGCTCTCCAGAACCATTGGATAGTGCATCGGTGGTCGTCTTCCCCGTCTCCACTCGATTCGTGCCCTTTGTCGCTCTTGCTTTGCATCCTCATATTGTGAAATCCACTTTTGCATCACTGGATTGTGAAGCATGCAAAATCGGTTGATTTTAGCCTCTAGATCTTCCGTCATCTTCTTCTCAACACCGAGATTGCACATGACAATCCCAGATATGTGCTCATCATCTATGGTTCGCCATAGCGTGTCCCGAGCTTTATCAATCCGTCTAGCCACTCTCCAATGTACACTAGGGACTCTAATACCAACCAACCTTCTGCCATGCTACCCTCCGGACGTGCCTTTTGACGCACATATCCCTTAAGCGTTTTAATGAAACGCTC
Organism: Adiantum capillus-veneris; assembly: GCF_014529385.1. Lineage (NCBI taxonomy): Eukaryota > Viridiplantae > Streptophyta > Polypodiopsida > Polypodiales > Pteridaceae > Adiantum > Adiantum capillus-veneris. The sequence goes on along the minus strand of NC_140933.1, from coordinate 56,186,076 downwards.
TAAGAAGAACATCCATCTGGAATGAACTGTGCCAGCTTCGCAACAACTCGATCTATAATAGAAGGATCGAACTCGCCAAATTCACGAACGTGCTGCAAAGAAACACGTCTTGTCCGTCGCACAGCATGCTTGCATTGATTACAAGGACATAAGACCCTCGTTGAGAGATAGGTGTTTCGGTTGGACGGTCCCACATCCTCGTCACTACTCATAATGAGGATAAAAATCTTATAACCTGGACAAAAAATTTAATATTCTATTGGGATTATTCGTCTTATCTCTCTCTCTCTCTCTCTCTCTCTCTCTCTCTCTCTCTCTCTCTCTCTCTCTCTCTCTCTCTCTCTACCTCACATTCTCTAGTCATGTCCAATCCCCGCACACCTCGGTCTAGAGGTGCACGGAGATCAGAACCACCGGGTTATAATCTCGTCTTTATTGGTCAATACCTATATTTGTGGGTACAAGAAATCTAGTGGACAAAACCCCGTTGCCTCTTCTCTAGCTGTAGCACTTCACAGCATCTTAACATCTTTTCATAGTAGATCTTTTCACTGTTCGTCTAACTCTAAACCCTAAACCGTAAGTAATTCTTGCGTGGACTCGATCTAACGTAAATAAGCGTAAATCTAACTAAAAATAAACCTAAATCTAATTTAACGTAAGTCTACATCTAACCTAATCTTTAACGTCTTTTGGGATAGTTTCCTACGACGTTAAAACTCTCTTCTTCTTGTGTGTGTGTGTGTGTGTGTGTGTGTGTGTGGGTAAACCTAAATAAACCTAAGTCTAATCTAATATAACATAAATCTAAATCTAACATAAATTATGTTATATTAAAAACAAAGAACTAAACTAACAGGGATTATAAGAACCTTAAAACTAATTTTTCACATAACTTGGCAAGAGTTGGCATCTCATCACTAAAGATGTGAGAGTTAACTTCCGGCGGTGACGCTGCCTCATCTCCATCCACATCTGACGACAACAATTGGCCCTTTGGACTGTTCTTACTCTTGTTACTAACTTTGAAGTTGCTGTTGAATGACTAGAGGTTGTCTAGATGGTCATTGTGGGGGATGTAGTGACTCTTGCCGCCCTGAAGATCCACCTTCTTCCCTATCTTCTGAAGACATTTCACTAGTACTTTTGGATCGATGGAGCCCACCATGAGTGAAGGCAACAATACCCTATATTCCATTGAGGGCTTTCTTCACCCGCTTCATGCAGGCATCGCAGTCTATGGAGACCTAAATCTAATCCAATATAACGTAAATCTAAATCTAGCGTAAATAAACGTAAATCTAACTAAAAATAAACATAAATCTAATATAATTTAACTTAAATAAACCTAAATCTAATTTAACGTAAGTCTACATCTAACCTAATCTTTAACGTCTTTTAGAATAGTTTCCTACGACGTTATAACTCTCTTCTTCTTGTGTGTGTGCGTGTGTGTGGATGTGTGTGCCAATAAAAAGAGATAAATGGTATAACCTTTCTATCACCCATGCCAAGTATGATAGATTGGTTATGCCATTTCCCTCTTGAATAATAGGTCTTGAGTTCAACTCCTCGTCGGCTAGATCTTTAGGTTGTTTAATTTTAATTAGTTTTCTACGATGTTAAATTAGTTTCTCTCTCTTTCTCTCTCAATGTGTGTGCATTTTTTTGTTTATGCATGTTTTCTCTCTCTTTTCCTCTCTCAATGTGTGCGTTTTTTGTTTATGCATGTTCTCTCTCTCTTTTCCTCTCTCAATGTGTGCGTTTTTTGTTTATGCATGCTCTCTCTCTGTTTTCCTCTCTCAATGTGTGTGTGCATTCTTTGTTTATGTATGTGTGTGTGCGTTTTTGTTTATATTTGTACTCTTTCTCTCTCTCTCTCTCTCTCTCTCTCTCTCCAAAACACTATGTGTGTGTGTGTGTGTGTGTGTGTGAGAGAGAGAGAGAGAGAGAGGGAGAGGGAGAGAGAAAGAGGGGAAGGGAACATGAGAGTGAGGAGATGGAAGGATCATACCTGGCTCTCCTTCCTCTCCTCGTGTGTGTGTGTGTGTGTGTGTGTGTGTGTGTGGAGAAGAAAGAGAGAGAGAGAGAGAGAGAGAGAGAGAGAGAGAGGGAGAGCGTTACCTGCTCCTTGTTTGAGGGCGCCGAAAAACTCAGATCTGAGATCTGAGTTTTTAGGCGCTCTCTGTTATTTTTTTAGCCCAGCCGACGTCGCTATGAGCGTCGCAAATTTACTTGTAAATTTGCGACGCTCATAGGGACGCCAGGATTTTTTTTTTTGAGCGTCGCTGTGTGAGCGTCGCTAATATGAATAGCCTCTTGTAGTGAGTTTCTTGGGGTTAAGCCCCTTGGTTTTGGTCCATGTTTTCTTTTCATAAGGTAAATAATATATTTCTATGGTCTCGCATATGCAATGATACATAACTTGAAACTGCAATGCTAACCTGTACCATAGCTCCGATTGGTCCGATTGGTGGAGACATAGCATGTTCCGCAGGAGTTCCACCGTTACTTGTACCAGCTTCATGATCATTAGCGCCTTGGGTTTGAGCACGCTTTGGAGCCATTTTTTTGTACTACATTCCTTTTCTAAAGCTAATTGAATCTTACTAATCTATTAGAGAGATTAGAGTAAGAGAAAACATACACACACATAATTCCTAAAGTTAATTGAATCCTACTAATCTATTAAAGAGATTACAGTAAGAGATAGCACACACACACACATATCCTTCTTAAAACTAATTGAATCTTACTAATCTATTAGAGGGATTACAGTAAGAGATAGCACACACACACACACACATATCCTGCTTTAAGCTAATTGAATCTTACTAATCTATTAGAGAGATTAGAGTAAAAGATAGCACACACACACACACACACACACACACACATATATCCTTCTTAAAGCTAATTGAATCTTACTAATCCATTAGAGATTAGAGTAATAGATAGCACACACACACATAGATAATTGAATCTTACTAATCTATTAGAGAGATTAGAGTAGGAGATAGCACACATACATCATTCCTAAAGTTAATTGAATGCTTAATTAATACGCACCTTATTAGTCCACTAGAGTTTTTGCTCTCTTAGTGGTTTGTGGACGCCTTCTCTCTAAGAGAAGTGACAGCACTTCATGAGCGCTATAGAGGCAATTTCTATGTCTAAAGTGTGAGCATGGATGCTCTATTTATAGCAGAAAAAAAACGTCCAACTTTTTTTTTCAAAAAATTAATATTTTTTTTTCCCCCTAAAATCATACTCGCGTTTTTGGTACCCTTGTGGTATCCATCAACTTGACCACTTTGTCATTATCATCAAAAGATAAGGCCACACAACCCCCCCTCATTATGATTGGTCAAGACTAGCCTCTCCTTTTCATGTGACAATGTGTCCCACTTTGTCCCCTCCTATGTGAGTCCAGGAGAGTCCATGTGCCTTCATGTTTCATCCCTGTGTATTCTTTTGTCTTTATAATTATATTATTTATTTCCTTAATGATAATTTACTTTAAATTTTTAAGTTAAACTTTACAATCTTTAATTAACTTTACAGCAGTAAAAGAAAATTCTACAATGAGTAATAAGTATTGCAATAAGTTAGTTAGTGATTCATATAACTAAACATGTCAGAATTTTGTAGCGTAAATTTTACATTCTAGGTTTTCTCAACCTACAATTCATAATTTGAACTCGAATATCTTAAATAATGATTGATGGTTTAAAAAAAATTCAAATGCATAATAGAACTGGCGTGAAATTCGAAAGTAGAGACCTTACACTTAAATCCTACACCTAACTGTAATCTAACTTAAATGTAACATAGCTAGCTAATCTTTAATACTTTCTTAATTTTAAATGTAATTAATCTTAATCTAGCATAAATCTAAATCTAAACCTAATTTTAAACTCAACATAAACATAAATCTAAATGTAATCTAACCTAATCGAATTTAAATCTTAACTTAATCTCTTTCTCTTTGTTTTCTCCCCTTACCTCTCTCTTTCTTCTTCTCCCCCTCTCTCTCTCTTTGGTTTTTTATTCTCTCTCTCTTTCTCTTTGTTTTCTCCTCTCTCTCTCTCTCTCTCTCTCTCTCTCTCTCAAAGACACAATGTGTGTGTGTGTGTGTGTATGTGTGTGAGAGAGAGAGAAAGAGGGAGAGAGAGAGAGAGAAAGAGGGGAAGGGAACACGAGAGAGAGGAGAGATAAGGAGCATACCTGGCTCTCCTTCCTCTCGTCGTGTATGTGTGTGTGTGTGTGTGGAGAAGAAAGAGAGAGAGAGGGAGAGCACAAATTACCTCTTTGCTTGAGCACCAAAAACTCAGATCCGAGTTTTCGAGCGCTCTCAGTTTATTTTTTAACCCAGTCAGCGTCGCTATGGACGTCTCTATGAGCGTCGCTACATAACAAATAAAATAGGGACGCTCATAGAGACACCCATAGCAATGCCGTGGATTTTCACCTCTTGTAGTGGAGGAAGGCAAGTTTTCCTCCAAAAAAATCTTTTTTCCTCAAGAAGGTAGCTTCAAAGTGAACAAAAGCCTTCACAAAAACAACTGGTTTTTGTGAAGAATCAACAAAGGTGTTCTTACAACGAACGACAAGTGAACCGTCCAAATCCCCGCAAGGCAAGGTTCGCATGCAACATAAATCGCGGAGCATACAAAACACAAAGAGTTAAATTTCTCAAGGTACAAGTTGTCATTTTTTTTCTCTCTTTGCATTAGTGTGTGTTTACCATGGCCAGTGAGGATATCCCACCTACCCACACGTTTAATTTTGAGCACGTAGATCAAAATCAGGGCACCACGGGTGCTACTGACACAAATGTGCATGATGATGATGATCTAGGAGATCATGGGCTTGTAGATATGGCTTATTTCAAAACTTTGAAACATTGCCAAATCGTACTTGCAAGAAACCTCTATGCACTCAATGCAAATGTTACCAATCTTATGGAGTTACTTGTGAAATTTATGAATTCATAGACGACTCAAGGAGCCACAAGTGGCACGGTTCAAGGGAACAAGCTTGCACGACTCAAGGAGTCCAAGAGACAAGTGCTGCAAAAGATGCAGAAGGTAGCAATGCATTACTTAAGAATATCACCATTCTTGAGTTTCACGGGGAAGAGCGTGATCACAATAAGGATGCGGTCAATACGTTCTTACACAAATGGAGTGATATTCATAGATTGAGACACACCCCGAATTTAAAGAGGGCCGTGGAAACAAGTCTATCTCTTAAAGTCAAGGCCTATAAGTGGTGGATGACATTTCCAATAGATGCTCGTCCTCCGTCTTGGGCTGTATTTCAAGATTATTTCTCCAAAGAGTTTTTGGACTCCAATGAAGAAGATAAGAATTGGTTAGCATGGGATGCATGCCGCATGTCTGGCCTCTCTCTCACACAGTACCTTTCGAAGTATCGGGAAATCATATTAAAACTAGAAAGTATAGATGAATTTCAAAAGATACAGGGTTTTAATAGGGGTCTTGACAAAGACTATCGTCTTCATGTCAAGACCCAACATCCAAAAACTTTGGAAGAAGCCATCAGACATGCCCAAAGATATGATGATGACCAAGAGAGGAAAGGAAATGTTCCCTACTCTAAGAATACTTTTGCTAAGAGCCAATGGCGAGGTAGATCTCCCACACATTCCAAGCATAATAAGAGACAATCTTCCTGTCCACGCCCACAAGAGGCTAAAAAGCCTAAGCACTCAATTGATACTCCATGTGGGTCTCTCAACATTACCGTTTTTGAGCATGCGAAGAAACACAATTTGTTTTGTAGATGTCTTTTGGACCAACATAACAAGAAAAATTTTCCTCTTTTGCAAGGCAAATAAAAGGCCATGCACACGGTGCAACGCCTCACTTAGATTTATCTCCTAAATATTGTGCTATAGAGGCTCTTCATATGGAAGAAAAGCACAAGTTTTGTGTACTTGCTTCAATGTGGCATCCCACCTTTGACACCCATGATTTGATTTGCATGCATGGAACTATTAACGAACAATGTGTTTGTATTTTAGTGGATGACGGTACAACTCATAACTTCTTGAACTATAAGCTAGTCAAGAAACCGAAGCTTACACAGACTCCCTGCTCTCACAAGAATGTGGTGGAGCAGATGTCTGGGAATTATAAAGAAATATGGGACACATTAGTTCAAGGGGTTGAGCTTATTGTTCAAGATCATACGATGACCCTTGATTTCCAAGTTATGAACATGGACCGTGCTAATGTAGTTTTAGGATGGGAGTGGCTGCATGGTCTAGGAAACACATTGCACACTAGTTATGAACACAAATCCTTATCCTTTACGGACAATGGTAAACATGTGCTTTTTCTTGGTGAGAAAAATATACCATCTGCACCTCTTATATGTACAGCTGAGCTTTCTATTATGCAGAAAGCATATTTAATAGATAAAGTCTTTTTGTGTTACTGCTTGTCTCCAAGTCTTGTAAATTCTCAAGAGCAAAGTGCATTGAATTCTAGTAATGGTATGCAAAGTGCAATGAATTCTACTGATAAACAAAGTGTTAACAAATCTAACGAGCAAAGTTCTCTCAATCTTAATTCTATAGAGCAACGTGCTACTATTGTAAAACAAACATTACAGGAATTACAAGATTCTCCATCCCAGCATAACCCTAGTTTACTTTCTCCTTTTGCACGACAAAAGCTGACTCACTTACTCACGGAGTATAGTGATGTGTTCTCAAGTGATTTGCCACCAAGTTTACCTCCTACACGTGATGTGCAGCATGGCATAGATGTCTTTCCAGGCACTAAACTGGTGAGTAAACCACCTTATTGTATGAGTGCTAAAGAAGCCAAGGAGGTTAAGAGTCAGTTGGCTGACTACCTCGCTCGTGGTTTCATTAGACCTAGCACTTCGTCCTGGGCATCACCAATTCTATTGGTAAAAAAGAAAGATAGTACTATGCGCATGTGTGTAGATTATCGCAGATTAAATGTGATAACATCAAGAACAAGTATCCTCTACCTCGAGTGGATGAGTTGTTTGATCAACTCCACAGGGCAAGATACTATACAAAGATAGATATTTGTTCAAGATACCACCATGTACGTATCCTACTGCAAGATATCTCCAAAAATGCCTTTAGAACACGGTTCAGGCATTTTGAATTTTTGGTTATGCATTTTGGTCTAACCAATGCTCCAACTACATTTATGACACTCATGGATAGTGTCTTACGTACCTATCTTGGAAAATTTGTTGTGGTTTTTCTTGATAACATTATCATTTACAGTAAGATTGAAGATGAACACATAGAACACTTATGATTAGTGTTTGAACAGCTACGAGCTCACGCACTGTATGCTAAGCAAAGCAAGTGAGATTTCAGTAAAATAGAGATACATTACCTCGGTCATGCGATCTCTTATTTTGGCATCAAGATGGAAACTGACAAGGTCGCTGCCATTCTTCGATGGCCACATCCGAACATGATTGAGGAGCTTCAAATATTTTTAGGCATGGCTAGATTTTATCGACAGTATATCCGTGTATGCCAAAATCACTGTTCCTATGACGGATCAACTTAAAGCAAAAGGTAAGACCTTTTCTTGGAAGAAGCCCAAAGACTCAGTTTCAATAAATCCATTGGTGCAGTATGATGGTGTCGGGCTAAGGGGGATGGAAACGGTGAGGGTTCACCATGGCATAAGGGTGGCAGCAAAGTGCAGAACGAGAAGGTTGAGAGAGAGAGAGAGAGAGAGAGAGAGAGAGAGAGAGGGAGAGAGAGAGAGAGAGAGAGAGAGAGAGAGAGAGAGAGAGAGAGAGAGAGAGAGAGAGAGAGAGAGAGAGAGAGAGAGAGAGAGAGATTGGTACATCTTAAAAAACCAAGAAAGAAACACATGCTCTATTGTTCTATTGTGTTGTGAAAATGTTTACATGATATTTATAGCAAACTTGCCATGCAAAAGACTTAACCTTGAACAGACCATTCCCTGCATGCTTTATGAAGAGGTTCCCACAGTTTCGCACTTGACACCACAAGTGGGCTTGCATACCCAACAACCCCCCCCCTCAAGCCCAAACTACTGACAATGGACTCAAGACAGACAGACCATGGCAAAGTCCAATCACCTGAAACCATGAGTAGAAGTCCCCCCCTGGACTATAGCATAGGTGTGCGTGTGTAATTACCTCAAACAACCATCAGTGTGAGACATAACAGAACTCGACCAAACAACAAAGGGTGGTCTTACCACTTTATTTGTGGCAGTGTCTATAACCCTGTACAAAATTTTGACTGCATGGCAATAACTAGCAACAAAAAAAAAATTTAACTGACAAGATAAAGAAATGACAAGATGCGACTTTTGGCTAAGTAAAAAAAGACCGAAAAACGTCTAAAGAAGACCGCCAAAAAATCAATAACTCTCTGAAAGTGACCAATCCAAATTTGATGCCCTTCATTTTTATCAAGCTAGTTTTGGATCCCAAGTCCTCGACAATTTGTTCAAAATTGTCTATCTCTTTGCTTCGACAAAAATATCATCGTGCACCATTTTTGGAGAAACCAACCTCCTTCATTTGCCGACTAGATGCTGCAAACCGTTGTGAGTATTCTGCGATGGTCATGAATCAGTTTCGTAATCTTGATCGATCGGGTTTGATTGGGTGAGAGGACCCTGTACATAAGGATTAAATACAATGGCCACCACTATTTAAGAATAGTGTAAAATATAAAAATGGTGGAATCTATTGCATACCACGTAGAGTGAAACTGTTGAAAGTGATAAGGCCAGCCTTGGGCCAACAGAAAAAGAAGTCCGTATCTGATGACATGAGGCAACTGATAGGGATGGAGGATGAGAGAAACAGTAGTAACGACGGCAACACACATCTACTTGCATCTGATATCGACATATGAGTGCTGAGAAAATTTGCTCAATGTTTCCTTGAGCCTTGCTTTGAGCATGTTGAGATGCCCGTGCAGACAGCGTCTTGAAAACACTCCTTCTTCAAGGCCTAGGCTTGTTGACACTGTGTGCCACTGCCTTGGCTACTGCACCTTGCCAACAAATGTGTTTTGATATGTCGGCTACAGAACTACCGACTGAACTGCCGATTGATTTTCAAGCCAGGCCTCTCCTTTGCAAGCGATAGCTCTTGCGAGGCTCTTCAAGAACAGGCCCTCGTGGCTTTGATACCAGTTGATGGTGTCGGGCTATGGGGGATGGAAACGGTGAGGGTTCACCATGGCATAAGGGTGGCAACAAAGTGCAGAATGAGAAGGTTGAGAGAGAGAGAGAGAGAGAGAGAGAGAGAGAGAGAGAGAGAGAGAGAGAGAGAGAGAGAGACTCGGTACAACTTAAATAACCAAGAAAGAAACACATGCTCTATTGTTCTATTGTATTGTGAAAATGTTTACGTGATATTTATAGCAAAATTGCCATGCAAAAGACTTAACCTTGAATAAACCTTTCCCTGCATGCTTTATGAGGAGGTTCCCGTAGGGTTGACACTTGACACCACAATTGGGCTTGCATACCCAACACGGTACTTCTCCAGGAGGGAAGACCTATAGAGTGATGCTAGTGATAAAGCCATTGGTGCAGTACTTCTCCAGGAGGGAAGACCTATAGCCTTTGAAAGTAATAAGTTAGATAGAGCTCAACAAAATTATTCTGTTTATGATTGAGAGATCTATGCCATAATTCATGCTTTACGAAAGTGGCGACAATATTTATATGGTGCCGAGTTTGAAGTAGTTTTTTGACCATGAGAGTATCGAATGGTTTACTACTCAAACAGACTTGAAGGGACGTAAAGCTAGATGGGCAGAAATCCTTCAAGATTATGATTGTAAGCTACGATATCACAAGGGGCCATATAATGTAGTAGCGGATGCACTAAGTTGGATGCCTCATATTAATTCACTTGCTTTCACGGAACTAAAGAGTGGATTTTTGGAGTCGTTACGTGGCAAGTGTGCACACGATCAATCATATGCCAAAGTGTGGAGTGCAATTTTAAAAAGGGATCCCTCACACTCACATGTCTCTGAAAAGCTAGATCAACATGTCTCTGCATGCGCAGATAAAAACTCCAACACAGAGCTCCACCCCTACTCAGGAAGAGCTTAAGTGATGGAAAAAGTTTTCCATGGATGATGGCTACTTACTCTAGAAAGGTAGAGTATGTGTGCCAAAGGACTCAGACACTAGGCGCCAAATCTTATTTGAGTGTCACTATAGTCCAAGTGCTGGTCACCCAGGTATTCATAAGACGTATGTCTTAGTTCAACGGAAATTTTATTGGCGGGTCTTACATCATGATGTTCAAGAGTACGTACTAAATTTCCAACATTGCCAAGTTAATAAGGAGAGCGCCTCAAGGTAGGTGGCCTTTTACATCCTTTAGAGATTCCACAAGGTAAGTGGGAGAGTATCTCTATGGACTTTGTAGTAGGACTACCTACTACAAATCGTGGCCATGATTCCATTTGGGTAATTGTAGACCGTCTCACAAAGATGGGTCGATTCATTCCCACTAAGACTACGGTTAAGACACCGGAATTAGCATGGCTATTTGTAGAGCATATATATAAACTCTACAGTCTTCCAGCTAGTATCATTAGTGACAGAGATCGAAAGTTTGATAATCACTTCTGAAGAGCTGTGTTCCAAAATCTGGAAACTAAACTTAATCTAAGTACGGCTGATCATCCAGAAACGGATGGTCAAACAGAAAGAGTTAATCAAGTGCTAGAGGATATGCTACGAGCGCACATTAGCAAGAAGCAAACCAATTGGGAAGACTACTTACCTATATTGGAATTTTCTTATAATAGTTCAAAGCATGTGACTACAAGGTTTAGTCCATTTATGCTTTTATATGGATTTCAACCTAGATCACCACGGTGGGGTTGGCTAAGGAGAAGATACAACAAGATATGGATTTTGTGAGAAGGTCATAATCAGAGTATGGATGAAGTCAAATGGTGGTAGTTGATTCTATTATGTACCCCAAGATTGGTTCAATAGAGTCTATGGACCTATTCTCAAATACAACCCTCACAATGTTACTGCTATCTTTGATGACTACAAGAAACAAAGGTGCATTAGTGACTTTGCCCAAGCATAACCAATGGCAATGAACTCAAGTAGATATTTCTATAGAGGTGATGTAAATGAACGGCATCCTCATGTAAACTGCTTTAATGGATTATCACCCACGGATGTATCACGAGGAGAGGAATGGTACAAAAGAGAAGACGTGAATTTCAATGCACAAGTTGAAGTGTTAAACTTTAATACTTGCGATGTGAACAAATATAGGGGTAGGACCGCGGTTGTAGGAACCAAGAATTGGTTCATAGGACCCTTTCGTATTTATGTATCTCCCTAGAAACACTGTATACCTTTTTGGTCTTTCGTATTTCATAGGACCCTTTCGTATTTATGTATCTCCCTAGAAACACTGTATACCTTTTTGGTCTTTTACAGTTATAAATGATTTTGATATAACACATATTGTTTTGAGGATATAAAATCTGAGTTTGAATTTTTGTTTATCATTCTAACTAACCTGAGTAATGGGGTGTGTCTGTAGATGACTGACAACTTACCTTGAGAGATATGGGCGGATATACTCTCCCACCTTATGGTGAAAGAGCATTTTCAAACTGAAGTGGAAGTGCAAAGGTTTGTCACTACCACACATAATGGGGAAGAGAAGAAAAGGTTGACGTCTATAGATTTTATTGTACCTAATACATTTCGAGCTTGGTATCATTATGTTGCACGAAATCCTAGTTTAGACCACCTGAGCATAAACCCTTGCATGTTTACCCTAAGACCTACAAAGGAAACATGGATGGCTAGAAACATACTTCCTTTACTAATGGGTATGAGATGCTTTGACATTGTTATGTTTAATGTATAGGACCGTCAATGCAAAAACAACGACCGACATTCCTTTAGCCCGGTACCTTGGAAGTTGCTTTTTGACTGGAAAGTCACTAATCTACAATCCTCGCCATGTAAAGGTTATATACAATGCCTACAACAGATCTCAATGCCTTGCAGATTGTGCAAATATACACAGCTCAGTTGGACGGGACACACCAGATTTGTTTCCAAAAGGGTATACTTACTTTGATGACTACTTAGTGTACAAGAAGGCAATTGTTCACGCCAAAATGGGGGTACCTATAGAAAAAAATCCCCTTAATTAAGAATGGTATGACTCACACGCCAACGAATAAATTTTCCAGCCAAAGGTCAAAAAGGATTATTGGGATCATCCATCCGATATACTCAAGGAATGGGACAACTATGCTCCATTGGTGGAAGGATGTCACAATGGATATTATCAAGTGCATTATGTCAAAGCCATTAGGATTTATTAGAAGCTTTTAGACACTTGTAAACTTTTCAAAAACCCAAATTTTGTGATATAGAAATTGGATTAGTTTTCTTGTTATTCTTTCTCCTATTTCTCTCTTGTCTTATTTTCAACTTTCTATTCTATTTGATTTATGGACTTCGACCAGATTAGAATAAATTACTAAGTGTCACCTTGGTTGATATGGTGCAGTAAGTTACCATGCCTCTTAGAGGAAATGTAGCTACTGCTAACGCAAATGTGTCTATTGTTCCTCAACACATCATCATCGATAGAGACATTGATGCTATGCTTTGCAAGTCTCAGCCTAAAAATTTTAATGGGGAAGGCAAAGATGTAGGCAAAGTTCTTCAAGATTGGATTGAGCACATGGATGACTACTTTGATTTGGCTCATTTGTCAACAGTAAACAAAGCTATCATCGCTAAGTTTAAACTAGAGAAAACAATCAAGCATTGGTGGAGAGACCATTGCACAGAAAACAATGTTGATCCTAATGCTACAACTTGGGATTACCTTAAAATCCAGCTCAAGAAGAACTATCAGAACAAAGTTTATCACTCAGACCGTATAAATGAGTTTCTTGATTATACTCAAGGAACCAGAGATCTGGAACCATACTATCAACATTTCTTAACCCTTGTCAAGTATGATGTAGCAGGGAGGACTCAAGAGGTCAAAATAGCTCGATTCGTGTCAGGGGTGACATAATCCTACGAAGACTAGACTCCAAAGTCTTCGTCTTACCAATTTTGCAGATGTCCTTGATGTAGACAAACCCATTGAAATAGATTTATTTGCTACCAAAAAGAGGAAACCAAGAACCTGTTCTTGTTCCTGAAATCAAAAAGCCTCGTCTCGAGGAGGACCAAAGGTCTGGAAATCCGCAGCAAAGGAGAGAGAACTTATTACGTATGAAAGCGAGACAAGATTATTTATGGTATACTTGTCTTGATCCTAGTCATCAGTCTAGGGATTCTCCATTTAACAATTCAAGCTTCATAGGATTTGTGGACAATTATGAACATAGAAACTTCAATCCGAATCGGAATTTCGGAAATTTTAGACCTAGACCATCGACAATTCAGAGAAACTTTAATCAGCAAAACTTTAACCAAAACCAGAGACAACCTCAAAACCAAGGGAATTTTAAACCAGACAATCCACCTTTTGTTCAAAATGGACTGCCTATCAATAATAACAGCAATGGAGATGTTAACCGTCAACCTCGTCCAGGAGGAGGAGGAAATCAAAGACCTCAAGCTAACAGAGCTCAAGGGGCTAGAGGTGAAGAATGTCAAGCAAATGCGTATGTTCATGCTGCAATTGAACATTAGGGAGGGAATGAACAATTTTTGGTAATCCAGAACCCATCAGAGTATCAAGGTAACCATTTTACCTTATTGATTGATTCAGAGATCAGTACACATTCTTTCATATATCCGAAGTGCATCAGAAACCACATTTTTCCTGAACACCTCGATACAGATCTTACAGTATAATTAGCTACGGGTAGAAAGGTTAGAGCTTCTGGGAATTCATTTTCATTCAAGAAAAAATTTACGGCTAAGGATATAGCTCAAATCTTTATGAAAGGTGTTTTCATGTATCATGGTTTACCTCGCCGGATAATTTCTGATCGTGATGCGATGTTCACCTCTAATTTTTGGAAAGCCTTATTCTTAGCTATAGGAACCCAATTAGACTTTAGTACTGCTTATCAGCCTCAAACTGATGGGAAAAAAGAAACAACAAATCAAATCATTGAAGACATGTTAAGAGCTTATTGTATACATGAGCAGAGTAAATGGACTAAATATTTGTATTTGCTGAATTTGCATATAATTCCTCATCCCAACGCTCAATTGGAATGTTTCCTTTTCAAGCATTGTATGGACAAGAGTGTCTTACTCCACTCAAATGGACAGACCCTCTCATAAGAGTTCAAGTATCCAAAGAAATGTTGGATGGAATGCAACTACAAATTGATCTTATACTAAGAATGCTCAAGATAGGCAAAAGAGTTATGATGATCCAAAACGATCAGCCAAACTTTTTGAAGAGGGCGATATGGTATTTCTAAGAGTAAAACCCAAACATAGTTCTTTATCATTGGGTAAGTGTAAAAAGCTAAGTGCCAGATATTGTGGACCTTTTGTAATCATAGAGCAGATTAATGATCAATCTTACAGACTCTTGTTATCACCACACATAAAGCTACATAATGTTTTTCGTGTCATCTTACTCAAGAATTATGTACCTGATCCGCAACATATTCTTGATGATTCTCTACTATCTACCTCTAACGATGGAACTTTTGAAATATACCCCGAAGTGATACTTCAGAGTAGAACTAAGCCTCTACATAATCGTACCATTATTGAACACCTTGTTAAATGGTCAATGTATCCTCAGGAAGATGCCACTTGGGAACGTGATGATATAATGAGACTAAATTATCCAGATTTCATGTCGAGATGAGAACACCTCGAATTTTTTCAAGTGTGGGAGGATGTAAGATCCCCACTTTTTGGGTCTCTTCTAAAAATAAGATCTAGAAAAGTAGCTTTCAATATCTATTTTGCTAAATTTTGATTTAAGATGCTTGATTGACAGTATTGGAAGGTTCTAAAGTAAAAAGCAAGGCCATTTCCATGTTCCAGTAGATTAGACCAACATTTGGTTCAGTTTTTTAAAAAAAATTATTTTTAGCTTTTTATGCTTTTAGGTGCTTTTTTGCAAAAAGCAAGGTCGGATCCTTGATGTACGTGTTCCAGGGAAGCTATGGTTCAATTTTGTAAAAATATGCTTTTTGAGTGCTTTTCACACTTTTTGGGTCTTCTAAAAATAAGAAAAGTAGCTTTCAATATCTATTTTGCTAAATTTTGATTTAAGATGCTTGATTAATAGTATTGGAAGGTTCTAAAGTAAAAAGCAAGGCCATTTCCATGTTCCAGTAGATTAGACGAACGTTTGGTTCAGTTTTTAAAAAAAAGTGCTATTTATAGCTTTTTATGCTTTTAGGTTTGCTTTTTACACTATTTTTAGCTTTTCGTGCTTTTCGGCATTTTTGAAAAGCAAATGTGCTTTTTATGATGATCTAAACGTAAAAATATTAATTTTAGTCTTCGTCGGATTTAACAATGATCACTTGGAGCAGAAACGAGACCAAACGAGATTTTTATGGAAATTATTTTTATAAAAAGCGTTACCGTAAATATGCCGAGACAGTACGGGAAAGTCATAATTATGTCGGGACACTATGGTGAGGCATAGTCTAGCTAAGGTTTCCATTAGTTGACCGGATACTGTTCAATTGGTCAATTTTGTTGTAAAAATTGAATGATAAGTGGGAAAGTTGACCACCAAAAGCAAAGGCATTGCGAAAAGCCGAAAGCTATCTTGGGCCAAAAACTAGCGCTAGTTTTCTGCTTTGGGCATCACTCTCCTCTGCTGCACTTGCCTATAAATTGTCAGTTAGTGCTCAGTTTTCAGTGTCGCCTGTTGCGTCTACTACCGTAAGGCTATATGTATCTATTATACGGAGTGGTGCAAGCTCTTCATCACCATCTCCATAAGATCTTCTCTCAAGAAAAAGAAGAAGAAGGATATTCTCTCTACTTGCTTACTATCTCCTCTCTCGTTTCATGGTGTACGCGCTCTCCGAAAGCTTTTGTGGTGGATACCTTTACGTAGCTCTCATCACCTCTCTCTTGCGGCAAAGCAAAAAGCCTTTTGACAACCCCTACTCGATTTTAAAGCACGGTGAGAAGCTTTAAACTCCATAGCCATGATTAATCTCTCTCTATGTTGTTTTTTTTAGTAGTCACCCTCTCGGTGATTGTTTTTTGTATGCGAGTGCATGTATGGATTAACCGAGTACATATGAAACCGCCCCATGATTATTTCATCATGTTTAACACGCTAATTTATGCACATGATGCGTTTATGATCATGTGCATGTATAAAAAGCACTTTTCGTTTCACGTCATAGAGGTGGTAGAAACATTGTTTTGGTCATAAATCACAAACCGTTATGAATAAGCCGGAACCCTTTATGCCAGAGATAAAACACATCATTTAGAACATTTTCTCTCTTTGGTGTCATGTGAAAATCATGCACGAGCTAAGAGACATGGTCAGAAAACAGCTTGCTGCCCGCTGCACAACCAATTTTTTTGACTTCAGGCTCCTTGGAGAGCCACTATATAGATTCATCGGATGGGCAAATCCACTTTACCAATTGAAAATTAATTAAGCCTCCATTATCACCTCGGAAATGCGAGTTATTAATCACTCCATACCCGGTTTTACCTACTTGTATAGGGGAGCTACCAAGGGGGAGTACCATATGATGTTGTGAGTTAACCAAGCCGTTTATGTATGATTTATGGTTTGTTTTGGTGAGGTGATTTCAGCTAATAGATGCCAATAAACTTATGTGAGACCCTAGAGGTAGACAACATCCATTCAATCACGTCTACACCCATTCAATGCACTCTTACATTAGGAGAATTGTTAAAAATCTGACCAAATTAATGGAATGATCTACAGAAAACTCTAGAGAAGGTGGGGATAATAGGCCTAATCGCAAAAAATTTGGATAAACTGAAACACGAATTGGATAACAAAAATTTGGATAAACTGAAACACAACCCTTCCAATGAGATATAATGATATAGAAACCATGGCAATAATGGATAGTGGGGTAGGCATAGCCATAGCCATGAAAGAAGTATGTGAATCATAGGGACAACCAACCATTAGACAAATTCGAATGAAATTGCAGTTGGTTGATGGACACAGTGAAGTTTTGTCAGGGGCTAAGTTTGTGCCAGGTTGGCCGTCTTGATAGATGTGCCATCTAATGATTTTGGAGCAAATCAGCTCCCTATCACCCACAAGAAAATAGACAAGCTTGGTGTTAACTAAAGTGGTTAGTTCAGAAAGGATAGACTGGGAAATAAATCTCCATGCTGCTCTATGGGCTTATCGAGTTTCATTCAAAACAGCTTTAAATGGATATACCCTTTAACCTTGTTTATTGTCTTAATGCCATACTACCAATGTTAGGAAATAAGACGTAGCTAAATAGATTTTTGAGTAGATTACTTAATGGAGAGAGATAAATTTCACACACAAGAGATTATAGAGTAGAGAGAGAGAGAGAGAGAGAGAGAGAGAGAGAGAGAGAGTACACACGATATACGTGGTTCACCCAATGTGGGCTACGTCCACGGGAAATCAGCCACTCAATGGCTTTAGTACTTCAAAACAAGAAGTAGTTTACAAAGGGATTATACCCTTAATGGAGCTCTCGCCTTGCTTCACTCTCACCACCTCACACTCACCTTGTTGCATCAACTTCACACTATGAAATGTGTGTAGAAATAGCCTCCTTTTATAGGCCAAAAGGGCTGCCCTCTCTAATGAGAGACAGCCATGTGTAGCCGCCCTTGTGCGAATAAGTCCAAATTGGACCCTCCAATCCGCCCATGTGTGGCTGCCCTTGAGAAGACAAGTCCGCTTTTGAATTCGGCCACCGGCCACCGGCCATTGACTTCCGACCACAGGCCACCGGCCATTGACTTACGACCACCGGCCATCGGCCATTGACTACCAGCCACCGGCCAACCGACCGGTTGTTTTTCGACCACTTTCCGGCCGCCATTCGGCCATAATATTCCGGCGAAAAGGAATATTTCGGCGAAAAAAAGTCTCGGGGGCCTCCGTCCCCTAGGCCTCTAAAATTGCCCCTGATTCTTGTCCGTGAAAATTTTGGTTTTCGGTGAGTGATTTTCCTTCACGCACGATGGCTTCTCCTCATAATGGGGGCCTTACAAATGTGCGCTTTTACCACAAAAAATTACAAGGGTAAATTAGGCTACATACTTAACAGCCAATAGAATTTATATTATCGACACTAAGGGTAGCAAAGGATCTCGAGTGGACTGGACATGAATTGTTAAAAAGACTTGAATATTTAGAGAAGCTAGATGAGCAACGGCTAACTGCTGTAGCTCACATCTATGCACAAAAGTGGAAACAAAAACAATTTTTTGATTCCCATCTCATCACAAAAATCTTCAAGAAAGGGGACTTAGTTTTAGCCTATTCCCTTAGGCAACACATTCCCTAGTTTAAGAAAAAGGGAAACATACCGTTTATCATTGAAGATGTATCTCCAAGTGGAGCAATTAATCTATCCACCCTAGATGGTGAGCCAATGGCTAATTGGATTAGCGGGTGTCGTTTAAAGAAGTACAATTTGTCACTAATCAATGAATTGCTAGAAAGAATGCATGCAGCCAAGCAAAGGAAGATAAAATGACAGCAGGTTATTGATGAAGCCTAAGAAGAACCTCGTCTTTGGATGCTCAAAAGGAAAGCTACTCTCAAGAACCAACAGATACCTATTCCCATAAACACACTGGAAATAGATGACCGAAAATGGGAATTGCTGAAAGATGCCATGCCAACAGATGATGAATGGCTAGATGGAATGGACCTTTGCATCAAAGTACAACTCAACAATCATAGTACAAATTCTTTGGTGGATACAGGAGCTAGAGTAAATGCAGTCGGTTATTCCACGTACAAGAAAGCAACAACTCAGTCATTGACAACAAGAATAACGACTATCAAAGGATGCAACAAGAACCCAACACCGACATTGGGAGTAGTCAACTTGAACGTGATAGTACATGGATGTTCATGTCCTCATCAGTTTGTATGCTTACCAGGATGAACACATGAATGAGACAATGATTCTAGGAATTCCATGGATGCGGACATACAAGACAGTACTAGATTGGGATACGAATCAGCTCAAGCTATCACCTAAAGGCGGTCAACTCATTGTTCCAATTGCACCAAGCAAGGAGGAATGAAAAACAATTATTATCAAAGCAAACCACGAAGTAATCAATCTTTTCCATCCTCTCAACAAGAAAGTGCTATAGGTAGCATGCAAGGAGTCAGGAAAATTTGGGTATCAAAAGAACAGCTTAAGGACAAGCCGATTCAAATCTAGGTTCCCAAAACATCAGCGACAAAACCAAAGACGGTTCCGAGAGTCAAAACACAGAGACGCACTTATCCAAGAAGGGAACCTAACACGAAATGGATTTGGAAGAAAAAGGAGTACTTACCCTCCCCGCAAACTGCTAAACCAATAAACCAATGGAGAGTTAAGTCTCAGAAACCTCAACCACACCATTTTGACCAAGACAAACCAGGGCATCAATGGCAAGTAAAAGGTCGACAACAGTAAGAAGTGCAACCAACAACTCAAGAAATCA
The DNA here is from genome assembly GCF_014529385.1 of Adiantum capillus-veneris. Classification (NCBI taxonomy): domain Eukaryota; kingdom Viridiplantae; phylum Streptophyta; class Polypodiopsida; order Polypodiales; family Pteridaceae; genus Adiantum; species Adiantum capillus-veneris. Next base: position 56,166,370 of record NC_140933.1, on the reverse strand, counting down.
GCATGCTAAATAATCCTAATGGTACAATCAAGCAAAGAGCATAGAAGCTACAAGAATTGCTCTTTGGAAGACAACAACATCAAGCCTCGACATCAGAAACCCTTGAGTTAATCACTCAAAACCCACCTCTTGCACAACATAATGGTTTGAATTTCATTGATCTTGAAAGCATGGTAGAGCCAACCGACACGATTGTTCATCCCATGCACACAGTCGTCCCGGAGTACGCCATCTAGGAGGGATGGAAGAGTAATTAAGGGCAATGTTTGAAGATAGAGGAAAAAAGTTTGATGTTAACTTTTTTTGCAAAATTACCTAATAATGTCCTTATATCATGAACAAGGAGAATTTAACGAATAATATCTCCCCGATGAGTGTAAATAGTGTATATACTATCAAAAAATCATCAAAAAGTAGTCATTTTTTAATTATTTTTAATCATTTTTCTCGACTTTGAGATTTAAAAATGGAGAAATCCGACAAAAACAATAAAGCTGCATTTTTCAGTGGATTTTCTTAATTATTGGATTTTCCTTTTTCTTTTTTAGTGCATTTTGTTATTTTCTTTGATTTTTTCAATAAACGGGCCAAAAATCAATAATAAATAGCAAAGGAGCTCGGGTGGAAAAACTGAAGACACGGTGCTGATAAAAAAGACAAGGTGGACAAGCAAAAAAAAATTCAATGAATTTTGAAGACAAAAGCGAGAAGCCTAAATTAGGCGGCCAGACCTACGTTTGCAGAATTCTTGCAGAATGAGCTACAAGAATCCGATTGTAAATTTTTGAGTCTAACATAGATTTCATGGCCTAGTAGGACTAACATGGGAATCTGGAGAAAAATGGTTCGGGAAGTCCGAGTATAGATACCCAAGGTAGGCTAAAATCACCTCATTTCCACTTGTTGGCTTTGGAGAGAGAGCTTTTCGACCTCTTTCGCACGTACTTTCCGGAGTCTACAGCTGCCTTGTTTTCGGCACCGTCTCACACGAGACATTAAGGGTAAGTTCTTTACTCATCAATGATCCATTTTGTACACCCGATAGCTAGTATAAACCCCTAGAAAAAAACTTAGAATCCGAGCAGTGCACGAAGACCTACAACCAAAAATCGATCATAGCGGCATGTGAGCTCAACCAAATCGAATGAGATTTGGACTGTAGCATGTCCCAACATATTAGAATAACTCTATAGCAACAGTTTACTGTTCGGCAAAGGTCAACGGGGTCCCAAATAGCAAAGGTAGGTTTTTGGATGATGCCAAAATTGGGTTCTGACTCCACAGACATCTTACCTACGTGGTCTATACACAATGTATATGATGGGTTTCGTGAAATCAATCTAGCAAAGCCCTCAAAAAGCAAAAAATGGCTCGAACGCTACAAAGCATTAAATTCGACATACGATGTTAAACTGACTCCAAATGGACCAAAATTGGATGAGTTGCTTCACGACTATGTTGCGGACATGTCCATAGCCTTAAAAGTGACTAACCAACTCAATGGGCAGTGTAGTCACAAAAATCAGAGATTTCAGAGTCGACAAAGCACAAAGTGATTCTGGCAAGACCAAAACTTTACCAAATTCAATTCAGGACTTGTTTTAGGTGTATAGAATGTGTTTAGGTCAAAAATTTTAAGTTTTGCAAGAAAAAGTTGATTGCTGTAAATAATCGCAATTATTTACTTTTTCACTATTTTTGCTTGAAAGTTGCAGCATCATATCATCTATCACTTATACACACCTAATACATGCCAAAAATCAAGTATGAGCCCAAATGATCACATATAACTTGGAAAATTTCCAAAAAACGCAAAGAAGTCTTTGCAAGCCAAATTCTGAGTTATGAGCCACAACTCTTGATCCAAATCACCTCATATCACATACACAAGGTCTATACAATGCCTAGAACCAACCTATACCATAAAATATCCATTTTGGTAGCAAAGTTAATGATCACGATTATTTATTTTTTGGCCAAAATGGTAGAATTTGCAACTTTGCCATCATACATCCAAAGTACATGATGTGCTCAGCCCACTAGCCAAGTTTGAACAAATTTGGAGCTCAAAATCTCAAAATCTCTTTACCTCAACTGTTTTAGAGACCTAAAGCCTAAATCTGGAACCATTTTCATCCTATGCATCCAAATGAGCCCATATTTCATTCAGAGTATCTATTTGGTATATACTTCAAGCTTGTAATGCCAAGTTTGCAAAAAGTTGCAGAAATTACTCAGCTATAAATAATCGTGATTATTTACTTTTGTTGCAATTTTTTCTTTGGACTTTATAATATTGTTCCTTGCATGTTTTTATGCATCTATGCATTTTCAAAAATTGATTTGAAGCAAATTCGACCAAATATTGTTAGTATTTCAAGTTGAAGGACCTTTCAGAGAAAAATCTGTCACGTCTGCTAACTTTGACACTCTATTCACTCAACAGGATCCAAGAAGGCCAAGAAGAAGCTCAACCAAAAGGAAAAGTTGCAAGAGCTACCAGCATATCAACTAGACCCCGATTCAGTCAAGAATGCAAAAGCGACCTATCTCTCAAAGGAGCAGCTTGAAGAGCACAACACCACAACCCGAGGCGGTCACTTATCAAAACCTTCCTATATCATGTGCGTTCAAGAGGTTATTAATAATACCTCAATATACATACTATATTTACACTACGTGTCTATTTAAAAAAACCCCACCCCCCTCTGTATGTATACATTTTGATACATTTTGATCTTTTAATAATCCTCTCCGATTAACTCACGTGATAGCATACACATTCTAAAAAGTGACTGCCCCGGGCACCACAGTGTTCACCGACAGATTCAAGAGCGAGGAAGGACATCAGGTAGAACTGCAACTTCTACCCAAAGAAGTATATGATATCGTTGCAAAGCCCCAGACCAAAGAAGCCAACAGGAGGCTTGGTCTCAGAGAATTTTACGAACAAGAGCCGTGTGGGTGGACTTCCAAAAAGCTTATGAGCTTTTGTCCACGATCAAAGAAGATGGAACCGCTCAGATTGCAGACCCACAAGGGAACAAGGTTGAAGTAGTGATTAAAAAGGAGTTAGTGGTAGAAGCACTCAAACTGCCAACAACAGAAGGAATGACATTGAGGGCAAGAGATAGAAAGACGGCAGTTACTTTCACCAAGGAAACCGCCGCTACGACATTTCTCGACCTCATCCACAAACAGGTGGAAGAGCCCGCAAGGTTGTATCATCAGCATTTCCACTTCCTTGCCAAAGGACCGCCAAGGTATACAACACCAAATCATTAGGTTGCCACAACCTTTACACAAGTTCTCAAATCAACCACTAGGCAACCAATTGACCACGCACAATATGTGTTGTCCACATTGAAACGGACAAAGAAAGAAGGAAAAATCACTTATCTGGGTGCACCAGAGGTTTTGACAAGGATTGCTTACCATGCCATCGGCATGGCCGACAACTTCTCGCCTGCCTCAGATAAGAACACTTGGATAGTGTCAGCACAACCTTCTTCGAGCTACAAGATCTGCCAAGAGATCCTACAAGTCTGATGAAGTCTGCTGAAAATAGCCGGAATGGCACAATAATGAAAGCTTGGATAACGAGGAAAGGAGAGCTCGAATTGAACAAATGAAGAGAAAAGCCATGGCAACACACCAGGTGGAACCTGTGAAAAAGCAAGACAGATTTGAAAGAGCGAAGCACTCTTACGAACTCATCCGCCAAGCACAAGGTAAAGAGCCAGCAAAGTGGGTGCCCATAAAGGACCAAGAACCAAGTATCATACTTGGAAGTAGGTTGATGATCCTACGAAACGAAGACTGGCAATCATACCAGGAAGTGAGCTTCCTTTAAGCTCACAAAACGGGCAAAGCTGGCATGAAACGAATACTGGAAATAAAATGACGATGTCATCTTGCAAATTAATGAGTATGCTAAGCAAATGCAGAACATGACTGAACGACTTCACTCATCAGCAGCACTAAGTCGTAGCACAAGGGCCAAAGAATTAGACACGGTGATTGATACACTCCAAGGGGAGTTAGACGACCGACTCAACGTCATCACCGTTTTGCAAAGGCAAGTGCAAGATTTGAAAGCGGAAGTTGAACAATATTAGCTCGCAAGAGATAAACAACAGAAAGAAATGGAGGAGCTTGGAGATTTTCTTACAAAATTGTCAGATGCATGCAAGGCAAAAGATGAACAGCTGACAGAAGTCACAAACGAACTTCTAACCACGGCCTTGTCATTTCAAAAGATTCAGGTTCAGCTGGATGTAGCCAATGCCTCCCTACAGTACTCGGAACAAAGAATAAATGATCAGGAAATTTTCTTGTGACAAATCAGAGAAAATCCCGCAGTGCCCTCGATCAAAGGCACAGACAAGGTCTACAAGGCATTAGAGAAGAAAAATAAAGACCTCGAGCTGGAGCTTAAGTTGGAGCAGTCACAGCTCAGAGACTTGGCTTTGATGCGGGTACAAAGAGAAGACGAGCTGCTGAAAGAAATAGTAGAACTTAAAAGAGTCAACCATCTATTGAGAGAGGGACGGCCGAAAACCCAAAAGGAGGCAGGCACTTCAAAGCAGCCCCATGTAGAGATCCCCTCTATTTCATTTGCTGAGATGGAGACGAAGCCAGCCGAAGAGCTAAGTGGTGTGGAAGAGTTTCAAATACACATAACTGAATTAGACACAGTGCCAATGGTCCAGCTCTCAAAGGCTGAAGAAGATGCACTAAAGGAAAAAATTACACAAGAGGTAGATGAGCAGTGGAAAGCAACAACGTATTAGAAGCTGAGAGTTCTTCACTCCGTTAACATTACACAACTCACTCCCAATCAAATCAATGCGCAATGGCACCAATAATCCCTGACCTATCCTCTGATTAAAGTGGAGCTGCTACAAGTGAAAGAAAGGCTTTACACCGACATGCAAGTCGAGGGTACAGATCAAGACCATCCAAAGTGGAGGCTGAGTTGGTTGAACAAGAATCCAAGGTACTTGATTCTGTTCAAAGATCACATGCGGCCCTGCAAAAGGATCCAACTTTCTGTCCCGTACCACGAGTAATGACTTGGAAAGCACACGAGGCACTACTAAGAAGCGGTCAACTTGGCTGAATTACCCAAGATTGCCTGCTCCAGACAAGGGACCACTAACGGAGGAGTACATGGTGAAAACCCTAACGGGAACCATGCCCTTCTTCTGAAGTCACGAGATTTATCATGTGCAATGTTATACAAAATCTGCCAACTGCTACTCACATGCATCAAAGTATTCCATGAGCCAGAGCAAGCAGGCACCCCGTGGATGTCATTCCTCGAGGGTAACAAAGGGTTGTGCTATGATCTCAGTGGGCAACCTCCCGAAGAAGTCCTCTATGGCTTCTACGCCAGATGTATGTTTTTACCATCTCACAATATGCTGGCGTTCAAGGAAGCGTTCTACACAAGGCTCTTCACTTGGCAAACGAAAATATTTCGGCCAGTGATCATCAGCAACCTGACATCATGCTTTGTAGGCTACTCATTAGTGGAGCTGAAGAACAAAGTCACCATGCAGTTCTTGCAAGTGCCAGATAAAGCGAGAAAGATCAGATACCAAAAGGCACTCAATGCGCTTAAAGACCATCTTGCCAGCCATCAACTTGAAAACTACTTCAGCCCATAAAGTTGTGTCAATGGGATGACACAGGCAAGGAGGGAGGGATGTTAGCAGCAAGCTAACATGGATACCACGAATACCATTTTTTGGAGCTCTTAGTGTAAAACACTTATTATTTTTGATAAATCGGGAATATTGTAACTCCTATTTTTTGGATAAACCTTGTAATTGATGAACCGGGGCTACAAGCTTCCAGATTGTATCAACCTATCATTACCTAACTTTACTTAGAGATCCCAAATTATTAGTTTTGACCACCAAAAACCTTGGCTAAGGTATAAAAATCAGCCTTTGTAAGTTATTTGTAAGTTTTGGATAATGAATATACATTGTGAACTAACAACGCTCACTTCTCTCCTTCTCACCCTTCCTACTCCCTCTCTGGTTGTCATATTGCAGTCGCATTTGTTGCATTGCAACCGCAGGTAAGAGCTCCACGCATTGACGTAAACACATCACAATATTTTGGAGCTTTTGGCATCGCCGACTCGTGGCTTAATTTCATCATAAGTAGGAATTTATACTTCAAAATCAAAAACTAAGTATAGGCGGGTATTGGGGCATCATTGCTAAGCATCTAGGTGCATTTTGGGTCGAAAACGACTAGGTCAAAAATCCATTGCTGTTAATAATCGCGATTTTGGCACTTAACCTAAAGTGGGGTTTGAGACCATAAGCATGTATGCTTAGGTCGTATAAAAATGTCCTAGAAGTTTCGTTACGTTTAGACGTCATTTGATTCTGTAACGGATGTGATTTATTTGTTGATGAGCGATTGGTTTTTGGTGATTTTAGTCACTTGAGTGTAGCTTGAGTTAGATGCGAGTTGTTAGTTGTTTTCCGAGAGATTGACAACCTCTTGTAGCCTCTATGCACTAGTCGAGTCAGCTTTGTCCAATGGATTGACAATTTAATCGTGGCTCTCGCTAAAGCGGCAATAAGATAGCATAGTGAGGTTAGACACACGTCCCACACACTCAGACTCGGAGTCCTCGCCATTCCTCTCTCGCATACAGATTACTCTCCTCAAATCACTAGAGACCAAAAACTCTAGCTGATTATCCACGATAATTAGATTAATCTCTTTTTAATTAGAAAAATTATACTAATTTACCTCTATTTTCTTAATTAATCTAGTTAATTAAGAAGATTAATCATCTTTACATTAAAAATTACTCTCTTAACTCTTAATATTCTGTTGATTACTTTGATTAACATTAGGGATATTAATCCAATTAATTATTAAGCCATATTACGGCTTAATTAATTTTTTTAGTCTTTAATTAAGGGCAATTAGACTAATTAAATTTAAATTCATATAATAGAATTATCAGAACTGTATTTTTTGATTAGATTTTTAATTAATTAGGCAAAAAATAGATGTTTTTAATTAAAAACTAATAGAAAACCTACTTTATTAACTCAAATATTCTGAAGTCAATTATCACAATTGAGAAATACTATTAGAAACACGGGGTAAATTACTCGTTAATAGATAACTAATCTAAGTATTTAATGAAGCTAAAGTTAGTTTTTTTAGCTAAAAACTAAAGGGAAAAATTAGTAAATTATGCTAGATAATTTGGTGCTATTTATTAGAGTTATAGACAAGCCGTGATAATTATCTTAAGGTTAGAAAATTAATATAGCTTTTTATCTAAGTCAAATTAGACTAATGCTGGCTAAAAATTAAATAGAGAAATTAGTAAATCATGTTAGATAATTAGGTGCTATTTATCAGAGTTACTTTACATTATAAAGAAGCCAAGATAATTATCTTAAGGTTACGTAATTAATATAGCTATTTATCTAAGTCAAACTAGACTAATTCTAGCTAAAATTTAAAGGGGGCAACTAGTAAATCATGTTATATGATTAGGTGTTATTTATCAAAGCTAGTTTACATGATAAAGAAGCCTTGATATTTATCTTAAGGTTAAAAAATAAATATAGATATTTATTTAAGTCAAATTAGACTAATTCTAGTTGAAAGAGAGAAGAAAAAATTAGATAATTAACTTGAAAAATTAAAAATTAATTTTCAAAGATAAGAAATATCATTATTTACTCGTGATAATTATACCATGGTTAATTAGTCAATTAGAAAGTTATAATTGACCAAAAACTCTCTTTTTAGGTAAAGATTAATTAAAATAAATAGACTTTGTGATCAAAAGTTTCTTAAAAAATTACAGTAAGTGTAAACCAATGATATAAAATTGAGGAAATGAGATATTTAAAAGAAAATAAATAGAATAAATATTAAGTTTAAAATAAGTGGATTTTAAGCTTAAAATTCAATGAAAAAGATATAGAAAATTATAAGAAAATTAGGCAAGCTCAGAAAGCCCTTAGGGAAGCTTTGGAAAAAGTTATAGGAAATTACTAGATTAAGAATTTACTACAAATTTAACCTTGATTGGGTTAAAATTGAATACAAAGGTTAAGTCTGGCTTTGGATAATTTACCTAATGATTAGACGTCGTTTTTATAAGGATAAGAAGTTATGGCACCTAAAAGGACCCGAGCCAATCCTATATCTGATGATGAAGGTGGAGCTCCAAAAAGAACTAGAGCGTTGTACCACGATGAAGGCGGGCCTAGTAGTAGGTCTACTGATGTGAGTGTACATGTACCGGTACTACAACAAATGCCAGATCAGTCTGTTGAAATTAGGGTTGCAGAGAAATGCACACAGCTTAGAGAAGACGAAGGAAGCTCAAGGCACACAACTGAAAGTATGTTACCTAGTGTGCAATGGAAAGATAGATAGCCCTAGAGTGATGGGTGTATATACAATGCACGGGGGAAAAAACCTCCTAAAGTGGGAGAAAATGCCCCAGCGGTCCTAGTGTGTTTACACACATCACTACCACATGTATATGGTAACAAATCCCCCTTGGAGTGATGCACTGAACGAGAGCTAGGCACATGAGTAAAGGTCAGTTCCATGCCCTGAGGACATGATTAGTCCACAAAGGGGAGTAAGCCCAAAGCTTTGCAGAAAGCTTCAAACTTCGCACAAGACAATGCTTTCGTGAAAAGATCTGCAAGGTTGTCCTGTGTTGGCACATAAGCCAAACTAATCTCTCTTGCTCAGAGCCTCTCCTTGACATAGTGGTAATGCACCTCAATGTGCTTTGTACGAGCATGAAAAACTGGGTTTCTCACAACTACCAATGCACTTTGACTGTCAGTGTAGATAGTGTTGGTAGTGTCTTGTCCAACAACCAAATTAGCCATAAAGCCATACACACGCAACCGTAGCTGTGAAGACTGCCGTGTACTCAGCTTCACAACTAGAAGTGGCCACACTAGGTTTCTTCTTTCTCAACCATGATATACATGAGCTACCACAAGCATGAAACAAAAACCACTTGTGGACACTCACGTGTCAAAACAACCAGCCCAATCTGAGTTTGAAATAGCATGCAAGTCTAGCGGCAATGATCCCCCCTTGGGATAAAACAAGACAAGATGTAAAGTGCCACTCGGCCCATTGGTACAAAGTGGGTTTACAAGCCGAAAAGCAAGCTGAGGTTGATCGCCATAAGGCGCGACTTGTTGCAAAGGCTATGTGCAATAGATAATGAAGAAACTTTTTCTCCCACTTGTCGTATGACTACTGTACATTTTCTATGTGCATTAGTAGATCATTTTGGTTGGGATGTACATCAATTAGACATTGTTACTTCAATTAGACAATGTTACTTCTTTCTTGAATGGTGAAATATTTGAGGAAGTTTATGTAACACAGCCTCCCGGTTTTGTCAAGAAAGGACAAGAGGATAAGGTGTGCAAATGTAACAAAGCTTTGTATGGCTTGAAGCAATCTCCTCGTGCTTGGTATGAGAAGGATGACACTCATTTGGTCAAACGAGGCTTTTGTAATAGTCCAACAGAAAGCACATTGTATGTAAAGCATGAGGGTGATGTATGTCTCATTGTGGTTCTTTATGTAGATGATATGTTGATCATTGTACCAAATAAGAGACATATTGCTGAATTTAAGGCTGATTTGAATGCTACTTTCAAGATGAAAGATTTGGGGATGTTGCATTCCAAAAAGCACTTACCATATGTGGCTTGGAAGTAACACCCTTTAGCCTTAATATCATGGGAGTCTAGCTCTAGGCTACATAATGAAAAGCACAAGCCTCTTAATTAGAAACTACAAAGAAATTCCTAACTCTCGTAGGTCACACTTAGGATCCATCTATTGACAGCTATAAAGGAAGACCTTAACCTTTTAAGAAAAAGAAAAATATTTGAGAATCTTACAGACATGAGGAAGAGGATGGGGTCTAGGAGAGCCTATTTATTTTCCATGCGATTATAGAGATGATTAACATTTTGACAAATAGATACACACCATGTGTCTCTTTCTAATGACATTTGTGTCATTTGGAATCAGAATCCTATGGTCCTAGGTCCATAGAAATCCAACATATCCACACAATATGGTATCATAACCCTATGTTCTTCAGGCCATAAGACAAAAAGGTGCTCTAATTAGAACTCACTACAAAAGGTATCCTATGACCTCAAAGACACTAAGCCTAAAATATAGATTGTGCTCTATTGTTTGTTAAACATATTTTGATTTGCTGTGAGTTGGGGTGCAATTATTCTAGGGCATGTTTTGAAAATGTTTTGCTAATATAATATCATATTTTAGAAGGTTTTCTTCTCATATTACATCAAATATCTCATTCAAAGTGGAACAATGATTTGATCAGCTACCAACATCTTTCAAACAAAAGAAAAATTTCATTTAAGAAATAGCTTCAAAAAATCATTAAATTTTGGATTTGAGAAAGAAGTGGTTGGGAAAGTGACCTCAAGATGAAACTACATACAAGAATGCTCCACAATGTCTTAGGATTGTTTATTGATCCATCGATAGAGATCTTGGTATAGGTAATTCAGCTAGAAGAGTCGTCGCCCATCTATTCTCAACTACTCAGTGTTATCAAAGCCCATGAGTAACTACAAGCCAACTGAATCATACATGGTGCATACAATGGAAGCAATGATTTTTAAAATATGAGATGTCCCAGATTTGATATGTTAGATTCTCACAAAGGTTGCAAAGATGATCATCACATGAATTAAGGAATTTGAGGACATCGAAGCTCAGAGCACCCATGGCATAGTATTCCTAGAAGACACACAAGCAATAACATGGAATCTTGAAACAAAAGCCCCTAATCACAATATCCTTGTGGGAATGTATGTCAAGATCATGTTTTTACCTTCGCATTATATGCAAACTTTTGAAGCGGCATTCATCACCGGCTTCTTTGAAATGGATTCTACTATTTTCAACCCTCTCACCAAAAATACACAAGCACGCCACATCGCCTATCAAAGTGTGCTCCTCAACGACCCATTTAAGGACCTATCTATTCAAGCGAACATAGCAGCTTAAGCTGAAAATTTTAGAAGAAGCACAAAGACTCTCGAAAAATGACAGTTCGACTACTTAGATCAAAGGAGAATCTTGCACGAGGATGTGCAATGATTAGGAAGGGAGAAATGTTGGTGGAATCATCTATTGAGCATCCTTCTACTTAGTTACACTACCACAAAGCCCTGATTTTGATGTACTCACACGTTTTTTCAAAAAGCTTTGTATAAAAAAGAAGTCATAATTATTGAGCCACATTTTTGTACATTCAAGTTGTAATTCTTTTGTCCTGAACTAGAAAGCCATGTAAGCAAACCATTGGCCAAGTGAGAATTCGTAGGTATAAGGTTCAAATTTCCAGTTTGAACGCGCTTTTGATAACATTATCAAAAGTTTGGAAAGAGCTTTGTACGTATGCCTAAGAGTGGCAATTTAGTAGCTAGTATCTTGTAATCACTCTTTCTCAATCTCTAGTAATCAAAATTTATTTCCAAAAAGTGCATTGTGTTCCTTGTCTCTTGTTCTTTCATTTCAATGTAATCATTCTCAATTTTGTTGTGGTTTGTGACTATCTATCTGTGAGATAAATTTGCATTTGAGTACAAAAATGGACCATATTTTTTTGACATTTTGACCATAGGAGAGTGATGTTAAACCATAGGATGACCTTTTTGGATAGTTCTATTGCAATTTTTAGGACTTGGACCATGATGGATCGGGATTTTGGTGCCTTGATGGATGACCTCTAGACTTTGTAGGATAGTGTACCTAGGCCTATTATAGCTTTTTCTAAAGCTTTGTTTCATTTCAAGTTCATTTGGTCGTTGAAATGGTGTGATGACCTAGAGTGGTGAGACAAGACATAGGTAGATTTTTTAGAGTAGATAGAGCTAAATTTGCTAGTGCTAATGATAGCTTAGTTCCATATGTTCACTTACTTAGGTTGGCACCCTCAAAGAGTCTTAATGTCACATATGAGTCGCTTCCCTTGATATTGACATTATGTTAGTGCCAGACAGCTATGTTACAGACGTTCAATTGCGGCGACCTACTAACAGTGTACAAGCTCCTCCTAATCTAATTTTTTTTGTGTTAAGGATAGTCTTGATAGTGTGTAGCAAATGCAATCAATTGTTATGAGGGTGTTACTATGCTTGTAGATGTATGCATTTATGTATAAATACCAGTATATGTGTACAAGTGAATGAGTCATGAATAATGAGAAATATGTATATGTAGTGAGGTATTTTTCATGAACTTTATCATGTTTCTCTCTAGCATATCAGTCAGTGATGCCACGCTTAAAGGGTTAAGTGATTAATTGCTATCATTTCCACCCACGAGGTTTGTCTCATCCGGAGGTATATATTCAAGAAAGGAAAAATGTTGCTTCTTCGTATATTTCGTGATTAAATACTATTTGTGATATACAAGATGTCGGGATTTGAGGGTTATGCGATTTTATCACCAACGTGACTATTACAAGGTTCATCAGATAAGGTAGTGTACATTTGGACAAGGGATATAAATATTGCATAAAATATGTAATATGATCGAAAAGATGAGTGGTATGATCAATGTGTTTAAGGATAAGATGCACATACATTTGACTCTCCGTTATTGTTAATGCATCCTTTGGGATGTCTTCATGGACATATGCAAAAATGAATCATTCCATGTTTAGTTAGTATATTTGTCTATTTTGTGCCATTCTAAGGCACAATATTGGTGTAATATGGATTACATAAATGGGAAAATTTTGCTAACTTAATTACTGTTAAGTGTAAGATGCAAATTAGCAATCACCTTTTATCTTTAAGTTTGTTGACTCCATTTATATCTCTAGATTTGATGAACAGTGAGATCATTTGCAAGCTTCTTTGATCTTTTATGGAGCAAGCTTTGATCTTGTTCATTGTAGTACCAAACACTTTCCTAGAACATGATGTCTATGAAGCCCACAACCTTCACTATGTCTAAGAATTGTGCTTTCTATGGAACCAAATTCCTCTATGCAAGGAATGGTTTCTAATTGCATACTGTAAACGGTATTTTCTTGTACAATGATGGTGTAACTACATACATGATTGTTGACACTAGTGGATGCCGCAAGACTTCACACCTTAATGCTCTTGGTGGCATGTAGCACTATAGAGAGAGAGGAAGAAGAGGGGGGCGGGGGGGATTAAATTAAGAGCTACTTTGGCTCTTAGAGATTGCAAGAAGTTTTCCCGATCAGAATGGTAAACAACACTTCCCTTTTATAAAGCAATTAATTGTAGAGTTAATCACTGATAGATTAATGCTATATGATCATTTAATACCCACAGTGATTGAAGTATTGGTAAAACATGTGTTTTTCTTTTTTTCCATGAGTTCTAGCTACTGCTTTGACATGCAAAAGGAAATTATGGCAGCTCAAGGACTTTAAAGTATTGTGAAAATTGACCACACAAAGGCCAATCAAGTTCTACTAGGTGAGTTTAGAACTCCTTTGAAGCAAACCTACTTCCTTTTGAAGAACTCAAATGGATTTAGGAAACAATGATCTAAAGTAAAATGAGAAGATTGACAAATTCATTTGATTTCCGCTTTAGTTTTCTCCATCTCCATATGTAATGACATAGGCACTGCCATAAAGAGAAGAGAGGTGAGGCATGTGCATGTGATAGAAGCTTTAATTTTCTCCATCTCCATCTTCAATAGCATTGAAGAGAAGTCCATGTTGACTCCAACTATTTCAAAGACATGGGACAAATCAATCCACTTCCCTTTTAGTACAATGCCAAAAGAACCCTAGATCAGTAGAGTGCACATTGCTATAGATGAAAGAAAGACAAGTTTTACTCTAGCTTTTGAGAGGAGACACTCCACCAACACTGTGATTTAGTCTTGACAAGTGGTTAATTAGAAACTTTATTGGAGAAAAATGAAAAAATTGAAAGTTTCAATTATGATTAACGGCACAAATATTTTGAATTCACACACCCCTAATGCACTTTATGGATTGAGATAAATATTACTACATAACCTTTTGACTATTGAGCCGAAAGGAGCGACATAATCTTCTACTTGAAAGCCTCCGGAGCCACTAGAATTTTCACTCTTGCCACCTCTTTGCCTTCTAGGACAAACACTACGGTAGGCACAATGCGCACCGCCATCATCTTTGTAGACTCCTACATTACAACAAAAACTAGCTTAAATACCAAATAAACCATAAATCAAGTTGTGTTTGGTTGAACAATTTGGCCATGAGCATTATGCTACGGTTAGACTCTTGATGTCCAAGGTTCTAATCCGCTCTTGAAAGTTGAGACGTCCAAGGACTCCTTTTTTGAGCTCTTGGATGATAGTCCAAGAGCACTCTAGGGTGGATGCTAGTGTTGTTTTTGCAAATAAAGTGCTACATGGGAGTAATCATGCTTGATATTGATGCAGTCGGAGGATATTTTCCCATAAGAGCGACATGCATCTCACTTGAGAAGAGAGACGTCGAGATGCACAATAAAGATCCATCTTGGGTCAGATCCTCTCAAGCACATGGGTCACGAGTAGAGATTTTGTTTAAGAGGTCTTTAATTTGTGAGATGATGTGATATTGAAGGACACTAGCTCAAGGTTTGGTCCAAAAAAATACATGTAGTTTAATGTTCAAAGAGAGATACTCTTGGGATCTTCAATTGAAATAGGGCAGCCACATCATGGAGTAGTTTCTTGTGTTAAGAATCAAATACAAAATTCAGTTGAGAGCAAATCAAATTGAAGTGAATAGGCCCTGCCAGTATTTCTGAAGGTCGCATTAACTGGAATCTCCTTGGATTCTTATACGGCTTTAAGGTGAAAAAGAGGGGCAGATTGCACGTGAGAGAGAGAGAGAGAGAGAGAGAGAGAGAGAGAGAGAGAGAGAGAGAGAGAGAGAGAGAGAGAGAGAGAGAGAGAGAGAGAGAGAGAGAGAGAGAGAGAGAGAGAGAGATCTTCTTATTAAAAGCCACAACTTTTTTTATTTTGGAAAGATGTAATCTCACTCAGGGATGTTTTGACCCTGCATGACAGAGTCAGCCCAAGCCTAGCGGAGCGCAAACACGTGGTTGTAAGGAAGAGGCAGGTGCAGTGCAGTGAGGAGCCGAGTGGAGGGTAGGGTCTCGGTGCTTTAGTCAATGGGATTGGCCTCTCTCTCCATATGCATTGTAACGGGGCATGTCAACGGTGCCTTATGAGGTGTTTCTGAGGTTTAGTTGGTAGGCGTTGTTTTGTGGAGCGAGACAGAGAAATCGGATGGAGGAGGCAAAGCCATCATCGCTAGCCCCTGGTGAGAGAT
This sequence comes from Adiantum capillus-veneris, assembly GCF_014529385.1. NCBI lineage: Eukaryota > Viridiplantae > Streptophyta > Polypodiopsida > Polypodiales > Pteridaceae > Adiantum > Adiantum capillus-veneris. Next base: position 56,150,973 of record NC_140933.1, on the reverse strand, counting down.
AGAGAAAGAGAGAGAGAGAGATAGAGAGAGAGAGAGAGAGAGAGAGAGAGAGAGAGAGAGAGAAGAGCCAATGCCATTCTCCAAATCCAGAGGGTGTTTAGAAGATGGATGGCACGTGTTGCAAATAGCAGGTAGGGGAGAGCTTGGCAAGCGCATGTGGCGATTGGAACGCGAGCAGGTTGGTTTGGGCAGCCAAGTTGTGGATGCGCAGAGTCCATTTCCATTCGCAACTGAACATGGCCCAAGGGTTCAAAGATTGCAGGTGGAGCATCCCATTGAAATGCTTGCCATTGCGTCCAGGCAATAGAAGGCAGAGTGTGAGTAGATTGGCACATACCGGGTTTCTCTATGTATGTGGCACACTGCAAGGCATAAGGTGGGCGTAAAGAAGGGCTACGAGTTGAGCTTGCAAGGGTTGGGATGCGCAACTCGAAGTTGTGGGCTAGTTGTGCTGCCTCTCTCTCTCTCTCTCTCTATATATATATATATATATATATATATATATATATATATATATATATATATATATAGATATATATATATATATATGTATATCTTTCATACTTCCAAGAAGGATAGCAAAGTGTTTGTACTCTTTCAACAACGGCTGCCAAAGAATCAATTGGAGTTTTCTGAAATCGTGTTGTGAGGCAAGGTCACGTGGTCGCAGGTCCGACGGTCGCCGCAGGCATCTAAGAGTGTAACTCCACAGGATCAAATCTTCTAGTAAATTCTAACAGTAAATTCCCGCAATAAACTTTGCCAAAAGTGACCAAGTCTTTTGCACACCTCTCTATGGCTGTAGAAGAATCCGAACCTTCTACTCAATGTTAAATCCCATAACTTAAATCCGATCAAGTATATAAACATAAAAATTTATTTAACCTTAGATCCTCCACTGTCTATCTAGATAATAGGTCAGTAGCATCTATTCCCTCCGATAACTTAATGCATTTTATTAAACTTACTGAGATCCTCCAACATGACAAAGCAGAAACCCTAAAAAAGGGTTATCACTTTGATCACCTTGGCTGTGTACAAATAAATATAGAGAGTATAAATTCCTCTAATTATTTAATTAGTTCACAAAAGCCCATTTCTTCTACTATTGTGCATAAATCCCCTACAAAGTCTAGATTTATGCGAGTAAAGGATTGCCAACATTTGGAAACCTTTGAGCAAAAAGATCAAACCTTTTGCAGGCATTGCTTAAGACTCATAGGAAGATTAGACTCTTCCTCCTTTGCTTTTACTATACAGTTTTGCATGATCGAAGGAAAAGATTTTATTGTCTCTGATACAGATAAAATCTTTATAGCCCCTTATGTAATTATGCATGATCGAAGGAAAAGATTTTATTGTCTCTGATACAGATAAAATCTTTATAGCCCCTTATGTAACTATGCCTGATCAAGCAAAACCTCGCCCTGAATTGCTTCAAAGCAATTACCATACTGTCAAGTTGCATTTCCTTGAAAAGCAATTGAATGACTTGCATAAGTTAGTTATTGAGTCAACTCATAAACTTTCTCATATGAAAATTCAATTACAACAAATGCTTGACAACTCTCGCTCCTCTGTACATACAGATTTAATAGTTCCCTCTCCCCTTGAGTTACCTTACTTTTCATTTTATAAGCCCTCAATGCATAATCGCTCTGGTCACTCTCGCAAAAATTTGTCCTTTAATGTCATGACTGTTAACCAAGAACACGATAGTTCTTCAAACATTGAACCGGGGTGGGAAGACTGCAAAGCTGCGGAGCAGCTTTATTAACATCCCACGAAGTGGCTTATCAGACGAAGATGATAGAGATCTTTACACTCTAGCTTGTTGCCACAAAAATTGCAACAAACTAATTGATAACGCAGGAAAACCTCCATCCACACAAAACCCAAAGTTGTAACCATAGAATCCACCGACTACCAATGGACTGATGACCAACTCGATCCAATATGGGATATGACCAATGCAGAACATAGAGTTGGAATTAAAGATTATGGTCCAGCATTTATCAATGGTGATTGGGATTAGTTTGATTCTTTCTATGATGAAAGAATTTACAATGGTCTTCAAGCAGAAATCATTCCTGACAATCTTCCATCTCCTCCAATAGAAATTGATAATCCTTTTTCTCAGGAAGAGTCAGAGATTGATGATTCGCAAGCCGACATCCCTCTAGTGCCATTACACATGGAAAAAGATGAACCTATGGATGAAGCCTCTACTAGTGCAGCCCAAGCTTCTAAACATCCCCAATTTGTGCAAGGAATTAAAAAGGTAGGTGACATTACCTTTTACAACATTGATAATTTAGAACAAGAGGACATCATTCTTGTTTTAGAATACATGCATAATTGGATCTACCAGCAAATGTTATTTGGGCGAATGCGACAACAAACTACAGTCGAAGCTGCAGTAAATGGTTTCACGTATCCTCAAAAGGTGGTGGGAAATGCTACCTCCGGAGATCAAAAACTCTATCTTATGACCTGCTGGTAATGCGTCGCCTCTATTACTACTAATAGAGAGCATCTACAAAGAATTCATTGGACATCAAGAAGATCAAGCATCGCTGGCCTTACAAGCCTTTCATAAGGCTCAGATCTGTAATTTCTCCTCTATATGGGATTTTTGTATTTATTGCAGAAATCTAATATATAAAGCAGGAAAATACCATTCTGGAGAAATCAAAGTAGAATTTGTGCACAAGCTACTAAAAGCAATTACAATGCTCCTTATTGAGAAGCTGGATAACGAAAATCTAAATCTCCAAACAACAACTCTTGTAGATATAATCCAAGCCCTACAGGTGGTTATACAGGAACTTTGTATTCAGAAGTAGGCACAAAAGGAATTGAAGGATTCCAAACCTTCAAAGAAATTTCTGCAAACAAAATTACTACTCCAAAGATTTTGGATGCACAGACAAAAAGAGAAAATGTTCTTACAAGCATTCAAAGAAGGGAAAGAAGGAGAAAAACTATAGAAAGAAACCCAAGCACAGGTTTTTCAAGAAAGGTAAGTCCACATCTTCCAAAAATGACAATAAATGTTTTATTTGTGGAAAACAAGGTCATTGGGCTTCTGAATGTCCAAAGAAGAAAAAATCAGTAGCATTCAAGAATATAATTCTTGAAGATGGATATAGCTACTCTGAGATATCCTCCTCTGATATCTCTGATTTTGAGTTCAATATTGCTCAACTTGAAAGCAAAGTGCCTTCAACAGAAGAAAGCAGCTTCGACTCCGACTCAAGCTTTCAAGATTGCCCTATTGCAATGAATGTCATGAGCCTAGAAGACTTCATGCCAATTCCCTTCAACCCTCAACAATGGAAAGGTTTTCCAAAGGAAAACAACAGTTCCAATTAGATGACTAAGCTTCAAGCAATTTAGATTCTTCCTTCGAATCTGAAAAACCAGGTAAGAAGACCTCTTCAAAGCATACTTCCAAAGAAGCATCTACTTATCAGAGGCAGCTTAGAAATTCTCTACGTGAAGCTGACAAATCTAATGCACCAGCTTTAGAACGAATGGTCATTCCAGCTTTAGCCACCAAAATGAAGCTAAAGCAAATCAAAGCAAGTGAGCCTCTCTTCAATCACAACTTCATCAGTAATTTGGTCTCATGCAAAATCAAAGCTCAACCTCTCCAAACTTTTCCACTGAGGCGGTCTGGGGCGGGAAACAAGAAGAGTGGCCTCTAAGCACCCTACTAGGCTCCCATGCTGCTCAATTGGGTTGGGGTTGGAAAACAACAACAAACACACACACAAACCCGCAACCTAACCCTACACAAATTTGGGGCACCACATAGTTTTGGATGCGAACTAGAACGCGTAAAGAGAGAGAGAGAGAGAGAGAGAGAGAGAGAGAGAGAGAGAGAGAGAGAGAGAGAGAGAGAGATAGTGCTCGGGCTGCTTTGAAATGTATCGGCCGTGATCAAGCTAACACAATTATATATGTAAGAAAGAAAGAGAAGGGGGAGGGGATGCTTGTTGCATTAATACCTTCTTACAAATCTGTCACGACCAATCAAAGTGAGATTAGTATTTGTTCAACATAGCTTGCGTAAATTACACCACAACACATCACAAGAAAAGCCACCCCAATCACTGTCTTAAGGCCAAGGGAGTCCTCTCCACCCTGTTTCCCTCTTACATTATGTGGAATTTATGGCTGAATTGATGACAACACCCAGAGACAAGCTATCAAGAACTTAAAAAAACACCAAGAAACTTACACATCATTGTTGTCCATTACTTCACGTTGGAAGAGAGACAAAGTATCCAAGCTTAGTCCAAATCCACCCTCCTTGATTCAGCAAATGTTGGGCTTACACTAGTAGGAGAAATGATATATTTCCTACTCTCCATTGAATGATCACTCTCTCTTTCAATGGCATAGAGTTCCCTTTCTAATCACCCCTAATACAACACATGCATATGCATAAGACAATGAGCTTCCACTCAAGAGCTCCTTCTAGAGAGGTTGAGCTTGGCTTCTCAAGCTATAGCATAGTGCTCTTGTTTATGGCTCCCCCATTTTTGTGCTAGCTACACCCTTCTTTTATAGCAATTTTGAGGGCTAGGTAGATTTTCAGCACTTATCTAATTTCTTTTGCTTGGAATTATCAAGAAGTTGGTATGGGGATAGATGAAGAAAAGAGAGAGGAGAGAAGTGGAGGTGATAGAACCTTTTCATAGTAGGTTAGTGTTAGTAAATTAGTAGAGTTAGTATTTTTATTGATTTACAAATGGAATTGGATATTTACAATGGGAGTATCCATGTAGAATACAAATAAGGAAGAAAAAACTCTTAATAGGTAAGAAAACATGGATTTCTTACAATGTTGATGCTCCAAGTGTCTTGAGTAAAGTCAATTTTGACGCTTGTTGACGGTCCACTAGCTTTGACGGTACGTTTTTTCTCCACTCTTGACCTTCCTTGAGAGCCAAGGTAAGTGACCATGAGTAATCAATCACCATGATGTTGCCCTTCAAGAGAAGAGGCTGAATTTTGTGGTTTTTTTTATAGATGTGGGTAATATGGATGAGGAAAAATGAGACTAGGTGGTCAATTTTGGAATGGAAGTGTGTGTAGGATACATGAGTTCACCATGGTTTCTCTTATTCTTCGAGGTTGAGAAGAAGGTGAGTAGGGTGCAGAGAGGAGTGGTAAGAGAGGTGGGGATGATGAGTGGAGAAGTGTGTAAGAAAGAGGAAAATGAGAAAGTGGAAGAGGGAGTGTGTCTGCATAGCATAGGCAAACTGGGGTCCACCAATAAAGTAAAACTGAAAAATTTGAGGTAAAAGTTTAGCTCACGCGATACAACTTTTGTTTGTATCACCTTTTCAAATTCGGGGAGCATGTGATCTTTAAAAATTCAGCAAAACCGACTATTTTTTCCACTGCACAAAGTCCTTGTGAGGTCCTTCTTTGGATGATTCTTTTGAATACCTCCAAGAGTGAGCTCCCCATGGTGCATGCATGCATGCCACATACCCTTGACCTTATTTGGTAGGTCTATCATTGAAGATATTGTTGAGATCATGATATAAGTGAATAGTACAACTAAGAAAATCAAATATTGAGGGGTCTAAAAAAATATGTATATGTCAAATATATATAATATAGGTGAAAAAAATATAAAGGGGTCAAAATAAATCTCTCTCATTATAAGTCTACCATAAAAAGATGAATATTTTTGGTGGTCTAATTTATGAGAGTAATAGAGAATAGATGTAGAAAGGAAAAAATCACAATAGTGAAAAAATATACACATAAATAGAACTAGTTTTTTTGGATTTTTGTTGGGATGGAGTTACACCAAAAATAAGAGAAGCTTGCATGAAATTAATTTTATATGGAATAAAGAGTATACAAAATGGTAAGAAAAAATATGGTAATGGTGAGTCAATGTACATAGCATAAATAACACACTATGGGTAGAAATATTTAAATAAATACAAAAATAATTACAAAAAATAATTTTATTTAGGCGCTGTATACAATGAAATATTTACAGACAAATGGGCCATAATATACTTATTTTTTTATTTTTTTTGGCTCAACTAGCCCAGTGACTAGCTAATTAAGGGTTTTTAAGAAGATATGGGAAAAGTCCCCTAACTCACACACGCCTATGTACAATGAAATGGTAGGGATAGCCATAGTGTTTGGATGATTTTGGTAGGGTGGGTTAACTCACTATGGCAATTACAGAGAGCCGAAAAATGGCTATCATTAGCCCTCCCCCAGGATGATGGTATATTCATGTACCATCATAGAGCATCTTTTCCAAAGAGAGTGCTTCAGAGTCCTTGACGAGATCTTCATTGTTTGGCCCCTGAGAATTTTGGCTGGAGTTACACTCATGCTTCATGTAACAATACTTACATGAGACAGATGCCCTTTGACAGATCTTTGGTAGATCCTTTGGTAGAAGGCGACTCAAATAGGGCTTCAAGCGATAACCATTTACCTTCCTGGAGTGCTCTTTCCCATTCAAGTCCATAAGTTGATAGTAACTTGAATTGAAAGCCTTCTTGACTATGTATGGCCCCTGCCATCTAGTTTCAAACTTGGCATCAAAACAATGTCGAACTTGAAGTAATATGTATTTTTCTTTTGCACAGGGGAGATGGAACGGTATGTGCCATACCAATCCAAGATTTTCCCCTCTATGGAGAAAGGTTTACTACCCTCATCTATATCGCTAATCACGAATAGAGGCAAGGTTTTCTTGACTAACAGGTTTTTCCCTTTGTCCAGCAGCTTGCCGCTGTCCAAGACATTTGAGCAGCTGAAGATTGGCCAACTTCAGAAAATGAGGCTGCAACTTTGCTTAATTCGTGAGCTGGGCAAGGAAGTTCTTGTTGAGACGAAGACGGTGCTTGTGCGCACTCCTCCCCTAGTGGAGAGTATCCTTTGCCTGCAAAAAAAAGCAGAGCACCATCTTAACACAACTCAACACTCAAGAGTGCATTGTAGCGAAGAACATCGTAGACACGTCAAGCCTGTTCCCCAAAGAATGATTGTGCACGCTGGCCATACCTGCACTGCTAACGGGATCGATAGCATGGCTTCATTGAAGCAAGGCACGCCTACACCTCTTCCTAGCTGCGGTTTTCTCGAAGCTCAGATTTGGGGGCGACCCAGCAGAGCTCGACACCACCAGGTGCGATGAACATTTGCCTGTAGGACATGGAGGAGACTCAACGAACCTGCACAGATCTGCACGAGTAAAAGAAAAAGAAGCATCCAATTAACCATAGCATTGACTAGTTGAGCAAAGCAAAGAGGGAGTAAAAAACATCCTACAAGCAGCACACTCGTAAAAGGAAATGAAGAACGAGGCGTAGAAACGAAGCTCTTGAAAGGATGTGAACAAACTTGCGCCAAATGTGATTTCTTTTTTGATGAGCAAGCAAGCAAGTTGTTTAATCTTGGAAAATGCCACGTTTCAAATCCCTCGGTAGGTTACATACACAAGAAGATTTAGAAATTTTCTCACGTAGGAAAACGAAGTCTCTCAATGTTTTTCATGCAATGAATAATATCATGAGCTTCTTCTCGAGAGGCAACGCATATGGAGGCCTGCAAACTAGGTGGCAAGACTGCGGGTTACTCAAGTGAAGATGATGATAAGGAGCGTCAGGTGGACCCTGCGGATTCACTCCCCTCATGCGATGGGGAAATGCAAGCTTGTGTAGACATGCATAAGTCAAAAGCTAATGAAGGACTGATGCCCGAGGCTTGGCTTTACTGGGCTTTGTGCGCTGTTGCAAGTAGAGACGCGTCAGAAAAGGTATAACTAGAACATAAAAAGGTTGGGGCTATGGGATACGGGAGAACCGTTGCGTGTGCATGATGCTAGTGCTATGATTAGCAAAAGCAGAGGGTCGTCGAGTGGGGTCTATGCAGGGTTAAAGGAACTGGAGGCAACACCTTTGGGGTTGACCTCAATGGGTATGCGCCTTGGCAGGCAAGGGCAGATTATGGCGAGCGTGCAATTGTGATTCGATGAAGATGTAATGAACCACCAGTTTTTGGGTTTGTCACTCGGGGCGAGGTGCCCGTTCTTGAAGTATTCACAAATTCTGGCCATTAAAAGCTGGGGTTTTCAGACTTGGTTTGACGAATTAGATGTGGTGCGGTTGGAGGGTTCAAACTCCCCTCGACTGAGGCGTCCCGCGAATGAGCGGACGGACAAGAATGTTATCTAGATGGTTTGGGCAGGTGAGCGGTGGTCAGTAGGAACTGGTGCCCTAGTTGTAATCATTGTACTCACTCGATACACGGGAGAACTGTCCATTGAATGGCAAGCATGGAGCAAAGTTTGGATTGAATTGTTTTTGAGGACCTTGAGCCTTCTGGCCTGGCTTGACTGGCCAAATATGATGCAACCAAAGGGCTGGCTGTCCCTTTAGCTGAGACATCCTGCAATACAGCTTGGTGATCTCGTCGATGGTCAAGATGGCACGAACAAGTGGAACTTGAACTAGAGAGCCAGGCAAAATGCAAGGAGGTAACATGTTATGGGCCGAGTTTGGTTTCAAACATGACAGTAATTGAGGGTCTTGGGAGATCGAGCCCAGATTTGTTGTGATGCTCGTGTTGTGGTATTGGGACCTTATGCTCACGGGGAGCAATGTTGAACGGGGCAGCCATCAAAGTCATGGATGGCGATCAGGGCTACCTGGGTTTGTTGATAAGGAGCCCCCTAGTAGGGTACTCGATGGGATTGAGCAGAGACTACTGAAGCTGAAGACATGTGAGATGACTGGTTTCTTTTTGAGAACCCTGAGCCAAGTTGTGGCAATGACCAATGGTGGCCCTCCGAGCGGGCGGCTTTGCAAGGTCTTCCAAGCAGGTGAAAGCAGGTGTTTGATGCTTTATGGTTGGGGCTCCGTGGCGGGGTCGCTGGCTCCTCTGGGCCACTTAGGTGGAGAGACAAAATGTGGGAAGAATGTCGTATGGGACCCGCGAGAAGTTAGCCAATGTTGTCATGCATTCGGTTATGATATGACCCGCATGCGTGGAGGTACTGAGATAACAACACAACGGAATCCGCTTGGCCGATGCAAGGCTAAGCTAGGAGGATTAGGGTCGTTTTAGGGCCTTGATAGACGGGATGCACAAGGACAAGCATCGCACTTAATGGATCATCGGAGGCTTGTTCAAATGCGGGCCACAGATGGCCTATTCCTTTATGCAAGATATTGTCATGGGTGATTCATGATCAGATTGCTAGTCGAGAGATGTTGGAGATGTAGATCATACTCTATGCTGTTTTAGAGCCCCTAATCCCCAATGCAATCTTTTGCCTTCACACCACTCAAGTCTAGCATTATTTGCATGCTTGCAACTGTCTCATGCATTTGATCATTGTGTTATAGCTCAATGCCACCTTTTCCTTATATCAAGGCCACTCCACATGCTCTCAAATTTTTGGTTTCACTTCTTCCACTTTTGTGGCCCCAAACACGTGAGTGACCTGATGCTTGAAGGTTTTGTTGTTGTTGGTTAAAGATGCCAATGATTTGTATAATGTCAAATGCAACATATATATGATGACAATGATGATGTTGAGCACTACAAGACAAAGAGACATTGTTTTGATCTCGCTGTAAACACTTAAACAGTTCATGTTTTTAAAAAACAAATGGGCCTTTGGAACAATGGCTCAACCATAACAATACCTTTACCTAGCCTACTAAGCCTCTAAATGAATTGAGGTTCAAGTAGAACCGAAAGTCTCTTCACAGCCTCCAAAGATTGTTGATCCTCAGGACTTAATGTTGCAACACAGCTAGATCCAAAAAAAATGGCCTAGAAGTGGGATAGGCCAAGAATTTGAAGCCTTTAAAACAGGTGCAAGAAATATTAAAGCTTGAGATGCAAAATATTGCCAAATTTTTGCCACTACATCATGTGAAAGAGCATCCACAACATGAACAAGCTACAAAAGAGCAGATCAATTAGTGAGAATGCTACAGATATACTAAAAAACAAAAGCAAATCAACATGTGTTGATCAAAGGTAAAATGAGTTACATAAGCCATTTTAGATAATACATCAAGGGAGTCAAAAGGACATTGAAAATAGCAATGCATGTGTGCAAGAACCATCAACCATGAATACCTCTGCTAGCAGCAGTTCTTAAAGTTAGCTAGCATTCGGAGAAAACATCAAAGCCAAAATTGCTTGGTAGCCAGATTAATAGATAGCTGGACCAATCTTCCTTTGTCTCTAAAATTATTCGTTTTTAAGGTCACCAAGGATTGAAAAGTTTGAAAGCCAGTTATAAGATTCTCAACCCTAGTTACATCAAGCCGCTCCTTCCTCGCATAGACAAAGTACTTCAATGATGCTCTGGTCCTTGGACTATTAGAAACTACAAGAAATCAGCTCAAAAACATCGACTCACCCCATTACAAGCACTATGGCTTTGTTATCTAAGGCTCCAAGTTGAGGAGAGGTCTTCGTTGTGGGAAGGATCTGCTAGGGAAAGGCATAACGAGAACCCAAGCAGGGATGCTACGTGAGCACGAGCCCTTGATGTATTATCTCTAGCAGGGGGCTGCTCGCACAGAGAACTCAGAAGACACAGGTTTTGAGCGGGGCACCGCGGATGCGCTCGGGCCATTCAGTCAAGCACAGCAGGGTGCTGCGCTGGTCGCCAACTGACCCAACAGGGGGGAATCGGTTTGCTTCAGAGACCTACCCTGCGAGGCTGTTTATCGAGTGCACAACAGGTGGCTAGGCTGCTAGTGATTAGTCCACACAGGAGGCTGCATGCCTTACAGTTGCAGCAGGTCAGAGGGGCAGTAAGGGGCTATCCCCTGTTTTCAATAGTGTCCGTATTGGGGCTGTGGCGCAGGATCTACTTCGCGAATACAGCAAGGGGCATCAGGTCGAATTCTCACAGAAAACTCCAGGATCTCGGGCAGGCTGCGTATTGCTCGTCGCGAGCTGACCCAACAAGGCGGCCGCATGTTATTGATCATTGCACAACCAGCGAGGCTTTTTCTCACACAGGAGGTTGCATGCCATTTGGAACTGTTGATAGGGTAGGTGACACAGAATATAGAAAGGGGCTGGGCCTCCATGACTTGCTCCGTCACATGCCAAACCTAGCCGCCAATGGAAAAAACAGTCAGCTCAAACAGTGGTGCTCCTAATGCAACAGAAGCAAATGGAGCAATACTAGCCCACAATAGACAGGACCATCTCAAAAAAGCAGGGAATGAAATGATGTCACCGTTACCGTCTCGAGTACATCACTTCCAAGCAGAACAGAAACCAGCCGCCAGGAGCGGGAAAAGAACGCCAGCCCAAGAAATGTTTTCGAGTGTGTCACATTCCAAAACGTGCTCTCAAGCATAGAAAACGAAGACGAATAGCGCTCACCACCTGAGGCTACACAAGGACACCATTGAATCCAGTCGCCCCTAAAAGCATACGGTTCAAGTAACTTGAAAAGCATCTAGACAGCACCCGCCTTCGGCATTAAACAAGCACCACTGCCGTATCGAACACCTGCACCACTGCACCACGTCCTCTGGCAGAAGCAGCACAAAAAGAGCATACCTACTGTGCGCCATCTTCTCGGAAGGACGGCACCCACTGCACACGCCACCTTCTCTGGTAGAAGCAGGGCAAAAAGGGACGCGACCCGCCAGGAGCAGCACAAAAAAAGGAGTTGCAGATTGGGTCAAATGAAACTTTAGGAAACCTAATGACACGTGGCATCCATCCAACAACAACATCAAACGGCCTGAAGTTTGCAACAAGTTTGCACCTAAAACCCTATGGCCTTCTGCAGGCCAAAAATCTCCACCAAAATTGTATTTTTGTTGTGTGCACTTAAAGTGGTACATTTACTTCATGTAAAGTAGAAAGTCTTTTGACTTCCCATTCCCAAAAGGCTTTTCACTTACTACATACAATGTTACCCTTTATTTTTTATTTTAAATCTTCTTACCTTTTACTTTTGCATTTTAGATTAACAGTTTGTAAAGGTTTCTTTGAAGTCAACCAATGTGTGACATGTGGATGCCCTCTCCTTCCTTGAAATTTTTAATCTCCATTTTATATAATATAAAATTATAGATAGACAAAATATTTTTAGCCAAATCCAAAAAGATTAAAGTGATGCTAACGTACTACCCTTTGGGTAGACCAAAAAGAGCCTTGAAATACCTCCTTGTTATTTTTTGTATCAATATTACTACTTTTGAACATTTTATCGATTTTGCTTATGTTTTTTCTCAAAAATAATTCAAAAGAGACAAGGTAAATAGAACTCTTCTTTGCCTAATTTTAGGAGAGTTTAAGTGAAAAGAAATCACTTCTATTTTGGGTGCATGCATGCAAGTGATAAAGGTAGAAAGAGAATCCCAAAATTGTATCATTGCACACATCACACTTTCTTTCTCGATCAAATGAACTGGCGTTTTGTTCCCTTTTCAAAGCAATCGAAGCCATTAGAAACTCCAAAGCCAAACTACAAAAGATACACTTTTTCTTCCTTTGATGCTAATTTTCTATCCTAATCATAGCATGACACTCAAGAATAGCATGACACTCTCTTGATTATGTAGCTCATGCTCTCTTATCTTTTATATATTTATCTTACTATAATTCATGCTCCATGGGATAAATCATATTGATTGAGAGGGATGGTTGATGCTTAGTATGAAGTCTTGTGTTCTAATTCTTGTTTATGTTGCTCTCTTTATATCTTGTGATCATTCAATCAATTGTTTTGCTAAATATAGTTTAATTTAAAAAATTGAAGTTCTCTCTTGGTTGTCATCCTTGGATGAATACTTTCAAAGAAAAAAGTTTAGTAAACAAGACAAAATCAAGTGTGCAGTAAATCAAATGATGGAACGTGCTTCTCTAAGGTAGAATGTGAATCGTAAACAACACAAACAACAATGAACTTAGAAGAACAATGAGGTAGACATGCATGGGACACTCTTCAATTTAGCACATGAAAGTTGTCACATAGTACACATATAAATTTTGGTAAATACTGCTTGCTCTTCAAAATGTAAAAAAGTTTATCCTACTTTCAGATGTAAATATATTTCTAGCTTGAAGTATACTTTGCATGCTAACGTCAAAAGATATTGTCCACATACATTGGAGAGAGCTATTTCTTTAGCTCATGATATTGAAGCTACAAAAGGTAAAGATCAAAGTCCAAAAGTATTGCTAATAATAAAGAGTTTTCCTTTCTCTTCTACACAACGTACAAATATTACTACTCTTCAACCAAGGACCAACATCCCTGATGGACAACGGTGGATGCAACCTTACAATAAATATCGACCACAATCAAGCAATCGCAATCAAAATAGAATTGTACATTTTGGACAAAGGAAGGTAAAAAATAAAACATTTTTGGATAAATGAAAGTACACAACAATGGTCTTGAACAAAAGAAGGTAAATTCCACTCAAAATGGTTTTGGACAAAGCAAGGTAAATAACAATGGTTCAAGTAATTTTTTAAAGCCTTTATCTTTTGTTTTTAAAGGTCACAGAACAAGGCTCCACATAGTCACAACAACAATACTAATGGAAACAAGGATAATAGAAAACTTGATGCAAAGATTATTTTTTGCAAAACTTGTCACAAGATGGGACATACAGCTAACAAGTGTCTTGAAAAAAACTTTGTACATTCCTCACACTCTATATATGGATTGAAGATGATAATGACAAAATAGAGATGGATACCAACATTTCCAACACTCTTGATGATAACAATCAAGAATCTCAAGGCACCTCATACTACCAAGATCACACAAGTATTCCAACTTCTCAGCTATATATTTTCTTACATATGAAGGTTAAGATTGGTGATGATGCTCTTAAGTTATTACATGATCATGAAAGCACACATGATCTTATTTTTACACATGTTGCACAAAAGTTGATATTGCATATGACTTTCATAAAATATAATCTTTCCAAGAAATCAAATTAAATAGTGTATATATGATAAAATATTTGCAATATCAATTAGGATATTTCAATGCATTACTATATTTTTACTACTAGCATCATTATAAAATACATACTTAATTTTGGGTATACCTTGGAGATATCATTTTATTCAAGCATTGACTATGATAAACATACACTCATTGTCTCATGTAATGAAAAATATTTTATATTGCAAGCTAATAAGAAACTAAAACTAGAATCTCTTCTTAGTCACACTCAAGTTAAAAGGTTAGTTCAAAAAGATAATAAACAATTTTTGGTTTTAATCAATGAAATTGAAATACACAAAGATCAATTGTCTCCATCATCTCAAGAGAAATTTTTGATGAATATAATTTTTTTTTTTATGAAGATCTATCTCCACACAATATAGTTGATTCCAGGTAGTGTACCAGCCTGTCGAGCACTATATTGTCAGATTCAAATTAAACAAAGAGAAATTTCACATCAAATTGAGAAATTATCAAGTCATGGTCTAATTAATTTAAGTAAGTCACCTTTTTGATGCACCAATTCTCTTAGTCAAAAAGAAAAATGATACTTATCGCTTGTGCATTGACTATAAAGCACTCAATAAAATCACAATAAAGAATTATTTTTCTAGATCTTCATGTTGATGACTTACTTGTTGATAAGTTTAGTGGTGCATCCATTTTTTAGTAAGATAGATCTTAAATCTAGATATCATTTAGTGCATATGATAAAAAGTGATGTTTACAAAACTATGTTTTGAATGCAATTTGGTCATCATAAATTCATTGTAATGCCTTTTAGTTTAACAAATACACTTGCTACGTTTTCAGATACAATGAATCATGTCTTTTTGAGGCATCCAAATAGTATTATGGTTTTCTTTGATGACAAATTTGTTTTTATAAAAATAATAAAGGCAATTATACACATTTGGATTTGGTTTTTAAATTGTTGCATGAAAATCAACTTTATTTGATTCCTAAAAAATTCTCACTCTTCAAAACGGGGATTGAATTTTTAGGTCGGATTGTCTTTGTTGAGTGAAGGCATTGCTATGGATCCTAAGAAGACTCAATGCATCAAGGAATATCTTAGACCTCAATCTATTCATGAGATGCATTATTTTCTTGGTTTGTGTAGTTGTTAAAGAAAATAAATTTGAAAATTTACATGCATGGATTTACCGCTCATAAACATTTTGGAAAGAGCACATCTTTCACTTAGAAGGACCAACATCAAGAATATTTTGAAGTTACACTTATGCACTCACACATGTCCCAATCTTACAAATTCCTCACTTGAAAATACCCTTCTTTTTTGTTAGGACTAATGCTAGTGAGCGTGGTATTGGTGTTGTTTGAATACAAAATAATCATCATATTGCATATGAAAGTAGAAATTTGAAACCCAATGAGCTCAATTACAACACTTATGACAAAGAACTACTAATTTTTTTGCATGCTTTGAAATTGTGGAAACATCAACGCATGAAAATAAGGTTGGAGATGCACTTAATTGCATGGCATCAATTCATAACATTTTTGTAAAATGGTTGATACTTATAGTCATTATGGTTAATACTTATACTCATTAATCAATTTTTTGTGACATTTATACTTTTCTAACCATACATCTTCTATGTATACACAAAACTCCTTTCATGATGGGTATTTATTGTTTGAGAAGAGATTGTATGTAACCATTGAATTTCATCAACTTGTCTTTAAAGAGTGCCATGATCCACCATATATAAGCCAATGTGGAATTGCCACAACTTTTCAGATAGTAGAATCTCAAATTTATTGACCCTACCTTCAAAAATTTGTTGTTACATATGTTGCATAATCTTTCATTTGTCAACGAATCAAGTGTAATCATGGTAAGCAATACAATTTGTTGATGAGTTTACCTATTCCTCACCCTCCTTTAGCAAACACATTTCTATAGATTTTCTCATTGGATTGCCACTCACTTGTGAAAAAATTGATATGACTTAGTAGTTAAGCAAGCGACTCAATTGTTTCTTAAGAATATTTTTGTTTTCCAGGGAATGCTTAAATGTACCATATTTGATCAAGATATGTTTTTGCAAAGGTTTTGGGTGACACTTTTCACAAATTTAGACACTCAAATATGTTAAGTATGGAGTCTGATTTACCCTTGTAATTTTCTGTGGTAAAAGCGCACATTTGTAAGGCCCCCATTATGAGGAGAAGCCATCGTGCGTGAAGGAAAATCACTCACCAAAAACCAAAATTTTCACGGACAAGAATCAGGGGCAACTTTAAAGGCCTCGGGGGCGGAGGCCCCCGAGACATTTTTCTCGCCGGAAAGTGGTCGGAAAACAACCGGTCGGTTGGCCGGTGGCCGGTAGTCAATTGCCGATGGCATGTGGTCGGGGCCTGTGGTCGGAAGTCAATGGCCGGTGGCCGGTGGCCGAATTCAAAAGCGGACTTGTCTTTTCAAGGGCAGCCACACATGGGCGGATTGGAGGGTCCGATTTGGACTTATTCGCACAAGGGCGGCTACACATGGCTGTCTCTCATAAGAGAGGGCAACCCTTTTGGCCTATAAAAGGAGGCCATTTCTACATACATTTCATAGTGTGAAGTTGATGCAACAAGGTGAGTGTGAGGTGGTGAGAGTGAAGCAAGGCGGGAGCTCCATTAAGGGTATAATCCCTTTGTAAACTACTTCTTGTTTTGAAGTACTAAAGCCATTGAGTGGCTGCTTTCCCGTGGACGTAGCCCACATTGGGTGAACCACGTATATCGTGTGTACTCTCTCTCTCTCTCTCTACTCTATAATCTCGTGTATATAAATCTGTCTCTCTCCATTAAGTAATCTACTCAATTATCTATTTAGCTACATCTTATTTCCTAACAACTGGTATCAGAGGAAGGTTTGCTCGTAGCTAAATTATCTCAAGGAAAGGATTCCTTGAATTGAGTGGGAGTTATGGCAGAGGAAGGGAAGCTCAAGATTGAGAAGTTCAACGGCAAAAACTACCAACATTGGAAGATGCAGATTGAAGACTATCTCTACCAGAAGGACCTCTATTTGCCACTAGGCGGTCTTGCGAAGAAGCCCGCAACAATGGCACATGAAGCATGGATTGTCCTTGATCGAAAGGCACTGGGAACAATCTAGTTAAGCTTGGCGTCAACGGTGGCCTTCAATGTTTGGGAGATGAAGACCACGGAGGACTTGATGAAGTCACTGACAACTTCTACGAGAAACCCTTGGCATCCAATAAGGTATTTCTTATGAAGCGCTTGTTCAATCTAAAGATGGCAGAGAATGGTTCAGTTGCAGAACACCTAAATGACTTTAACACAAACATAAGTCAACTTCGATAAGTGAAAATCAACCGGATAGTTGGGATAGCCTTGTGATGGCTGTAAGTAATTCTATCTCTGGCACAAATACTCTTAAGTTTGATGATGTTGTGGGTGTTCTCCTAAGCGAGGAAATGCGAAGGAGAAGCACAGGAGAATCATCAAGTGCTGCATTATCAGTGGAAACAAGAGGAAGGCTTAAGGAGAGGTTCAAAAACGAAAAGGGTCGTGATCGCTCAAGGCGGAGCAAGTCACGCACAAAGTCAGTTCTTGAATGTTGGAACTGCGGCAAGAAGGGCCACGTCAAGAAGGATTGTTGGTCCAAGAAGAAGAAGGAGACAGAGTCTCAAGACAACAAGCCAACATCGGAGGCCAATGTAGCAGGTAAAGTAGAGCAAGATGCTCTAATTCTCTCATTAGACAATGTGTCTAATTCTTGGATAGTAGATTCCGGGGCTTCATTCCATGCGACACCACACAAGCAACATTTCCAAGACTACACCAAAGGTAGTTTTGGGTATGTATACTTGGGAGATGATGAAGCTTGTGAGATTGTCGACAAAGGTACAGTTTCTGTCAAAACTGCTAATGGAAATGAATGGAAGCTTAAAGATGTTAGGCATGTTCCTTCTCTTCGCAAAAATTTGATCTCTATAGGACAATTGAACGATGAAGGTCACAACATTGCATTCGGAAACAAACGGTGGAAGATCTCAAAGGGATCTTTGGTGGTTGCCAAGGGTGAAAAAGTCGATACACTTTACTTGTGTACTCTTAGCATGCAACCTTCAGCTTGTGCAGCAACTACAGAAGTTGACAGTGCGGTGTGGCACTACCGACTTGGGCATATGAGTGCCAAAGGAATGCAAATCCTTCAAACAAAGAAGCTTCTACCAGGTTTGAAAGAAGTGGACTTAGAGTTATGTGAAGATTGTGTTTATGGTTAAAAAAAGAGGGTAAAATTTCAAAAATCAGGAAATGAAAGAAAAAATAAAAAACTTGAGTTGGTTCATTCTGATGTTTGGGGTCCTGCAAGTACACCATCACTTGGTGGCTCATTGTACTATGTAACATTCATAGACGATGCGACTAGAAAAACATGGGTTTATGTCATGAAGAATAAATCCAATGTATTTTCCATATTTCAAAGGTGGAAAGCCTTTGTGGAGAATGAAACAGGTACCAAGGTTAAATGCCTCAGATCCGAAAATGGAGGCGAATATTGCAGCCAAGCTTTTGAAAGCTTTTGTGCTAGCAATGGCATTCGGAGGCAACGGAAAACCCCAAGGACACCTCAACAAAATGGGATTTCAGAAAGGATGAACAGGACAATCATCGAACGAGTACGAAGCATGCGGCTACATGCAGGCCTACCGCTTGAGCTTTGGGCGGAAGCTGTAAGTACGTCTGTGTACTTAATCAATCGGTCATCCTCAACGGCATTGGATGGGGGAGTTCCAGAAGAGGCATGGACAGGTAAACCGGTGAATTATGCATTTCTCAAAGTGTTTGGGTGTGAGGCTTTCATGCACATAGATAGAAGCCTAAGATCAAAGTTAGATGCAAAGTCCAAAAAGTGTTTCTTCATTGGCTATGGAGAAGGAGACTTTGGGTATCGCCTATGGAATCCTGAAGATGGTAAAATCTTAAGGAGTAGGGATGTAATTTTTAACGAACAAAATGTGTACAAAGATTACTTGGAAAGAAAACAAACAAAAGAAACACGTGATGAGTACATGGAGCTTGAGGACGGTGAAGACTCAAGGACTGCAAACGGTGACAATGTGCAACAACGTCAACCAAATGAGGAGCCTCAACCTATTCCCCGAAGATCTACAAGAGCAAGTAGACCTCCAGAAAGGTTTGTTCCTTCCTTCAACCATCTCTTGATCTTAGATTCTGGAGAGCAGGAATCATATGAAGAAGCTATGCAACATGAATCCAAAGAAGAATGGACGAAGAGCATGCAAGTGGAGATGGACTCACTACATCGCAACCAAACATGGGAGTTGGTTGAGTTGCCTAAAGGTAAGCGGGCACTTCAAAACAAATGGGTGTACAAGCTAAAGGAAGAAGAAGGTGGGAAGAAAAGGTACAAGTCTAAGCTTGTGGTAAAAGGTTTTTCTCAAAAGAAAGGTATTGACTTCAATGAAATATTTTCTCTTGTTGTAAAAATGAACTCAATTAGGCTTGTCTTAAGCCTTGTGGCTGCTCATGATCTAAATCTCGAGCAATGGATGTAAATACGACATTCCATCACGGTGACTTAGAGGAGGAAATCTACATGCTTCAACCAAAGGGGTATGAAGTAAAAGGTAAGGAGAAAATGGTTTGCAGATTAAAGAAGAGCTTGTATGGTTTAAAGCAAGCATCAAGACAATGGTACTTGAAGTTTGATCGATGGATGTTGGATCATGGATTCACAAGATGCAACTCGGATCACTGCGTCTACACGGAGAATTTGGGAGATGGGAAATTCATCATCCTAATGTTGTATGTTGATGACATGTTGATTGCAAGTGCTAACATGCAGGACATCAAAGACCTAAAAGAGGAGCTGTGCAAATATTTTTCAATGAAAGATTTAGGTGCTGCAAAGAGGATACTTGGTATGAAAATATCAAGGGACAGGACGAAGAAGACAATAAAGCTATCTCAAGAAGATTACATCAAGAAGGTACTAGAAAGGTTTGCGATGAAAAATGCAAAACCAGTTTCTACACCTTTGGCTGGTCATTTTAAACTAACGAAAGATATGTGTCCAAAGACACAAGAGGAGATAGCCTATATGTCTAAAGTTCCATATGCTGCAACCGTAGGTTCTCTAATGTATGCTATGGTCTGGACAAGGCCAGACATTGCACATGCAGTGGGAGTTGTGAGTAGGTTCATGGACAACCCAGGTAAAGAGCATTGGCAAGCTGTGAAGTGGATGCTTAGGTATCTAAAAGGGACAACAACAAATGCTTTGTATTTTGGAGGAACTGATATTTTTCTAGAAGGCTATGCTGATGCAAATATGGCAGGTGACAAAGATACTCGAAGGAGCACTACTGGCTATGTGTTCACGGTTGGAGGCACAGTAGTAAGCTGGGCTTCAAAGCTGCAAAAAGTGGTTTCACTTTCTACCACGGAAGCAGAGTATGTAGCAATGATGGAGGCAAGCAAAGAAATTCTGTGGCTTCACAGATTCTTACAAGAGCTTGGATTCAAACAAGACAATTGTGTCTTGTACAGTGATAGCCAAAGCGCTATCCATCTTGCGAAGAACTCAGCCTTTCATTCAAGGACAAAGCACATTGAGGTGAGATATCACTTCATACGCACTCTTTTGAAAGAGGGACAACTAAAGCTAGGAAAGGTGCATACAAGTGAAAATCCTGCAGACATGTTTACAAAGGTGGTCAACAAGGAGAAGTTGAGCTTTTTCATCTTCAATCGGCATTCAAGGATAAGAAGCCAGAATGGAATGCAGTCACAGGTTTTGTTTGGAGATCAGTCTCCAAGTGGGAGATTGTTAAGTATGGAGCCTGATTTACCCTTGTAATTTTCTGTGGTAAAAGCGCACATTTGTAAGGCCCCCATTATGAGGAGAAGCCATCGTGCGTGAAGGAAAATCACTCACCGGAAACCAAAATTTTCACGGACAAGAATCAGGGGCAACTTTAAAGGCCTCGGGGGCCTCCGCCCCCGAGACATTTTTTTCGTCGGAATATTATGGCCGGATGGCGGCCGGAAAGTGGTCGAAAAACAACCGGTTGGTTGGCCGGTGGCCGGTAGTCAATGGCCGATGGTCGGTGGTCGGAAGTCAATGGCCGGTGGCCGGTGGTCGGAAGTCAATGGCCGGTGGCCGATGGTCGAAAAACAACCGGTTGGTTGGCCGGTGGCCGGTAGTCAATGGTCGATGGCCGGTGGTCGGAAGTCAATGGCCGGTGGCCGGTGGCCGAATTCAAAAGCGGACTTGTCTTCTCAAGGGCAGCCACACATGGGCGGATTGGAGGGTCCGATTTGG
Organism: Adiantum capillus-veneris; assembly: GCF_014529385.1. Classification (NCBI taxonomy): domain Eukaryota; kingdom Viridiplantae; phylum Streptophyta; class Polypodiopsida; order Polypodiales; family Pteridaceae; genus Adiantum; species Adiantum capillus-veneris. The sequence continues at coordinate 56,129,623 of NC_140933.1, read as the reverse complement.
ACTTATTTGCACAAGGGCGGCTACACATGGCTGTCTCTCATAAGAGAGGGCAGCCCTTTTGGCCTATAAAAGGAGGCCATTTCTACACACATTTCATAGTGTGAAGTTGATGCAACAAGGTGAGTGTGAGGTGGTGAGAGTGAAGCAAGGCGGGAGCTCCATTAAGGGTATAATCCCTTTGTAAACTACTTCTTGTTTTGAAGTACTAAAGCCATTGAGTGGCTGCTTTCCTGTGGACGTAGCCCACATTGGGTGAACCACGTATATCGTGTGTACTCTCTCTCTCTCTCTCTACTCTATAATCTCGTGTATATAAATCTGTCTCTCTCCATTAAGTAATCTACTCAATTATCTATTTAGCTACTTCTTATTTCCTAACAAAATAGACTTGACTTCTACATTTCATTCGGTATCTAATGGATGAATAGAAGCAACCAATAGATTATGGCACTTTTCTAGATCTTTTAAGAATAAACACTCATGAGAGACCAGAATCTTGGGACACATATATCAATTTGCTTCAATTTGTATATAGCAACACTACTCATCCATCCATCAAAAAAGCATCATTTCAATTTGTATATGGGTACTCATTGCCTACTCTTTTGTCTAGTATTTCTCATAAAGTACCACATGCTAATAAAATTGCTAAAAAACACACCCAAATCTTATAGAAAGCAAAAAAACAATTTCACAAGAACAACATTCATACATGAGACAAGCAAATAAAAAGACACAACCCATGGAATTCAAAGAGGGAATTTTGTGATGCTTTGCAAACGTCTTAAGAGTGTAGAGACTAATCCTGTTTTCAAGCTAGCACCACGGTATTATGGTTCCTTTAAACTCACTAATTATATTAGTGCTAATTGATTTCACATATCTGTGCATGACTCTTTGAAAGTTCACAACACATTTCACATAAGTTTTCTTTGTTTTTCCAAAGGTTCTCTACTATCACTCCCTATCATTGATGATCCACCCCTTTTAGAAGAAGATTCTAAAATCCTTGTATCTAAGACCATCAAGACACTTTGACACGTAGTGGTATGTTGTATCGTGATTTTAGAAGAAGATTCTAAAATCCTTGTATCTAAGACCATCAAGACACTTTGACACGTAGTGGTATGTTGTATCGTGAGTATTTTCTTAGATACAAGTAGTATGGCCTTGAATTGCCAAGTCATCTAAAGAGGATTTTTGGCTCTCACCTAGTATCTTGAAAGCATAGCACACTTCTAGAACCTACAAGTTTTATTCTTTACTCGATGTTTACTCTTTGCGTGATGAATATGGTATTTCATACCTGAGGTTTTCCCTTTGACAGTTCATCTAGTGGTAGTTTGATAATGAGGTTTTCCCTTTGATTGTTAGTCTATGGTATTTGATACCTGAGGTTCTTCCTTTGACAACTATTTAATGCATCATTTAGAGCAATACTTGACTAATGTTTGCCCTTTGAACAATGTAAATGGTGATTGCTTTTCACTCTTGTCATGCTCTTCTTGTCATTGTTAGAGGGTCCACTAACAAAGATCTCTTTTAGTTTTGCCAATATATTTGATATATGGATTACCTTTACCTTTTTGTCGATATATTTGATATATGTATTACATTTACCTTTTTGTTTCTTCTTTTGAGGATATTATGATGAATAGTGGGAAGTTTCCTATGAGTACTTTTGTTCATTCAACATATATCACATGGAGATCTACCTCATCTCCATGCAAATTCTTAGTTGTCTCTATTTTTTGCAATTAAGGGAAGTTTCTTCCCTATCAAGGAGAACTACTATCAATATTATCACTTTTGAATATTTTATCAATTCACAAGGCCTACCCTTGAGAAGAACATGGGAAGGTTAATACCACCATTGCAATCTTTAACAAGTGATAAATCAAAGGACTTGCACATACATACATATGCTCACATCTTTACTTCACATACATACATATGCTCACCCCCATGCTTCATATGCATGCATTGGTCGTATGGACTATTATAAAGCCCATATGGGCAATGCATTGAGCTCTATTTCCTAGCAAAATCAAATTTTGAAAAGAGTGGGCATGCATGAGATGCACCTTGTAACAGATGGGAACATAGAAAACCACATTGCACCTTGCCAAGAAAACCATTAAAGACATCTATTTGGATTGCAAGAGTTATCTTTGAGAAAGATTTACCTAGCAATGCTGAGGAGTAGCATTCCCAAGAGATAGACTAGTCTATAGGAGACTAAGTAATTGTCTCTTCTATCTTTACACTTTACATTGTTGGATCAAAGATGCTGCGAGTTTCCAATTGAGGGGCGGATGGGGTGATCTATAATAGTGCTCCAAATCATAATTCTCCTTTTGCCTCTACTTGAAGTGTGAGACCGAAAATACTCACAATATTTGAAGAGGGCACATATTAGTACTAACTACAGGTGCATTGGAAAACATGCACACTTGAAATGCACACCATGATCTATAACCTTTTTTACATGGCACCTAAGAGCCATACAAAATGTAGAGCTATGACCCCCCCAGAAAGACACAAATTTTTGAAACAAAACACTTAAGCTAGATGTAATCAATGTCACCAAGGCAACCAAACTCTGCTCTATTCACATGCAACAAATACACATTTACCAATTCAACAAAGCCCCTATTTAGTTGTGTCAATGTTTGGGTTGACACGATTAACCTAACCTACAATGTGGATGTCCGCAAGCCTTGGTTAGAAATTCACCACCTGCATTGCGGCATGTGGCAAGCCCTAGCTATTGTCAACATGCAAGTAATGGGAATGGATAATGCACAACACCTTCCAAGACCTACCCTGTGTTTTATTCAGCCATTGATGGAAACCCAAGTTTGTTCCACAATTGTGTTCTCCCATGGCCCACGCTTACCATTTTCTATAGTAGCTACACCATCCACATTATCTTTAACATGATTCTTCTTCTCTTTTTAGTTCTCATTTCTACATTTCTATGGCCATGGTTACCGTCCATCATATTTTTCCACCTAAGCCCTAGGGTACCATTGTTGCCCTCGGTCTACCCAAGCCACTATTTCTGCCATAGTCAACAAGCTGAATGGAAGGGGTTTGTGTGTGTGTGTGTGTGTGTGTGTGTGTGTGTGTGTGTGTGTGTGCGTGTGTGTGTGTGTGTGTGTGTGAGAGAGAGAGAGAGAGAGAGAGAGAGAGAGAGAGAGAGAGAGAGAGAGAGAGAGAGAGAGATTCCAGATACAAAGCTCTCTGGGGTAGAAGGGTGTTGAGAGAATGGGGTTTAGGAAGGTCATTCCTTGTTTCTACATTAGCTCCAACTATTTGCATCCCTCCCTCCCTAGATCTCATTACCATGGACTGCTTTTATCCTGGAGGTGCCCACCATTGAGAGAGAGAGAGAGAGAGAGAGAGAGAGAGAGAGAGAGAGAGAGAGAGAGAGGTCTTTACATTGCAGGATCCATCCCAAGAGACCCCCATACAAAACATGCTAATAAGGAAGTGTGAATATAGTTTGTATGCTAACTAGCAGAGAATGTATGCTAATTAGCAAACATAAAATGTTAATTAGAAAAATTGTGTGTATGCTAATGGTATGCTTATTATTGATGGTGTGCTATGTTGATTAGCATACATGGTATGCTAATTAGCATAGCATGTATGCTAGCATAGATGGTATGCTAATTAGAAGATAAGTTATGCTAATTAACATAACGTGTTTGATAATTAGCATACCATCTTTGCTGGTTAGCATATTGTGCATGCTAACTAAAATACACATTGCAATAACTAGCAAAGAGGTATGCTAACTAGCATAGAGGAATGCTAACAAGCATAGACATTATGTTAGCTAGCAAAGAAGGTATGCTAACTAAAATTTGAATGCTTGTTAGCATGCACCAAATGCTAGCTAGCATACAAGGTATGATAGTTAGCATAGCGAGTATGCTAATTATCATATCTTGTTTTCTAGTTATCATACTTGCATGCTAGCCATCATACACAATGTTCTAATTAGCATCAAAAGTATGCTAATTAGAAAATTATATATGCTAATTAGCATACCTTGTTAGCTAGTTAGCACACTCTTCCTTTTATTCTAGTTAGCATACTTGCATGCTAGCCATCATACACAATGTTCTAACTAGCTCAAAAATATGCTAATTAGCATATTAAATATGCTAAGTAGCATATTAAATATGCTAAGTAGCATATTAAATATGCTAAGTAGCATACCTTGTATGTTAGTTAGCACGTCGTGCACTAATTAGCATATTTAATATGCTGATTAGCATACTTTGTTTCTAATTGGGAAACTCTCTATGCTAGTTAGCATGCATAGTTTGTTAACTAGCATAGAAGGTATGCTTATTAGCATACACAATATGCTAACTAGCATAAAAAAAATTCCAACTAGTATTCATAATATGTTAGCTAGGATAACTAGCTGTGCTAACTAGCATACACAGTATGCTTAACACCATGACAATGTATTCTAGCTATATCTCATAGTATGCTAACTAACATAACTAGGTTTGCCAACTACCATACACTATATGCTAGCCACCATACCCACTAAGCTAACTAGCATACCTTCTATGCTAACTACCATACATGGGGCTAGTGTAGGAATCAAGGCTAGATAATTGTTCCTTAACCAAAACTCTGTGTGATTGGAGGTCCATTCCGTGTGACCTTGCCACACCATTCAACTGGTATCCTTTGCTGGTAGGTGGAAGCTCTACATTATTCGGTCCCCAGGGAGCATGTAGCAGCAAAGCAGATTAGGTAATAGGTATGCTCACATGGCATTTTGACCATGCACGGATTTTGTGTACTTCTAGTGGCAGACCACCACCAATACACTTGTTGCTTGTTGTCCCATCGCGTACCCCTCCTATACACTCTGTAAAAGTGTGCATAGCTATCTTGCATAGGGAAATGGGGATGAAGGAGCCTTGTATCATCCTACTTATATGCATGAGCAACTGCAATTGACTATTGCAGGTGTGAACTTTTGCTTCCTGCACCCTCCACATTAATCTACAAACCAATCAAAACAGAAGCATGTTAAGTACATAGGATAGTTGTGCACATATTCGAAACATAAGGTTCAATCACAAAAACCGTCGGCACTTACACGAAGACAGGTTATGTCAATATCAACAGCAGTGGGGGTGTACTCACTTTGAGGAAACCCTAAACCATCCAGTGTATTTTTCAGTGTCTCAATCTTTACCTTGAGCTCTATTTCTCTCCTTGCATCCACACTGTCAATGAGGCCTAAACACCCCAATTCAATCTTAGCATCATGAAGCTTCTGTCTGATTGCAAGTACTATAGGGTTGACCATATCATGGATTTATTTCAGAACCCTCGCATCTTCAAGCTCCTGACCCACATTCTTGAGCTGTTGTTTAGCATCCTGCGAGTTGATTTTGAGATGGTCACTTGCACTCATGATGTGCTGCAAATCAGAGAGCCCGATATATGACAAGCTTGCTGTCACTTTGTGAGAGCTCTTAATAGAGAGGGGTGTTGCCCTAGTAGTAGAAACAACATTTGGAGCTACTTGACCAGCACAATCGTCCTTTGTTTTGGCAGAGCCCTCCTCTATTTTTTGACTTGAGGGGGGGGGGTATTATGCACCCTCCACTTTTCATCATGGGCGTCGTAGTATCCTTTTTCTCAAAGGTCCTGCAAATGTTGGATAGCAAACTCAGCCCAATTGAACTACGTGATTGAGACATTTGCAATTGCCACTAGACTAAATTGTCTTCCAAAACCCTTCGCAAAAGCCGAATTAATTTTCATCTTGGTGGGGGCCTTCTGGTACACCCTGTAGTGCAGCTGAAGTACTTGGTCATACATGTCGCTATACAAATGCTATTGCATTTGAAGTGATATTTGCTGTGATCCTTTGCCTCTTTGAATACAATGAACCACTCCACATTTGTAATCTGATCCCACTTCACCAATTTGGGCCGACACAGTCCATGGAGAGGCCATGGACAACATTAAACTCTTCTGCTGTTACACAAAACTTTTTCTGCAGTGGGATGTTTAGCTTGGGAGTTTTCCATCGGCTTGCACACCACACAAGCTTATAAGAGTAAAATCTTACACAACCCCACTAGAATATGACTATCAAGTAATTTCTACACAGGAAATTCCGCAGGCTCTCCTTAGATGCAATGATCTAAGCATTCACCTTGAATGCCTAAGGCAATGCACAAGCACCTGATCAATGTGAGAGAATCCACATCAAGATTGCAGCCAGGGGCTACTACAAAAACAAGCATATAAGCTGAATCCATAGTCCTCTGTGTTGATTGCAACATATGCTTAGCAACACTATTTTCTCATGGGTGAGAGGATTCACTAACAGATTAGTAGTAAGGGACTGTTGGAGAAATGTGTCATGATTTGCTTGATTTACAACTTTCAAATGTGGCCCCCTCATTGAACACACACACACACACACACACACACACACACAGAGTATCTGAGTCCTGCTTCCCCTTCCCTAAACGCATGTACTTTGACATTGGGGATCCTTGGGAATTGGAAGCCTTCAATGTTTTGCAGGGTGCAGGAGAAGAAACAAAACCTTTTCCCCTTGACTTCCTTCTCGGTGGAGTACTATCAAGAGAGTCAGAGGTAGTTGGATCCAGTGGTGAGATATCCTTCACTTGGACCGACTGCTGACCTCTGACTACAGACCTACTTGTAGCTTGCAATCCCTTTCCTCCCTCTCTCTGACCTGTGGCCCCTGCGCCGTGCTTCCCTCCATGCTTCATGACTACACCACTACCTCAACGTAGCAATTGAGCTTAACTGTTTGAGATTTTAAAAATATTACAGTTCATTTTTTTGAAGTCCAAGTATACACTTTGTATAGTTCATGATGGTGGCCCACACACTTGAAGAAACATGAATGTCCTATCCATGTGTTATGCTTACAAAATGTGCTTGTTGTCATATGTTAACCATCACAAAAAGCGTAACAGGCTAACATGATTTCACCCAAAAACAGTGATGAAATGGGTTATTGAACTTCAGGAGTTTCAGTTCACTTTTTTGGTGGAACAAAATACTTGGGCTACCTTGGCAGATTTACTTAGGTATAAAGAGACTTCTGTTTTGGTTAAGGAAGAGGCGGTGCAAAGGAAGAAGGTCAAAACTCTTGCCATATCCAATGCTTCATTGTGGTGTTTTGATGGCTCTCATTGAAGAAGTCATGATGCTGCTTCTGTAGGAATTGTCATCTATGATGCACAAGGAAAACTTGTAAGGAAACAAGGGCTGAAACTTGATGCAAAAAGTAATAATGAAGTAGAGTACGTGGCTCTTGAAGGTGGGTTGCACACCTGTTTACAGTTGGGAATTAGACACTTACAAATCAAAGTAGATGCCTTGTTGGTCGTGAAGCAAGTATTGGGAGTAGGAAGAATCAGAATCCTAAACTGACAAATTTATGGTTCAAGGTGAAATTGTTACTCAAAAATTATGAAGCTATAAGGACATGGGTCCTATGAACAAGGCCACCAGCATGACCGCACAATGTGTACGCTAGGGGGAGGCTATAAGATAGCACGGTTGGGTGGAGACTAGCACACGCATTACCACCGCCCTTTCACTACTATCCGAGCTATTTTTGAAAAAGGGAAAAAGCGGGTTGCCTGTACATGCGACACACTGCTTCTCTCCCAAGTTCCGCAGACAACGACGTCTAAGACGGGCGACCAAGGTAAACTCAATCGGCAACTCTACGGCACCAAAGGCTCTGTTGGCTGCACGTGTAGAAAGGCTCTCTTAACCCTTGCATGAAGGAAGGTTGAACCCACCTCATGAGGGTAAGAGGCCAATACTCTACTATCAAGCTATTGAGCCTTATTGTGTATAATAAGGAAAGATAGCATACTTGTGTTGACAAGAAAGCTAGAAGAAAAAGGAAAGCTTCAAGCTTCAAGCAAGTAGTTTCACCCTTTTTTTTCACTTCTTGGAGAAAGGCAAGTTTTCCTCCAAAATTTCTTTTTTCCTCAAAGAGGTAGCTTCAAAGTGAACAAAATCCTTCACAAAAACAACGAGTTTTTGTGAAGAATCCACGAAGGTGTTCTTACGAGACGAACGACATGTGAAGCACTACAATTTTCGCAAGGCGAGGTTCGCATGCGATGCAAATCGCCAAGCATAAGAAACACAAAGACTTCAAGCTTTACAAGGTACAAGTTGAAGTTTTGTTTTTCTTTCTTTACATTAGTGTGTGTTTACCATGGCTAGTGAGGATATCCCACCTATGCACACTTTTGATTTTGAGCACGTAGAACAAAATCAAGGCACCACAGGTGCTATTGACACTAATATGCATGAGGATGATGATCTAGGAGATCATGGTCTTGTAGATATGTCTGATTTCAAGACTTTGAAAAATCGCCAAAGCGTACTTGAATGCAACCTTTCTGCACTCAATGCAAATGTGACAAATCTTACTACTTGTGAAATTTACGAATTTAGAAACGGTTCAAGGAGCCACAAGTGGCAACTTTTGAAGATAACAATTAAGAACCTCAAGGTAAATTAGACTACAAAGATCATACAGGTACTCCTGTGCAAGTTAAGATTGGTAATGATGCTTTTAAGTTATTACTTGATGATGGAGCACACATAATTTTATTTCTATATGTGTTGCACAAAAGTTGAAATTGCATATGACTCCCACAAATTACAACGTCAAAGCAGCTTTCCAGAAACTCAAAAAAACATTGTGTGTATATGGTAAAATATTTGCAATACCAATTAGAAGACTTTTTTGATCACGAGATTTCTTAGTAGCACCATTTCAAAACACAGATTTAATTTTGGGTATGCCTTGGAGACATCATTTTAATCCAAAGATTGATTATTGAAGGAAAATACTCAATCATTTTGATTGAGGGGGATGGTTGGTACCTAGTATGGTGTCTTGTGTTCATATTCTAGTTTATGTTGTTCTCTTTGTGTGTTATGATTATTCAATCAATTGTGTTGCTAATGTTTTTTTTTTTGAACCAAAGTTGTGTTGAAAGTGTTGGGAAGATTTTAGAAAGCCGACAATAAACTTCAGGCGCTTATACCTTGATACATCCCAAATGAGATGATGACTCATCTCAATGTGTTTTGACGTGGAGTGAAACACGAAAGTTACTGCCAAAGTAATGCCACTTTGACTCACAATGCAAAACTAGAACCTGTTGATTGTATGAATCTCACACTAAACTACCAACCATATAAATTCCTGATGGCATCTAACGTTGCAACAACGTTAGATGCATCTATGTTGCATCTAAAATTGAAACATAGTGATTTTTTGTCGTGGAAGATGACAAAAATCTTGGAGAGATGATCTACAACAAATGGCTCCTCCTACAAATATGAGAATATAGCTAGACATATATATTTTACTATCTTTGCAACTACATTTTTTGGATATGTGTATCCAACAATAGATGCATTGCTCTTACCAGAGCGTAAACACATGCTCATTGTACCCTTCAAATTTTGGAGGATGTGTTTCACCACTATCCAATGTTTCTTGCTAGGATTAGACATATATGGACTAACCACTTTGACTACAGATGCAATATATGTCTTACTTTGTAGCTACCATAGCATACATAAGACTGCCTACATCTAAAGAATATGGTACACTCATTAGTCGTTCTCTCTTATCATCTAGCTTGGGGGAACCTTCCTTGTTTAGTTTCAAGTATGATGATAGGGGGATACTCATTGCCTTCCCCCTTGCATGTTGAAATGCTACAAAATCTTGTGGATGCAAGATTCTCGAGAAAACTCAAGAATTATCTTATTCTTGTCTCTCTTGATACACATACCAAGAAAATGATTTGCTTCTTCCAAATCCTTCATGGCAATTTTTTGCTATTTTATTCAACTTGACAATCTCCTTGGTGCACTTTTCTACAACGAGCATGTCATCTATATATAAAATGAGAATGACTAACAAACCATCACAAAGTTTCTATGTATACACGCAGTGATCCTCTTGACTCCTTCTGAAACCATGGGACCACATAAAAGCATCAATCTTTTGATACCATTGCCTTGAACCCTACTTTAAGTCATAAAGCACTTTCCAAATTTCACATACAAGGTTCTCCTTGCAAGGCTATTTAAACCCTTCCGGTTGCTTCATGTAAACATTATTTTTGAGATCCCCCTAAAGAAATGTTTTCCTCATTTCCATTTAGACAAGCTCCATGTCCTCAATGGCTACTAGGCCAAGCATTGTGCATAGTGTAGTCATCTTGATCGGCAAGAAGATTTTATTAAAATCAATTATCTTTTGTTGCTTCAATCCCT